>NC_136423.1:114020597-115220597 GCF_052625555.1 Lactuca saligna
AAATGGTCCAATAACATATACTTGTTGATTGTCTCTGGTTTCAATCTAACATTAGATAAAACAAGAATTGGATCAACATGTTTTGGAAGTGATTCCTGCAATTGATTCTTCTCTCTCAATCAATTTCCTTCTCCTAAGCATATGTTCAACACATGAAAAGGAAAACTCATAATTAAAACCATATCGAATTAAGCACATACTGTAACGACCCAATTCTTACGTCCGAAAATTTCATTTTAAAATATTACTTTAGAAAACATTAATAAATAAAAACATTGTTTGATCACACCATAACACATCGCAACCATGTTCTAAAAGGTCAAACCATACATCCCATCAAAATATCAGAGTACAATCCCAGTAAATCTCGTAAATGCGGAAACCGAAGAGTGTGTGTATGACGTGCCGCTACCGCGCCGGCTCCTTCCCCTTCGGTGCAGAGGTACCTGAAAACAAAACTATAAACGTAAGCACAAAGCTTAGTGAGTTCCCCCAACGTACCACATACCATACAAACACATAACATACGTACTGCCAGGCTATTCTGGGGTGCCTGACTACCCGGTACGGCCATTCTGGGGTGCCGACCTACCCATACGGCCATTCTGGGGTGCCGTCTTACCCGTGTCAAGCCATTCTGGGGTGCTGACTACCCATCGGTCCTAACAACCGATCCTCGGGGACTGGTCCCCTCCCGCTACCTCTATCGCATAACATAACAGACCAACATACAAGCATACCATCACATACAGTCAGATAATTCTGGGGTGTCTGACTACCCAGCGGTCCTAACAACCGAACTCTACTACTATTGCATATAGCGTATCATGATAGCATATAACATAACAGGTAATAGCAAACCTAGATGATTTCACAAAGACAATCATCTATCATACGTCTCCTACTAGTGGGCCGACATTGTGGCCTTAGACCCACCGCTACTGGAAGGTAACTCACCTCAAAGTAGCTGCTGAACTGATTGGGAACTAACTGACTGCTGCTGCTCCGGGAGTCCTCCGGCTGCAATTCCCACAACATACTCAATCAAACACTGCTAACTGTCCTTTAGGTAAAATGACCATTTTACCCCCGGTCTAGCTCTAAGCCAATGCTAGAGTCAACTTTCAGTTGACCCGACTCGCCGAGTGGATCTCCACTCGCCGAATCCCTAGCAAACTATTGTCCTGGGTCCCTGGTTCTACTCGGCGAGTTGGGCTATGACTCGACGAGTTCATCTTCTAACTGTCATTCAACTCCTTCATCCTACTCGCCGAGTTGTATGAACAACTCGTCGAGTTCATCTTCATCCGAAGAACACTTTATGCTAAGACTCGCCGAGTTGTATGAACAACTCGCCGAGTCTGTTCTTGATCTATGAAGATTGCCTTGGACTCGCCGAGTCAGGGCATTGACTCGCCGAGTCCTAACATGGGTGAGTTCAGCTCCCAACTCACCGAGTCACCCCCTGTGACTCACGGCTCAACTCGATACATCATGAAGGGACCAAATCGGTGACTCGCGACCAGACTCGCCGAGTCGCGCCATGCATCCACCAAATACACCGATTTACTCGATTTCAGTCCATGCCATTCATAGATCTGGACTTCTAGGACACAAATCACACGTAAAGTTTCCAACTTTACGTGTGGATATTCACTAATGTGGATTTTAGGGTGCAAAATGCCTCAAAAGGGTAGATCTAGGATGAACAAGCCACATGGGGCCATAAAGCTAACAGATCTGAGCTCCTGGTGCTCAATCTTGCCTAGATCTAAAGGTTAATCCACTTATTACGAAACATTAAGCACAAACAAGCTTGAAGAATTGCTCAAGAGTGTCTCAAATGAAATCCTAAGCATAGAAACAGGGGAAAAACGAGATATACCTCAAGGAAAATGTTGAAATGACACAAAGATGGCTGATCTCCTTCTCCTCTTCTTGATCTACTCCTCTTTCTCCTCAAAACCTTCAAGAACACACCAAGAACACTTCAATCTCTCAAGGAAATAAGGGAAAACGAGGTTGGGGAGTTCTGGGGGTGAATGGGGACGAGTTGGGGTGGAATGAGGGTTTAAATAGGGTGCAAACCCTTGAAACTTAGGGTTTCATCCAGCAGCGGTGACTCGCCGAGTCCAGCATATGGACTCGCCGAGTCGCCCACTTAAACGTGTCCTGAGTCTCGTCCCTACTCGGCGAGTCGGACCTTATGACTCGCCGAGTCCAAGGCTAAAATAGGGCAATGCTCAAATAAAATTCACATACCGGAAACCAGGTGCTACAAATCTCCCCCACTTATTTTAGACTTCGTCCTTGAAGTCTGCTGCCCGGTCCTGAAACAGCTCGGGGTAATGCTCCATCATCTCGTCCATCGGTTCCCAAGTCTATTCCGAACCCTTGCGGTGCTGCCATTGCACCTTTACTAGTTCTACCCTCTTGTTTCTCAACGTCTTGGTCTTTCTGTCAAGTATTGCGACTGGGCGCTCAATGTAATTCAAGCTGTCATCAACCTGAATATCCTCCAACGGTACTACTGCTGAATCGTCCACCAGGCACTTCCGCAGCTGCGAAACATGGAAGGTGTTGTGGATCTGACTGAGCTCGGCTGGCAGATCCAGCCTATACGCCACCTTGCCCACCCGGGCTGCAACCCTGAACGGCCCGATGAACCTTGGGCCCAACTTGCCCCGCTTCCTGAATCGAATGACACCTTTCCAAGGCGACACTTTCAGGAGGACCATATCCCCGACTTGGAACTCCAAGTCGGATCGACGTCTATCGGCGTAGCTTTTCTGCCGACTCTGTGCAGTCTGAAGTCTGCTCCGAACCTGCTGGATCCTCTCGGTCGTCTCTAGCACCACCTCGGTGCTTCCCATGACTCTCTGGCCAACCTCCCCCCAACATATCGGGGTTCTGCACTTCCGCCCATACAACATCTCGAACGGTGGTCGGTCAATGCTCGCGTGATAGCTGTTGTTATAGGAGAACTCAGCCAAGGGAAGATAGGTATCCCAGCTACCACCGAAATCCAACACACACGCCCGCAACATGTCCTCCAAAGTCCGGATGGTCCGCTCACTCTGACCATCTGTCTGCGGGTGAAAGGCGGTGCTAAAATGCAGACGAGTGCCCAACTCGCCATGGAATTTCTTCCAAAATCTGGAAGTAAAACGCACATCTCTGTCCGAGATCACCAGTACTGGCACCCCATGCCGTGCCACAATCTCCCTGATATAGATGTCGGCCAATCTTTCGGCCGATATGCTCTCCTGAATTGGAATAAAGTGAGCACTCTTGGTCAATCTATCCACGATGACCCAAATCGAATCCACTCCCCGTGCGGTCCTGGGAAGCTTTGTGATAAAATCCATCGTGACATCTTCCCATTTCCACAGTGGAATGTCCAACGGCTGCATCTTTCCATGCGGCCTCTGATGTTCGGCCTTGACCTTCCTGCAGGTCAAACACCGCTCGACGTACCATGCCACATCCCGCTTCATGCAAGGCCACCAATAATCCGGACGAAGATCCCTATACATCTTTGTCGCCCCGGGATGAATAGAAAATCGGGACTTGTGCGCCTCCTCCATCAAAATCTGACGCACGCCACCGTGATACGGCACCCACACCCTACGGTGTAATGTCAAAAGTCCTCTGCCATCATAATCAAAGGAGGAAACCTGACCCACCACACACTCGCTCTTCCGATGCTCCTCCTTGATAGCCTCCTGTTGAGCCTCCCGAATCTGCTCCAACAGGGGAGTCACCACAGTCATCCTCAAACAGACGTCCCTGATCGACACCGTCTTGCGGCTAAGCGCATCGGCCACCACATTGGCCTTCCCCGGGTGGTAAAGGATCTCGCAATCATAATCCTTCACCACGTCCAACCACCGCCGCTGCCTCATATTCAGATTCGGCTGGTCCATGAGGTACCTCAAACTCTTGTGGTCCGTGTAGATGGTACACCGAACCCCGTAGAGGTAATGCCGCCAAATCCTGAGGGCAAAGACCACCGCCCCCAACTCCAAATCGTGCGTCGGGTAATTTGCCTCGTGAGGCTTGAGCTACCGCGAAGCGTAGGCAATGATATGCCCCCTCTGCATCCGGACTGCGCCCAACCCTGAAATGGACGCATCGCAGTAAACCACAAAATCCTCTACGCCCTCAGGCAGGGCTAGGATCGGTGCCTCACACAATTTCTGTCTCAGCATCTCAAACGCAGCCTGCTGCTCGGGTCCCCACCGAAAGACCACGGCTTTCTTCGTCAGTCGTGTCAGGGGTACGGCTATCTTGGAGAAATCTTGGATAAATCTCCGATAGTAGCCCGCCAATCCCAGGAAGCTCCGAATCTCGGATGGAGACTTCGGGACCTCCCATCTCATCACGGCCTCGACCTTGGCCGGATCAACCAGAATCCCGTTCTGGTTGACGAGGTGTCTAAGAAATTGCACCTCGTGTAACCAAAACTCACACTTGGAGAACTTGGCATACAAGCTCTCCCTCCTCAGGGTCTCCAATACCTCCCTCAGATGCTCCTCGTGTTCCTCCCGAGTCTTGGAATAGACCAAGATATCATCGATAAAGACTATCACAGACCGATCCAGCATCGGTCTACACACGCGGTTCATGAGGTCCATGAACGCGGCAGGAGCATTGGTGAGCCCAAACGGCATCACCACGAACTCGTAATCACCATAGTGCGTCCGAAACGCAGTCTTCTGCATATCCTCCTCCCTGACCCTCATCTGATGATACCCCGAACGCAAGTCAATCTTGGAGAACCAAGATGCTCCCTGAAGCTGGTCAAATAGGTCGTCAATCCTCGGAAGCGGGTATCGGTTTTTCACCGTTACCTTGTTCAGCTCCCGATAATCTATACACATCCGATGCGACCCGTCCTTCTTTCTTACAAACAGAATCGGGGCTCCCCAGGGTGAACTGCTCGGCCGAATAAATCCCTTGTCCAGCAGCTCATGCAGCTGCGTAGACAACTCCTGCATCTCGGGAGGAGCCAACCGATATGGTGCTTTGGCTATCGGAGCCGCACCGGGAATGAGGTCAATCCTGAACTCCACCTGTCGCTCCGGAGGTATCCCAGGTAGTTCCTCCGGGAAAACATCAGCAAAATCTCGAACCACCGGGACCTCGCTCACGGTCGCCTTACCCGCCTCCCGGGTATCCATCACATACGCGACATAACCCGCGCATCCCTGCTGAAGGTAGCGCCTAGCCCTCGCTGCTGAACATACAGTGGGTCCACACTGCGGCCGCTCTCCATGAATCACTAACTCTCCCCCGCTTGGGGTCCTGACTCGCACTAGCTGCTGCGCGCAATCTATCACTGCCCTATTAGGGCTCAACCAATCCATATCAATAATCACCTTGTTCCCACGCAATGGAATGGGAACCAAGTCTACCAGGTAACGCTCCTCGAACAGTTGCATAACACAATCTCGAAACACCATCGATGCTCGCACCGATCGATCGTCAGCAATCTCTACCTCTAACAGGCAATCTAACTCGCCTGAAGTCTCATGAAATCTCTTGCTAAGAGCAAGAGAAACGAACGATCGGGATGCACCCGAGTCGAACAATACCTGAACCGGGATGTCGTTCACATGGAACGATCCTAATACACATGTATACACACGGAGCACATATCAATATCATAACAACGTAAAATAAAAGATAGAAGGAAGGAATCATACCCGTCACCACATCGGGCGCGGTGCGTGCCTCCTCGGCAGTCAACTGAAATGCCCGACTCCTCACCACTGGAGCCTCTGCCTTGCCCTGACGGCCATCCGTGATCCGTAGGGTCGCTGGAGCTGGCGCCTTCACTGGCGCTGAAACTGTCAACATGGGGCAATTGGCCTTCTTGTGGCCCCTCTGGTTGCAGTGGAAACACAGCAACTCCGATGTCTGAATAACTGTCGCAGGAGCAGTGCAATCCCTGCTGCTATGCCCAAACTTGCCGCACTTGTAGCAGCCTGACGATCCCATCCTGCACGCCCCCTCGTGCGGCCTGCCGCACCTCCTGCAACGGCTCGGTCCCGACTGGCCTTTCGGCCTCCCATCTGATCCCTTGGGCTTCTTCCCCGAAGCCCCTACTGCCTGACCGTCCTTAAGTTTCCGTTTCCGGATGTGCTCCAAATCTATCTCTCTCTCCCTAGCCCTGGCAATCATGGACTCCAGGGTAGGGCAAGCCGAAAAGCTAACATGCTCCCAAATGTCAGCTCGTAGCATAACATGGTAACGAGTCCTCCTCATATCCTCGTCACCTGCATATTGGGGCACCAATAAAGCCCTCTCCCGAAACTTGGCGGTGATCTCCACCACGGTCTCTGTCGTCTGCCTCATGTCTAGAAACTCCCTGGCCAGCTGCTGAAGCTCGACCGCTGGCGCAAACTCTGCCCTGAACCTAGCCACAAAGTCCGACCAGGTCATTGCCTCCATAGCCGAGGCTCCCAACGAGTCACCCACTGACTCCCACCAATCCCGGGCTCGGTCCCGTAAACACCCTGCTGCGTACCTCACCTTCGACCCCTCGGGGCAGAAGCTGGTCAACTGGGCGGACTCAATATCCGCAATCCACCGCCTGGCGACAATGGGGTCCTTCACCCCATGGAAATCCGGCGCACCACTGCCCCTGAAGTCCTTGAAGGACAGTGTGCGAGATCCCGACTGGCTAGAGGCCAAGTCGCTCCTGAATGCCCGTAGGCGATCCTCCATCAACTCCATGATCCCTTCCTTGATCGACCCAAAGATGATGGGGGTCGACTCAAGGATGCCCCTAGTGATCTCCGACGTGATGAACTCACGTAGCCTCTCATCAATCGGCTCGGTGCCTGATCCCGAACCTGACCCCTCTCCTGACCCGCCATCTGTCGGTCTCGGTCGAAGTACCACCATTCTGCAAAACATCATAATAATCATTAGTGGTACTGCTACTTTCTGAGGGACCTCAACTACTTACAGGTTCCTTGGTCTCGTCTTGGCCTTCCTCGGCTCGGGTACGGATCCTCTGCTTTCAGTAGTATGGGCCCATACTACCTTCCACATCTATCCGTACCTTCTCCGAGGAATTCCTCGACTCCACCAGCTCCCCTTTACTACTGCTACTCTCTGTTATTCTCATCCTAGGCTTGCCCTAGGGAAAACTCAAGTTCAACACGACTGGTCCTCAGCTGCTGTAGGTCTCCTCATAATGCCAGTTAGCCACCACCTAAACACCATCACATGTGATGAGGATTAGATAATCCTTCAAGTAAAAGATCCGTCCCTACAACGGTTGGACTCAAACAAGAGCTGCGCAATAGGGCCAGTTCCAATACTTTGGGATTATTCAACCCTGATTACATGTGGTGTGACGTGTTTACCTAGTGGCTAACTCCCATTACTCAGAATCCCACCAAGCACGAAGCAAGCAGCATTCGGATAAGGGAAAAACAGACTCAAGCCAAAACTATTCTTATAACAAGAAACGACACTTAACATAGGATGCTAAGCTCATACCATCAGGCATAACCTAAACAGGCTATCCTACTGCTGTCTACTCAATTCTAGCATGCAATATTCATAAAGCTGTAACACATAAGCAGGCACATAAGGCATCACTCCTAGATCCTTAGCCTATTCAAGCATGCAGTTCTACGTAAGCTGATAAACATAACATAAACTTGTATGGGTACTATGGGGAATACTTACTTGAGCTCGGCCGGTCGCGCACGTCACACACTTTGCTCTTTCTTATGACCCTCTTCCGGGTTTTAAAGAACAATTTCTTTTGGAAAATCTTTCAATCCCTCGATTTGAGTCCAAACACTCCCGAAGGCGTGTCCGAATCCCTCAAACCAGGGCTCTGATACCAACTTGTAACGACCCAATTCTTACGTCCGAAAATTTCATTTTAAAATATTACTTTAGAAAACATTAATAAATAAAAACATTGTTTGATCACACCATAACACATCGCAACCATGTTCTAAAAGGTCAAACCATACATCCCATCAAAATATCAGAGTACAATCCCAGTAAATCTCGTAAATGCGGAAACCGAAGAGTGTGTGTATGACGTGCCGCTACCGCGCCGGCTCCTTCCCCTTCGGTGCAGAGGTACCTGAAAACAAAACTGTAAACGTAAGCACAAAGCTTAGTGAGTTCCCCCAACGTACCACATACCATACAAACACATAACATACGTACTGCCAGGCTATTCTGGGGTGCCTGACTACCCGGTATGGCCATTCTGGGGTGCCGACCTACCCATACGGCCATTCTGGGGTGCCGTCTTACCCGTGTCAAGCCATTCTGGGGTGCTGACTACCCATCGGTCCTAACAACCGATCCTCGGGGACTGGTCCCCTCCCGCAACCTCTATCGCATAACATAACAGACCAACATACAAGCATACCATCACATACAGTCAGATAATTCTGGGGTGTCTGACTACCCAGCGGTCCTAACAACCGAACTCTACTACTATTGCATATAGCGTATCATGATAGCATATAACATAACAGGTAATAGCAAACCTAGATGATTTCACAAAGACAATCATCTATCATACGTCTCCTACTGGTGGGCCGACATTGTGGCCTTAGACCCACCGCTACTGGAAGGTAACTCACCTCAAAGTAGCTGCTGAACTGATCGGGAACTAACTGACTGCTGCTGCTCCGGGAGTCCTCCGGCTGCAATTCCCACAACATACTCAATCAAACACTGCTAACTGTCCTTTAGGTAAAATGACCATTTTACCCCCGGTCTAGCTCTAAGCCAATGCTAGAGTCAACTTTCAGTTGACCCGACTCGCCGAGTGGATCTCCACTCGCCGAATCCCTAGCAAACTATTGTCCTAGGTCCCTGGTTCTACTCGTCGAGTTGGGCTATGACTCGACGAGTTCATCTTCTAACTGTCATTCAACTCCTTCATCCTACTCGCCGAGTTGTATGAACAACTCGTCGAGTTCATCTTCATCCGAAGAACACTTTATGCTAAGACTCGCCGAGTTGTATGAACAACTCGCCGAGTCTGTTCTTGATCTATGAAGATTGCCTTGGACTCGCCGAGTCAGGGCATTGACTCGCCGAGTCCTAACATGGGTGAGTTCAGCTCCCAACTCACCGAGTCACCCCCTGTGACTCACGGCTCAACTCGATACATCATGAAGGGACCAAATCGGTGACTCGCGACCAGACTCGCCGAGTCGCGCCATGCATCCACCAAATACACCGATTTACTCGATTTCAGTCCATGCCATTCATAGATCTGGACTTCTAGGACACAAATCACACGTAAAGTTTCCAACTTTACGTGTGGATATTCACTAATGTGGATTTTAGGGTGCAAAATGCCTCAAAAGGGTAGATCTAGGATGAACAAGCCACATGGGGCCATAAAGCTAACAGATCTGAGCTCCTGGAGCTCAATCTTGCCTAGATCTAAAGGTTAATCCACTTATTACGAAACATTAAGCACAAACAAGCTTGAAGAATTGCTCAAGAGTGTCTCAAATGAAATCCTAAGCATAGAAACAGGGGAAAAACGAGATATACCTCAAGGAAAATGTTGAAATGACACAAAGATGGCTGATCTCCTTCTCCTCTTCTTGATCTACTCCTCTTTCTCCTCAAAACCTTCAAGAACACACCAAGAACACTTCAATCTCTCAAGGAAATAAGGGAAAACGAGGTTGGGGAGTTCTGGGGGTGAATGGGGACGAGTTGGGGTGGAATGAGGGTTTAAATAGGGTGCAAACCCTTGAAACTTAGGGTTTCATCCAGCAGCGGTGACTCGCCGAGTCCAGCATATGGACTCGCCGAGTCGCCCACTTAAACGTGTCCTGAGTCTCGTCCCTACTCGGCGAGTCGGACCTTATGACTCGCCGAGTCCAAGGCTAAAATAGGGCAATGCTCAAATAAAATTCACATACCGGAAACCAGGTGCTACAAATCTCCCCCACTTATTTTAGACTTCGTCCTCGAAGTCTGCTGCCCGGTCCTGAAACAGCTCGGGGTAATGCTCCATCATCTCGTCCATCGGTTCCCAAGTCTATTCCGAACCCTTGCGGTGCTGCCATTGCACCTTTACTAGTTCTACCCTCTTGTTTCTCAACGTCTTGGTCTTTCTGTCAAGTATTGCGACTGGGCGCTCAATGTAATTCAAGCTGTCATCAACCTGAATATCCTCCAACGGTACTACTGCTGAATCGTCCACCAGGCACTTCCGCAGCTGCGAAACATGGAAGGTGCTGTGGATCTGACTGAGCTCGGCTGGCAGATCCAGCCTATACGCCACCTTGCCCACCCGGGCTGCAACCCTGAACGGGCCGATGAACCTTGGGCCCAACTTGCCCCGCTTCCTGAATCGAATGACACCTTTCCAAGGCGACACTTTCAGGAGGACCATATCCCCGACTTGGAACTCTAAGTCGGATCGACGTCTATCGGCGTAGCTTTTCTGCCGACTATGTGCAGTCTGAAGTCTGCTTCGAACCTGCTGGATCCTCTCGGTCGTCTCTAGCACCACCTCGGTGCTTCCCGTGACTCTCTGGCCAACCTCCCCCCAACATATCGGGGTTCTGCACTTCCGCCCATACAACATCTCGAACGGTGGTCGGTCAATGCTCGCGTGATAGGTGTTGTTGCAGTTGCTTGTATGCAAAAATAAGAGTAACCAGATGATTCACATAGGATTCTACTTCTGAGTGCTCCTTGTAGTTGTTCATTCTGAATTTTTTTTCATGGCGTTAATGTAATATGCACCTTAAACATTGGAATCAGATAAACATCAAGATAGTTATTTCATGTAATGATGATTACAAAGTGTTGTCATGATATGCCAAGTGTAAATTTGAAATAACATACTAATTATATACAATAATAAGTTTGAACTTCTGTTATGTCTCTCACCCTATGAATTCTTTTGACAATTTTTTGCATTTTCTTTAGCCTTCAGCAAAGCAATCCGTTTTTCAGTCAATAGTTGTTCAACCTTCTATATTGTCTCCTTGATTTTTGATTCACAGAAGCCCAAGTAACCTCATTTCTCACAAACATTGCATCAAACACATTACTTGTAAATGTCACAGATTCCACTAACAGAGAAGTCGACATGAGCTCATCTGTGTTGTTGACCTGAAGTCCTATATAAATAAGAACACCAATAAAATCACATGAAAAACGGCAGAAGAATAAAAAAAATGTGTTTTCAATGCACGCACATGTTAAAATCATACAAAAATACAAAAATACAAAAATCCATGCCACTCATCCACTAATGATAGTGGTTAAGATGATAATATTTGGGTTTACATTTGGTTCATTCATAACTTGCAAAAGTGATTCGAATTTCTTGGGCTTAAAATAGAAAAATCTTTTATGTATGTTCTAAATTTAGAGATTCCATCACTGTGTATGTTTAAAATACAAACATAACTGTAATCATCAAAAAACTGGAATACAAAGTACGAACCTGCAATATATATATATATATATATATATATATATATATATATATATATATATATATATATATATATATTAACTACTGTGATTTAATACATATTTTGGAAGTATAAAGGTAGGAGACTCATTTGATCATCCACTTAAATAAAAAAAATATTATTATTTCAGTTACAATACAACTAAGGTTGCATTTCACATTTAAATTGAATACAGAAGAAAATGAAAGGAAAATGGGGGCTAACCTGCATCTCTTGAAGACGAGAAGGGTTCAGGACCATCTTCTATTGGACTTAAATAAACAAAGTAGGATTTGGAAACCAATAGACTAAATCCATTCGAGTTTACGGTGTTCTATCCTTTCTTATAAAGCTAATAAATAGTATATAAGCTTTGATTGAAATATATGATCAGAACAACTCTTTTGAAGAACCACAGCCATGTAAAAGACCAACAAACACCAGATACCATCTCTCTTCTATCAAGAACCTTACAAAAAAATATTCATAGATTGACTATTGATAGTGACATTACATCAAGCACCTGGTGGACATAGTTTGCTAGGCAGATTTTGCATACTCTAATCCTTATCCTGCCAACTATAAAGCATAAAAAATAAAGTCAATTTCAAAATAAAAAAAACCCACAAACCATTCAATTGGTGATTACAAATATAAAAACAATGGAGAGAAAAAGTGTAATGATTGAAATCGAAACTAACATCAATTTCAAATAAAAGGTAGGTTTAACAACTCCGATTGCATGGGAAAACCTTTGAGTCGATGCACAACGAATACAAAGAGTACATCAATTGGAATCCAAAAAAGAATACTAAAGAAATCATTTTAACTTACCTTGTGTTAGATTTGGGTACTTCCATTTGTCAATCATCCCCTTTAAACTTGAAGAAGATGAACATGTCGATGGGAAATATGGTGTAAAGAACATCAAACACACTCAAAGGAAAAGAGCTTCTAATGCCACGGAGACAATGTTTGATACCCAAAACCCTAGAAACATCGGTTAAGACTTGAAAGAAAAAAGAACGAAGAGAGAAATCAGATGGAGAAAGACCAAGAATATGTGTGCATAAAGAATCAATAACATATATTAGTGGAAATCAAATGAGATTTTCTTCCTAATTTTTTAAGATTATGATGAAGATTTGTTGTAGGTAACTTATGATTTGAAATTGATTATGAAAAAAAATGGAATGAGGAGAAAAAGTAGGAACCGAATGAAATCTTCTGTAGAAACGTTGAGCGGGAAAACAAAAGGATTGAAGCAACATAAGAGGACACATGGAAAAATCTAAGCTTAAAAGATGACATGTGGCACCTTAGAGAGGTTTTTATTATATATATATATATATATATATATATATATATATATATATATATATAGACACATACACACACACTAGTAGTTATGAGCAAAAACCGAACTGCAAACCAAAAAATCATAGATGAAACCGATACCAAACATAAAACTTATGGTTTGGTTTCTAATTCTTCAAAAACCAAAAAATTCGGTTTTGTTTTGATTTTAGTAATATGAAAACCGCAAAACTCAATTTTCCTCTATAGTTGTGAATGTATTAATCTATTTGCAAACTTTTACACTACATTACATCTAATCCCACATCCATTGAGAGATATAAAATCATTTAGTTTCTTCATCTTATAAGATTACAATAATAACCTATAAACCTGAAAATTTCTAAGTTAACTCCATATTAATTTAGGAGACTAAAACTTCTTTTTTACTATAAAATTTTATAGTTGTGGTTCAAGTTTAAAAAACCGAACTGCATTAGTTAAAACTAAAAAGCAGAAAAACGCAACTGATCAGTTTGATGCGGTTCTAACTTTGAAAATCAAAAAATCGATATATACAGTTTCGGTTTTGGTTTAGTCAGAAACTCAAGGCGTATCTATGTGTAGTGAAGGTGGGTCGTAGGACCCGCCTATATATATATTTTTTTAATGTATAAGTTATGCATGAAAAAAATAAGAACTATCTTATAATTTTTCAATAACTACCTTATAAACTTTGTCAAAACGAAAATTGATCAAATTGTATGAAGCTTATCTTTATATTTCAATCCCCTTAAAATAACTCAATGTCTCGTCCGTTTAAAAGTAAACAAAAAATAGAAAAATATAGCAAAAAGTGCTTGAAATATTAAACGTCGCTTGGGTTGAGGCGTGATCAACATTATTGAATCATCATACGATGTTGCCCTGATGATCGCTCTCACTCAAGGTTCTAAAAAGCTCGTCATGCCGCGTCATGGCTCCAAGGTTTGTGTATGCCGCTAAGCTTTACTAAAATATCGTCTTAACTCATATATGTGTAAATTAGAATAATAGTTGAAAATACATATAAAAATATTAATTATATACAAAATTGCCGCCATAAGCCACATTATATAAACGACATGGCTCGCCAAGGTTCGAAAAAGTTTGAGGCTTGACATTGCCGCCAAGTCACGTCGTACGTTATTTAAAACCTTGCTCCCACCTGACCAGTTTCGCCCTCTGTTGTTTGTCGTCCAACCATCGCTACCTGCCTAACACCACCCCTCCACCAGGCGCTAGTCTGCTACTAGTATTATTTACTCTCATTTTGTCGGTTTCACTTACGTTAGGAATCATATGATTTTTTGTTCAGATTCACCACTACAGAATTTATACCAAACCATACCATACTCCCCTATTGATACCACCACAATCTTTTTTCCTAAATTTCGGTAATTGATAAAACTACTCAACATATTTCTAATTTATTCACTCGGATACTATCCAACAATGTTCTATCCAATGTCCATTTGAGCATCTTCATCTCTACAAGTTACATCTTCCCATCGTACTTTTTTCTTTATTAGCCTCCGATTTTAAGGACTTGAACACTACGACTTCTCTCCATGTCGACCATAAAACCGATTGCTAGACACCCAAATATAAAAACTTTACTTTAATGTAGGTTGTAACTAGGACAACAAATATGTACGCAAAAACGCATCACAAAGCAATAAAGACATGCATTGATTATTCCCATACATACATACATACATGTTGAATTAAGTTAGGAATTTTGTATGTCATTGAACACAAGAAGAAGGTTTATTTTATATCTCCAGGGCAAGAAAAAGCCAAAAGTCCATCAATCACACAAAGCTGAACAAAGTATCAATGGACTCATTTCAAGGCCATTTGATTCAACAACAAAGAAAGCCTTTGCCTACAACCGAAAAGGCAAAAGCAAAGCCTCCATCCAACAAGTAACTCTTACCAACACTTAAAACATGTAAATCCATCATCATTCATTTTTCTTACAGTTGGTAAAACAAGACAGACACCAAACAAGTTTTCATTTCATTTCTCACTTCATTCTCATCATCATTTAAAAAAAAAAAAAAAAAAAAAAACCAACCACAAATAAATTACGACCGATAATGCCCTTGTCCCGGAGTCCTATCTGACCCATGCCTCTGCCGGAAAACACCACCACCACCACCACCACCGCCGCCGCCCGCCTGATGAAACCCCCATCCGGCATGTGGGTCCCGTTCCCATCCATGGTGGAACGGATTAGGCTGCATTGAGCTTTCCGCTTCTTGAAAGGCTCTACCGTTTGACGAACCACCACCACCACCGGCACCGGAAGTCGGGAGGAAATAGACACCGCCGCCACGGAGCTGGTCGGAGGATGACCCTGCCGGACCGCCGATTTGTGGCGGGTTGTTGGATCTCCGGGAACCGGAGACGATCGGTGTGCGTAAGCCCGGTAGATTGCTGGGTTGTTGAAAATAGGCTTGAAGAGCCTGGGACCGCTCACGTGCCCGGGCAGCGCTGCCCGGATACGGATGAATCATTGATGACCCGACCGCACTTGGAGCTCTACCACTAGAACTGCACAGAACATTATCATAACTTTGAAAATTAAATGCATTTATTTGTTTATTATATTTATATTTATCGCAACCTACTTTCATTGTTTCCTATTACAGCATTGTATTTTCCAAAAAAATTTATGAAGGCTTTGAATGTACTTTGAGAAATAACTAAGAGAAAATGAGATATATTTGCATTTTAACTTTTAAGCATGGATTCCGAAATTTACCAATATATGCAACAAACTGGTTGTTTTAATAAAGATGCAAACATGTTTCATTCTAGAACAAAAAATATGAAATATTATAACATGAACCAAAATGCTTATTTGTTTTATCATCCTACCAATTTATGCAAACCGTTAAAGGTAGAAATATCACATCTTTTGGTCCTAAAATGAAAACATGATTTTGCATAAACTAAAAAAGGTAAAATTGTAACGTGATTTTACATGTATTTGTTAAAAGTATATAGTATTTTCACTGCTATAATAGGGTAGATTTTTTTCAAAGTATTAATCAGAAAAAGATTAAAAGTGGGAACGCTATAAAAGAAAACTTTAAAGGAAAATTTCATGATAAAAATAAAAATAAATAAATAAATAAGATTCTATAAAAAAAAAAAAAAACAATATATGAAAGTATGTTGTCATTCCTAATAAAAATCTGTTATTAAGTAATGAATATTGAATAAGAAGTGATTTGTTTCTTTGACGGAATGAAGAGTCATAAATGACGATTTTACCCTTGTGTGGAATATATATAAAAAATAAAAAAATAAAAAAAGTTTACCTTTGGCCGAGAAGAAATGGATGGACATAAGAGCCCCCAGATCTTGGCATGTCAGCATTACTCCTAAGCGGCCTTCTTGGCATGAGAGATGACATGGAGGGTTGGTCAGCAGCAGCAGCAGCACCACCTAGACGGGTGGTTGAAGTTGGAAAGAGGGTGGTATGATAGCGGACATCCATGGTGGGGAGACCATAAGAGTTTGGCATCTCACTTGATGCTGATTGGCTGTTGTTCCATTGGTTGTTGTAGGTCCCACCATGGCCATGACCATGACCATGACCATGACCATCACCCACACTTGCACTGGATGTTGAAGATGATGATGATGATGGATGAACCGGTTGAACATATGCAATGTATGGACACAGATGAGTAGCAGATGATACAGCTGCATGTTCAGTAAAGATCGCATGTTGTCCAAGAAGATCATGATCTAAAACAAAATTCACACAATTTATAAGTTTTTTTTTTTTTCTAGACATGACTTTCAGTTTAATTCGTTTCAAAAGGGATCAAATCTTACATGCAGTCGTTGGAAATTCCCCTTCACTGCAAAAACAAAAACACTTATCAAAACAAACATACAACTAAGGCCAAAATCATCATTCTTAAAATAGACATGAAATATAGCAGACTCATTTGGGAACTTCAACTCTTGTATTTCATTCAACCATGTTTACATTTTTGTTAAGTGCAAAGCGCAAGACAATATTGTAATTGATATAGTAATAAAATATTCAACAGAAAAGCAAAATATCATTGTGATATTATTGCAGTGTTAACACAAGATATTACTTTCATTTTATTACTAAATATATAGTCTTTGCGCTTTGCACTAACGAATTGTATTTTCATTTTGTTTCCTTATTAAAGCATTGTGTGCTTTCATTTTTCTGTTATTCGGACATTGTACTATAAAAATCTACCCAATTATAGCAAAGTCATCCAAATACAAAGTAGTTTTTATTGCTATAATTGGGTAGATTTTTCAAAGCATAGCATCCTAATAAGACAAAAATGAAAGTACACAACGCCATAATAAGGAAAAAAAATGAAAACACAATTCTTTAGTGAAAGATTATGAAAGTAGGATGCTGCAGTAAAGAATAAATGAAAGCACGTTGCTATTTCTTGCATTTTTATCACAAAATGATAAAATAAAAAAGTAAATATGCAGTGCTTACTCAAAAGAGGCAGCAAGCCGAGTAAATCCACCAAAGGGGCACCACATTGACTGCCAAAAATAGAAAGACCAATGAAGATTGCAAAATATGGAAACATATCATATCATATTAATTATTAAAGGTGTTAAAGAAATGCAACTTACTGATTCAGAATAGCTTAAATCATACAGATCTTCATCATGTGTCCAGTCATCCATACTGAACTCAGGATATGGTCTACAACCATTTGCATAAAGCCATTGACCTTTCTCAATTTTCCTACAGTTTGGGCATTGCATTACTCCCTTCACATTAAATGCAGACCCAATGCAATCTGTAATAGTAAACGGTTTACAGATGTAATTTACAGATCTACACAATGTGTATTGATAAATCATATCGGATCTTGAATTTGCTTTGGCTACTTTAAAGTGCATGACTTTATGTATGGGATATAAAAAAGTAAGCATTTAAGTAAAAAATATAAACAAAATATATGTATATTAAGTTATTAACCACGAAAATGATGGTTAGTCATATTCATCACTAGAAGCCATTTCAACCCATTTACTTATGAATGAGTTGATTTGGGTTGTTTTTAACTCTATCCAGTCAAATGGGAAAATCAAAGAATTTAGCTTAAAAGGAAACAGGTGATAAGGGTTGACATTTGCCTAAGTTTATTTTTAAAGTTCAAAAATGTTCATAGAACAATTAGAGTTTCTCAAAAGAATTCAAACATATAGCACAAAATCCAAAGTATCACAATATAATCAACGTACCATGACATGATTGATTAATCATGAAAACTTAGCGAAAAAATATCTCCAAAAAGCGTACAAACCGACAATTTATAAATCAATGAAGCAAGGTCTAATAACTTCGCGCTAGGGCCACCTAAGCAACTACTGCATGTTTACAAATATAATTCATTCATAATAGTAAAGTAGTAATTTCAGTTTTCAAATAAATTCAGCAATATTCTTTAGTGTTTTCCATATATTTGCACCTTCCTATACCATAGATTAGCTTTCTACTTTCATCCCTATATCAAATTACATTTGAAGAACTTTTCTTTAAGGAAATAATAGGGAGATCGCGATGATAACTTGTTTGTTTTATAAGAAACCAAGAAAACACATCCCAAGATCAAAGAGAAGTGTAGGGGTTTAGTGAATGCAATGCCTCCATAAAGCAATCTCTTAGTAACAGCACAGCATTACACTGATTATTTTGATAAAAAAGACACAGATTAATGCTAAAGATGGATGTTCAACTATTCCAATCGCATCTCCCCTGAACACCTTCAACTGTTGAATTACAAAGTGAGGATCCTTTTACATGCTATCTGATAATCCCTAACAACAAGCAAATCAATAACATCGAGGTCCCTAATAAACCATGTTTCGTATCTTATTACCACTGAAAGGTTAACAAATAACGAGACAATTCACAATTCCCAAGGTTCATAAAGATCAAACCACCAAAACGAGTTGAATTTGCAGGGATACAACTAATCCATGAACAACGATTTCAGGTCACAATCAATTTAAATTTTGATGAATTGAAGGAAAAGAAAAGAAGTTACTGACCCAGATGGAATTGATGGCCGCATTGGAGCTTTGCCCAACCACGATCTCCGTTATCGGTGACAACCTCGAGGCAAATCGAGCATGAAACCGACAAAGCAGCTTTTCCTCCTCCGGCAGCATCTCCATCGTCTACGAGATCTGCATCCTCCAACCCCATATATTCCCAAACACGCAAATCCCTAGCCCTATTCTATATGGAAATTATAATTAGAACTTCCAACACAAAGAGAAATCTCCTTAAATTCCTTACTTAGCCGACAGCACCTTCGGGAAATCAAGAATCCCCCTTTTTAGGTCTTTCTATCTTAAATCTTAAATTAATCAATAATAAACGAAAAAGAGAACCGATTATAGCTCTCAAATCTTAGGGTTTCAGAGTTGGAAGCTGAAATTTAACAATCGCAAGTGCCGATGAGAGAGAAATGAGAAAACGAAGAGATCATTTCACGATTGTATGAAATGAAACTGAACCTTAGCGCATTTTCTCTTTCCTCTTCACACCTCTCGTTGCTTGTTTTACGGCCGTTGGATTTGGTCCGTACCAGATAATTTTACCGCTGTTTGTTGTAATAATTTCCCTTCGACGGTCAGGATTTAGCCGATGCCTGACGTAACATAGATTTAGATGAGATGACACAACACGTTACGTACACCCCCCGGATCCTCCGTTTAGCTTTTTTTCTAAATGTTATAACAAGACCTTCGAGAATACGATTTAGTTCAGATGGACCCTTAAATTTATTTTGGGCTTGGGGAGTGGGGTTTTATTGTGGAGCAAGCTGTCTTAAAAGCTACATCAAGCAAAGTGGCAAAACATGAGAAAGCGTGCATGAAAAATCAACACACGTTCATACTCTTTGCATTTGATACTTTCGGTTTTCTTGTATCAGAAACTGCTGAGCTACTCAATAGAGATCCAACGGGTCATGCATAGTAATGTTATGACTTCAAGATCTATAGATGTTGTCTTTAAAAGAATTAGTTTTGTCATCCAAAAGAGGGTTGCGGCATAGCTTGTTGCTCGTTTGCCCGCTACGTCTACGTAAAACTTTTTTCTTTATTTAATATATGAATTATCTAGTTTCGTTTCTAAAAAAATTTTGTTCTAGTCCACAAAGACGAGAAAAGTATTGATTTTAGTCCTAGAGTTTCAATATGTTATCATAATAAAAATATTTTCCTATATGTCAACCGCTTTGAGGTAACTGGGAGTAAGCATCACCTCATAAGCCCTAGTAGACAAGATAAAGTGTAATGTCTCGGAGAACATTGAAATTATCTCTAAACTTGAATTTGGTAGGAGTGACAATTATATCATGGTCGGATTGGTGGGTTAGCAGGTCATAAATTTACTTCGGTCATGAACCATATAAATATTAGTGTCATCTTGCTTAACCCTAACACTAGATAAGCCAAACCCAAAAACAAATTGTCTAACCTATTTATTTATATGGGTACACGGGTCATATTCGAGTTTGTGGGTGCAATTTCTTCAATTTATCCATCACTTTCTTCATTATGGTCCAAAGGTTTGGTATTACTAGCATTTTCCATAACTCAACTATAAAATGCAATCATACAAGATATTACATATACATTTCTACTTTAATTTCATAATACATATTGGAGTACATACACATTTTAAAATTTCTCATAGAAATGTCTAAATTGATGTTTCAACTTCATGAACTTCCTGATAAGACTTTATTCGCCAGAGTTCTTCACTGTGGGTTGCATCAATATTATCCGTTAAAAAATGATGAATCGATGTAAATGTGCATCGATTATCACGAGCTCAATAAAGATACAATCAAGAATTGGTATCCATGACCGAGAGTTTATGATATTTTCAATCAGCTTCAAGGAGACTATTACTTCTCTAAACTTGATCTTCGCTCCAGTTATCACCAAGTACAAGTAAAGGTTAGCGACGTTGAAAAAACATTGTTCTAAACTCGTTATGGTCATTATGAATTTCTAGTGAGGTCATTCAGTCTTAAAGATGCTCCTGTCATGTTTGATGGATTTGATGAATCGCATTTGTAAGCCATTTCTTGACAGCTCAGTTATAGTATTTATTGATGATATTCTCATATATAGAAAGACTACAAGTGAACATGAAAAATATCTACGGGAAGTGTTGCGAGTCTAAAAGAATTAGAAATAATATGATAAGGTCTTGAAGTGTGATTTCTAGTTACGAGAAGTTCAAGATCTTAGACATGTCGTATCCAATTTTGGAATTAAAGCAGATAATGCAAAGATTGAAGTGGTGATGAAATGGACACTAAAGACTCCAACTGAGGTTCAAAGTTTTCTTGGTTTAACAACATATTATCATCATATCATTCAAAAAATTCTCGTATTACGATACCCTTTACCAAATTGACGATAAAAGAAACAAAATATGTTTGTGAAAGGAACAAGAACAAACATTTTTTATTTTAAAGAAAAATCTATGAGAAGCACTGGAGATTTTGTTGTATATAGCGATGCTTTAGCAAAAGGTCTCGGGTGTGTTTTGATACGGTAGGGAAACATAATTTCATATTCCCTTAGACAACTAAAAGTGTTGGAAAGAGTGTCCAATGTCATTAATTATTGGTAATATTTCTAATAATAACAGAGTCATTTTGGGTTACCCTAAAGACCCAAATTAAGTAGAATAAATAAAGGACAAACTAGTTTATTAATTATTATGGTTTAATAATTAATTAGAAATCAATAGAAATTATATTTGTAATTAATGAAACAATTTAACTATTAATGGGTGGAATCGTAATTAATTAACAACTGATTAATCAGAAATATTCCAGAACCATTATAGGAGTAAAAGGTGGGTGAATTTTTTTTTTTGAATAAGAGAGGATTTCAAATTTATGATCCCATCCTACATAGGATGGAAGATAAAACCTAAGAAGGAACCCAATGTTATAAATAGGGCCTTAGGGATCTCAATAATCCATTGTAACATCCAGGATTTGCAGGTACTAATATTATTTATTTATTGAATAATGGGTTGTTTTTTGTTTAGGCCAGGATAGTTGGGCTTTAAGATTTAGGATGAGAAGGACGTTACGTTGGGTGTACCATGTCAGTCACACGTATCGTACTCAAGAGGATTGGATAGGGAGGCCATGCACGTATGCCCAGCGTACCAAAGGGTACGCACAACTTACGAACACAGAGTCTAAAACCCTAACTTTTAGGGTTTGATCCCTATATAAAGGACCTTATGCCTTTGGTCCAGCCTCCCTCTCACCTTTAGGCAGCCACCATGAAAACCCTAACCTATATTTGTGTGTCCTTGTGATTTCGAAGCCATTTGAGAGTATATTGGTGTAGTTTTGGTGCTTTGGAAGAGAAAGGAGCTTGAAGAAGAGCAAGGATTCACCAAGAGCTTGTAGAACTAGGAGATTGGCATCATTTTTGACTCTTTTGAGGTATCAAGTTCCAAACATGACCATTGCATGCTTAGATTTGTTTATAGGAGTGTTTAAGGCCGCTTTTGGACTCTATTGTTGAGGCTTCTTGCATCTTAATGCTTTCAGACCATAGGAGCTGTCCTTTTGGGCTCTTAGAGGCACTAAGAGTCATAAAAATCGGACCTTAATAGTTAAGCCACAACCATGCAAGTGTTTGATGATCATAAAGCTTGTTAAAAGTACCAAAATCATGTTTTCACCCCAACCATGCATGCAAGCACATAAAATTTTGTGACTTTATGGATTAGGAGGTCTTAAAGGACCTGGATCTACATTTTGGACGTAAAAACTTAATAGATTAAGTCACAAATGAAGTCCCAAGAAAGATGATCAGTACACTAAGCGTACACCCCGATACGTTGCGTGTATGGGGTTAACTCCCTGTTTTGGTCAAGGCCAGCGTATATTGGGCGTACATGCTAGGTACACCGCGCGTACGCATGCAAAGTGGCTATATTGGGATTTTTGGGCCTTAGGGGACTGGGCTTGAACTATTGGGTCCCGTGGCTACTGTGGAGCATAGTTCTGGGCCTGGGAATTTGGAATCATAAGTATTGGGCTTTTGGACCATATTGGGCCACTTGAGATTATTTCATTTTGGGCTAATGACTTAATAGAATTGTGAAAAGGCCATTTGAAGGGTTAGGTCCAATTTAGAAAATTGGTCCATTAGTGGGGCCTTAGGGAGCCTTTGATGGGCCATGGGTGCATTGGATTTAATAAGTTAGAATTGGGGCTTAGGAAGGGCTTAAGTTATGCCAAAGGGGTAAAATGGTCATTTTACCCTAAGCAGTGTTATAGATTTTGATTGAGTGTTATTATTATGGTAGCTGGGAGTCATCGGAGCAGCTTTTAGAGATTACTTCCCGTGAGATTTGACACTCAGCTTTACGATGTGAGTTACCTTCCAGTAGAAGTGGGTCGAAGGCACCAATGTCGGCCTACTAGTAGTTGCTTATAGTTGAGATGATTGTCTTTGTGATAATTTGTCACACCCCCAAACGAAGATGGCGGAAACATTTGGGGATGGAGGATGTCATGTACAATATCATAACAATGCACAATAGTAAAACAAACAACAGCATCCATTGCATTAATAAAATAGTTAATACATGAGTGTTCATTGAATAGTAGTATAACACCAAAAAATGTAAAGCAAAATAAAAGATAAGTCTGAACATGCTCCGTCTTCTCAAAAACCTATGCTCGCGTACCTGTCTACTCGTTTCCTGATAATACATGTTATTTTGAAAGAGAGTATCAACATTTAAGTTGGTGGGTGCATAAGTATTTTAGTGTCAAGTGTTTGCATTTGTTTCATGAAAATGTTTGTATTTGTTTAGTGAAAATGTTTGTATCTACTTAGTGAAAATGTTTGTATCTTTTCCAGAAAATCTTATATTTTCTACATTAAATGAAAAGTAATCTTCTACCAAAGACCAGACTGTTTGTATTTTCTGTTCTTTTGAAAATAGTGTAAAATATATGTTTGTACTTGAAATAGTATAAATGTATGTTTTCCATATTTGTAAAACTATCTTTACTCGAAAATTGTATGCATTTCTCATGTGAGAATATCACTATATGAATGTAATGGAAAAATGAAGATTTACAGTAGTATGGTATAAAATACATACTGATGCATTAACTGCCTTGAAAACCAAACTGGTTAATTAAGGTTAAAATGTGATTAGGTTATAACCATGCTTGATAGACTAGTATGAAACACGACGTTCTTCAGGCATCGAAAATGATATGACATTTGTCACCCGTAGACCTGCAAGTCCCACTGTAGCTAGCAGCAAGGTGTGGGATGGTCAATCCTGTATAGATCTATACACAAAATCACGCTCTCCCTCCATGAGACTTTGGTTACAAAACGTGACATAGCAAGAATATTGTTATGCCATGAAATAGTATCTCACATTTTAGTTATCTTGTTCTTGTTATAGTATGTAAGTTCCTTATTGTTCTTGTAAATGAATAGTATACTTTGTAATGAATAGTAATAGTATGTATGTATTGAATCATGTATTGTTTCTCTGTTTTAGAAATAGTATGTAGTGATCTTCTAAACTATACCTATTATAGTTTACTAGTATGTTTGTTTGAACTATTACTGATTTGTAGAAAATACTCAATTGCCCAACATATGCAACTAATTTAAGTATATTCCTTGAAAATGAGGTTTAGTATTCAGGCATATATTTAGCAAGTATAACTATGATTTAACTGACAGTCGTACTAGTGATCCTACCCTAAACCCACAACCAAACAAGGAACAGGAGTTACGGTATTTAGCAATAGTCCTAAGTCTATTAAAGCATACTTATAGATAAATATGTACACGAATATGATATTAATATAAACAAAAATCTAAAAATAGTTTAAAAGTGTTTTAAAGTGATTTTAACAACATTTGAGCATAAGAAATCCTTTTGTTTGTTTGTTTCCACATGCAAATGATTAACACAAATAAATTGTGTTCTACTTGTATTCTTCCCCTAAAAGAATTTTAAAAGGTAAATTGTAGGAGTATGAACTCACGTTTTGTGAGTGATTCAATTAAAGGTTCGATATAGGATGATTTTTTTCCACTAGTGAAGTCCTGTAACAAAATCAAGTCCTAAACACAATTCACGTAGTATATATGTGTATAATTAGGGAATATATAAGCAAGTATGTTAAGGAAACACCTTGGGATGCAAGATTTACTAATAAAAGAAGTGTTAGAAGCAAAATCAAGCAACTCCTTGGAGTTCACGGATGGGCTTCGGTGTTTACGGCCACACACGGTTCATGGCCACATGAATATTCGAGTGTTTTCGGCCGTAAACTCAAGTGTGTTCTTGGTGAAACCAAGGAGATCCAAGGGTTTATGACTGTCAACTCATAAATGATGGTGATTGATCGATGAAAAGAAGAACACTAGATGTTCTTAATGAGATCCGAAGGTGAATCAAATGATCTGCGGGTGATGGCTGAGATAAAACTAGGAGTTTTCAGTTGAAGATCTTGAGAGAAAAAAAAGCTTGAGTTTTCGGCTAGAAGTGTAGAATTGAGCAAATTTCCGATCAAACACACACACACACACACACACACACACATATATATATATATATATATATATACATATATGGGAGAGTTTACGGTCCGAAGGAGTTTACGGCCGCGAACCGAAGGTTTACGGCTGCAAACCGTTTGCGGTTCGAGCCGTTTGCGGTCCGAGGGTTCACCGCCTATGCGCGGGTTTGCGGCTCATGCGAAGGTCCTCGGTTCCAAATGTTTTAAATTTCAAATTTCTACAACCCTATTTAACTAAGTGTTTAACATGCAAAGGTTATTAATCTAACCTTAAGATTACTCAAAGCACAAGTTTGACTTTTATTGGATAAGTTTGACTTTTACAAGAATAGAAATTACGAGTTGTCACATCATCCCACCGTTAAAAGGAATTTCATCCCAAAATTAAGTCAATAGAGATACACATGGACTAGGGAAGATATGAGGATGCTTAAGTTTCATTTGATCCTCCGCTCCCAAGTGAATTCAGGTCCCCGCATTGCATTCCAACGAACCTTCACTATCAGAATACGGCTTTGTTTGGTTTGCTTGACTTCCCTATCCATGATTTCTACGGGTTCTTCCATGAATTTGAGGCTCTCATTGATCTAGATTTCATCAAGTGGGATAACAAGAGTCTCATCAGATAGACACTTCTTTAAGTTCGACATGTGGAAAGTAGGGTGTACGTTGTTGAGTTCTTGAGGTAGTTGAGCTTGTAAGCTACAGGGTCGATTCATGCGAGAATCTTGAAAGTCCCTATGTACCTTGGATTCAGTTTTTCATGCTTTCCGAAGCGTATCACACCCTTACAGGGTGAGACGTTTAATAGGACACGATCACCAACCTGAAATTCCAAGGGTTTTCCTCTTTTGTCAGCGTAGCTTTTTTGTTTGTCTCTAGAGGCTTTCAATCGTTCCCTAATTTGTACTATCTTATCTGTAGTCTCTAGGATGATTTTTGTATGGGTGAGAGTGTTGTCAGGGACTTGCCCTTTAGCTAACTAAGTATCCCCCACTTCAACCCAGCATAGAGGTGATCTGCACTTGCGGCCATATAGTGCTTCGAATTGAGCAACCTTTATGCTAGTGTGATAACTGTTATTGTAAGAGAACTCGACAAGGGGTAAATGAGTATCCCATTCCTTTCCAAAGTCTATCACACAGGCTCACAACATATCTTCTAGAGTTTGAATAGTCCTCTCACTCTGTCCGTCAGTTTGTAGATGGTAGGTTGTACTCATATCCAACCTAGTTCCTAGCGCCTTTTGTAGTGACTGCCATAACCTCAAGGTGAATCTACTATCTCTATTATAGATAATCGATATGAGTACACCATGTAGCCGTACTATCTCTCTAAGGTAGGTTATGGTCTGTTTCTCCATTTTGTCCGTTTTCTTAATTGGTAGGAAGTGTGCGGATTTGGTTAACCAGTCCCCAATCACCCAAATGGCATCGAGACCACCCTTTATCTTAGGCAACTTGGTTATGAAGTCCATTGTAATCCACTCCCACCTCTACTCAGGTATCTCCGGTTGTTGTAGTAAACCTGAGGGATTTTGATATTCTACCTTAACTTTGGTGCAAGTAAGACACTTGCCCACGAAGGTAGTAATCTCTACTTTCATGTTAGGCCACCAATATAACTTTTTGAGATCCAGATACATCTTGTCTGAACCTAGATGAATGGTGTATCGAGTATCGTGTGCTTCATTCATGACCACGTCTCTGAATCCACCATGTTTTGGTGTCCAAATCCGATCCATGAGGTATAAGGCTCCGTCACCCTTGACTTCTAATTTTTTTATCCATCCCTCTCAGCGATTCACCTGCCATATTACCAAGTTTTAAGGCTTCCTGCTGAGCCTCCTTAATTTATGTGGCAGATGTGAATGGATTGTCATAGTTAATGCCTTAACTCTACGACCTGAGTACTCCTTCCGACTTAAGGCGTCAGCTACTACGTTGGCTTTACCGGGATGATAACGAATTTCACATTCGTAGTCATTTAGTAGCTCCACCCACCGTCGTTGTCTCATGTTGAGCTCCTTCTAATCGAATATATGTTGAAGGATTTTGTGGTCTATAAAGATAGTGCTTTTTGTACCATACAGGTAGGGGTGAGCGCGGTGCGGTTCGGTGCGGTTATTAGCTAAAACCTCACCACTAACCGCAAATGCGGTTAATCCATTTTGAAAACCGCATAGTGCGGTTATTTTTGCGGTGCGGTTATTTTTGCGGTGCGGTTTTGTTTTTTCTGTGTTGCGGTTATTAACCGCATGGATTTGGTGCGGTTATTTTGTGTGGTTTTTAACCACAATTTAGAGCTCAAACGGTTTTAAAAGTTCAAACATATTACTTGTAATAATAAAAAAACCATAAAGTATAAGACAATTAACTTAAATTACAAACAACTAATATCTTAAAAACATCAAATCAATAGTAATTTACAAAAAATATCTTAAAATTATCGAATTTCACCATTTTTCAAAGTTAAACATAACAAAACACCAATATTTTTGTCTTCTAGTATTTTATCCATCTTTCATCCATGAAACTTATGTTATTTTTAGTATTTAATATATTAATAAATAATTAAAAAAATTGTATATAACATATGCAGTGCGGTGCGGTTTTTTTGCGGTTTTTGAAAACTAATAACCGCACCGCACCGCAAATTTGCGGTTTTTGAAAAACAGAAAACCTCATCATCGGTTTTAATTGCGGTTGCGGTTTATCGGTTGCGGTTTATGCGGTTTTTGCGGTTAAATTTAATTGCAGTGCGGTTTTTGCTCACCCCTACATACAGGTAGTGTCTCCAGATCTTCAGAGCAAATACCACTGCTCCTAATGCACGATCATGTGTAGTGTAGTTGACTTCGTACGTCTTAAGCTGTCTTGAGGCATAGGCGATGACCTTTCCCCGTTGCATAAGAACACAACCAAGCCCTTGGTTGGATGCATCACAATAAACCACAAAATCTTCTATCCCTTCTGGGAGGGATAATTGTTGGGTTTTGAGCATTCTAACACTCCTATTGTGTACATGCAACCCTAAATACCTTGGATCTATGTTTTATCCATTATACATGCAAATATGAATATTCCAAGGTATTACCCTAACTAGCATACAAACTTTGATACTTGGGTAATAAAATAGATAGAATACATATCTTGTTGATGTAGCTTGACTCCATGAAGCTTGAGATCCTAGTGCCCCAAGTATGACACCTCAAATGGTTCACACAACATCATCAACACTTGGAATAACCATGAGAAGAGGATATGAGACTTGGAAATTGGCTTGCCCTCCATATTATGCACTAGTGCCTATTTCTTGAGCTAAATGAGTCCTTATATAGTGTGCAGATTAGGGTTACACCATGTAACCCATGACTTTAACCATTCCTTATGCTCCATGGGTTTTAACCTCCATGGAGTATCCATGGGTCACCACATGGGTTAAACCCAACATAAGGAATCATGGATCATAAGCCCACATATATAAGAATGAAGGATTTACACAATCAATCCCCATATATTTAATTAGTCTCTTTTGATCACTAAATTAAGTCCAAATTAATTCTTGATCAATACTAATTAAATAACATGATTTCATATTAATATATTAGAAGTTATAATATATTAATATGTCACAAATGTCTTTTTCTCATAAAAGGTTTATCCAAATGTTCCGATGCCATGCAACCCAAATGGACCATGCTGAGTTGGGTCAAGTAAATAACAATTATATTTATGGACTTAGACACTAATCCAACAGTCTCCCACTTGGATAAGTCTAAAACTATTATTGAGTATGACGTTAAAACCTAACTAGCAATCATAGCTCTCAAAAGCCGTTGTCGAACTCTGACCTTGTCGATGAACTTTGACCTTTGTCAATGACTTGTCTAGTAGATAAGGGATCATATATTCCTCTATTCTAGATATCATATGGACTGAGACATAGATTATCAATCATTCTCTCACTCCATTTGTTGTTTCCCGATTTTTGATTCATGATGACTGGCTGATTGAATAGATCAAATCAGTTCTGGCTTGGACAAGCACTCACATATGTCATCATTAAATTATCAAGGGGCCCACATATATCGCTTTTATCCCGAAGGTAAAAGGAATGGATAAACTTCAACTCATATGGCTTGTTCTACTACTTATTGAATCATACACAAAGGCATGTTTTATAACATCGAGTTACCAATGCGTTTTTGTGCTATCAATATATAACCAACTCATAGTAACAACTCATATATCTAGGTTTGAAGAATATAAGATATTATCATCTCATTATTACTCGTGATAAAATCCATGAAGTGATTCAAGTGAGCGTGGGTTGAATCCAATACTAATAACTTATGAGCACTCATGAGTGGTGTAGCACCTCTTTGCTATGTCCAACATGTTAGACATCTACAAGCCAACTGATGACAGTCTTGATTCATATCTACTTCCAACCTATGACAGACTATGGATGGTTTGAATAACTTAGTCATTCAGGAAGAATGACCTAGTTTATTCTGGAAGTCAAAATATGCAAAATGAAATACAAGAATAATTGAATCTAGTATTGTATCAAAACATATGAATATAAATAGAACACTTTTATTTATCACCATACTGATTACTCATTATTCATTGTTTTGGTTTTAACAACTTTATACTTGAATTAAAAACACTAGTTGTTCCATGCTCCAGGCATGTACACTATGTTCTTCTAAACAATAGCTTTGCCATACACCAAGTATGCACTCTATGTGTGTCTATGATCCTTACTTTGTGAACTAGATCGATTGAACATAATTTCAATGATTCTCTTTTCACACTCCTAAATCCTTATCGAAAAATGTAAGAATTCCAAATTCCTATAATTTATCGAAATCTGTTAGATTGTAAACTTATATGCATAGACACTCTTGTAATGATTATTTACAAAGTCACAAAGACTTATCAACATACATTACAGAGTATTCCAATTGAGATCAGTTCTAGGGAAATAAAGTCTCAAATTCAAAGTACTTTGCTTTGAATATCTTCCTTGCATTAACTTTTCTCTAATCTTACACAGATTGCTTCCACCTATGGAGACAACTCCATATTGCCATTTTGACTATCATTTCTAAACAAGATTTGCCACTTTTCAGAACATGTCAATATGGTCTTTCTAGAATTAACATTATACTTCCAACTATCGCTGAGCAATTAATCTTTGGTAAGCCTTAGACTGTCCTCGACAATTTCTTAATCATTTTAGTCATATCCAATTCCAGACTTTTTCCCCTTTCTTAATGCCCTAGGCATTTGGAAAATTTAGAAAGGATGAATATTATAGCAAATGCAATCGATCCTATATCCGAAGCATATGGGACATGATTCATGATGTCTCACATAAAGACATGATACTAGACCGGTCTTTTGCTACAATATTTCTATTTGCCAAGTTCTCATAATTCAGATTATAAAAAGGGATGTCGTAATCATGATCGAATTTTAGAACGCAAATAATGGACCCATATATAGAATTTCCTTATGTTCAGCCATTCCAACACAAAATTCATATATATATATATATATATATATATATATATATATATATATATATATATATCCATGACTAAAGATGATTAAAACCTCAATTTAAGCTTTTAGAATTGAAATGAAGTATTTCCTTAGAATTTCCTTATGTTGAGCCATTACAACACAAAATTCATATATATCCTTGACTAAAGATGATTAAAACCTCAATCTAATCTTTTAGAATTGAAATGAAGTATAATTTCCTCTCCCTTAATTATAGCAAACCAACTTTTCAACCCCTGCAACTTCAAGAATTGAAACTTTTGTTTTCTATAATTAACATTTCTATCTTGAAATACTAATAATAATTACCATACTCCCACTAACATGATGATTATTAGCATAACACTTATGCTCCCACTAGCTTTGACATGTACTTAGAAATCAACTGAACTTCTAGAAATCAATAATCTATTGAATTTCTTACCAAAGTTCAGGTTTCTGATACGAGATGTTTTGATAACACTTTATCAAAATCATACACCTTGTCTTAGATAGCTCACAGGTGTGTCTAAACAATTTTAGAACTATGAAAAGGGATGTCGTAATCATAGTCTCGATTGTTTAGACTTTTGTCATTTCTCATAGGTCCATGTTAGTGTGTCGGTTAACCACGCACACTCCACTAACGACTTTGAGAATGCAAAGATCACAATTGCTATCTTACTTAAAATCTACTGGTGGAAGTGTTTCCTCACCATCATTTTCAGGAATCGGAGAGAAAACTTATGACCCTTAGATTTTATGGTGTATGTGTTCTTATCCACATGAATTTGTCAAAAACATAATCACAAGATTAGGTTAGTGACAAATTCAAACTCATATGGATTAAACTTGTGCAATCTTAACTTCTTGTTACCTGGTAGTACAAGAGCCTGCCATTGCTTCCAAGTTGTTTATGCAACCAATTGATAACTCTCAGAACTCATATGCAAAGCCAACTTTAACTGGAATGGGCACAGAAATAGAAATATGTCAACATGATAGGTTATAAACCTCAAGTCGTGAGCTAGTGATAAAATACAGGTTTTATTCTTGATTAGTTCTTGAACCTTTTTCAATATCTTTAAGACTCCCACTATCCTCTTGACATATAAGACTCACTTGTCAAATATTCAAGAGATAATGCGGATTCTTTATCAAGACAAACACTTCACACAATTGGCCTTAGTTGGTTTTTGTATTATCCAAAACATCACAACTGACTAATTTCAAATGTACAAGAGTAGGACACTTTTTACTCTTACATTTGACAAGTGTTAATAAACCTTCTTTAAGATGTGTCACTCAAATTACAATCTTGGAGTGTGATTCTAAGACTTGTTTTGGAACGAAGTATGACTCAGCTTCTTGATTTAAACATTTCAACAATTCATGACTCCTCTTATTAGCCATAAGAATGCACTAAGATGTCCTTAGAAGACCAATTGTGATATGGTTCTTTAATCATTAAGATGATCACAAACCATGATAATAAAGTACTCTTCCATCTTTTCAGATTTGTGAAACTTTTATCTTTCTACCTAATTTGATTATTCTCATCCGTTCTGCCATACATTGAAACTTTTCCAATGTTTCAGGATTATACTTAAACTTGTAAGTATAACCATATTTACTAACTTTAGTATATCATGACGAATGATATTCACGATCTTTTGTGGTGGACTTGATCAGTTCACACGAATGTTTACTCGATCCCTTAGTCCTTCATTTGACTCACATATACACGTGAACAAGGAATTGGTCTTAATTTTCCAAAGATGGAAATTCTCATTCATCATACTATGCAACTTTCATGATTCCAAGTTTCGGTCCAATTGGAACTTGATTGATGAGAATATTTCCTTATTGATAAATTTAGACACTACCACAAATGACAGAATCAAATTCAATTTTCTAATATTGCTAGAAACTTACAAACATAAAGTTTTCATAAATGCCATTGCAAGGAGATATAAAATAAAGTAAAACTTTTATTTATTTATAAAGATGCGGAAAAAACTTTTCCTTACAATGCAACTTGAAATGAAAACTATGCTATTACATGTTTTCTAGCAATCTATCACAACTCTTAAGAAGTAGCTCAAGAATCCGATCTTCAAACCATGCGATAGAAATCCATCTACGCGATCAGATTCAACATACTATTTCTAAGTTTCCTTCCATGGAAGTTTGGGAAGTTGATCTTCTAATCAAATTTTCTTTACTAGTCCACCAAATCATTTCTAATTTAGCAGCACCAAGCAAATAGATAAGATCATTAAGGGTCATGTCATAGTCTGTTTCATAGTAGTCCCAAATGAACCCACTATGTGATTTAGAAAGTGATTGAACATCCAACTTTTTTAAGACTTTGACACCTAACTCTCCCGGCTTGTCAATATGTGACTTCATATCCAAAATGCGATCACACATAGACCTTTCTTGCCAATAGGGCTTGAGTGACCTTGAACTTATGGGTTAGGGAGAATAACTGGAGGAGGAGGAGGAGATGAAGTTCCAAGAGATTTGGGAAGATCAAAGATGTTTGAATTAGACATCTTTTGGGAGATATTCAAGATAGTTGATCTAAAGTCCTTAATATAACACCCAATATGAAATATTAAGGCTAGGACCCAACACAATACTTTTATAACTTGGAAGAGGGATATCGTATTCCAAGCTATAAAATATTTGAAGGTAGACGAATGACAATTCACCATTTTCCACCATAAAACGAAATAATTTAATTAGGTTTTACTTGGATTTGAAACTCCTATATCTTTTGAGATTCATTGAACTTTTCAATGGCATGTTTCAATCTCGATTGTGCCCTCTCAAGTTTTGTGACTGGCATGCCGAGGATCACAAAAGAAGGTGTGAATAACCATGAAAATATACTTGGTACCCTTAACATTTACCCCTCAATCGATATGCCGGTTAACCACAGGCACTCCACCGATACTATGATAAATATTAAGTTACCCTTTGCCTAACTTGTTAAATCAAGCTAGTGTGTCAGTTAACCACACACGCTCCACTAACCAACTTAAGCAAAGTGTAATTTAATGGGTTAGCACCAAATTCACATTTTCCTAAGTAACTAAGATTTGGTATTAATGAGAGTTTAGTTACTTAGTATTTATCATTAATACTTTTAATGAAGGGATAATTATAGTCCTTGTCCTACCCGTTCGGCTAATGACCCTCCACCAGTCAAGGAAGCGGTGGGTGAGAGTGGACACCCATTAAACTGCCACTTTATAGGCAGTAACCTTATACCCCCTTATAGACGGCTTCGTGAATGAGGCCTACTAACGGTAAGAATGACTTGATCTTATACATATACATATACACACACACACACATATATATATATATATATATATATATATTATTAACTTATAATACTATAAAGTATAAGGGTTGAATTTTAACTTTTAAACTTCTAAGGGATTAACTTGGAATTAAAGTATTCATGAAAGAAAACTTTTCAAATTCCAAAACTTGAGGGCAAGTGTTGAACAATTCAAAAAGTTTTCAATTCCATAACTTATGTGTTTAAAGTAGTTTTAATTAAAAAACTCTTCAAGTTCCATAACTTGTGGACAAGTTATGGAAGACTTTAAACTATTAAAAGAATATGATTTTTCTTTATTCATAACATATGGAAATATTTATGAGTTTTATGAATCTTAAATGTGACTTTTCATATAACTTGAGGACAAGTTACAAAAACACATTTTAAAATCAACTCTTAAATTAATTTTGATTGAAAACAACAATTTCACATAACTATTCTATTATTCTAAGCAATTCATAAGAACAAGATAATTCAAATCAAACTTTTTCATGAAATTAGCCTAACCATTAAACTAATACAAAACATGAATCTATTGATAATTTTATTTGAAATTGGATTAACATGAACATTACCACATCAAAAGCAAATTTATAGGTTCAAAAACAACTTATGGTAATGTTCCTAGTCCATTTCCAGCCAAAAAATGTTGTCAGGGGGTCCAACTCGTCGAGTGCATGAACCAACTCCGCAACTTAGATGGGTTTAGCCGTGGACTCGTCGAGTCCATTCATAGACTCGGCGAGTCTGCTATTCAAACAGCAAAAAACTTTGAGTTTTTCAGCAATTTAAACAAGTATAACAAGAAAACAAGTTTAGGCTCTGATACCACTGTTGGGTTTTGAACATTCTAACACTCCTATCATGTACATGCAATCCTAAATACCTTGGATCTATGTTTTCTCTATTATACATGCAAATATGAATATTCCAAGGTATTACCCTAACTAGCATACAAACTTTGATGCTTGGGTAATAAAATAGATAGAATACATACTTTGTTGATATAGGTTGACTCCATGAAGCTCGAGAGCCTAGTGCCCCAAGTGTGACACCTTAAATGGTTCACACAACATCATCAACACTTGGAATAACCATGAAAAGAGGATATGAGACTTGGAAATCGGCTTGCCCTCCATATTATGCACTAGTGCCAATTTCTTGAGCTAAAGGGGTCCTTATATAGTGTGCACATTAGGGTTACACCATGTAACCCATGACTTTAACCATTCCTTATGCTCCATGGGTTTTAACCTCCATGGAGTATCCATGGGTCACCACATGGGTTAAACCCAACATAAGGAATCATGAATCATAAGCCCACATATATAAGAATGAATGATTTACACAATCAATCCCCATATATTTAATTAGTCTCTTTTGATCACTAAATTAAGTTCAAATTAATTCTTGATCAATACTAATTAAATAACATGATTTCATATTAACATATTAAAAGTTATAATATATTAATATGTCACAAATGTCTTTTTCTCACTCGCAAGAGAGCCTCGATCAAAGACATTTACTTGAGGATGACGGTAGTGACTCCGCTGTTGGAGCAGATCCGAGAGGCGTAAGTTGAGGGTTTGAAGAAGGAACACCGAAAGTGCGAACGGATCATAGGCCAGGTGGTCTCGTTTGACTACGATAACCGGGGGCTGCCGACCCTACACGGGAGGGTCTAGCTCCCGTGCTGGGGAGAAGTACGACAGATTTTGATGATTGTGGCCCACAAATACAGGTTTTCTATCCATCCCCGGGCAAAGAAGATGTACAAAGATCTTCATCCAGGCTACTGGTGGCCCTGCAGGAAGCGGGATGTAGCCTAGTACGTAGAGTGATGCCTGACCTGCAGGAAGGTCAAGGCGGAGCATCAGTAGTCTCACGGAAAGATGCAACCGTTGATCGTCCCCATGTGGAAATGGGAAGAGATTACCATGGATTTTGATCACCAAGTTTCCCAGGACTGCACGGGGAGTGGATTCCATATGGGTCATTGTGGATCAGTTAACCAAGAGTGTCTATTTCATACCGATCCAGGAGAGCATTTCGGCCGAGAAGCTGGCCGACATCTATATTCGAGAGGTTGTAGCCCGACACGGAGTGCCAGTCTCTGTGACTTCTGATGGAGATGTGCGGTTTACTTCCAGATTCTGGAAGAAATTTCATGACGATTTGGGTGCTTGTCTGCACTTTAGCACTGCTTTCCACCCGCAGACGGATAGTCAGTGCGAGCGGACCATGCAGACATTGGAGGATATGCTGCGGGCAGGCGTATTAGACTTTGGTGGTAGCTGGGATACCTACCTCCCCTTGGCAAAGTTTCCTTATAATAATAGCTACCACACGAGTATTGACTGTCCTCCCTTCGAGATGTTGTACGGGAGGAAGTGAACAACCCCGATATGCTGGGGTAAGGTTGGGAAGAGGGTCATGGGGAGTACCAAAGTGGTACTCAATACGACGGAGAGGATCCAACAGGTTCGAAGAAGGCTTCAGACTGCTCAGAGTCAACAGAAAAGTTATGATGACAAGTGCCCTTCGGACCCGAAGTTTCAGGTCGGGGATATGGTCCTCCTTAAGGTGTTACCTTGGAAGGGTGTCATACGATTTAGGAAGAGGGGAAAGTTGGTCCGCAGGTACATCGGTCCATTTAGGGTTGCAGCAAGGGTGGTTAAGGTGGCATGTAGGTTGGATCTGCCAACCGAGCTTAGCCAGATTCACAGTACTTTTCACGTCTCCCAGTTGCGGAAGTGCCTGGTAGATGACTCTGCAGTGGTACCTCTCGAGGATTTCAGGTGGATGACAGCCTGAACTATATCGAGCGATCGATAGCTGTTCTAGATAGGAAGATGAAGGCGCTTAGGAACAAGGAGGTAGAGCTGGTGAAGGTGCAGTGGCAGCACCGCAAGGGTTCGGAATGGATATGAGAGTCGGAGGATGAGATGAGGGAGCACTACCCCAATTTTTTTTTTCAGCAGTAGCAACAAACTTCGAGGACGAAGTCTAATTCAAGTGGGGGAGATTTGTAAGATCTGGTATTTGCAGGTACTAATATTATTTATTTATTGAATAATGGGCTGTTTTTGGTTTGGGCCAGGATAGTTGGGATTTATGATTTCGGTTGAGAAGGACGTTACGCTGGGCATACCATGACAGGTACGTGTAACATACTCAAGAGGATTGGGCAAGGAGGCCATGCACGTACGCCTAACGTTCCAAAGGGTACACGCAACATACGCGCACAGAGTCTAAAACCCTAACTTTTAGGGTTTGATCCCTATATAAAGGACCTTATGCCTTTAGTCCAGCCTCCCTCTCACCTCTAGGCAGCCACCATGAAAACCCTAACCTATATTTGTGTGTCCTTGTGATTTGGAAGCCATTTGAGAGTATCTTGGTGTAGTTTTGGTGCTTTGGAAGAGAAAGGAGCTTGAAGAAGGAGCAAGGACTCACCAAGAGCTTGTAGACCTGGGAAATTGGCATCATTTATGACTCTTTTGAGGTATCAAGTTCCAAACTTGACCATTGCATGCTTAAATTTGTTTATAGGAGTGTTTAAGGCCACTTTTGGACTCCATTGTTGAGGCTTCTTGCATCTTAATGATTTCAGAATATAATAGCTGTCATTTTGGGCTCTTAGAGGCACTAAGAGTCATAAAAATCAGACCTTGATCGTGAAGCCACAACCATGCAAGTGTTTGATGTTTATAAAGCTTGTTAAAAGTACAAAAATCATGTTTTCACCCCAACCATGCATGCAAGCACATAAAGTTTGTGACTTTATGGATTAGGAGGTCTTAAAGGACCTGGATCTACATTTTTGACATAAATACTTAATGGATTAAGTCACAAATGAAGTCCCAAGAAAGTTGGTCAGTACACTAAGCATACACCCTGATACGTTGCGCGTACTGGGTCAACTCCCTATTTTGGTCAAGGCCAGCGTATGCTGGGCGTACATGCTAGGTACACCACGCGTACGCATGTAAAGTGGCTATATTGGGCTTTTTGGTCCTTAGGGGACTGGGCTTGGACTATTGGGCCACGTGGCTACTATGGAGCATAGTTCTGGGCCTGGGAATTTGGAATAAGAAGTATTGGGGCCTTTGGACCATATTGGGCCACTCGAGATTATTTCATTTTGGGCTAAGGACTTATTAAAATTGTGAAAAGGCCATTTGAAGGATTGGACCCAATTTAGAAATTTAGGCCATTAGTGGGCCCTTAGGGAGCCTTTGATGGGCCATGGGTGCATTGGTGTTGATAAGTTAGAATTAGGGCTTATGAATGGCTTAAGTTATGCCAAAGGGGTAAAATGGTCATTTTTACCCTAAGCAATGTTATAGATTTTGATTGAGTGTTATTATTATGGTAGTAGGGAGTCATCAAAGCAGCTGTTAGAGATTACTTCCCGTGAGATTTGACACTTAGCTTTACGAGGTGAGTTACCTTCCAGTAGAAGTGGGTCGAAGGCACCAATGCCGAGCCACTATTAGTTGATTATAGTTAAGATGATTGTCTTTGTGATAATTATCTGGTTTGCCACTATCTGTTATATATTATGTGCTAGTATGATATAATGATATATTATAGTGGTAGTAGGGGGAATAGTCCTCATATCCGGTCGATAGGGTTAAGGGGTAGGTTGGGCACCCCGATGTGCTTGATAGTATGACTATGTTATGCTTTTATGTGGTAGTAGTAGGGGTGAAATAGTCACCGTAACTGGTTGGGATAAACCGGAGAGGTAGGTCGGATACCCCGGTATGTCTGACAGGGGTAGGTTAGGCATCCCGGTATGCCTAGTAGGGGTAGGTTGAGCAACCCGGTATGCTCAGCAGGGTAGGTCGGCACCCAGATATGTCTGGCAGTATGTGTTATGTGTAGTATGTGGTATGATGGGGGAAACTAAGCTCGTTCTTACAATTTTTAGTTTTGCTTCCAGGTACCTCTACATCGAAGGTTAGGGAGCTGGCTTGGTAGCAGTGCATCACACACACATGATTTCTACATTTTGAGATCCATGAGATTGTACTCTGACAGTATTATTATTCCACGACATGTTTTATGATGTTTCATTATGGGTTGATATGATATTGATGTTGTTTTTTAGTAAACAATTTTATAAGTTAATAAAAAATGAAATTTTTGGTCATGATTTTTGGGGTGTTACATCCCTACACATTGGCTTGAAATTTTGCCTCATTCTTTCTTCCTCTATATAGGATGATTTGTAACTGTTTTTAGGGTTTGTGAAATTGGCCCTTCTTTTAGTTACTTTATTCCACTCTTTGATGTCATTGGGTGTGATACCATAAGAGGGATTGTGGTGTGGGTCCTCTTATCCAAGCAACTTCAAGGAGGACAAGATCTCAAGCTTGGAGATCAAATGCTACATAAAAGTTATGTTATTCTTCCTTATGTTTTATGTTTTCATATATAAGCAGTAATAGTATGAAACTTAGATCTTAGACTGCGTGTACACTTAGGTAAATCTATGATTGTTTCCACCACCTAGATACAATGTATTGATGCAAAGAAAACCCAACATGGTATCAAAACCATATTTTCATAATTAATTGCACCCTTTTAATCCATTTGAAATTTTAAACTTGTTTAGAATTGGAAAAAGAAGAAAATAATTTAAAAATGAAGAAACCTGCTAATTGCAGGCGCCTCTTTCTGGATTAGGTTTTCTTGTTTCTTGTTAAATTTCAAATTGTAAGATTTTCAAATGTGGATAATTAACAAATTTAAATTGTCTTAAATCTAGAATGTGATAATATTATTTAAACAAGAGATTTAAATTTGAGTATCTATTTAATATTATTTATAATAGAGATTTATAAATTTAAATATTACACCATTGTGAATTGTGAATTATTATATTATGTCATCGCAATTAATTAGATTTAATAATAGACAACTAAATTTAAAGTTTTTAAAATTTACTATTATATATATACATATATATATATACACACGTGTGTATATTTGTATGTGTGTGTGTGTTAGAATTGTATCTATTATATGTATGATAAAACAACAACATGCGTCCTCATGTGCTTAAATATTAACATTGTTAGTCTTACCATGACTAGGCTCCTCCAATCTAATGTAGAGGTTTAAGGAGGTCTCAATGATTCCTAATGGGGTTATTTTTTAATATGATTCGCATTGTAACGCCCGTGTTTTCCACTCTGCATTAATATGTTGTATAATTGACATTGGTCAACAATTCTAATCATTTGATGAATAAATTAAAGGAAATTGATTGAAGCTGATTTATGTGCTTATATTATGTGTATATAATATTAGGTGAAAACTTAATCAACAGGGCTAAAACAAATATTAAAATAAAATATTAAATAGGATAAATAGTCTTGATGAAAGTTGAAGTAATCGTAATGAGAATTCAAACGATATATGTAACACTTAAATCTCACTCCGTGTGAAGAACTTATGATCGTCTAAAGATTCGCATTCAACCCGATACGAAAAAGTGTGTCGTAAATAGTGAATCTTAGATAGGTTGCTTATTTACCTAAGTAATCTAAACGAAAGTCACAGTACTTGTAAAACCGAGAGCATGCATATAAAGAACGTCTAAATTAGACTTCATATAAGGAAGTTATGATTTTTTGAAGTTTCAGCGTTGCTGTGTCGAATTTTAGATCGTTTGATTTTTAGTCGAAACAATCTAAATAAGAATCGAAGATCTCGTTAATAAAAGTTTTTCAATATCAAGACATTCGAGAACGGATGTCATATGAAAAAATATATAAAATTTAAACGGAGATTAATAGTCTAAATCTTCTAAAATAATAAATAAAAAATAAATTCAGAATTAGCTAACAGAGTCTAACTAAAAGTTATAAATCTCGTCGATAGTTACACATGGATATAAAGAACATCAAAAATGGAGTTCGTAGAAAGAAGTTATAAAATTTTGAAGTTTCAAGAGATGCACTTCGCACAAAAAGGCACAACACTTGTTTCAAGAAGCTGCCCTGCAACATCAGTTGACTATCAAAACGTGTCAGCAAGCGGATTGATCATCATGTTCGAAGGGCGCGACGCGTACCTCTAAGAGACACGTCACACATATGCCAAATTTCGCCTATCAATACATCTTTCAACTCATTTGATTTCCTACACAATCTAATACTTCTTTCTCAAAATTCTCTACAATTAGCCCAAAAAATCTATAGTGTTTTGTGTATTTTGGCAAAGCCCTAATGCCCCTGAGTGTCCGATATTAGTAGCTACCAGGTCGGAGTTCTGCCAATGTAATTTCCAGACTTTTTTAGGAAAATGTATGTAATTTAAGCTACACTTAATAGCTTTCAGTGTAACTTATATTTATATTCATAGTCGTTGTTATAAATTTATAAATAAGATTTATCAGTGATTCTAAGTTATTATACTGATTGGTCTACTTACAGGGGTGATGTTTAGGAAAAATTTAGTGAGGTGTTTAAAGTGGGATTTCCAAATAGTATACTTTGTATACCAAACAGACCTTACATCCGATATGATCTTACATGGTTACTCCTTAATTGATAGATCTTGTAGACATTGGGATTGTTGAAGAATCTGGACTATCATTAGTCATAGGAAATAATAAACCAAGACTTATGTAGCGCCCCGTTTATTTATTAAATAATTAAATAAATAAATGAATGTATGATATCCCTAAAATCAATAATTATATAGCAGGGTGTTGGTTTATGGGAGCTAAATGTTACAATTTTAGAAGTCGGGGGTTAAAGTGTAAAATTTCAGATTAGATTCGTAAATATCTATGAAGGCAAGGACTAAAAATGTTAACATGGATGAATTTTGAGCTTTGGACATAAATCGAAATGGATTTGGAATGCTCGAGGTTGTTTTAGTAAAATCCAGACTTAATTTGTAAAGGAATTGAAGGGGCAGGGTTTAAATGGTAATTTATAGACTTCTTTGAAAGGATTTTACGGAGGAGGGTCCGAAACTGTCATTATGGAAAAGATATGATGAGGGACCGGGTATATAGCATTACCCATCAAACCCTAACCCTAAGCCCCTTATGTTGCAGCCATCACTTACACCTTCCACCCTTCAGCCGCTGCCTCCTAGCCTTACCGGAAATTGATGAACGTAGCCACACCCGTTAATTGGTTGAGTGTTTCACCCTTCTCCATCAACAACCCAATCTCCGCTTCACCTTTCTTCTCCTCCTTCTTCATTCTGGTAGGTGCCACCATCAAAGAGGCCCTACTTAGCCACCCTTTTGGCATCACCAAATCGGACAACCCATCTGCCTGCCGCCTCGTCATCAGAAAGTGTATTCGTCTTCCCATTCGCCGCCGCTGTTGGAGCCCGAAGACCACCGAGATCGTGGTGTTGTCCCACTGTTTCATTGCCAGACGACCATTGGAACTACCACCATGACGAGCGTCGCTGCTTCTATTTTCCTTTGAAGAATGAGTGTTTCTATTATCGTTGCTACTTGACTAGGAAACAAAAGGAATCACCGCCACCACCGTGAGGTGGTGGCCGCCAACTTGAAATCATCACTTTCGCCACCATACGCCACCAGGCGGGTGGTTGGTTTCCCTTTTTGAGCAGAAGGTGTGAAGATGTGCGTGTTTCAGTTGGTGAGTGTATGGGTGTATGGCTGGAGTTCTCGGAAATGGCATCACCACCACCATAGGGTAGTGGCTGCCGCCACTCGCCACCACCGGCCACCACAAGCTGGTTATGTGTGTGTGTTTAGCTTACTTGTGTGTGTTATTTTAGAGATTAGCATTGTAAAATGTAATAAGAAATGTGAATAATAGAAACAAACCCTAACCAGCACCGTGAGGTGGTGGCTACCGCCACCAACCGCCGTGTTGGATGGCGGTGTGCTTGTTGTGTTTGATTCGTTGGGATGTTTGGACAAAGGGACTAAAATCCTAATGGGCCCAATGAAGCCCTAATTGACCTAAAAGCCCAAACATGTAACTAATGGGCCTAATGAACCTTAATTGATCAAAAGACCTAGCTATTGGGTCTATTGGGCTAAGATGGGGTTGGAAACCCTAATTAGGGTTTAGAAAACCCTAATATTGGATCTATGGGCCTTGGACTTATTGGGACCGACTTTTGGGCCATTGGAATGAAATTGTGTATTAAGCCTAATCACACCATATGATTTATTTAGAAGAGTGATGGACTTAATGGATTAAGTCCTTAATGGGTTAAGTGAGAAACACTTAACCCTAATTATCATTGTATGTGAAACCTAAATTCACTTGGGTTATTGGTGGGCCATCCAAGAATAATCATATGGACTAGAATAATTTAATGGGCTTTATGATAAGGCCTATATGTTAGGGTTTGGGCCCAATTTGGAAAATTAGACCATAAATGGGCCATAATTAGGCCTTCATGATTATATGATATTAGGCCATTAAAATGGTTAATATTTGACTGGACTAAATTGTTGGGCCTTATGGTAAGATCTTGTAAAGGTTTGGGCCCAATTTGGAAAATTGGGCTATATGTTGGGCTTTGACTCATAGTTGACTTTTGGGCCTTTGGATTGAGCCTTGGAATTGAATAAAGCTAAGTTTGGGGTAAAGTAGTATTTACCCCCAAGTATGCATTTATGGTTATGTGTTGTAACGAAATTATTAATTGGGTGATGTTTGATATTGACAGTTCGGGAATCTGTCATCTAGCAGCTGGGGGTTGTGTCTACGGGACTTCAGCAGTGTGAGGTGAGTTACCTTCCAGTAGGGGTGGGTCTAAGGCACCAATGTCGGCCCACCAGTAGGTGATTATGTTTGAGATGATTGTCTCTGTGATAATTATCTGGTTGCCACTATTTGATATGATTTATGTGTTGGGATGCTATGAGATATGTGTTCGTAGTAGTAGGGGTGAAATAGTCCCCAGTTACCGGTTGAAAGATACCGAAGATAGTTACCGGTTGAAAGATACTGAAGGGGTAGACAGAACCCATGCATGCCTAGCAGTATGTTTATGATATGTTATTATGTGACAAGTATGGTTATGATATGCTATTATGTGATCAACATGTTTATATTATGTTATAATGGAATCAATATGTTTATGACATTTTATTATGTGATAGTGGTAGGGTGTGAAATAGTCCCCAGATACCAGTTGAAAGATACCGAAGGGGAGGTTATCTCCCGGTTATCGGTTGAAAGATAACGAATGGGAGGTCAGATCCCGGTTACTGGTTGAAAGATAACGAAGGGGAGCCTAGCTCCCAGATATGCCAGACAGATACCGGTTGAAAGATACCGAGGGATAAGTATTATGTGGTATGTGGTATGATGGGGGGGGGGGACTCACTAAGCTTTGTACTTATTATGGTTTTCAGTTTTGGTTTCAGGTACTTCGTTTTCAAAGAAAAGGAGTCAGCTCGATCGCAGCGCATCCCACTATAGTTTTCTGCACACGAGATATTTGGGATTACACTATGATATGATTTTATGGTACTATGTTTTGGTTATTGACAATTTGGTTTTGACATGAGATATTATTATAATTGTTTTGGTATTGATGGTTTTATGTAATAATTTAATCAAAATGAAATTTTTGGCATTCAATTTTGGTGTGGTACAAGTTGGTATCATAGCCTTGGTTTGAGGGATTTGGGCACACTCTCGGGTGTGTCTGGATTCAAACTGAGGACTTGGTAAGAAATTTTGAAACAAAAAATCATTTTTTACAAAAAGAAATTTGAAAAAAAAGTTGGAAAGGGAAAAGAACTTTGAAAAGAACAAGGTGTGTGATGCGTGCAATCAGCCGAGCTCAAGTAAGTTTTCCCCAAGATACCCATACAAGTTATGTTATGATATGATATGATTATAAGAAATGCATTCTAGACTAGGGCTAAGGATATAGGAAGATGCCTTATATGGCTGTTGTATGTGCTTTATGAGTTGCATGATAGTACTGATGAGTCAGTGATAGGATAGCTTGTTTAGGTTATGCCTAATTGTATGAGCCTTTGATTTGCATGTATAAATTCCTGAGTAGAGGATAAAGTACTTTGAATGGAATATGATGGTTAGATTTTCCATTGTCTAAATGCTGCTTGCTATGGCTTTGTGGGACTCTTAGTAATGTGAGCTAGCTATATTCATGAGGTAGCTAGTTGACATTACTGGGAATCTTTTAGCAGCCGAGGACTGGGTGAGTTCGGGAACCTAGGAAAGCCTAGGATATGATTCGGTGGGTTAGTAGTGAAGATAATTGAGACTTGGGTGTACCAGTTTGAGGAAGTGTCTTGGAGGATTCGATAGGATTGCTGAGGAAAGTATGGATAGGTGTGGAAGGTAGTATTGGGCCCGTACTACTGGAGGCATAGGATCCATACTCGAATCAGTGATAGTCTTGGAGAATCTAAGGAGCTTCAGGGAAGAGTTTGTGACCCCGTTTGGGGGACAGAGGATGTTCCAGTTCTTGCCTCTTAACTATTGGCAAGTGAGCTAGTGAGCGTGACAGGGTGTCAAACCCTAAAGGATATGACTTCCAAGAGCTTGTAGATGCGAGATTGGTTTGGAGTGCCTTGGGAAGAGAGGGTCGTGTCAGGTGCATATAGTAGAGGGTCCCAGGAAGAGATCCATGACTTCTGATCATCGGGTGAAAGGCCATCATGGCCGGAGTCAATGCTGCACATACGGGAAAGTGCACAAGGGAGTTTGTCGCACCAAGAGTTTAGGCTACTACAGGTGTGGCAGGGTTGATCATTTCAGCTGAAGGTGATCTGTATTCCTCCAGATGTTGCAGGTATGTCATCTTCTACTGCTACTAGATGGATGTTGGGAATACGTATCGCCTTGAAATTGTGAGTGGGTTTGGACAAGTCAGACCTCAAGTAGGTTTTCTGCTAGTTTCTGGGTTATCAAGGATCATATATGCCATCCTGCATGCCGAAAAGTCCTTGATGAGAGGGACGCATCTTGCAGAGTGGGCTTCGCGTGTACCATTATCATTCCAGGTATTTTTCGGGATCTGTGCAGGAGTTTTATTTAGAGGATAATCGGTTAGGGTTAGAGCAATAGTTCTTCAATTATGTTAGCGTTTAGTGGTTCTATCATGGTCCAGGTATGGTCAACAGTTGTTTATGGAAGAATATTGGAAGCTCAAGGCACTACCGTTGCTAGGACAGGACTGGTAGAATAAAGATGGTAGTGTTAGTTGCGGGAGTTAGATGGATAAGTGGTTGGTCATTGGATGTTCAAGAGATTGGTATTTTTTTAATGGGTTGTATTCGGATAGAGTTCAATGGTACTGCAAGTATGGAAGTGGGAACGAGGACTCATCAGCCAGGGTGAAGGTTAAGGCCTTCAATTGATGACTTGGGAGATGGATTGAGGTGTTAGACTAGACCAGAGTAATCTTCACGATTTCAGAGGATGGTCGATCTTAAGGTTTGAATGGTAATTGATCGTTAGCATTGGTAAGCACAATCCGTGGTGCATTGGGAGATTCTGAGGTCTCCAACTGAGATTCGGAGTTTCCTGGGTGAAGCGGGTTATTACCGGAGATTTATACGGGACTTATCCGAGATTGAGGGTCCTTTGACCCGACTGACCATGAAGTTGGTGGCCTTTCATTGGGGGCCTGAGCAGTAGGCATCCTTCGAGACTCTCAGACATCAAGTTTTGGGAACCAAGTTAGAACTTTGGTTAGGACTCAAGTTCAGTTGAGGGTTAATTTGAATGCGTGTTTGACTCGATTAGGACAAGTTTTGTAAGACTGTGGGGGGTAGCCGTAGCATTCACTAACAGTCAGTTAGTATGCAAAGTATTGTAAGACTGCGGGGGTAGCCGTAGCATTCACTAGCGTTCAGTTAGCTTGAAAAGAGTTGTAAGACTATGGGCGTAGTCATAGCATTCACTTGCATTCAGTTAGCATGGAAAGTGTTGTCAGACTGCAGGGGTAGCCATAGCATTCACTAGCGGTCAGTTAGCATGGAAAGTGTTATAAGACTACGGGGGTAGCCATAGAATTCGCTAGCAGTCAGTTAGCATGGAAAGTGTTGTAAGTCTACGGGGGTAATCATAGCATTCACTAGCAGCAGATAGTGTGAGGAGTGTTGTAAGTGTGTGGGTGTAGCCGTCCCATTCACAAGGTTAGCAGATAGTGATAGGGTGTTGTAAGTCTACGAGTGTAGCCGTAGCATTCACTAGGATGATAGATATCATGAGGCATTGTTAGGACGCAGAAGGAACCATAGTACCCACCAGTTCGAGTGTAGCAGTGAGGATATGGAAATCCATGGATTGGATTTCGGAATTACCCGGATGGATTAGATCCAATTGCGCTAGTGATAAGACTGTGGGAGCGCCACTATAGTTATAAGTGTTGGGTTATGAGCATTCTAACACTCCTAAGTGTACATGCAACCCTAAATACCTTGGATCTATGTTTTCTCTATTATACATGCAAATATCAACTTTCCAAGGTATTGTTCTATTCTAGCATACTAAAATTTGAATAACACAAGTTAGAATAACATACCTTTTGTTGGTGCTTGTCTTCATGAAGCTTGAGTGCCTAGTGCCCCAAGTGTGACACCTCAAATGGTTCACACAACACCATAAGCACTTGGAATAACTTAGAGAGAATTATACACTTCATGAAATCGGCTAGCCCTCTCTAGAATGATACTAGTACCGATTTTTGTCAAGAATAAGATCTTTATATAGTGTTACAATTAGGGTAAACCCTAATTGTCATGACTTTCCATTTCCTTGGATCCATGGGTTCAAATACACCATGGAGCATCCATGGACCATCCTATGGGTTTTAGCCCAACTTGATTATCCATGGAGCATTAGCCCACTATACAAGTATGGAAGATTTACACAATCAACCCATATATTTAATTAGTCTTCTTTTGATCACTTAATTAATCCTAGATTAATTCTTGATCAATACTAATTAAATAATCTCATTATTCTTATTATTAATATACTAGAACTTATAATATATTAATAACCATAAGTGTCTTATTTATCTCATTATAGTCTATCCAAGTGCATGATGCCATGCAACCCAAATGGACCATGCCGGGTCGGGTCAAGTCTTACCAATTATAGTTATGGACTTAGACATTAATCCAACAGTCTCCCACTTGGATAAGTCTAAAACTATTATTGCATATGACTTCAGGAACCAACTGGTAATCGTAGCTCTCAAAAGCTTCTGTCGAACTCTGACCTTGTCGATGAACTTTGACCTTTGTCAATGACTTGTCCATTAGATAAGGGATCATATATTCCTCCATTCTAGATATCATATGGACTGAGACATGGATTATAATCATTCTCTCTGTCCATTTGTTGTTTCCCGATTTCCGATTTATGACGATTGACTAATTGAACAAATCAAATCAGTCCTGGCCCAGCCGAGCACTTCCATTTGTCATCATCAAATCATCAAGGGGCCCACAGATATCACTTTTATCCCGAAGGCAAAAGGAATGGATAAACTTCGACTCATATGGCTTGTTCTACTACTTGTTGAATCATACACAAAGGCACGTTTTATAACATCGAGTTACCAATGCGTTTTCGTGCAATCAATGTACTATCAACTCATAGTAACAACTCATATCTCTAGGTTTGAAGAATATAAGATATTATCGTCTCATGATCACTCGTGATAAAATCCATGAAGTGATTCCAATGAGCGCGGGTTGAATCCAATACTTAGAACTTATGAGCACTCATGAGTGTTGTAGCTCTTTGTCCAACACCTTAGACCTCTACAAGCCAACCCATGACAATCTTAATTCATATCTACTTCCAACATATGACCGACTGTGGATGGTTTGAATAACTTAGTCATTCCGGAAGAATAACCTAGTTTATTCGGGAAGTCAAAACATGCAAAGTGAAACACAATAATAATTGAATCCAATATGGTATCAAAACCTATGAACATAAATAAAACACCTTTTATTTATCACCATATGATTACACATTATTCATTGTATACTGTTTCAACTATAAACTTTATTCTTGAATTTAAAACAATAGTTGTCCCATGCTCCAAGCATGTACACTATGTTTTCTAAACACTAGTCATGCCATACACCAAGTATGCATACTATGTTTGTCTATGATCTTTACTTTGTGAACTAGATCAATTGAACATAACTTCAATGATTCTCTTTTCACACTCCCAAATCCTTACTGCAAATGCAAGAATTCCAAATTCATGCCATTTACTAAAATCTGTTAGATTCTAAACTTATATGCATTGATCCTCTTGTAACGATTATGCACAAATTCACAAACACTTGGCAACAATCATTACAGAGTATTCCAAAGGAGATCAACTCCTTGGAAACATCCTTCTCGCATCAGGTTTCCTTAATCTTACACAGATTGAAATCTCTGACTTTGAAACATTTCCAGATTCATTTTTACTATCACTTCTGAACAAGAGTTGCCTCCTTACAGATTATGTCAATATGGTCCTTCCAGAAATATCACTATACTTCCAACTGTCCTTGAGCAACCAATCTTTGGTAAACCTTAGATTGTCCTCGACAATTGTTTAATCCTTTTAGTCATATCCAGTTCTAAACCTTTTCCCTTCTTAATGCCCCAGGCATTTGGAAACTTTTAGAAAGGATGAATATAGCACATGTAATCGATCCTATATCCGAAGCATATGGGACACGATTCATGATGTCTCACATAAAGACTAAACTAGTCTTTTGCTATAACATTTCCATTTCTATTTGCCAAGTTCTCATAATTCAGATTATGAAAAGGGATGCCGTAATCATAATCGAATTTAAGAACGCAAATAATGGACCCATATACAGAATTTCCTTATGTTGAGCCATTCCAACATGAAATTCATATATATTTCCTTGACTAAATGATTAAAGCCTCACGATCTAAGCTTATAGATTTGAGATGAAGTATAATTTCCTCTCTCTTAATTATAGCAAAACAACTTTTCCCAATTGAAACCTTTTGTTTTCTATAATTAACATTGCTAACTTGCAATACTTATCATAATTATCATGCTCCCACTAACATGATGATTATTAGCATAACACTTATGCTCCCACTATCTTTGACATGTACTCAGAAATCAATTGACTTTCTTACCAAAGTTCAGATTTCTAATACTAGATTGTTTTGATAAAACTTTATCAAAACCATACACCTTCCCTTAGATAGCACACTTGTGTGTCTAAACAATTATGAAGTGGGATGCCGTAATCATAATGGTTAGACCTTTTTGCCACTTCTCACAAGTCCAAGTTAGTGTGCCGGTAAACCACACACGCTCCACTAACGACTTTGATAATGCAAATATCACAATTGCTATCTAACTAAAATCTACTTAGTGAAAGTGTTTCCTCACCATCATTTTCATGAATCAGAGAGAAACCTTATGACACTTAGATTTAATGGTGTATGTGTTCTTATCCATGTGAATTGTCAAAACCATAGTCACAAGACAAGGATAATGACAAATCCAAACTTATATGGACTGAACTCAATCTTAACTTCTTGCCACCTGGCAGCTCAAGGGCCTGCCATTGCTTCCATGTTGTTGTGCAACACATTGAGAACTCTAAGAACTCATATGCAATTCCAACTTTAATTGGAATGGGCACAGAATATGTCAACATGATAGGTTATAAACCTCAAGTCGTGTGTTAGTGAAGAACTTCAGGTTCTACTCTTGATTTGTTCTTGAGACTTTCAAGACCTTCAAGACTCCCACTTTCCTCTTGACCTATAAGAATCCCTTGTCAAACATCCAAGAGATAGTATGGATTCTAACCAAGACAAACACTTCACACAATTGGCCTAAGTTGGTCTTTATTTTTATCTAAAACATCACAACTTACAAATTTCAAATGTACAAGAGTAGAAAACTTTTACTCTTACATATGACAAGTGTTTTAAACCTTCTTTGAGACATGTCACTCAAGTTACAATCTTGGAGTATGACTCTAAGAATTGTTTTTGGAATGAAGTATGAATCATCTTCTTGATTTAACCACTTCAACAATTCATAGTTCCTCTTCTTAGCTATAAGAAAGCACTTAGGGGATGAATTGTGATAAGGTCTCTAAATCATTAAGATGATCATAAAAACTGATACGAAAGTACTCTCCCATCTTTTCAGATTTGAGAAACTTCTATCCTTCTGCCTAATTTGATTCTTCTTATTCGCTCTGCCTTACATTGGAACCTTTTTCCAATGTCTCAGAATTACACTTAAGCTTGTAAGTATAGCCATATTTACTGAACTTTAGTAAATTATGACGAATAATCTTATTGATCTTTTGTGGTGGACTTGACCAGTGCACAAGAATGTGTACTCGATCCCTTAGTCCTTTACTTGACTCACACATACATGTGAACAAGTGATTAGTCTTATTTTTCCAATACTTGAAAGTTCTCATTCATCATGCTATAAAACTTGCATGATTCCAAGTTCCGGTCCAATTGAGACTTGGGTTATGAGAATCTTTCCTTATTTGGTAAATTTAGACATTACCACAAATGAAGGAATCAATTTCATATTTCCACTCTTGCTATTAATGGAATCATATAAGCAACAATTTTTCCTCAAATGCCATTGTAAGGATATTTTAAAATAACTAAAATCAAAAATTTTCTATTATTTTAAAACTATGCGGAAAAACTTATCCTTACAATCCATATGAAAAGTTGTTGTTATCTATTCCTAAGCAATATCTCATAACTCCTAAGAAGTAGCTCAAGAATCCGATTTTCAAACTACGTGATAGAAATCCATCTATGCGATCAGATTTAGCATATTCTTTCTTTAAGTTCCTTTACTTTTCTTTGATTCTTAAAACATTACCATGTGACCCAATCACATCATGTATCAGGAATCTCAGAATAGAAACTTAACAGAGTTAGATTAGTGGACGTTACCTGAAGTAGAGTCAAACTTGTTGACTTTAACCTCCTTAGGTAAATTTGGCAGCTTCGCAACCAATGCCCCTTTCTTTGGCAATATAAACATATGGACTCTTTGATAATGGTACACGGGACTATCACAGACTTAGCTTTTCTCTTTACCATTCGGTCAATTGAGTTGACTATGGCCGATCCCTTTCCATTGGGAAGAGAATGCTTTTATGGATTTTCTGTGTCACTATTGTCAATGTCCATCAAGTTTTAAGGAAGTTGATCTTAACCAATAGATAAGATCATTAAGGGTCTTGTCATAGTCTGTTTCATAGGTGTTCCAAAAGAACTCACTATGTGACTTAGAAATTGATTGAACCACCAACTTTCTCAAGACTTTGACACCCTTCTCTCCCGGCTTGTCAATATGTGACTACATCTCCAAGATGTGATCACATCTAGACCTTGCCTCGCCAATAGGGCTTGAGTGACTTTGAACTTGTGGGTTAGGGAGAATAACTGGAGGAGGTGAAAGAAGTATGATTTCCATGGGACATCATCTTCATTTAGGAAAGCTTGTTTCAAGAGATTTGGGAAGATCATAAATGTCTAAACCAGACATGTTTTGGGAGATATTCAAGATAGTTGATCTTAAGTCCTTAATATGACACCCAATATGAAATATTAAGGCTAGGACCCAACAAACTATTTTATAAATTAGAAGAGGGATGCCGTAATCCAAGCTATAAAATATTTGAAGGTAGGTGAATGACGATTCACCAATTTCCACCATGAAAAACGAAATAATAATTAGGTTTTAATTGGTTTTTGAAACTCCTAGATCTTTGAGATTCATTGAATTGTTCAATGGCATGTTTCAATCTCGAGTGTGCCCTTCAGGCTTTGTGACTGGGATGCCGAGGATCACGAAACAAGGTGTGAAGTAACCATGCAAATTACTTGGTACCCTTATTAAATTACCCCTCAATCGATGTGCCGGTTAACCAAACACGCTCCATCGATACTATGATAAACATTAAGTTACCCTTTGCCTACCTTGTTAAATACGAGTTAGTGTGCCAGTTAACCACACACGCTCCACTAACCGACTTAAACAAAGTGCAAAGTGTAGTTTCATGGATTAGCACCTTATTCACATTTTCCTAAGTAACTAAGATTGGGTATTATTAAGAGTTTAGTTACTTAGTATTTATCATTAATAATTTTAATGAAGTGAGAATTCTAGTCCTGTCAAACCCGTTCGGCTAACCACCCTCCACCAGTCAAGCAAGCGGTGGGTGAGAGTGGACACCCATTAAGTTGCCATTTTATAGGCAACAACCTTATACCCACCTTATAGACCGACTTCGTGAATGAGGCGTACTAGCGGTAAGACTGACTTTACTCTTATACATATATATATATATATATATATATATATATATATATATATAATATATATATATATATATATATATATATATATATATATATATATTACTAACTTATAATATTATAAAGTATAAGGGTTGAATTTTAACTCTTAAAATTCTAAGGCCTAACTTGGAATTAACGTATTCATAAGAGAAAACTTTACAAATTCCAAAACTTGAGGGCAAGTTTTGAAACTATTCAAAACTAATTAATTCCATAACTTATGTGTTTAAAGTAATTTAAACTCTTCAAGTTCCATAACTTGAGGACAAGTTATGGAAGACTTTAAACTAATAAAAGAATTAACTTTTCTTTATTTTATAACTTATGGAACTAATTAAGGTTACACTTTTTTTTATTTATTATTTAATGAAGAGACTCTTGGTCCTCCATAACTTGAGGACAAATTATGGAGTCATAACACCCATTAATTAGAACTAGACTCTTCATTTTGTAACATTTGCCAACTTTTATGAGTTTTATGAAACTTAAATGTGACTTTTCATATAACTTGAGGACAAGTTACAAAAACACATTTTAGAATCAACTCTTAGATTAATTTGGATTGAAAACAACTATTTCACTCAACTTTTCTATTAATCTAAGCAACTCATAAGAACAAGATAATTCAAATCAAACTCTTTCATGTAATTAGTCTAACCCTTAAACTAATACAAAACATGAATCTATTGACAATTATCTTTGAAATTGGATTAGCATGAACATTACCACATCAAAAACAAGTTTATAAGTTCAAAAACCTATTAGGGTAATGTTCCTAGTCCAATTCCAGCCAAGAAAGTCGAATTTATGCTGTCTGGGGGTCCAACTCGTCGAGTGCACTAACCAACTCGGCGAGTTGGATGCTTTTTGCCTTGGACTCGTCGAGTCCCTTCATGGACTCGGCGAGTCTGCTGGGCAGACAACATCAAAACTTGATTTTTCAGCTCCATTTGCAAGTATAACAAGAAAACAAGCCTAGGCTCTGATACCACTATTGGGTTATGAGCATTCTAACACTCCTAAGTGTACATGCAACCCTAAATACATTGGATCTATGTTTTCTCTATTATACATGCAAATATCAACTTTCCAAGGTATTGTTCTATTCTAGCATACTAAACTTTGAATAACACAAGTTAGAATAACATACCTTTTGTTGGTGCTTGTCTTCATGAAGCTTGAGTGCCTAGTACCCCAAGTGTGACACGTCAAATGGTTTACACAACACCATAAGCACTTGGAATAACTTAGAGAGAATTCTACACTTCACGAAATCAGCTAGCCCTCTCTAGAATGATACTAGTGCCGATTTTGTCAAGAATAAGATCTTTATATAGTGTTACAATTAGGGTAAACCCTAATTGTCATGACTTTCCATTTCCTTGGATCCATGGGTTCAAATACACCATGGAGCATCCATGGACCATCCTATGGGTTTTAGCCCAACTTGATTATCCATGGAGCATTAGCCCACTATACAAGTATGGATGATTTACACAATCAACCTATATATTTAATTAGTCTTCTTTTGATCACTTAATTAATCCTAGATTAATTCTTGATCAATACTAATTAAATAATCTCATTATTCTTATTATTAATATATTAGAACTTATAATATATTAATAACCATAAGTGTCTTATTTCTCTCATTATAGTCTATCCAAGTGCATGATGCCATGCAACCCAAATGGACCATGCCGGGTCGGGTCAAGTCTTACCAATTATAGTTATGGACTTAGACATTAATCCAACAACAAGATCAAGGAAGCAAGGGATTGCTCAAGGTCATTTATGATATAAGTCTATTGTTAGTCATGTAGCAATCACTTTTAGCCTTAGATTTGGCGATGTCATGATTCGATGCAGGGACCCGATCGGTCGAATCGGGAGGTTGTTTGAACCACAGTGGCATGATAACTAGTCACATCTAGTTCCAGAGAAGGATTTCGTTCAGAAGTCATGTGAGATGACTAAATGGGAGTCCTTTGGCTCCACAGCTGGGAGGAAACCCAATATTCAGAGAATTAATGAACGAATGGAGACCAGGGAGGTCTTGTTAGATTTTGGAAAGCAACCATGTGGCAATATACTGCTTTAGGCAGTTCAGTGTTTGGGCAGTTTCAGCATTTGGGTAGTATTAGTATTTGTGTTTTAGGTTGCAAGTTCAGATGGAATAATGGAATGCTTGGGTTATGCTAAGTCAATCAGAGCGGGATTATCTTAGCTTTAGCCGAGTATAAATGACCTACATAAATAATTGGGCTTATGATTATGATTTATAGTGGGAACCTCGAGTTATGAGAAGTTGAGTAACCAATTGAAGGATTAAGTGTACTGGGTTCAACGATAATGATTCAGTATGGGTGGTCTGTCAGGGATTTAGACCATCTCGAGACAGCAGATTCAGACGAAGTAGATGTGAAGTTGTTGCGAGGGATCGGTTCACCTACAGATTTAGGGGCCATACGAAGATTGGTCACAACTACCCTGGGAAGGCTAGGATGTACCCAGGGATGGTGACCATGTTACTTGAGTGGTTTTGTAACGTCATAAAAATTCCAACCAAAAATTTTCATTTTTACAACCATCAAAACATGAGTAATAAGTTTAGATTCCAAAGTAACAATGTAGTCACAACCGATTACATAACAAAAGATAACAATATAGTTTCCCCGAGTGTGTGTACGGTCACGCTGGCGCCTTCCCACGGTCCTCACTAGTACCTGAAACACACAATACAACAACTGTAAGCATAAAGCTTAGTGAGTTCCCCAAAATACAACATATGCACATACGCCTTTCCAGGCCTTGACCTTCCGGTCCTTGTGTCTCAGGGGACTTCCGTCCCGACTGGGTAGACCTTCCGGTCCTACCCACGTCAACCTTACAGTCCATATGACCATGCCTTCCGGCCCATATCATGTTGCCTTCCGGCCCAAATCAAACATATCATACATGGCACATGTAACAAATAACTTAACACACATAAGGCATATATCTCATATCATATTCGACCTTCCGGTCACACAGTCAAAGCCCTTCCAGGTGCAGTATAGTGAGAAGACTCACCTCGTATGCCTCGCTAAGTCGCTAATCGTGAATCCTGAAATCACTCGAGCTCGAACCCTCGAGCTGCAATCCTCCTATGATATTATAAATCTATAATTATTACTTGTACCACAAAGGTGGGCCATCCTTATCAAGTCAAAACAGGTTGACTTGGTCAATCATCTTTAATCAATTTGGACCGGACTCGGCGAGTGCACACTAGTGACTCGGTGAGTCTACGAATTTTATTCAACAATCAAGGTTTTCCCCTTTTGACTCGTCGAGTACTCCCCCGACTCGATAAGTTCCCCCTGGGCCTGAATCACAGGGCCACCGCGACTCAACTCGCCGAGTCGAAGGTCAACTCGGCGAGTCCCAACCTGACTCGGTCCACCTGTTCAAAACCTTTCCAACTCTCTGCGACTCACTGAGTCGCCCTCAACTCGGTCCGGACTACACACAGGATGGTCTCAAGGACAATCTTCAAGCGACTCGTCGAGTCTGTTCTTCAGTCTCGGCGAGTCCATGCCATGCACCAGCTAAAACTGGCTTTTGCGGTCAGATCCATTCCATACATGCATAGATCTGGCCTTCCCAAGCTTATTTGTCACGTAAAGTCTCGGTCTTGGTTGCCATGCAATGCATACAAGGCTTATTTTGAAGAAAAAACCTCTAATATGGCAAGTTTAGCTTCTAACTCAAAAGAATGGACATAAAGCTTGTCATAAGGGGTCTCCTGGACCTGCTAAAGTCCAGATCTAGGTTCCATATCTCCATAGGACCTCTCATACTTCTGAAAATTACCTCAAGAAGACTCCCTTGGTGAAGTAGCAACAGATCCAAGCTCCCCAACACTTCAAGCTTGATCCTCTCCCTCCTTTCCTTGCAATATCCCACAAAATAATGAACAAAAAGCCTCCAAACACTCTCACAAGGGCTCACAGACGTATGGGGGCTCTTAGGGTTCAAGGTGGCCACATATGAGGGCCATAAGGTCCTTTAAATAGGGCTTAGGGCCGGGAAATTAGGGTTTCATTAAACAGCGCGGACTCGCCGAGTCCATCCCTTGGACTCACCGAGTCCGGACGCGAACCCCCGCCCAAAACCGCGAACCGACTCGGTGAGTTCGACCTCCAACTCGCCGAGTCCCCTCACAGAATGTCAAAAATATATGAAATGAAGATACCTGGGGATCCGGGCTGTTACAATTCTCCCCCACTAGGATAAGACTTCGCCCTCGAAGTCCCGCTAGGCAAATAGCTCCGGATGCTGCTCCCGCATCTCACGTTCCGGCTCCCGGGTCATCTCTGATCCCTTCTGATGCTGCCACTGAACCAATACCAGGGGTACCTCCTTGTTTCTCAAAACCTTGATCTTTCGATCTCTGATGGCTATAGGTCTTTCAGCATAATTCAGGCTTGCATCCACCTAAATATCCCCTAACGGAACCACCGCCGATTCATCGGCTATACATTTCCTCAGTTACGACACATGGAAAGTATCGTGAATCTGTCCCAACTTTGTGGCAAGTCTAAACGGTAGGCCACCCGGCCCACCCTTGCGATCACACAGAAAGGACCAATATATCGGGGTCCCAACTTGCCCCTCTTCCCGAACCGAATCACTCCTTTCCAAGGAGAGACCTTCAGGAGTACGAGATCACCAACTTGGAACTCAAGCTCGGACCATCGCCTGTCTGCATAACTCTTCTGTCGGCTCTGAGCGGTCAACAACCTTTGCTTGACCATCTGAATTTGCTCGGTCGTCCGAAGCACGATCTCCGTGCTACCCATAACCTGCTGTCCCACCTCACCCCAACAGATGGGGGTGCGACACCTCCGCCCATACAACAGCTCAAAGGGCGGCATACCAATGCTCGAATGATGGCTGTTGTTATACGAGAACTCTGCTAAAGGTAGATAGGTGTCCCAGCTCCCTCCGAAGTCCAACACACATGCCCGAAGCATGTCCTCGAGTGTCTGAATTGTCCGCTCACTCTGACCATCATGATACTACTTCCCTCACATATAACTCGGCCAACTTCTCCGCAGAAGAGCTCTCGCTAATGGCTAGAAAATGAGCGCTCTTTGTCAGTCGATCCACGATCACCCAAATCGCATCGAGTCCTCTCGCTGTTTGCGGTAACTTGGTGATGAAATCCATAGAGATTTGTTCCCACTTCCATTCGGGAATCTCTAGCGGTTGCAGCTTACCATGCGGTCGCTGGTGCTCGGCCTTGACCTGCCGACAAGTCAAGCACCTCTCCACGAACCAAGCGACATCCCTTTTCATACATGGCCACCAGTACTCCTTCTTGAGATCCAAATACATTTTCGTAGCACCAGGATGAATCGAGAATTTTGATCGATGTGCTTCCTCCATCAAAATAGTGCGCGCACCACCCACAAACGGCACCCAAATCCGTCCCTGAAAAGTCATAAGCCCTCGACCATCCGTAACAAATCTTGATACCTGACCTACAACCCGTTCTTTCTTCTGGTGTTCCGGCTTCGCAGCCTCCATCTGAGCCCCCCCGAATAATATCCAGGATCGGGGTCAAAACCGTCAATCTCATACAAATGTCTCGGATCGGGGCGCTGTCCGCCCTACGGCTCAATGCGTCGGCTACCACATTAGCCTTGCCCGGGTGGTACAGGATCTCACAATCGTAATCCTTCACCACATCCAACCACCTCCTCTGTCGCATATTTAGATTTGGCTGATCCATCAAGTATTTCAAGCTCTTATGGTCCGTGTAAATCGTACACCGAACCCCGTACAAATAGTGTCGCCAGATCATGAGGGCAAACACCACCACCCCCAATTCCAGGTCGTGCGTGGGATATTGCGACTCATGGGGCTTCAACTGCCTCGAAGCGTACGCTATCACATGACCCCTATGCATAAGTACCGCCCCCAAACCCGATATAGAGGCATCACAGTATACCACAAAATCCTCCATCCCTTCCGGGAGTGCAAGCACTGGAGCCTCGAACAATTTCTGACGAAGCGTCTCAAATGAAGACTGCTGCTCCGATCCCCATGAAAACGTGACACCTTTCCGGGTCATCCTCGTAAGTGGCACAGCGATCTTGGAAAAATCCTTGATAAATCTGCGGTAATATCCAGCCAAACCCAGAAAACTCCTGATCTCGGTGGGCGATCTCGGCACCTCCCACCTCAACACTACCTCAATCTTGGCTGGGTCGACCAATATCCCTTTCTGGTTCACAAGGTGCCCGAGGAACTGGACCTCTCGTAACCAGAAATCACACTTGGAGAACTTGGCATACAGTCTCTCCGATCTCAGAACCCCAAGAATCTCCCGCAAATGTTCCTCATGCTGGTCCCTAGTCCTTGAATACACTAAAATATCATCGATGAATACGATCACCGACCGATCCAGCATCGGTCGGCACACCCAGTTCATGAGATCCATGAACGCGGCCGGGGCATTGGTGAGCCCAAAAGGCATCACCACAAACTCATAGTGCCCATAACGAGTCCTGAAAGCAGTCTTTTGGATATCCTCCTCGCGAACCCTCATCTGATGATATCCTGACCTCAAGTCAATCTTGGAAAACCAAGAGGCCCCCTGCAACTGATCGAACAGATCATCGATCCTAGGTAACGGATATCGGTTCGTAACCGTCAACTTGTTCAACTCCCGATAATCGATACACATCCGATGGGAACCACCTTTTTCTTGACGAACAAAATCGGCGCTCCCCAAGGCGAGCTACTCGGTCGAATGAATCCCTTTCCCAACAGCTCCTGAAGTTGCGAGGATAATTCCTGCATTTCCGGCGGAGCGAGACGATAAGGCGCCTTGGCGATGGGCGCCGCTCCCGGAACCAAATCGATACAAAACTCCACTTGCCTCTCTGGAGGCACACCTGGTAACTCTTCGGGGAACACATTTGAAAACTCGCATACGACCGGAACGTCATCAATCGAATTGGGCCTGTCCGTGGTCACTCGAGTATCCATTACATAGGCTATGAATCCATCACAGCCCTGCTGCAAACTCTGCCTCGCCCTGGCCGCCGAACAAAACGCCGACCCACACCGGGTCCCCTCGCCATAAACCGTGAGCACTCCCCCACTAGGGTCTCGAATCATCACCAGCTGTCTCTCGCAGTCAATGACTGCTCCAAACTTGCTCAACCAATCCATTCCCACGATAACGCAAACATCCCCCATAGCTATAGGGACCAAGTCTATAGGAAACTCGACCCCAAAAATCTCGAGCACGCATCCTCGAATCACCTCAGTGGCGTATACCGCTCTCTCATCCGCTATAGAAACTCACAGGGGACGACTCATCATCTCCCGATCGATATCGATGTGATGGCTAAAAGCCAACGAAACAAAGGACCGACTCGCACCCGAGTCGAATAATACCAAAGCAGGCACATGATTCACAAGAAAAGTACCTACGCAGATAGTAATATAAGCATAATATCTCAGCATAAATGTAAATACATGAAAGAATACATACCGGCCACGACATCAGGCGCCGCGCGGACCTCCTCTGCAGTCAACTGGAAAGCTCTCCCACGAGCCTTTGGAGCCTCGGTCTTCACTGGCCGAACCTCAGGAACCCAGGCAGCAGGCGAAGATCCCTGACGAAGCTAGGGGCACTTGGCCTTCCGATGGCCAGTCTGGTTGCAATGGAAGCAAACCATGAATCCCTTGGGGCAATCCCTCGCAATGTGCCCCTCCTTGCCACACTTGTAGCAAGCACCCGATCGACATGCCCCCTCGTGAACCTTGCCGCACTTCCCACAAGTGCGACTCTTCTGACCTCCGGATCTCAAATCAGCGGACTTGGTCCGCTTGGCTGCTGGCTGAGACTGAGCCGGCCGCCAATCCACCTGTTGAGACTCGGCCTCCTCCCTGGCCTGGGTCTCCAACTCGATCTCACGCTTCCTGGCATTCGCCTGAAGCTCCGCAAAAGTCTGATATGACGAGTTCGATACGAACTCCCGGATATCTCTCCTCAGCACTCCCAAATACCGGCTCATCCGAGCCTGCTCCGTGGACACCTGCTCGGGGCAGAACATCGCCCTCTCATGAAACTTCCGCGTGATCACCGTAACCGAATCATTACCCTGCTTGAGGGTCAAGAACTCCTGAACCAATCGTTCCCTCTCCACCGGGGGAACATACTTGTCTCTGAACATAGCAGTGAATCTCTCCCAAGTCACGGCTGAAACCTCCGCAAGAGTGAAGTTCGCCGTCACGAACTTCCACCAATCCTTTGCTCCCAGGCGGAGCTGGTTCAAGGCGAACCGTACCCTCAGATGCTCCGGACATGAACAAGTATAGAAGCATCCCTCGATATCAACAATCCATCTCATCGCTGCAATCGGATCATGCGTCCCGTCAAACTCTGGTGGCTTCATGTTGCTGAACTCCCGGAACAGCAACGAGTCACCCCCCTGTGGTCTGGCAGCGGCCACAGCTGCGGTAGCTGCAGCGGCGGCAGCCTCAGACAACGCGGCGTACCGCTCATCAAACGTCTCCATCAGCGTGGTCTTAATAGACCCAAACATCTCCGGATTCTCGGCCTGGATCGCTGCAGCTACCTCCTCATGAATCATCTGACGAAGCTCCTCGTCAGTCACTCCACTCGTACCAAGTCTGTGTCGTGGTCCAACCATGATGTCTCTGAAATACAACATAAAAAATATCAGAGACTCTACCGGCATAATCGCACTTGATAACGTAGTCCTGCTCAGTTTCCGATACTCAGGGATTCTTACTTGGGCTGCCCACTGACCCGATGTCCTTGGTAGTACGGGCCCAATACTACCAATTACATCGCGTCGGTATTCACCCCAAGTCCTCCTCACCAAACCCCGGATCCTGAGCACTCTATTCTTGTCATACACTAGTTACCCACTCGCTCTCGAGCACCTCATAGAAACAGGTTTCCCTAGACTAAGGCATCACAAAATCAGGCCACTCTAGTCCTAATATGTATACCTAGTCCACTAGCATGCGTATCATATCATAACATGTCTCATAATACATATTGTAAGAGTATTTTGGGGATCTTTACCGTTCGGGCGCTGGCTGACTGTACACACTTTTTCTTCTTTGGTCGTCTCATTTATCAAAAATTTATTATTTAATTTTTTTTTTAAATTTTCTCAAATCCCCGGTTTGAGTTCAGTTACGCCCGAAGGTGTACCCGAATCCCTCAAACCAAGGCTCTGATACCAACTTGTAACGTCATAAAATTTCCAACCAAAAATTTTCATTTTTACAACCATCAAAACATGAGTAATAAGTTTAGATTCCAAAGTAACAATGTAGTCACAACCGATTACATAACAAAAGATAACAAAATAGTTTCCCTGAGTATGTGTACGGTCACGCTGGCGCCTTCCCACGGTCCTCACTAGTACCTGAAACACATAATACAACAACTGTAAGCATAAAGCTTAGTGAGCTCCCCAAAATACAACATACGCACATACGCCTTTCCAGGCCTTGACCTTCCGGTCTTGTGTCTCAGGGGACTTCCGTCCCGACTGGGTAGACCTTCCGGTCCTACCCACATCAACCTTACAGTCCATATGACCATGCCTTTCGGCCCATATCATGTTGCCTTCCGGCCCAAATCAAACATATCATACATGGCACATGTAACAAATAACTAAACACACATAAGGCATATATCTCATATCAAATTCGACCTTCCGGTCACACAGTCAAAGCCCTTCCAGGTGCAGTATAGTGAGAAGACTCACCTCGTATGCCTCGCTAAGTTGCTAATCGTGAATCCTGAAATCACTCGAGCTCGAACCCTCGAGCTGCAATCCTCCTATGATATTATAAATCTATAATTATTACTTGTACCACAAAGGTGGGCCATCCTTATCAAGTCAAAACAGGTTGACTTGGTCAATCATCTTTAATCAATTTGGACCGGACTCGGCGAGTCTACGCATTTTATTCAACTATCAAGGTTTTCCCCTTTTGACTCGTCGAGTACTCCCCCGACTCGATAAGTTCCCCATGGGCCTGAATCACAGGGCCACCGCGACTCAACTCGCCGAGTCGAAGGTCAACTCGGCGAGTCCCAACCTGACTCGGTCCACCTGTTCAAAACCTTTCCAACTCTCTGCGACTCACTGATTCGCCCTCAACTCGGTCCAGACTACACACAGGATGGTCTCAAGGACAATCTTCAAGCGACTCGTCGAGTCTGTTCTTCAGACTCGGCGAGTCCATGCCATGCACCAGCTAAAACTGGCTTTTGCGGTCAGATCCGTTCCATACATGCATAGATCTGGCCTTCCCAAGCTTATTTGTCACGTAAAGTCTTGGTCTTGGTTGCCATGCAATGCATACAAGGCTTATTTTGAAGAAACAACCTCTAATATGGCAAGTTTAGCTTCTAACTCAAAAGAATGGACATAAAGCTTGTCATAAGGGGTCTCCTGGACCTGCTAAAGTCCAGATCTAAGTTCCATATCTCCATGGGACCTCTCATACTTCTAATTTAAGCCAAGAAATACAAGAAGAAACCTTAGATTTGGCACATTAACACAAAACACGAAGTTTGGCTCTGAAAATTACCTCAAGAAGACTCCCTTGGTGAAGTAGCAATAGATCCAAGCTCCTCAACACTTCAAGCTTGATCCTCTCCCTCCTTTCCTTGCAATATCCCACAAAATAATGAACAAAAAGCCTCCAAACACTCTCACAAGGGCTCACAGACGTATGGGGGCTCTTAGGGTTCAAGGTGGCCGCATATGAGGGCCATAAGGTCCTTTAAATAGGGCTTAGGGCCGGGAAATTAGGGTTTCATTAAACAGCATGGACTCGCCGAGTCCATCCCTTGGACTCGCCGAGTTCGGACGCGAACCCCCGCCCAAAACCACGACCGACTCGGCGAGTTCGACCTCCAACTCGCCGAGTCCCCTCACAGAATGTCAAAAATATATGAAATGAAGATACCTGGGGATCCGGGCTGTTACAGGTTTGACATGTAAGGGATGGTAAGGAATGATTTCAAGGACGAAATCTAATTTAAGTGGGTGGGGGGGGGGGGAGTTGTAACACCTCGTTTATTTAATAAATAATTAAATAAATAAATGATTGTGTGATAGCGCTAAAATCAATAACTATATAGCAAGGTGTTGATTTTCGGGAGCTTAAGGTTACAATTTTAGAAGTCGGGGGTTAAAGTGTAAAGTTTCGGATTAGATTCGTAAATATCTATGAAGGCAAGGACTAAATATTTTAACATGGCTGAAGTTTGAGCTTTGGACTTAAACTGAAATGGATTTGGAATGCTGAGGGGTTGTTTAGTAAAATTCGGACTTAATTTGTAAAGGAATTCAAGGGGCAAGGTGTAAATGGTAAATTATAGACTTATTTGAAAGGCTTTTATGGAGAAGGGCCGGAACTGTCATTATGGCAAAGATATGATGAGGGACCGGGTATATAGCTCCATTACCCGTCAAAACCTAACCCTAAGCCCCTTATGTTGCAACCGTCACTTACACCCTCTACCCTTCAGCTGCCGCCTCCTAGCCTCGTCGGAAATCGAAGAACGTAGCCACACCCTTTGACCGGTCGAGTGCTGCACCCTTCTCCGTGAAAAACACAATCTCCGATTCACCTTTTTTCTCCTCCTTCTTCATTTATGGTAGTTGCCATGATCAAAGACATCCTCCTCAGCCACCCTTTTGGCATCACCAAATTGGACAACCCATATGCCTGCCACTTCATCGTAAGAAAGCGTCGTTGTCTGCCCATTCTTCGCCGCTGTTGGAGCGTGCAGACCACCAAGATCATGGTGCCGTCCCACTGTTTCATTGCCAGCCAACCATCGAAACTACCGCCATGACGAGCGTTGTTGTTGCTATTTTTCTTTGAAGAATAAGTGTCGCTAGTATTGTTGCTGCTTGACTAGGAAACAAAAGGAATTACCACCACCACCGTGAGGTGGTGGCTTCCAGCGTGAAATCATCACTTTCGCTGCCATACGCCACCAGGTGGGGGGGGGGGGTGGTTTCCCTTTCCGAGCAGAAGGCGTGAAGATGTGCATGTTTCAGTTGATGAGTGTGTGGGTGTATGGTTGGAGTTCTCGAAAAAGGCATCACCACCACCATAGGGTGGTGGCTGCCGCCACTTGCCACCGCCGACCACCAAAAGGTGGTTGCGTGTGTGTTTAGCTTAGTTGTGTATGTTATTTTAGAGATTAGTATTGTAAAATGTAATTAGAAATATGAATAATGGAAAGAAACCTTAACCACCACTGTGAGGTGGTGGTTGCTGCCGCCTACCGCCACCAGCCGCCATGTTGGGTGGCGGTGTGCTTGTTGTGTTTGATTCGTTGGAATGTTTGGACAAAGGGACCAAAATCCTAATGGGCCCAATGAAGCCCTAATTGACCTAAAAGCCCAAACATGTAACTAATGGGCCTAATGAACCTTAATTGATCAAAAGACCTAGCTATTGGGCCTATTGGGCTAAGATGGGGTTGGAAACCCTAATTAGGGTTTATAAAACCCTAATATTGGATCTATGGGCCTTGGACTTATTGGGACCGACTTTTGGGCCATTGGAATGAAATTGTGTATTAAGCCTAATCACACCATATGATTTATTTAAAAGAGTGACGGACTTAATGGATTAAGTCCTTAATGGGTTAAGTGAGAAACACTTAACCCTAATTATCATTGTTTGTGAAACCCAAATTAACTTGGGTTTATTGTTGGGCCTTTCTATTGGGCCTTGATGATTGGGTTATTGGTGGGCCATTCAAGAATAATCATATGGACTAGAATAATTTAATGGGCTTTATGATAAGGCCTATATGTGAGGGTTTGGGCCCAATTTGGAAAATTAGACCATAAATGGGCCATAATTAGGCCTTCATGATTATATGATATTAGGCCATTAGAATGGTTAACATTTGACTGGTCAAAATTGTTGGGCCTTATGGTAAGATCTTGTAAAGGTTTGGACCCAATTTGGAAAATTGGGCCATATGTTGCGCTTTGACTCATAGTTGACTTTTGGGCCTTTGGATTGGGCCTTGGAATTAAATAAAGCTAAGTTTGGGGTAAAGTAGTATTTACCCCCAAGTATGTATTTATGGTTATGTGTTGGAACGAAATTATTAATTGGGTGATGTTTGATATTGACAGTAAGGGAATCTGTCATCAAGCAGCTGGGGGTTGTGTCTACGGGACTTTAGCAGTGTGAGGGGAGTTACCTTCCAGTAGGGGTGGGTCTAAGGCACCAATGTCGACCCACCAGTAGGTGATTGTGTTTGAGATGATTGTCTTTGTGATAATTATCTGGTTGCCACTATTTGATATGATTTATGTGCTAGGATGCTATGAGATATGTGTTAGTAGTAGTAGTAGGGGTGAAATAGTCCGCAGTTACCAGTTGAAAGATACCGAAGACAGTTACCGGGTAGACAGAACCCATGCATGCCTAGCAGTATGTTTATGATATGTTATTATGTGACCAGTATGGTTATGATATGCTATTATGTGATCAGCATGTTTATGTTATGTTATCATGGAATCAATATGTTTATGACATTTTATTAAGTGATAGTGGTAGGGTGTGAAATTGTCCCCAGATACCGGTTGAAAGATACCGAATGGGAGGTTATCTCCCGATTACCGATTGAAAGATATCGAATGGGAGGTCAGTTCTCGGTTACCAGTTGAAAGATACCGAAGGGGAGCCCAGCTCCCAGATATGCCAGACAGATACTAGTTGAAAGACACTGAGGGATAGGTATTATGTGGTATGTGGTATGATGGGGAGGGGGGGGGGTAACTCACTAAGCTTTGTGCTTACGATTTTCATTTTTGGTTTCAGGTACTTTGTTTTCAAAGAAAAGGAGTTGGGTCAATTGCAGTGCATGACACTATAGTTTTCCGCACACGAGATCTTTAGGATTACACTCTGATATGGTTTTATGATACTATGTTTTGATTTTTGACACTTTGGTTTTGACATGATATATGATTATAAATGTTTTTATACTGATGGTCTTATGTAATAACTTAATTAAAATGAAAATTTTGGCCTTCAAATTTTGGGATGTTACGACTTAGTGATAATGGAACCTATGTCGCATAAAATGAAAAGCCAAGTGTTGAAGTGAACCATTGTCCAAATTTTCAGTCGTCCACTTTAACTAGTGAGTTCATAGTTACTTTCAGATTTCATATAGATATAAGGTATCTAGATGGTTAAATGATATGTGTGCCTATTATTTGTATTCATTGATACATGCGTTGGATGTATTATATGATTTTTACTTGATCTAATCATATATGTATTTTTATATATAAAATATATTAGGCAGTGATGGGTGATGAAAATGATGAGAGGACTTGACTACTGATGAACTAGTCATCTAGTAGAGTATAGATGATGACCACAAACTATTCTAGACAGTCCAATGGAAATGTTGGTAGGCTCGCAACCTGTAGGTGTTAATGAACTATCGGTTCATCTGATGTACTTTATCCCCTGTGGTTGCCTTATTGATAAATATTAGTAAAGGAATCCCCCAAGCAGTAATGTCTACCCGTTGCTAATAATGATCCTTAGGATAGGTCCCTTGAGATCAATATTTTAGGATCAGTATGTGAGAATAACGGGAATGGGTAATCGAGTAAATTAGTTGATGCGATTTATATAATTAAAGAACTTAAATATTGTTGGTTGAAAACCATATGTGCTCACCAGACCTCCATGCCTGGCCAATTCAGTTTCTTTGTATCACTGGTAGCGGTACGAAGGTACAACGTTGATGAGTGATTTTAGGAATTGTTAGGCCGTAGTATAATAAATTGTTGTAAGGCATGTTAAAACAAGTTTATGCTTATGTATCTGTATTGACGATGACATCCCAGGGTTTTTATATATCAATGCAATATATTTCGTCGAAAAATACTTCAATAAATATGTTTTGGGAACAAATTCTGCAAATTAATGAATACTCTGAATTTAAATAATCATAAGAAAAAGTTTAGTCGTGAAAATGGCGATGTTGCACGCGCTTATTGCATTTTGAGAGTAGGTCATCTAAAGGGTTTGATAGTGATAATTGTCAATCTAAAGTATTAACACTAAAAGTATAAAACAAAATTATATTTTATTAATAAAATGTGAATCTTATATTACCCATAAAAATTACACATTCTCCTTATAATTTGTTGATGGAGCTTGTGTGGTTAACCGTCACATCAAATTTAGAGTATAGTTAACGGTGATGTAGAATTTGTGAATCACAAGCGTAACTTGAGCCGAGGACCACATAATTTTGCATGGTTGATTCACCATCTATTCTATGATCTGTGATAACCCGATCATAGAATTTGAGATGAGCATAAGAAATTAACATGCCGTTAATAGTCAATGAGTCTCAAAGACCTAGGAATTTTATAGTGATTAGAATTAGCAAAGGGTATTGACTACCTAAATAACTTTGTGATTTGTTTACGACAACAATTTACACATCACGAAGGAAAATATGGATCCTAGCCTTCTTAAATAATTTTATTTAGGGTAATTATTTTCTAAGGATTAGTAAAACGAACTATAATGGAAGTTGATATTGATTGATGTCTATAATCTTATCCATTAAAATCTAATGCTGTTAAAACTCTAAAAGGATAAGCTTTGAGGATGATTAATCTTGTCCAAAATTCAAAGTTTGAGAAAAGTTATCATAAATGAAAAGAAATATAGTTCCTTTCATAAAGCGCTTTATAAGGTTCCTCTAGCAACTACATTCTAAACTATCAGAAAGAGCAGTTATCAAGTGTATGTTGTAAACTGACATAGTAAAGTAAAATGAAATTTCCTTGAGTTAGGAGTTGACTAGGGTTAATCAACTAGCTGAAATGTACATATAATCAATTCACTAATATTTTGATATTAACCACATTAAAATGTCTATGGAGGAGTTGTATGGCATGTCGAGGTTTCCTTTTGAAACTAACATGACCAACCATAGGAACTCAAACGTCAAATAGTCCAATATATATTTAGTATCATGAAGAGGAAAGTCAGGTGTCCATGGGTTAAAAGGCGATTGGTGTTTGAATTATTAATCTGGTCCTAAATGCTAATGACAAAGGTAGGCTTATTTTAAGACATGTTCTAAAAGCTATTTGTTTCCATAACAAGAAAAGGACTAAGAAAACATACATGCCCAATATATGTCTGAGGTGAAAGAATTGAAACATAGAGAAAGTAATTTGATCATGGATTACGAGCCCATGCTACTATCCATAGGATCAAAAGATAACTCATTATCCCCAAATGTTTACTCTTCAATCAAATGTTTGAATTTATAATTCCACTAAAAATTACTTCTATCCTTTGAGTATCTTATTAAGGACCAAGTACTGACATTTGAAAGAATATGCAGTGACTGAAATGAAGTAAGAAGACTAAAACATGGAGAAGATAATTTGATTATGAATACCGAGCCATTGCTATTTTTTGTAGGATCAAAAGACAACTCTTTTTCCCAAATGTTTAGTCTATGGTGTTACAATTTGAATTGTTTTATATAATGATTTATGAGATATTTATGAATTATTTAAATGTAGAACATTCTAAGATGTTAAATGAAAGTCATGAAATCTATGAAGCTAGTATAGTTACAATAGTTCAAAGTTGATTTGAATATTTATTGTGAATATTTATTGGAATTAGTTTATTTAATGGACCACTCAGATTTACCACAATACGTACTGATTCAAATACGTCTAAAAGGGTTTAAGTGAAGTGTATTTATGGAATCATAGTCATGATCACGTAAACAAGATATGCATTACCAAGTATCCAATTAGATTGGATTTTGGAAATTGTTTGATCACAAGTCTTATGATAAATACAAATCTTATTTGCCAAGATAAAGAGTATTCTCACTCTAAGTAAGGAAGTACCTTAATTATATAAGTATGTTCCGCTCCTGCTTTCCCAGTTAGTTCGAAGTTAAACTTTTTGAATCAAAATGAACAGATGACATAATGTTCCTAACCACATCATGAGAAAGTAGTTCTAGTATGATGAATACATCACTTGGTGATGTGAAAGTATGTTGGAATTAGTTTACACTAATGGAATGTTCAGATTATCCATAATACATGGTAAGACCACCAAACTTTGGTGTCCAGACCCGATTCATGAGATAACGAACTCCATCACACTTGATTTCTAGGTTTTTATCCATCCTTCTTAAGGCTTCACCTGTCACATTCTCTGGTTTTAAGGCTTCCTTTTGAGACTCTTTGATTTGTGTGGATAGGTGTGAATGGATTGTCATGGTTATTGACTTCACTTGGCGGCTCGAGTACTCCTTCCTGCTCAGTGCATCTGTGACTACGTTGGATTTTCCTGGATGATAACAAATCTTGCATTCGTGATTATTAAGTAGTTCAACCCATCGCCGTTGCCTCATGTTGAGCTCTTTTTGGTTTAGGATGTGCTGAAGGCTTTTATGATCAGTGAAGATGGTGCATTTCGGGTCGTAGAGGTAGTGTTTCTAGATCTTCAGGGAGAATACCACTGCTCCCAGTTTGAGGTCGTGAGTAGTGTAGTTGACACTCTGTGTATCAAGCTATCTTGAGGTATAGGCAATGACCTTTCCTCATTGCATAAGTACACAACCTAGCCCTTGATTGGAGACCATGAAGCTTATACAGCAGATCAAGCAGAGACTACAGACAACTAAGAGTCAGCAGAAGAGTTATGCCGACAGGTGCTGATTAGAGTTGGAATTTCAGGTTGGAGATATGGTACTACTAAAGGTATTACCCTAGAAGGGTGTGATAGGCTTCAGGAATAGGGGAAAATTAGGTCCTCGGTATATTGTACCATTCCATGTGATTGCCAGGGTGGCTTACTGGTTGGATTTACTGAGTGAGACCAGTCAAATCCATAACATTTACATGTTTCACAGTTGCGGAAGTACATGTTAGACGAAGAGGCAGTGGTCCCTTTGGATGATATTCAGGTCGATGAGCGCCTGAATTATATTGAGAAGCTGGTAGCGGTGGTGGAGATAAAGATGAAGGTCTTACACAACAAGGAGATACCTTTGGAAAAGGTTTAATGGCAACATTAAAGAATTTCTAAGTGGAACTGGGGCCTCGAGTGTGAGATAAGGGAACATTACTTGGAGTTGTTCACAGTAGCAGACTTCGAGGATGAAGTCTAGTTCAAGTGGCGGAGAATTGTAACATTCCGATAATAAGGTAATTTTGATTTTAACCCTATATATAAAGAATATTGCATTTTGGCCCCTGTGCATGAGGAGGATTCCAAAATGGCCCATAGTGGCATTTGGTACTTTTGGCAGAATGCTTAGTATGTTGGGTGTATGCTTCATACGAAAGGCGTACATGCGTGGGGCCTTGTACACTGGCATACATCACATACGGGGCGTACGTGAGAGGGTTTCAAAACCTAAAATTTAGGGTTTGGAGCATATTTAAACATCTTTATGGCCCCAAGACCTTCACCCTCATCAGCCTCCATTTGAAAATCGTCCCTCTAGCTAACCCTGAAGAGTGCATTTTGAGCTCATATATATGTTTTGGTGGTGCTCTTGAAGAAGAAGAAGGTGGTATAAGGACTTTGGAGTTTGGAAGAAGCGAGTCCTCCATTATTGGGACATGATGACGATACATTGCCCACTTTGTGATAGTTTTCCAGAACCTGCCACACGAAACTTCAGAATGGAGAGAAGAGGAGGATAAACTTTGAACAATTTGTTGCCATAGGACCGAACCATAGTCGAGATGGATCCCATTGAATAACCCATAAAGTATGGTCATGAATGACTTGCTCGCCCCATCTGATCCAACGCTTCGCTCTGAGAGTCCTTTGAACAGGATAGTGAAGAGGCCATTCCATTGTGGAGGAAGGCATGATTTCTTGAACTTCTTCACGGTGGTTAGGGTTTCAGTATACCCCATGTTGTAGAACATTAAGAATAGTTGACCAGTTGAGATGGAATTAGGGTTTACCATGGAAGTTTCGTAAGCAAGACCTAGCAGCGTGCATAATCGATTGTTGGAAATAGAGATCTTTTCGTTGTGAATATCATAGTGGATTCTCCCAGTGAATTTGTCATAATAAGCAGCTGAATAGATCTGAGAGAGATAAGGCATGGGAACTACTTCCACCTATGATAGAGCGATGACAAGCGGAGAGTATTTAAGGCATTCCACAACTTGCAATATGTAGGAGTCATAGGTGAACGGTGTAAGATCGATCAAGAGGTTTTGGTGAGGCTTGATAGTTAGAAGGGTGGAGTGAATAGAGCTGTCTTGAATAGATGAAGAGTCCGCCATTGAAAGAGCTTGAAGATGAGATGATGAACAATGGAAGAAATCATCTTTTTGCTGTGGGAGATTAGAAAGTGGTAAAAGAGTAAAGGTTATTTGGAGAAACCTTTTATACTTGGGATTAGGAGAAAGAACTATCCGCGTAAAATCTTATCTTTTGCGATACGATTCCTGATAAAGTGGGGATTAGATAGTTGGCAACCCCTATGATTACATAGGAGAGAGAAAACGTTTCAGTTTGCGCGCCTTTCCATACAAATCGCCTTTTCAAATCACCAAATGTTTGGATAATTGCTGACTCACCCCCTTTTGCTTTAAATGAAATGTCACCAACATAATCATTTCGTTTGAGAATAACCATGTCACTTTTAGACCCAAAGCTATATAATGAAAAATAGCTTATATAGAACTGAACCAGATTTTTGGAAAATCAAAGATTTTTGTGCATAGTAGTGTGAAAGATAAAGAAATAAATCAAACTCTTTATGGGATATTGTGATGTCGATTAATACATAAAACAGTGGATCCCAGGCACAAGTCTCTTCCTTTAAAGTCAAGAGAGACTTCAAAGTGTCTGTGCGGTTTCTCGTTGAAATACGATCAAGTACTTATTAAGAAGCAATGAAAGGCATCTTTTATATATAGGGCTTTTAAGGGTGGCTTTCACTTCGATTCAAGTTTCAGTTCTTGACATAAGACCGAAAGAGAACGAAGTACTTATGAGACCAATGTGGCCTGTTGAACAAGTAGGGTAGAAACATATTCAGTGATTTGTTTAAAATTCAATAAGAAATAAAAAAAAACTGAATCCTTGGGGACGAAAAGTCTTGGCGATAGACAATTTGAAAAGGATCTCACAAAATAAAAAGAGATTTCATGGTACCTCCACATAGAGTGGGTTCATTAATTCATTGGTGAAAACTAGAACATATTAATTGTTCATCGTTAATTCATTATGGGTATAGAATTGTGGGTTTCACTCAGTACGTAGTAACACGAAACTAAGATCATAAACACAGATATAAACCTCAGTGGCAATTGCTGAGAGTCTCAAGGGTTACGTTCGTGATATGAGATGTGATGGAGAAAAATGTAGTAGGTGGTTAAGGAACTGAATTTACCTCTACTATAAAAGTAGGACCAAGCAGAAAACTCTAAGCTCAATATGAGAAGAGTAAGATAGCTCATGATTATAGTGAATTCAACAGCCTTATTGGGAAGACATGATTTGTATATATCAAGTCATTTAGGCTTCACTCAAAATCTTTAGAGGCTTTGGTCAACGTGCAACAACATGCTTCTAGGGACACTTAACTAATACATAGATGAGAATTTATACCTACTCCAACGCCACCAGCAAGAATAACTTTTATACATGAAACTATGAGAAAGATAAATAAAAGGAGATTTTTTTTTTGTATTTTTGTATTTTGTGAATCAAGAAATAAAACACAGAAAGAAAATTATTTTTGGATTTTTGGGAAAAAATAAGTATGTAAAAGAGTGCACAAAAGTATACAACCAAAATTCCCAAATAAAGTGAACTGAGTTTAGTAGGACCGAACCTGAAATAGACTGAGTGCTCGGTCCATTTCGGGTTCGGTGAAGCTGTATTCACCGTCTTCCGTTCAACTTTGGAGACGAACGTGTTGAACATACAAAATTCTACTTGAGAGAATAATGCAGCCTGTTTCGCTTTCATCTGTGATCGAGTTAAGACCTTTTCGGACGATTCTCCAATAATTTGACTTTGAGGATGATCTTTGGTCCATTTGATGAGAGGAGGGTAATTTGGATCACAAGAGGGATCCAATTTTGCGTTTATTTCTTCTTCGAGTTCTGATTGAGAATCATCATCATTCGTATTTGCATTCTACCCCTCGAATGATAACATGAGTTCGATGTCTGGTTCAGAACACTCCCCTTCGATTGGACTTTCTATTGGACTTGATGAGGATTGATTCTCCCCCTGGACTGGTGACTTAGAATTATCTGATGAAGACGAACTCCCCCCTAAATATGAGAATTATCTTTTGGAGGTTCACTTGTCACTGGCATTTTAGTTGCTTTCAGTTGTTCTTCCGCCATCTTATTTGCAGCATCGCTAATGATTTGCTTCAGATTATCGACCTGGTTATCTTCAACCTTGGATCAGAATTAATAGCTCTCTCTGGTTCATCGAAAAGCAGCATGTGTTGCTCAAAATGATTTGAAATCGGCACCGTTACTTGACCGGAATGTGGAAAGATTTCTTGCATAACACCTTTAGGTGCCTTCAACTTCTTGACATAGTTATCGTCGAAAGTGACATAGTAGGTTTCTTCAATTTTCTTTGAACGTTTATTCAGGACCCTATATGCCTTTGAGTTCAAGGAGTAGCCCACAAATATCCCTTCATCGGCCTTTGCATCAAACTTCTTTCGGTACTCCTTTGAGTTGAAGATAAAGCATCTTGAACAGAACACATGAAAGAACTTCACATTTGGCTTTCAGTTGTTCAAGATCTCATAAGGAGTGATTGAGAAGCGCTTGTTCAGATATGATTTGTTCTGCATGTAGCAAGCAGTAGCAATAGCATCAACCCAGAAATACAGAGGTAAGGAAGCGAAGTTCAGCATTGTTCAGGCTGCTTCACACAAAGAACAATTTCGCCTTTCAACGATTCCATTATACTGTGGAGTATGTGGAGTAGAAAATTTGTGAGTCATTCCCTTCTCTTCTAGAAAGTCTTCGAAATCAATGTTCTTGAATTCCAAGCCATTGTCGCTTCTCACGTTACAAACCACTTTTGTAGTTGAACTTCTACTTGCTTTATAAAGAGTTTGAGCTTGGGAGTGACCTCTGATTTTTGCTTCAAGAAAAATACCCATCTGAAGTGAGAGAAATCGTCTACAACAACAAGTATATACTTGTTTCCAGCAATGCTTTCGATTGAAGAGGGACCACACAAATCGATGTGTAGTAGCTCTAGTGGTTCTATCACTTTTGTGTTAATTATAGTAGTATGACTTGGTCGACTTTGATTTCCCATTTCACAAGTCGCACACAAATGTTCTTTGTGAAATTTTAGAACAGGAAGACCTCGAATATGATCGCCAAGCACCAGCTTGTTGATATCTTTGAAATTGAGATGTGAGAGCCTTCGATGCCACAACTAGCTTTCGTCTGAGTGTGCCTTTATTAGTAGGCAAACAACTGGTTTCCCTCAAATTGGATTGAGATTTAGAGGGTACATCTTTCCCTTTCACTTTTATTTCAGGAAAATATTATTGGACTTCTTTTCAACAATTTTTGAGCCTTCGTCATCAAAGGAAACCTTTAAACCGGTACCAACCACTAGTTGTGAGACACTGATGAGGTTGTGCTGTAATCCTTCAATGTATGCTACCTTTCTTATCGAGAAGTCACCATTTGTAATCATACCATAGCCTTTTATTGTTCCAAACAAACTATTTCCATATTTCACCGTTCCACCATCTTTGAGGGACCAAAACTCCCTCATTTCTTCCCTTCTTCCTGTCATGTGACGCGAGCAGCCACTGTCAATGTACCATTCTTCGTCGAATTGATCGTCACGAATAACTTGCAAAATATCAAGTAGATTTAGGAACTTAAACATTCTTGGGTCCTTGTGAGCCTTTTACATAATATGGAATAGTAAGAGAAACATCGACCAAAAAGGTCCTTGATTTTAGTCGACTTGGACTCATTTGATTTAGACGTAGGATTTGTGGTTTTGATGTCTGCATGCTTTCGGGTCTCTTTCGGGCGTCTTTCGTCTTTTGGAAAGAGCTTTCCTTTCCCTTTTGAATCTTTAGTTGAGTGAGAACGAGAATAAGAGGACGAAGATTTAGAAGCAAAGTTAGACCTTTGGTTATTGCTTTTCCTTGGTTGAGAACGGAAACTACTTTCCCTTTGGTTCTTCTAACAAGTGGACTTGGGACCGAACCCATCCGTTTGGTTGCTTACATGTTGAGGACCGAAAGTCTTCTTTTGGCTGTCCTGATTTTGAGGAACAAAATTCTTCTTTCGGCTGTCTTGATTTTGATAACTGAAACACTGTTTTTGGTTGTCTTTATTGTGTTGACCATGAGAAGCTGAATTTGCTTTTGCTTCTACCTTTGACTTAGAAGACCTATCATAGCGAACGTAATTAGGATTTTGAGATCGCCAAAACTGTTTCCTTTCAGTGATATTTTTCTTGTATCTCAAATTCCGTTGATGCTTTCTTTCTGCCACTTTTTTTTGGATTTTTGTGAATGTTGGCCTTTTTCTTCGGTATTTGAGCATGACTTTCGCTCTTTAGCGAACATGTCTCACTTGATGTCATGATCGGTTTGCCTGAAGATGTTTTGGTACGACTTGTGCTTGGCACATCAAATCGTGTAAGTTCATTAAGTGGTTATGTCACATACCTACCCTTCACTCTCCATGATGTTTTCTGAGATGGACCTTCTATTTCATCGGCGTTATCAATTGGTGCTGACCAGAAAAACTCATGACATGCATCAACATTATCTTCTACCAATGTTGTTAGTTCGTCCGTCTGCTGTTGTGTGACTCCTTGAACTGTGTAAACTTGATTTGGAGTTGTATGGACCTTTTGATATACAACAACTTTTTCTTTGAGAAATTTAGTCTTGTCTTTTGATGAGTGAGCGAACTCAACAGAGTTTTCAGAAAGAAGATTTTTATTGGTTTCAGGTTTTCTCTTGACAAATTCAGAACAATCCACCTCATCTTCTACAAATATTTCTCTCGTATCATCATCCTCATTGAATTCAGAAGTGTTTTGAAAATAAATTTTATTTTCTGAACTTAACTTGGCATTCATAGAGTCAAATTTCTGTACAGTTTTAGTTTTGATATTTAGTTTGTCATTTTCATCCAACAAATTTTTAAGCATGTCCTTATAGTCTTTTAACTTTATGAAGGACTCTATTTTGTCAAGACCACTTTTCTAGGAAGGTGAGATATCATTAGAGGAAACAACATTTTCACAGTTGTATGCATCAGCATCGATTTCATCCTCCTTCGACTCAAGGAAAGGTAAAATCATGTTATGGATCTTCTTTCCTACTTCATAATCGAGATGTAACTGAGTAATATTAAAATATAATCTTTTAGCAATCAAACAAAACACATTTTGTTGTTTCATCCCTAGACCTAATTAATTCTTTCTCCTTTTGCTCAATCCAGATTCGCCTCTCGTCACTCTTCGATGATACCCTACTGATTTGACCAGTCAGGTTAGAGTTTGTGACACGAGTTTGGGTAAGACTACCACTTAAACAAGAAAATTTATATTTTAATCCATTTAGTTCCTTTTCATAGTTTGTGATGGGTATTTTCAGAGAAATAAGAATAGTTTGTACCTTCTTGATCAACTCATCACATTCGTTAATTTGCGAACTAACAGGTTTCGCAGCGAAACATTTGTCCTCTCGCTCATTCTCGTCATCTAGTCCATCATCAGTTGTGTATCCTCACGTTTGTGACACACCATTCATCACCATCAAACATCTTCCCTCAACTTTTTCTTCTTTCACCAGCAGATCGCTACCATGATTGGGCTTTCTTACTTCTTCGTCCTCTAAATCTGTGGACCACACCTGAACTCCACCAAACTCATCATCATCACCAATATCCTGCACAATTAAAGTATTCATGGTATTATTGTTAGTTGCTCATTTCTTTTTCTTGATCTCCTCCAATCGTCTTAGGAGGTTCGCTTGTCACAACCAGGAATTTTGATGTTTTGTAACAACAACAATTATACCAACCTTTGTGAACTAAAAATGTGAAAGCATGTATGACGCTTATTCAATAAGAACAAACTTCAATCAAACACCTTATACAAGCACTGCAAATAGTTAACAAAGAATTAGAAACTCTAGAAATCCCGGTTTAAGTCCATGTTGGACTAGGATTTCCTTATTGGGCCCAATGGGTCAATAAGCTTCTAATTTGACTATCTTGGGCTTAGAACTCTTAAATGGGCTCTAATTGGACCCATATACATTAAACTTAATATTTTGGGCCTTATAAGCCTAAAATGAACTAGTTTATCTTAAATGGGCCTTATTGGGTCACAACAAATTTATATAGCCCTAATGGATCATAAAAAAATCATTTCTTGATTTATTTTGGGCCAAAAACTATCTAATTGAATCATAATATGGGCTTAAGCATATAAGGCCCAATTTTCTTTCTTCCTTTCTCCTCTTCTCGGCCCAACTACACAAAGGAGGGAAGAGTTGACTTTCCATGCCACCTCATTGTTATATGTTGGTCTTCCATGTAGTCATCCCATGTTCCCATGCAACATCCTTTCAATTCTCTCTCTTTCTCCCCTCTCTTTTTCTCTCAAACGAAACCAACTCAAACACACACACAAACACACACACAAACACTCTCAAAACTCTCTCTAAAAAACATAAGGACTTTCTCCATTCTTCATCAAATTTTCGAAGTTTAGAAGCTTTTCAAGGAGATTGTTCCACAAAAATCCTCATCTAAGGTAAGTTCATGCTTAGATCTATGATCTAGATTCTTTGTTTATCAAAAATACCTTCCTAACCCATTCAAACTCATGAACACCATCTTAGAAGCCTATAAGTTCGAGATCTTCCAAGAAGGCTTGCTTGGATCGAAACTTTCTCCATTCTTCCTTCTAAACCAAAAACAACAAGCAAAGGTGAGCTTCATACTCCTCTCTTTTCGGTTTTCATAACTTTTATGGGGGAGAATAAAAGCAAAATGTGTAGATCTATGTGTATGTGTGTGCTATGTATGATTTTATGCATGTATGTGTGATTTTATGTGTTTTTGTGAGGAATATGTAATCAAAAGGGAAGATATTTCGAGATTTATACCATAAGAAGGAAAAAAACATGATCTAAGTCATATTATACTAAACAAGTCAAGAATAATAACTCATAAGATTGTGATAAACATATTTCAACATAAAACCCATTTTGGGGCTTAAATTGTCAAATATACAAAAGTTGGGTCAAAAGTTGCCAATCATGGTTTCTTATAGGTCAAAAGAGTCAAAACAGTTACAATAGTTGTTTTTATGAACAATATGACCTTCAAAGGACTTAAAATGTAAATATTAGCTTAATGGGCTCAATTTTGGGCTTTTCGACACAATAAGCCCAAAAATTGCAAAAATATGACATTTAGAGGGGCTGAAATGGTAAATTATTCAAAATAGGGGATAACAAGTGTAACAAAACTATTTCAAGGGTTAAAATGCTTTTCTTTTCTGAAAAGGATAAAAAATACAAAGTTTTTAGATTTTGGGCTAAAATTGTGAAAATTGCAAAAATTTGGGTTTTAACTGAAAAATATACTATTTTGGAAGAGCTGAAACTGCCAAAGAATAATTCTTGAGTTAAAAGTATCATTTAAACAAGTCTATGATGCAAAAGTGTCAAGAAAATGTTTTAAGGGTTTAAAATGACTTTTCTTTTATATAAAGGACTAAAATTGTTATTTTATAAAAAGAAAGGGGTTGAAAAGGGTCAAACCACTATTTTTAAACCAATTATTTATAGAATAATGAGTCAAAAATACTAATCTACGACTTACAAAAATCGAAAGACAAATATACGCATGACTCCAAATATCGTTATAAACAAATCGCTCGGTCTCGAGTCAATACAAAAATAACAAGTCGTTCAATCAAACCCTCCAACAATTATACAATGCGTAAGACAAGTAAACATTCTAAAAACCTTGGGCTAAAAGCCTCAAATCATGCTTGTTGGATCTTGAGTTCCATTAACATGATCTTTGGTACCAAGGGGATAATGATTATATGTTATTGGGCCTTGTACGACCCAATTCCATATAAAGGGACCTTCAATGGCTTTTAAGTGCTTTTAGGCCCTAGGGATCCATTAGTATTGCCAGTAAGATCAAAGTAATCAAATGCGAGAAGGGCCAACGTGTCTTTCACATCCCCGACAGCCTAAAGTAAACTCTCGGAAGTAGCAGGACTTTGTACTCCTCTTTTCCTCGTTTGCTAGGCTTATGAGTAATCAAAGTAAATAGATTCAGGTTGTTTATCAAAAGTAATCAAGGTTGTTTGGATTTAAGTGAGTAATAAAGGGCGAAAACTCTAAGGATCGTTCATAGTCTGTAGTTATAAGTAGTCATTATCATGCACGGTTATAACGACTCATAACCATTAGTTAATCCAAACCATATGAGTAATCAAGGAAGTTCAACATTTTCACTTGTTTGATATTTTCACTTGTACGTCCGAGGGCTTGTGTGACTTAAATTGAATATCATCACAATGAATATACATGAATCATAACATAAACATCACCATGCATCAATATATTACAACCGACATTGTTCACATCAAGTACATTGTTTTAACATTACAAATCCATACATAAATTGTTTGATAGTTTTCAAAAGCAAAACACACTAACACACTTGGTACCTATTTCCTCAGCTTACCTGTTACCTGAGAATACAACTTATTTTGAAAATAAACTGTCAACATATGGAATGTTGGTGAGTTCATAAGCATGTTTGATATGAAAATGTTTTTTGTAGTTTGAACGAGAACGACCCAGAAAATCTGATATTTTCTTAAAAGGACAATGTTTGTAAAAAGGGTGTGAAGATTCGTACATATATGCATGATGATTTCAAAACATGTATCATCTGGTTCGGGGGTGTGACAGGTTGGTATCAGAGCTCTGTTTATAGTGAACTAGCATATTTAACCACAGATTGATATGCAACTATAAACCAAAAAGTGACAAAACAACTTTGAACAAAACAAAACAAATAAAAACACAACGATAAAACACTCATATTCGTAAGACACAGGAAAAATAACATAGTACCAAACCAAACAAGATAATGTTGGCATCTCGGTTAAGCCGGGACCATTCATAGTCGTATTAAGGAGTGAATGTAGCCTGAGAAACTACATTTCCTCTGAGGTACAACTATTGCATGCCCGAGGAAATCGCGATGGTAGGTAAACGTAACAATGTACCCCTCTATTACCAAGAAGAGAACATCAACTCAACTTATACAATAATTAAAACATCTTAGGAGTGATAATAGCCTATTCATATACCTCCTCTTAGATGCTATGGAAGGGGAGCACCAGGGCATTCAGTTTTATCAGGCCCTAGTGGCCCATGGAATGATCGAGGACGAGCCCGAGGGAGATCAGGGAGAAGCACACGGTGTTGGGCCTGACGAGTACATAGACACTGCCTGCAAGTTTGATGAGACTGATGTTAACATGGAGGAAGAACAAGACTCAGGCGAGGAATCAGCCACATCACTTGTCAGCGAGGCGCAACAGGACCACCCCACCCCACCCCACCAGGAAATCCCGCAAGGGAGAATCGCTCTCCAGAAGCTGAGATTGCTGCTCTGCGGCAATAACTATTCGCCATGGAAGCACGGGCAGTGCAAGCTGAGCAGGAGATGGATGAAGTCATTGGAGAAATGACTGAGATGGCCCAGTTGTTGGCACAGCACTTCGGTATATGATCTCCCTGTAGTCATAGGGCGCCCATAAAGTGTTAAACTAAACAATGAACTCCAGATGGAATCAAGATAATACTGAATGATTCAAATGTAGTCACGCCTCAGCAGAGCTCGATGAAGAACTTCCATTGTAGAGGCAAGCTAGGGTTTACAATACAATAAAGTAAATTGTTCAATCGATTCCTACAATGATGCATGCATGCACCTTAAATACTAAAACCCTAGAATAAACAAAACACGGTTGGACATGCCCAAACTGGTTACAAAACTGGGCTAACCAAACCGAGCCCAAGACGTAACATTTAGAACTCAACAATATATATATATATATATATATATATATATATATATATATATATATATATATATATATTTGTATAAGAACAAGTCGTTTTACTGTTAGTCAGCCTCATTCACAAAGTCGGTCTTTAAAGGGGGTATAAGGTTGCTGCCTATAAAATGACAGCTTAATGGGTGTCCACTCTCACCCACCGCTTCCTTGACTGGTGGAGGGTGGTTAGCCTAACGGGTGGGACAATGAATTTAATCCTCAGTAAAAGTAAAATGATTATAAAGTAACTAAATGTTTTATAAATTCCCAATCTTAGTTACTTTAGGAAAATGTGATTTTGGTGCTAACCCACGAAATTACACTTTGCACCTTGCTTAGGTCATTAGTGGAGCGTGTGTGGTTAACCGGCATGCTAACCTGGATTTAACAAGGTTGGAAAAGGGTAACTTAAGGTTTATCATAGATCGGTGGAGCCCGTATGGTTAACCGGCACAATGGTTAGGTGATAAACATTAAGAGTACCAAGTAATTTGCATGGTTATTCACACCTTGTTATGTGATCCTCGGTATCACAGTCACAAAACTAGAAGGGAAAATTCGAGATTGAAACATGCCATTGAAAAGTTCAATGAATTTCAAAAGAATATAGGAGTTTCAAAACCAATTAAAACCTAATAATACATTTCATTTTGATGGTGGAAATTGGTGAATCATCATTCACCTACCTTCAAATATTTTATAGCTTGGATTACGACATCCCTCTTCTAAGTTATAAAATATTGTGTTGGGTCCTAGCCTTAATATTACATTTGAGTGTCTTATTAAGGATTCTATATCTAATCTAAACTTGTATTTCTTCCTTTTTCAGATGTCTTCCAACAATGGTGCTTCTGGATCAAACCCTAGTGGCTCATTCTATCTTATGAAACTTTGTGGGAGAGTTATCTTCGATGGTTCAAACTTCAATGATTGGATCAGGAACATCAAGATGGTCACTCGCTACGAGGACAAGGAATATGTCCTCAAAAAGCAGCTTAAGGAACTTGATGAGTCGTCTGCTAGTCCATAGGAGATTACTAAATTCCGGGCACATGAGAGAGATGCCACTAATGTGGCATGTATCATGTTAGCCACGATGACAGCCGAGCTACAAAAGTCCTACAAGGACTATTACCCTTTTGAGATGTACTAGGACTTGATGGACATATACCATCAGAGTGCTCGCCAAGAGTGGTATGAAATCATCTCCTCCATGATAACAACCCGAATGAAGGATGGTGAATCCATCATGGGCCACATGCAGAAAATGCAAAGATTCATGGATTGTTTGCTGAAATTGAATGTGAAATTCCCCAAGGAGTTGGCAATTGACATCATTTTGAACAAGGAGAAAGTTACACTCAGCAAGCTTCAAGGACTCTTGAAGACCACCAAAAGTGGTCTCAAGGGTAAATTGGTTGTTACTACTCCTACTCCTAACTCTGCCCCTGTCTTGGCAATCGGTCAAAGTAGAGGGAAGAAGAGGAAAAACCCTTCGAAGGGTACCAAGGGAAAGTCTCTTGATGGCTCCTCTTCGAGTGGAACCAAAAGTGGTTCAGTCGCTCCTTCTTCCAACCCAAAGGAAGCTGAATGCTTCTATTGTCATGGTAAGGGGCACTCGAAGCAAAACTGCTAAAAGTACCTGCAAGATGTTAAGGATGGGAAAGTGAAACCCAACCATGCAGGTATTTACACTATATTGTCTAATAACCCACAATATTATAATTCTTGGGTCCTTGATACAGGTTGTGGTATTCACATATGTTCTGACTTTCAGGGACTAAGAAGAAGTGAGAATGTGGAGCATGGGAAGATAAACTTGATATGGGGAATAAGAAAGCTTCACCTGTCACCAATATTGGAGTTTATTCTTTGTTTCTAAGTAGTTGGTTAGTGTTACATTTAAATAAGTGTTGTTACTCATCTGAAATGGTGAGAAATATCATTCCATTTCATGGTTTGTTCAAGCAAGGGTTTACGTTTTCGTTTGGTAATGAATGTGGTGGTATTGATGCTTTCGTTAATAATGTTCTTTATTTTAAAGCATTACCTTGTGATGGTGTATATGAAACTATGTCAGTTGTTGATAACATAGGAAATAATGTGTTGTGTGTTGATTCTTCCACTAACTTGGATAAAGCTTCATTATGGCATTGTCGTCTTGGACATGTAAGCAAGAAACGCATAGGCTAACTCCAAAAGGATGTAGTCTTGGAGTCATTTGACCTAAAATCAGATGATAGTTGTGAATCTTGTTTACTTGAAAAAATGAAAAAATCACCCTTGACTGGTACCTGTGCTAGGGGTGAGGGTTTGTTGGATCTCATACATACTGATGTGTGTGGACCCTTCACAACCACCACAATGGATGCTAACCGCTTCTATGTGACTTTTACTGATGATTATAGTAGATATGGATATGTCTACTTAATCAAGCATAAGTCAGAAACCTTTGAAAAGTTCAAGGAGTTTAAACAAGAAGTGGAGAATCAGTTGGGCAGGAACATTAAGATGCTTCGATCCGACCGAGGTGGTAAGTATCTTAGTACAGAGTTCCTTAACTATCTTAAGGAATGTGTGATTGTCTCACAATTAACACCTCTCAGAACACCACAGCTTAATGGTGTGGCTGAGAGGTGTAATCTCCATGATGAGTTGAGCTTCACTACCAATCTCATTTTGGGGGTATGCCTTAGAGACTGCTTCCCATATTCTTAATATAGTCCCTACCAAAAAGGTTGCCAAAAGACCTCATGAGATGTGGACTGGGAAAGTTCCCAAATTGGACCACATCAAGATTTGGGTTGCGAGGCTTTCGTGAGGCGCGAGACTCACGATAAGCTCGAATCTTGAAGTGAGAGGTGTATTTTCATCGGCTATCCACAAAAATCCTTTGGTTACCTCTTATACAAACATATTGATAATGTGGTCATTGTAGCAAGGAGAGGAGTCTATCGAGAGAGAGAGAGAGAGAGAGAGTTCATAAGCCAAGGAAATAGTGGGAGGCAAATTGACCTTGAAGAAATTCAAGAGTCAATTGCTGAAGGAACCTCAAACCCTAGTAGTCAACCTGAGGAGGAAACTCCTGTTGAACCGACTGACGAGTCTGTACCTCTGAGGCGTTCCACGAGAGTTAGGAATGCACCTGAGCATTACTATGGTTTCCATATTACCGCGGAAGGTGATACACTTATCAGTTACAATACACTGTAAGTCTAGATGAACCTAACATCTACACGGAAGCCATGTCAGGCCCTGAGTCTACTAAATGGAAAGAGGCTATGGACAACGTGATATAGTCCATGTATGACAATCAAGTTTGGAACTTGGTTGACAATGTACCAGGCCGTAAGACAGTCGGGTGCAAATGGATCTTCAAGAAGAAGATTGTGACAACCCGAAATTTCTTTTGGTCAAACCCTAAAAGTCAACCACTTCGTATCGTGATTTAATATCATTATTTCTTATTTTTAAGAAATATAAAGTTCGTTTAATTATTTTATTATTATTTTTACACGAACCGGTGAAAGAAACTGTCGTCTCGGGTTTTTATTTTGAAAACCGCAAACACTTCGCGTATTAGAATCACCCGACTAAACTTTTATGTTTTGGGTTTAGGAATCACCCAAAAACCGTAAACTCATGCCTATGTATGAGTTTACTCCCCAATAAACTAGTCATTGTGTTTACTCCCCAAATAGTGAAAAGAGTAAACTCCCAAAAACTCTCTCAACTATCATCCAACATTTAATTCCAAAACTCTTATCTTGTAAGTGTTCTAACCATTTCAAGTTAGTAAAACACTTAATCTAGTGTTTGTGCATCTATTCATCCATTCATTTCCGGTTTTTGTTTAGATTTTCCAAAAACACCAAGAACACCAAGAACACACACTAAGTGTTCTTGTCCCTTTTAGCTCGAATCAAGCACCATTGTAGTAAGTACTCTCATCCTTAAGTGCTTGTAAGCTAGTATATCAAACAAACACCAAGGAAATCAGCCAAGAACACCATGATTGAGGTGTTCACGGTCCAAAAGATGCTTGGACCGCAAACACCATAAAGTCCCTCAAATTTGGCTTGAGTCCCATTTTAAGCCCTAGTTTGAAGCCCTAGACTTACCTTAACATATTTGAACCTTCCATTGATATGTTTAAGCTTTGAAAAACACCAAACATCACCATTTATAGGTGTTTACGGTCTTAGGATGCCCCAAAACCGTAAACACCCAAAAAGGTGTTTAAATGAGTCATATTCCTTTCTTAACCCTAAACACTAACTTAGATGTTTACCTTGTTGTGATAAGGACTTGAAATCAAGGCAATATCCCTTCCCATAAGGGTTTACGGTAGTAAACCCAAGGGAAAATACCCTTAGGCCGTAAACACCTCAAGGAGGGTGTTTTGTGGTCTTAATCCATTCCAAGAGCTAAACCACTTAGCAAGGTTACTTCTATGGACTTGTTAAACTCCAAAATAACTCATGGATTACAATATTTGGAGTTTGCATTGTAAACCCTAGAGTTTACTGCCGTAAACTCCAAGGGTAAAGGTCACTTAGACCGTAAACTCCCAAGGAGTTTACCCTTGGACTCCAAACACCCTAGTTATGCCCTACTAGTACTCGGATGCAAACCTTGTGAACTTTACACTTGAAACAAAGTGTTTTCAGGTTCTAGAGTGTGCCAACTCATATTATTAGTTATAATAAGGCTAATTAGTTATACATATGTTCATTATATGATAACTAGGCTCGTACGTGTGTACAAGTCTCCGTTTGCCACCTAGCACGGTATCCGATACTTCAATCAAATCCACTCACCACAAGTGAGTTCATACCCCTGTTAATTAACCTTTGAATTACTTTTAAATGTTTTAAATAATTTATGGGGGGGGGGGATACAAGTTAAATACTTATAGTTATTACATCAATCACATGTGATTAATAACTATAGAACATATGATTTTGTCACTGTTCAAACTGTTTATCAAACTGCTTTACGTCAAAACGTTTTACAAACTCTTTTCTTACCAAATACTTTTATTTAAACTTTGATATACTTCTTATAAATTACATGTCCATGTATGTACAAATATATAAGAAATGTTTAAAGGGCTTAGGAAGGCCATCCACCTTATTTCCTTTTCGCGCTTGAGATGTGGTCTGGTGGGATTTCGGGTAGTCGTCCGAAAGTCATTTAAATATTAATTATATATAAATTGTACATATATAGGCGTAAAAAGTACTTCCATATTCATGCGTATTAGTTACATCATTAGTAAGTTACCATCGGGGTAACACAAGATCATACTACTACAATTTCTAGATCAATGAGTCAGTTAAATTATGAGTCAATACTTATTACTATGAGAACATATACAATACATTACTATGAGTACATATACAACTATACTATAAAGAGAACATATACAACTATAATAGAGAAGAACATATACAACTATACTAGAGAAGAACATATACAACGATACTAGAACAAGTAACATTACATTACATATACATGAATACATTAACAATTGTGATCCACTGTATCGGAGCATGCCTTAAATGTCATGGACCGAGTTGTAGCCAGAGTTCTCTTAGAGGGAGAGCGTGAGTTTGCGTATAGATCTATACTGGATTGACTATCCTACACCTTGCTGCTAGCTACAGCCGGACCTGCAGGTCTGCCGGTGCCAAATATCATATCATTTTACGACCTACATTTGTCGTTGTTTATCCAGTCGATAGTATGGTACAATTAATCACATGATGCCTTAATATAAATCCGGTTTAAGGTAGTTAGTACAGCAGTAGTTCCTATAATACAACACTACAATACTACATAAATTTACTCTTTACACAATTAGTGATCTTTTCACTTAAACATTTATGTACAAACTATATTTTGAGAATGATAGTTACAATTCAGTAAATTACACACTTTTATAGTAAACGAACATACAAAACAGTAAAGCCTTGGTAGAAGGCTACTTCAATAGAAAATATAGGTTTTTCTGAGAGATTCAAACTTTTACAAACACTTACATACATTTTACAAACTTACACTTGAGACATGTTCAAACGTTTTGATAACAAACACTGACACTAAAATACTTATGAACTCACCAACTTTATGCTGATAAACTCTTTCAAAATAACTTGTATTCTCAGGTCATTAGTAGACAGGTACCGGGACCAGCTTTTGGGAAGATGGAGCGCATCCAAGACTCATCTTATTATTTTGATTTACATTATTTTTGGTGTCTATAACTGTACAGAACACGCTTGTATTAAAATTATATATTTAATGCAATGGATGATGTTGTTTGCTTATTTACTGTTATACTGTGTTGTGATACTTTACATGACGTCCTCCACCCCAGAACGTTTCCGCCATTCATGGTTTTGGGGTGTGACAGATTGGTATCAGAGCATTGTTTATAGTGAATCAAGTATATCAACCCATAAAAGATTTACTAAACTATAAACCCATTTGAGATTAAAACACTCTGACCAAGAGTCTATACATTAATTACTAAAATATTTAATTAAGTATACTAGTCTGCATTCATACTAAAACCAGTGTCACAACGACAAAAACAAGAGTATTACGATTGTTAAATATCACAGGTAAGCTCTGGGATGTATGGTCAGTCCTAGGAATGGCATAGCCTGATCAACTATGTTGGTCCGATGAGTGATTAGCATATTCCCTAGAATGGTTGTGATATGTTAACAAGTCTAAAAACTTACCAACAATACCACACATAGATCAGTAAAGCCTAAAATACTATAGGAGTATTTTGTACTACTACGAGCTACTTATATACTACATTCTTATACCTCTCTTCTCACGTAGATTTAAATGGCTGGATTCCATCACGGCGACCCGTACTTTCCGAATGAAGGCAACGCAGGATGGCTCGAAGCAGAGTCCGATGATGAGCACCAAATTCTGTTGGATGATCATCAAGCTGAAGGCTTCTCGGATGGATCGGACTCCAAGCCCGAAGTCAACAACCTACCTCCAGTAGGACAAGCCCCGAACAACAACCCTCAACCAGCTTTTCCAGGTCCCACTCCCTTGTGGGTAAACAACTTGAATCGCTGGAGTGACGAACAAGGTCAACCCTTACCTTACTTTGGTAACCGAACCTTTTACCGCGTTAGCGATGGTGGCTCTGCGGATCGAGCTCTGCCCGTCATGATCCGCAGAATAGCTCGCAATGATGAACAGGGTCGAGCGGCCATCGATGGGTCATGGAGATTGATGCCAACTCTAGTGTCAACACAGTCCCCATCCACCGTCTCGAAGAAGACATGGAACGGACCCGGAGAACCAACGAAATCCTGCAACAACATCTGGTTGCCTCTCAAGCAGAAGTCATGGAACTTCGATCTCGTCAAAGGGCTCATGAACGACACCTTCAAGAAGTTATCCGTCAAATGAGAGACCTTAGGGGTCTCACGAGGAATACTCATCGCTGTGAGAAGATGTCTGGTACATCTTTATCTTTTGGGTTAAGGATTAGCCTTTAACATCTGTGCTCTAAGTAACACTTGTCTGTAAAATATTCCTAACTTTCAGTACTCTAATTAGGAATCTAAGATCTGTCAAACTTTTCCGTCTGGTATGATGTAAGACCTATTGTTAGGTCGATTTTCCCTGAACTTATTACATCGGTAATACCAGTACTATTGACATCTATCTAATCTGTGGGAAAAATCTTTATACTCTTGTTTTCCTACTAATCTTCTTTGTTATGATCTCAAACACTCATTCAACTGTTGGGCTATGGTTAGTTAGTCCATGTGTCACTCTCACCTTACTTACAAATTGATTCTTACCACTTTGCTTATCTTTATAAACTTATAGCTGAAAGATGCTTCCTCGCAAATCTCCCCGAAATAACCCTGCACCTCCACTGCCTCCTTCACCTCCGGTCATTGATACAGCAGCCCTAAATGCTGCCGTAGTTGCAGCAGTGGCAACTGCCAGGGCACAGTATCACTCTACTGATGCCAGCAGAGGTGGAACCCCTGTTAACTCTATTCTGGTTGAAACTCCTATGCGCTCGAGAGAGTGCTCTTACAAGGATTTCACCAACTGCAAGCCGAAGTCCTTTCATGGGACCGGCGGAGGCATTACCCTCTCGTAATGGTTCGAGAAGACTGAATCAGTCTTCGAAATTTGTTCATGCCATGCTGCGAGCAAAGTCAAATATGCCGCATGCACCTTTGAAGGGAAGGCCCTGACGTGGTGGAATGGCCACGTTAAAGCTCTAACCCTCGTCGTAGCCAATGACATAGGATGGGAAACGATGAAAGACCTCATGATTGAGGAATACTGCCCGAGGGGCGAAATCCAGAAATTGGAGCAGGAGGTTTGGAGCCTGACCATGAAGGGCACCAACATTGTCGCTTATACCGCCAGATTCAGCGAACTGGTGGCCCTCTGCCTTAATATGGTTCCCACTGAAGGGAAAAAGATCGAAAGGTACATATGGGGGCTAGTGCCTCCGTATCAGGGGAATGTCCTATCATCAAACCCCGCTACCTTCGACAGTGCCAAGCGACTGGCACAGGGACTCATTGACCATGGAGTCAAAACCCCTGCAACAACAACCACCCTAGCCATCCCGGAACCCTCCAAACCCGCTGACACTAAGAGGAAGTTTTGGGAAGACAAGAAGAAACAACGAGCTGCTAAAAAGCAGCAAGTTGTGGCTATTCATGCCGCGATAACCCCTGCTGCTGATACTGCTTCGGTGAGACAGTATGCTGGAAGTTTGCCTAAGTGCAACAAATGCAACTTCCACCACAACGGCCCTTGCCGTGAAATGCAGTGTTCTAACTGCAACAGGAAATGACACACCGTCTGTTTCTGTAAATCCCCAGCAAGGCCGATCATCCAAGTCCCTGGCTCTGGCGCGAGCCCGACCTGCTATGGATGTGGTGAAGCAGGCCACTACAAGAGGGACTGCCCCAAAGCGAAGAATGCTGGTGGAGCAGGGAGGGAACTGGCAATAGGCCATGGGGAAGCAGTTGCTGACCCGACAGTGGTAACTGGTACGTTCCTCCTCGATAACTCCTATGCATGCATTCTGTTCGATAGTGGAGCGGAGCGAAGCTTCGTGAACCATAAATTTGCCCGCATGCTTAAACAACAACCACACGTACTTAAAGAACAAGTCATAGTAGAAATGGCAAATGGAAAAATAGAAAAAACCAATAGCATATACTTAGGATGTACCCTAACTCTAGATAACCATTCATTCCCAATCGACCTTATGCCGGTCTCGATTAAAAGCTTCGACGTTATCATCGGCATGGATTGGTTGAGCCTTCATTGCGCCGACATCATGTGCTTCGAGAAAGCAGTCCATCTAAACCTCCCGTCTAACGAAACTCTTATCGTCTACGGCGACAAACCCGGTGCGAGTCTCCGTATTATATCAAGTATTCAAGCATAGAAATATCTGCGTAAAGAATACCATGCATTCCATGCTCACATTGTCGACACGAACCTCGAAATGAAAGAACTAAAGAACATTCCAGTAGTGAGCGACTTCCGCGACATTTTCCCAGAAGAGCTACCAGGATTACCTCCGCAACGACAGGTCGAGTTCAGAATCGACTTAGTCCCAGGAGCTGTCCCAATAGCCAAGTCGCCTACCGATTAGCACTAGCAGAGATGCAGGAACTATCCGGTCAACTTAACGAACTGCTCAGCAAGGGTTTCATAAGACCAAGCTTGTCACCTTGGGGAGCACCAGCCTTGTTTGTTAAGAAGAAAGACGGATCATTCCGTATGTGTATTGACTACAAGGAACTTAACAAACTGACGGTCAAGAATCGATACCCTCTACCGCGCATAGACGATCTATTTGACCAACTGCAAGGGGCGAATTACTTCTCCAAAATTGATCTAAGATCCAAATATCACCAGTTACGAGTACTAGAGGAGGATGTTCCAAAGACAGCCTTCCGAAATCGTTACGGACACTACGAGTTCGCGGTGATGCCATTCGGATTGACCAATGTGCCCACAGTTTTCATGGACCTGATGAACAGAGTATGCCGACCTTACTTGGATCAGTTCATCATCGTTTTCATTGACGACATCCTGATCTACTCCCGAAGTAAGGAAGAGCATGGTGATCACCTGCGACAAGTTTTAGGAACTTTACGAACGGAGAAACTCTATGCAAAGTTCTCGAAATGTGAATTTTGGATCCGAAGAGTCGAATTCTTAGGACACGTGGTAAGCGAAGAGGGAATCCACGTGGACCCTTCCAAAATTAAAGCCATTGAGAACTGGTCAGCACCGAAGACGCTTACAAAAATTCGTCAATTTCTAGGCCTTGCTGGCTACTACCGCAGATTCATACAGAACTTCTCCCGAATAGCGAAACCTCTTACAACCCTAACCCAGAAAGGCGTGGCCTTTGACTGGGAAGAGAAACAAGAAAAAGCGTTCCAAACGCTCAAATGAGCCTTGTGCACCGCACCAATACTATCTCTCCCCGAAGGGATAAAGGACTTTGTAGTCTATTGCGATGCATCGAATCAAGGGCTCGGGTGTGTTCTGATGCAGCGAGGTAAGATCATCACCTACGCTTCCAGACAGTTGAAGACAGACGAAGTTAACTACACGACCGACAATCTTGAACTAGGAGCCGTGGTGTTTGCTCTGAAGATCTGGAGACATTACTTGTACGGGATGAAAAGCACTATATTTACCGACCACAAGAGTTTACAACACGTATTCGATCAGAAGGAGCTCAACATGAGACAACAACGGTGGGTCGAGCTACTCAGTGACTACGAATGCGATATTCGTTATCATCTGGGTAAAGCCAACGTAGTAGCAGACGCCCTAAGTCGGAAGGAATATTCTGGTCGCAGGGTCAAGTCATTGTCAATAACCATCCATTCACACTTGTCTAAACAAATTCAGGCAGCCCAACTTGAAGCCATGAAACCTGAAAATGTGCCGAGTGAATCCCTCAGAGGAATGGACAAGAATTTAGAAGCCAAGGGTGACAGAGCCTTATATTTCATGGACCGAATCTGGACACTGAAACACGGTGGTTTCCGAGACTTGGTCATGACCGAGTCGCACAACACTCGGTATTCCATCCATCCAGGTTCAGATAAGATGTATCCGGATCTTAAAAAGCTATACTGGTGGCCTAATATGAAAGCAGAGATTGCCACCTTCGTAAGTAAATGCCTTACTTGCGCAAAGGTTAAGGTTGAGTACCAAAAGCCCTCCGGTTTACTGCAACAACCAGAGATTCCAAAATGGAAGTGGGAGCGGATCACTATGGATTTCATAACCAAGTTTCCCAAGACAATGGGTGGACTTGATACCATATGGGTTATCGTCGATAGATTGACCAAGTCTGCACACTTCCTGCCTATCAAAGAAACCGACAACATGGAGAAACTTACGAGAACATACATTAGGGAAATCGTACGGCTACATGGTGTACCCATATCCATTATCTCCGATAGAGATAGTAGGTTCACCTCAAGATTCTGGCAATCACTACAACATTCCCTGGGAACAAGGCTAGACATGAGCACAACCTACCATCCACAGACCGACGGACAAAGTGAGAGAACAATCCAGACTTTAGAAGATATGTTGCGTGCTTGTGTAATGGACTTTGGAAAAGCGTGGGATACCCATTTACCCCTCGTCGAATTTTCCTACAACAACAGTTATCACACAAGCAAAAAGGCAGCACGATTTGAAGCCCTCTATGACCGAAAGTGCAGATCCCCTCTGTGCTGGGCTGAAGTGGGTGATACCCAATTAGCCAGGGGGCAAGCTTCTGACAGTACTCTCACCGGTCCGGAGATCATTCGGGAAACGACAGAGAAAATCGTTCAGATCCGTGAACGATTGAAAGCCTCTAGAGACCAACAGAAGAGCTACGCTGATAAGCGAAGAAAACCTTTAGAATTTTAGGTGGGAGACCGAGTCCTTCTCAAAGTCTCACCCTGGAAGGGATTGATACGCTTCGGTAAGTGTGGGAAGCTTAATCCGAGGTACATAGGGCCTTTCGAGATTCTCGCAAGAGTCGGCCCCGTAGCTTACAAACTCGACCTACCCGACACACTTAGTAACGTACATTCTACATTCCACGTATCTAACTTGAAAAAGTGTCTGTCCGACGAGACTCTTGTAATCCCACTCGACGAGATCAAGATCAACGAGAGCCTCAACTTCGTGGAAGAACCTGTAGAGATCATGGACCGTGAGGTCAAGTAGACGAAACAAAGTCGTATCCCGATTGTGAAGGTTCGCTGGAACGCCAAGCGAGGACCGGAATTCACTTGGGAACGCGAGGATCAGATGAAATTGAAATACCCTCGTCTCTTTGCTTAGTTATTTGTAACTATTTTATTTACTTAGACTTTAATTTCGGGACGAAATTCCCTTAACAGGGGGATGATGTGACAACCCGAAATTTCTTTTGGTCAAACCCAAAAGTCAACCACTTCGTATTGTGATTTAATATCATTATTTCTTATTTTTAAGAAATATAAAGTTCGTTTAATTATTTTATTATTATTTTTAAACGAACGGGTGAAAGAAAGTGTCGTCTTGGGTTTTTATTTTGAAAACCGCAAACACTTCGCGTATTAGAATCACCCGACTAAACTTTTATGTTTTGGGTTTAGGAATCACCCAAAAACCGTAAACTCATGCCTATGTATGAGTTTACTCCCCAATAAACTAGTCATTGTGTTTACTCCCCAAATAGTGAAAAGAGTAAACTCCCAAAAACTCTCTCAACTATCATCCAACATTTAATTCCAAAACTCCAATCTTGTAAGTGTTCTAACCATTTCAAGTTAGTAAAACACTTAATCTAGTGTTTGTGCATCTATTCATCCATTCATTTCCGGTTTTTGTTTAGATTTTCCAAAAACACCAAGAACACCAAGAACACACACTAAGTGTTCTTAGCCCTTTTAGCTCGAATCAAGCACCATTGTAGTAAGTACTCTCATCCTTAAGTGCTTGTAAGCTAGTATATCAAACAAACACCAAGGAAATCAGCCAAGAACACCATGATTGAGGTGTTCACGGTCCAAGAAGATGCCTGGACCGCAAACAACATAAATTCCCTCAAATTTGGCTTAAGTCCCATTTTAAGCCCTAATTTGAAACCGTAGACTTACCTTAACATATTTGAACCTTCCATTGATATGTTTAAGCTTTGAAAAACACCAAACATCACCATTTATAGGTGTTTACGGTCTTAGGATGCCCCAAAACCATAAACACCCAAAAAGGTGTTTAAATGAGTCATATTCCTTTCTTAACCCTAAAGACTAACTTAGATGTTTACCTTGTTGTGATAAGGACTTGAAATCAAGGCAATATCCCTTCCCATAAGGGTTTACGGTAGTAAACCCAAGGGAAAATACCCTTAGGCCGTAAACACCTCAAGGAGGGTGTTTTGTGGTCTTAATCCATTCGAAGAGCTGAAACACTTAGCAAGGTTACTTCTATGGACTTGTTAAACTCCAAAACAACTCATGGATTACAATATTTGGAGTTTGGACCGTAAACCCTAGAGTTTACTGCCGTAAACTCCAAGGGTAAAGGTCATTTAGACCGTAAACTCCCAAGGAGTTTACCCTAGGACCCCAAACACCCTAGTTATGCCCTACTAGTACTCGGATGCAAACCTTGTGAACTTTACACTTGAAACAAAGTGTTTTCAGGTTCTAGAGTGTGCCAACTCATATTATTAGTTATAATAAGGCTAATTAGTTATACATATGTTCATTATATGATAACTAGGCTCGTGCGTGTGTACAAGTCTCCGTTTGCCACCTAGCACAGTATCCGATACTTCAATCAAATCCACTCACCACAAGTGAGTTCATACCCCTGTTAATTAACCTTTGAATTACTTTTAAATGTTTTAAATAATTTATGGGGGGGGGGGATACAAGTTAAATACTTATAGTTATTACATCAATCACATGTGATTAATAACTATAGAACATATGATTTTGTCACTGTTCAAACTGTTTATCAAACTGCTTTACGTCAAAACGTTTTACAAACTCTTTTCTTACCAAATACTTTTATTTAAACTTTGATATACTTCTTATAAATTACATGTCCATGTATGTACAAATATATAAGAAATGTTTAAAGGGCTTAGGAAGGCCATCCACCTTATTTCCTTTTCGCGCTTGAGATGTGGTCTTGTGGGATTTCGGGTAGTCGTCCGAAAGTCATTTAAATATTAATTATATATAAATTGTACATATATAGGCGTAAAAAGTACTTCCATATTCATGCGTATTAGTTACATCATTAGTAAGTTACCATCGGGGTAACACAAGATCATACTACTACAATTTCTAGATCAATGAGTCAGTTAAATTATGAGTCAATACTTATTACTATGAGAACATATACAATACATTACTATGAGTACATATACAACTATACTATAAAGAGAACATATACAACTATACTAGAGAAGAACATATACAACTATACTAGAGAAGAACATATACAACGATACTAGAACAAGTAACATTACACTACATATACATGAATACGTTAACAATTGTGATCCACTGTATCGGAGCATGCCTTAAATGTCATGGCCCGAGTTGTAGCCAGAGTTCTCTTGGAGGGAGAGCGTGAGTTTGCATATAGATCTATAAAGGATTGACTATCCTACACCTTGCTGCTAGCTACAGCCGGACCTGCAGGTATGCGGGTGCCAAACATCATATCATTTTACGACCTAGATTTGTCGTTGTTTATCCAGTCGATAGTATGGTACAATTAATCACATGATGCCTTAATATAAATCCGGTTTAAGGTAGTTAGTACAACAGTAGTTCCTATAATACAACACTACAGTACTACATAAATTTACTCTTTACACAATTAGTGATCTTTTCACTTAAACATTTATGTACAAACTATATTTTGAGAATGATAGTTACACTTGAGTAAATTACACACTTTTATAGTAAACGAACATACAAAACAGTTAAGCCTTGGTAGAAGGCTACTTTAATAGAAAATATAGGTTTTTGTGAGAGATTCAAACTTTTACAAACACTTACATACATTTTACAAACTTACACTTGAGACATGTTCAAACGTTTTGATAACAAACACCGACACTAAAATACTTATGAACTCACCAGCTTTATGCTGATAAACTCTTTCAAAATAACTTGTATTCTCAGGTCATCAGTAGACAGGTACGGGGACCAGGTTTTGGGAAAATGGAGCGCATCCAAGACTCATCTTATTATTTTGATTTACATTATTTTTGGTGTCTATAACTGTACAGAACACGCTTGTATTAAAATTATATATTTAATGCAATGGATGATGTTGTTTGCTTATTTACTGTTATACTGTGTTGTGATACTTTACATGACGTCCTCCACCCCAGAACGTTTCTGCCATTCATGGTTTTGGGGTGTGACAAAGATTGACATGGATGGTAATGTACACACTTATAAGGTGCGAATGGTGGCAAAGGGCTTTTCTCAAGCTACGGGAGTTAATTATGATGGGACTTTTTCACCAGCAACAAAGATTAAGTCTATTAGGGTTATGTTAGCCATTGCTCCATTTCATGATTATGAAATATGGCAAATGGATGTCAAAACCGCTTTCCTTAATGGTAGTTTGGCTAATGATGTTTACATGAGTCATCCAAAGGGTTTTGTCAATAAAGAGTACCCTAATAGAGTGTGTAAGCTTGAGAAATCCATCTATGGATTGAAACAAGCACCTCACAGATGGAATCTTTGTTTCGATGAGAAAGTCAAATAGTTTGGCTTTTCGAGGAGCGAAGATGAATCTTATATATATGTCAAGGCTAGTGGGAGTATATTTAGCTTTTTAGTATTGTATGTGGATGACATACTACTCATAGGAAATGACATCCCAACTCTACAGGAAGTGAAGTCTTAGCTTGGAATGTGTTTCAATATGGAGGAGCTTGGAGAAGTTGCCTATATCCTAGGGATAAGGATTTTGAGAGACAAGAGTAAGAGACTAATTAGATTTAGCCAAAGTACCTGCTTGGATAAGGTGCTGAATAGGTTTAACATGTAGGATTCCAAGAAAGGAGAGTTACCGATCCAAAGTAATGCCAGATTGAGTAAGACTCAGAGCCCGAGTACAGAGGCTGGGATAGCTGAGATGAGTTAAGTTCCGTATGCTTCCGTTGTAGGCTCGATCATGTATGCTATGACTTGTACTCATCCTGATGTGGCCTTTGCTTTGAGCATGGTCAGCAGATATCAGGGGAACCTTGGCAAGGCTCACTAGACTACGGTAAAGAACATTCTCAAGTACCTATGAAGGACTAAGGACTGGGTCCTTACCCTCGGTGGGAGTGATGACTTGAGAGTATTTGGGTATAGTGATGCTAGCTTCCAGACTGATATGGATAATTTCCGCTCTTAGTCAGGCTGGGTCTTTACCTTAAACGCAGGAGCAATTACTTGGAAAAGTTCCAAGCAGGAAACATTGGCTGATTCAACTTTCAAATCAGAGTATATAGCAGCAAGAGAGGCAGTAGAGGAGACAATATGGCTGAAGAACTACATTAGAGACCTTGGAGTTGTACCAACTATAAAGGTACCTATGGAGATTTTCTGTGATAGTGAAAGTACAGTTGCCTTAGTGAAGGAACCAAGGGATCACGGAAGATCCAGACACATCGATAGAAAATACCAATTCATTAGACATCAAATAGAAGAAGGTTTCCTCATGGAAAAGAGAGTATTATCGGATGAGAACCCATCAGATCCCCTCAGGAAGGGACTGGGTAGGATTAAACATCTTCAGCATACGAGGCGCATAGGGCTAAATGATGATATTAGTTTAGAAAATAGATAGCTTTTGAAATTTGTAAAGTGTAATTGACATTTGATGATAAATAAAAGTTGTTTATTTATAAGTAAAGTGTTACTATCTTTTGTCAATTGTTTACTATCATTTCATTTTGCATGTTTTGACTTCCAAAATAATTCTTTATTCAAACTCTCCATAGTTAGTCATATGTTGGAAGTAGATATGAATCAAGACTATCATGAAGTTAGCTTGTAGATGTCTAAGATATTGGACATAGTAAACGTTACTACAACACTCATGAGTACTCATAAGTTCTGAGTATTGGATTCAACCCATGCTCACTTGTATCACTTTATGGAATTTATCTCGAGTGATCATGAGACGGTAATATCATGTAAGTCTTCAAACCTAGAGATATGAGTTGTTGACTATGGGTTGGTTATACATTGATTGTACGCAAACGCATTGGTAACTCGATGTTATAAAACGTACCTTTGTGTATGATTCAACAAGTAGTAGAACAAGCATATGAGTGGAAGTTTATTTGTTTCTTCTAGCATTAGAAGCGATATCTGGGCCCCTCGATGATTTTGTTTTGACCTATGTATTGGGCCCGTTTAGAACTAAATTGATGTGTTTGATTAAGTTCTATATCAAACAAATTGGAAATCGGGAAACAAACTGCTCGACAATAAGTATGACATTGTTCCATGTATTTGTCTGGCTGATATCCTGAGAGCGGAGGGTTATATGATCACTTATCTTAAATGGCGTATCATCATCATCTTATTTCCGCAAGACTTTGAAAGAGTTACAGTTGCTGATCGGTTCCTGAAGTCATTCTTGCAGTTACAGTTATTATACTTGTCCAAGTGGGAGACTATTAGATTAGGTGTCTAAGTTCATAACTATTTCTGGAATGTACTTGACCCGGTTGGCATGGTCCATTTGGGTTGCATGTCATCAGGACACTTGGATAGACTAAATGAGAGAAAGGAAACTTATGGTTTATTAATATATTATAAGTTCTAATATACTAATAATATTATTTCATTAATATTGATCAAGAATTAATTTAGAATTAATTTGGTTATTAAAAGGAGACTAATTAATATATGAGGTTGATTGTGTAAATCACTCATTATTTTATAGTGGGCTAATTAATGATCCATGGTTTATTCAATTGGGCTAAAACCCGTAGGGTGCTCCATGGATAGTCCATGGAGGTTAAAACCCATGGATCATGGAGGAAATGAAAAGCCATGTCAATTAGGGTTTACATGTGTAACCATAATTGTGACACCACTATAAAATGACCCATGAGCTACCAAAATTGGTACTAAGTGTAGAACAAGAGGGCTAGCCGATTGTGTGTGTACTTCTCTCAAAGTTATTCGAAGAGTTCTAGTGTTGTGTGAAACACTTGAGGCATCACATTTGGGGTTCTAGGCTCACAAAGTTCTTAAGGAATCCAAGCAACAAGAAAGGTATGTTCTCCTACTAGCTTTTATGTTTCAAGTTCCCCATGCCATGCTAGTTAGGTTAAGAACATTGGAAAAATAAAATTTGCATGTATCATAGTAAAACATAGATCCAAGGTTTCTAGGGTTGCATGTACACCTTAGGAGTGTTAGAATGCTCAAAACCCTTTAGTGTTTCCATGAATTTGTCTATCTTGACCGGGCTGGATTGTATTCCCTACTAGGTTACATAATACCCTAGTAATTGTCCTTTTTCTACCCCGAAGGTTCACTTTCCTGGGTTCAACTTCATCCTAGCTTTCTCCAGCATCTTGAAAGTTTCTTCAATATCTTCCAACAATTTCATTTCATTTGGACACTTGATGACCATATCATTGACGTATACTTCTATGTTTCTTCCAATCCGCTTAGCGAATATGGAATCGACTAGCCGTTGGTATGTTACTCCTGTGTTTTTTAATCCAAATGGCATCTTGGTGTAGCAGAAGGTGCCATGATCTGTGTAAAATGCCATCTTCTCCTCATCTTGCTTGATCATCAGGATTTGATGGTATCCTTTATATGCATCCAGAAAGCGCTTTAGCTTGAAAGCTTGTAGCGACTCCACCTTCTGGTCGATTTCTGGTAGGGTGTAGCAGTCTTTGGGGCATACTTTGTTTAAGTCGGAATAGTCGATACACATGCGCCATGACCCATCATGTATTTTTACCATCACAGGGTTAGCAATCCACATTGGGAACATTGCTTCTCTCAAGATTCATGCACTTGTTAACTTGGCTACCTCTACATTGATTGCCTAGTTATGGTTCTCTCCTTGGACCTTCTTCTTTTGTTTCACCTCCTTTGTGCCTGATTTAATCATTAATTTGTGTTCTATAACCTTTTTTTGCATGCCAACCATGTCTGTTGGAGTCCATGCGAACACATGCTTGTACTGTCTCAGTAGGCTTACCAAATTTACCTTGGTTTCCTCTGGAAGGTTGCGGCCAATGATTATTGACTGGTTTGGGTATTCTACGTTGATTACCTCTTTCTCATTCACAGTTTCAACCCTTTTCCTCTTGGTCTCCTGCACTATTATTCTGGTTGCATGACGTCGAAGCATTGCAATTCTTTTGGTGGGGTGGCAAGGACTATGGCTGGTCCTTCAGTAGTGATGAACTTTATGATCCCGTGTATTGTTAACGGGAGCGCCCCAAGTTTGAGCAGGTTCGTCCTTCCTAATATGATGTTGTGTTCTGCAGAGTGGCGGATGACCACGAACTCGATCAAAGCTATTTTTCTTCGTTGTTTTTCTTGACTAGTCAACGTAAGGGGCAAGTGGATTGTGCCTAAGGGCCATATGTTGTGCCCTATTGTAAGGTCCTAAAACAGATCTTTACTAATGATCAAGCAATCATACAATCATGGAAACAAGAATATGAGTAGAAGAAGAATTGAAACAAGCTTGCACACGTTTATTACTTGAAAACATCGGGTACAACTTGTTTACACTTGGCCGTGAACTGTCTAGCATCAACGACCAATAAAGACCTACACAACCCCTATTTATAATAGATAATGACCGCAAACAGAACATGGGCCGGAAACTGGGTTACGACCGTAAACTAGTTTACGTCTGTAAACTCTCCATTGACCGTGAACCCAACTTTGACCTACTATTATACCAAAAATGCTCAAAATAACTATTACAACTGAAAGCCTAGACCAAACCATTAATTAAGCTCTTCAATCTCCCCCTTGGTTTGGGGCTAGCTTGGATTCAATCTTTGTCGACCACCAGCACATTTGACTTCCCCATTGCTCCGTTCCACATTCGCTTGTTGATAATATCTGCAACCATCGACGTATACTCTTTGGCAACTTGCTCAAAATTTTCATCGACAACTTTAATTTGATGAAGACTCAGTTAATGGATATCCCATTTCCTAAACTGGAACATATCTCTCCAGTGATATAGACGAATGCCTCCATCTTTGAGCTTGATGACCGCTGAGGCTATTGTCTCGTTAAATACCCAATAAAGCATGGACCTTAAAGATCGATCTGGATAGTTTTGAAGTACTAGGATTTGCTTAACCTGACTGGTAGCAGGCCACATCACAACTTAAAGTGGATGACCAGTCTTGGGATCAATCACATCAGGATAATGCTTGATAATAGACTCTGAAATCTTCATCGTCGGAAATCCTTTCTTCACTTGGTCTTCCAAGAAGAGCTTGAAGTGATTTACCTTTGGATCTTGTGAGGGATTTGCAAACGGAGCTTGAGATAACTCTGAAAGATCCACCCTAGTCCATGAATGGAAGTCATTACAGTCTTTGTACAATTAAGTGTTTCCACTCTTTCTTCTCACAATACACATATTCAACGTGTCATGAAATCCCTAAGAAACAATTCCGGACCTATCACTATATGTATCTCTAAAACGTCTTTCTATGAGATCAGTAACAATGATTTTTGGTTGATCTCCAGGTGCATTTTGATCCGAACTCTTCTTAAACAAAAGTTATCCATTCTCGATAGATTTAGCAAGTCTAGCATATTTAAGAGCAACGACGTTAGGAGCTTGAACAGGCTCTACCTCAAAACGATCTACAACGCAGGATGATTAAGCAGATGGTGGTACGACTAGAGGATCTTGAGATGGCAGAAACATATTCGATTCATCAATAGAGGGCTTAAACTTGTCACCAAGTTCTTCTGCCAGTTTCTTCATCGGATTGAAATAACAAGCTGTGAGGAGACCAAAGTGAGTCTGAAGATTGGAGATCTGCTTGGTCTTTAATGTCTTATCTTCTTCAAGATCAAACACTTGAGTCTTGAGCATGATATTTTCACTCATAAGATCAACCACCTTGATGTCAAGCTCAATGTCCTTTTAAATTAGCACTCTTATTTCCTTTCAGAGCTCAACGATAGAAGGATTGTCTTCTCCTGTGATACCTTCCCTAAAAGAAATTCCTTTGGCTCTGGGGGAAGACAATTTATCTTGTTCCTGAGCCAACTGCTGGGCCAGCCTTACGGAGGCAGCATCAAGATCTGGCCGTGAAGGAGAGAATCCTGTTGGAGCAGAAGATCCACCAGCTTCATGCGAGGTGCTGGGGCCTTCACCAAAAAGGTTCTGTTGAGACAATAGCAGGAGTTATGGTTGGAGGACTTTGGAGGTCGTGAAGTATACCAGAATCAAGAACTCCCTGCCTGGGATCACGTCTTCTTCTTTTCAGAGGAGGTTGAGAGGTCGGAATTGTTGTATGATCACTCTGAAGTGGTTTTGTAGTAGGATAGACAATGTCAAGGGGAGGATTCCCTGACACCATCACCATAGGAGTTGTTGTTTCAACCACTTGTTTGGTAGTAGGAGCCGTTGATTAGAGAACATCATCGAAGTCCCATATCTCCATTGTTGGGTGAGCAACATCATCGATATTGTCAAGTAGCGAGTTGAGATTTTAAGTTAACAAGTAACCTTCATTGCTTCCGATATTCAGCAGAATTTCATCTCTATCGAAGCCAGTGAGATCAAGATCTTCATATAAGTTAGTTTCAGTTACACTCTTTGAAGACCCTTCATTATAATCACCTTGCATAGGAACTGATGTCAGATCATGTTCCTCAGCCAAAGCTGCAATGGTAACTGCTGTATCTTCTCCTTCTTCGTCATGTTCTAACACCGTGATCACTTCATCTTCTGCAATCATCCTTTCTAAAGAAGCAGGCTCAGAGGATATTTTATCATAGCTCTCGTTCAATTCAGCAAATTTTCCAAACTTTAAAAGCGGATGCAATCCTTGGAAGATGACTTTACCCTTACGATTTTGCTTTATAAGTCCAACAGTATGAGGGCCTAGTGACTTCATATCTAGAGTTTCACCCTCCGTGACTATCTCAGGAAATTGAGTGTTGATAAACATTTGTGTCACACCCCCAAACCAAGGATGGCGGAAACGTCCGGGGTGGAGGACTTCATGTAGAGTATCACAACAACGAGTATAATAGTGCTCAAAGTAAATACAACCATCACAAATATAATTGAAAAAGTTACACCAAAGTATATGTTTACATGATTCACATCAATTACATTATGATACAAAATGAACTGTTTGATGAATTATTGTCCCATCCTCAAAACGTTGTTGATTTCCTGTTTCACTGAATTCCTGAGAATACAAGTAGTTTTGAAAAAGTGTCAACACAAAGGTTGGTGAGTTCATAAGAGATTTCGTTAGAGTAGTAAACCGTTTTCCTTGTAAAAGCGTTAGAATATGTATCTAGAAAATCCAATATTTTCTTTATTATGTATATGTAGTCCTAAATCATAGGATTGAGAAATAACAAGTATTGGCCATACTTAAAGATATAAAAGTGGTTTCAAATGATGTGTAGTCATAAATACCAAAACCGAAAGCGCACAATAATATCTGTACTTATTGATATAAAAAGTGATTTTAAATCGACATAAAACCCCTTTAGGTTTTATAAAAATCCCGTAAACTTTATGTATTGTTATCTCCCTATGCGAGTCGCTATAACCATATTAAGACTGAATGAACCTGCCACGATGTTTCTCAGGCATCGCGAAACTGAAATGACATTTGTCACCCGTAGACCTGCAGGTCCTACTGTAGCTAGCAGTAAGGTGTGGGGGTGTCAAACCCAATATAGATCTATACACAACTATCACGTTCTCCCTCAAGGAGACTCTGATTATAACTACCAGGAATTTAGATCTCGAACTCGGACGTACGGAAAGACATTGTCTCACAATTTAGGTTAACAAGTTTACGTGTGGTGTGCGTGAGTGTAAAACCTTTTTGTATGAATGTATCCTTTTTGTACGAGTGTGTTATGTGATGAATCATAAACTATACCTATTATAGTTTATCCAAAACGTTTGTAATATGTAAGAACTCTTTTATGAACATGCATTAGTGTTATGAATCAATAAACTATGCTTATTATAGTTTAATATACGTGTTCTAAATGAATGAATAATCTTATCATGAATGACTAAGTTTCAGTTTATGATGATAAACTAACAAGGAAACACATTCAATATTTAGAACTTATGGTTATACGCTTTGCTCAACATAATACAAAGTGTTATGAAATTTATATACTCTTAACTAAATTTAACCTTTCTGCGTTGTTTTAGAAAAGTCATAGAAAAATCACACGAAGTCGAAAACTAAATCCGTAAATTTTGAGAGTTCCCAAAATGTGTCTAGTTTACTAATAATTTTTATCATGATTTTTAATGACGTCCAACTTGATTGAAAAAGTCCATAATCACAGACTGGTCCGCATTGGTGTTTGAAATGATAGGCAGTTTTGTTAAAATCACCATAAATTGTAGAAAAATCGTATGGAGATGTGCAAGTAGTCATTTTAAAGCTAAGAAATTGAACTACTTGCACCTTGTACAGTTTTGAAAACAAAAATGTTTAAGTTGCCCAAAACAGTCCTTGAATGGAGTTGAACTTTTCTGATGAAGGCTGTTAAAAAAAGTTTAGTTATGTTCTTGGTGTTTTAACTTGTATTCCCCCCCCCCCCCCCCTAAAAGCTTGAGAAAATATTAAATGGAGAAAAGAAGTGTTAACTCAAGAACACTTGGGGGGTGCTTGAAGATTTGAGGAACTAACAACAAATATGACGATATTTGTGTAAGAAATCAATGATTTGAGTAGAATGATGTGTAATAATCACAAGGAGGATGTTAATACTTACCAAAAATAGAAGAAAAGCTTGGAGTATAGCCTTGAATCTCGAAGTTTTAGAGAGAGAAAATGAGAGAAAATGAAGTTTGTTCTTGATGGAAGAATGAGAGGAAATGAAAGAAATGTGAGGAGAGAGGAGGGTTTTCTAACCCTTGACCAAGTGTGTGGCTGAAAAATAGTGGGAAAAGTACCATGAAATGACTAGGTATGGGCTGATGGTGAATAGTAACATGGAGTGGGTATGGGAGTGGTTGCTTGTGTCATAAAATAAAGAAAAGTCAACATTGCACCTCAATTATTCACCCACTAGATTTTATTATTTAAATAAGGATTTTCATGAAAATATGATCAAATTATGAATATCTAGGGTTTATTATGTTAAAATACGAGTTTGAGTGAAAATCCCGCGTTAAAATCTCGAAAAACGAGCTTAAAATGTTAAAAATATTGAAAATGGGTGAAAAGCATCAAAAATCCGAAGTCTGACCGGAGGTTCGGCTTCTGATGCTTGGAATCGAAGGTGGAAGAGAAGGACCGAGAGATGGGAAGGAACCGAGAGTGCGAGAAGGCGGAAGGAAGACCGAGGCTCGGTCGGATGAGGGGAACCGAGAGTGAGGTTCGGCCCGAGAGACTTCGCCCCTTCCCAGATTCGGTCCGAAAGGCTTCCAGGTCTTGGTTTGGGTTCTTTCTTGGTTTCAGCTTCTAGGTCTCGGTCTTGGTCTCAGCTTCTAAGAGGTTTCGGTTCCTGAGAGGGTTTCGGTTCCTTGAGAGGCTTTCGGTTCCTTGAGAGGGGTTTCGGCTCCTTAAGTCTGTTTTTTTTCGTTTTTACCCCGTTTTAAGCCGTTTTTGACCAGTTAAGGGTCGGGATGGCGCGAAAGACTATAAAAACTTTAAGGAACTTTTGAGAGAGATTTCACATTCTTGGAGAGATTTCTCATACAAAGAGAGATTTGGGAGAGATTTCACATTCTTGGAGAGATTTCTCATTCAAAGAGAGTTTTGGGAGAGATTTCATATTCTTGGAGAGATTTCTCATACAAAGAGAGATTTGGGGAGATTTCACATTCTTGGAGAGACTTCTCATACAAAGAGAGTTTTGGGAGAGATTTCACATACTTAGAGAGATTTGGGAGAGATTTGACATACGTGGAGAGATTTCTCATACAAAGAGAGTTTTGGGAGATATTTCACATACTTAGAGAGATTTGGGAGAGATTTGACATACGTGGAGAGATTTCTCATACAAAGAGAGTTTTGGGAGAGATTTCACATTCTTGCAGAGATTTCTCATAAAAAGAGAGTTTTGGGAGAGATTTCACATACTTAGAGAGATTTGGGAGACATTTGACATACATGGAGAGATTTCTCATACAAAGAGAGTTTTGGGAGAGATTTCACATACTTAGAGAGATTTTGGAGAGATTTAACATACATGGAGAGATTTCTCATACAAAGAGAGTTTTGGGAGAGATTCTAAATAGAGAGAGATAGAGTGAAAACGATTGAGAGAGGTTTCGTGTGTGGCATTTGTGAGTGTCCGGCTTCGCCACGCAAGGTCCGTAAACCCTGTTAAGCCTTGTTTAAGGATCTTACACACTCCTGATGAGTATGCAACATTGTTTCATCGGTTTGGCTCGCCACGTACCGCAATTTTAGGTTAAGGAGATCTAGATGTTCGCACCTTTTTGATTTATGATCTCTCATTAGAATAGCGAGTTGTATAGTATTTACATAGTGTAAACTCTAGTACTCACGGGCAAATTGAGTCGAACGGTTTGATTTGTTGACTTTAGTTGACTTTGACTTGACCGAAAATTGACGGTTGTCACAATTTGGATGAACCTCGGATACATCAACAAAGTATCCTGGGTTGTTGCGTTGATATTCACTACGAACTCGTCCAGGATAAAAATCGAAAAGTTGAAGTCTATCCTTGCAGCTAGAGATGCAATAGTGTTGGGCTTAGAAGATTGCGTCTTTTGGGCTCGTTTGTTTTTACCTCTTTGTATTACGGTTTGGGCCTGTCCAACCGTATGTCTTTTATGCTTTGTATATAAGCTTATGCTTGCATGCATATTAGGTTAAGGTTTTGAGAGATCTGAGAATACGATATTTTCCAGACGACTAAAGGTTTATTTGATAATACTTGTAACCTTCCAATCCTCTACAGTTGATGTTCTTGATCGAGCTCTTCTGAGGATTTTGTTTTAATCATTCGACTCGTTTGATTCAATCTTGTTCTATTATTTTACTGTGTTTGAACCATCATTGTTTATTTACTTGTTCAAGATCTAATCGATCTCTATAGATTAAAAGACTCTATAAGCTCATCAATTGGTATCAGAGCAGGAGGCTGTGTAATTGATACACATCTTTTCTGTGAAAAAGATTTTCATTAGGGTTTTTCCGCAATCATTAATATTTATTGAGCCGTCATCTTTATTGACGTATCTTGATATTTATTATTTTGCCCTAATCCGCTTTATTACAAGTCTGATCTTTGAACAGGTTTTTACGATCATAATGGACGCGACACAATCAAACGTTATCAATATTTCAAACAGCATTGGTTCGACGACAAGGATTCCGATCTTATACACCAACGATTATGAAGTATGGGCACATCATTTCGAAGAATACGTTATTGGGTCGGAGGAAAATGGGTATTTGATTTGGGAAGCCATCACCAACGGACCGTTTTCTCATTCTGCAACATCCAGAGTCATTAAAACTCAAAAAGAATACAATGATCTGCTTAAGGACGTGAAAGACATTGCACAAGATGAAAAAGACAAGTTCCAATGCAATATCAAAGCACTAAGATTGATCCGGTTCGCCCTTCAGTCCGATACATTCAGATTGGTTAGCTCTTGCATGATGGCGAAGGATGTATGGGACAGACTTCGTGAATTGTATTCTACAGACGAAGATCTCGAACATTCTATTCAAACTCTGCTTCTATCTGAGTTTGGAGAATTTAGACAAGGGGCTGAAGAATCTGTAACCCAGACATTCGATCGCTTCAATCATCTTCTCAGCAAGATGATCAAACATGACATCGAAAGGAAGCTCATCGAACAGAAAGTTACATTCCTGAATGGTCTAAGGTCTGAGTGGAGAGCAGTAGTTTCCACAGTTAAAGCCCATGAGCAATTTAAATCATACTATTTGGCAAAACTGGTGGGAATTCTCAAGTCTCAAGAGAAAAATGTGGTGCAAGAAAAGAATGTCGTTTCCGGTCTCGGTTCGTTGGCTCTCTTGTCAAAAAGTAAAGCCGTTATGGAGGATGAAGACCTCAGCCTGGAAGAATATGATCTCACATCAGAAGATTATGCCTTGATGGTATCCAATCCCAAAAGGTTCATAAAGAAGAAATTTCCCAGCAACAAAAACCGAAACTGGCAGGGAAGTTACAGCTCAGAAAAGGTGGTTAATGAACCGAAAGTCGAGGAGCACAAGAAGGAACCAAAGGTTGACGGCGACTCTGTAGTGAGCTGCTTTTACTGTGGTGGGAAAAACCATTATGCTAAGGACTGTGTCCTCAAGAAAATGGCTGAGAAAGATGATGGAAACGATGAGGAAGCTGTGTTGCAGAAAAGGCTAGATGAGTTGAGAAAGAAGAAGTCTGCTGCTAACCCGCCTTGTAATGCCCTTATTGTGCAGGGTTCTGTTCCAGGTGATGAGTTCGGTAGCACAGAAGTTTGGTCTACTGACTCAGAAGACGAGGAAGTGAGGCAGCCTACTCATGGAAAGGCGTTCGTGTCTAAGGAAGAAGGCAGTGGTGGTAAATGCTTTATGGTTTCTGACGTATCTCAATTGAGGGGATACAACACCGATGGAAGCAATGATGGACAGAATGCAAAAGAGGATATGTGCTTCACAGCCAAACCACTCAGCCAGCAGTTCAATGAGCTTGATGAACTGATAAAGAAGGTACAATCTGTTTTTGTTTCATGTAAAATACCATCATCCTCTTATGAGAAAGAACTAAAAGGTGTTAATACAAGAATATCTCATCTAGATAGTAGCTTAACTCAAACTCGGGTCACAAATTCTAACCTAACTGATCAATTGAGCAGGGCAGCGTCGAAGAGTGAGGAGCGGAGAATGTGGATAGAGTTAAAGGAATCGGAATTAGTCAGAGTTAAAGATGAAAACATTTATTTGCAAAGAGACAATTTGAAATTGTTAAAACAACGAAATGTTTTTTGTTTAATTGCTAAACATCTGTATTCTAATATTACTCAGCTCCACTTGGATTGTGAAATAGGCCAAAGAATTCACCGCATGATTTTGCCCTTCCTGGAATTTAAGGAAGATGAAATCGATGCCGAAGCATATAACTGTGAAAGTGTGATATCATCTGATAACATAAATCCCACCTACATGTATGGACTGGACAAAATTGAGTCCTTCATTAAATCTAAAGACCACAAGCTCATGCTTAAAAATCTTTTGGATGAAAATGACAGACTTAAACTGAGGACCGAAACCATGCAAAAATTTGACTCTTTAAACACCAAAGTAAGCTCAGAAAACAAAATTGATGTTGAAAATGCATCTGAGCTTGATGAGGATGACAATATGAGTGAAATTTCTGTAGAGGACACGGTTGATTGCTCAGAATTTATTAAAACCGAGCCAGAAAATCACAAGAATCTTATTTCTGAAAATTCGGTAGAGTTCGCTCGGTTGTCCCATCAAAAGTCCCCAAAATTAGTTGAGAAAGCTGTTGTGTATCAAAAGGTCAGGACTACTCCAAGTCAAGTATAAAAGGTAACAGGAGTAACTGAACATCAAACAGCCGAACTTGCAGCCATTGTAGACAAAGACAATGCTGATGGCTGTGATGAATACTTCTGGGAAGCTCCTATTGATAATGCAGACGAAACCATTGGTTTATCTGAACGAACTTCATGGAAGAGCAAAGGAAGATATATACCCGAACCTTTGAATAAGCCAAACAACTTCAGTGAGCCGAGCACTAGTGGTACAAAAGATACTCCTCAGAAGGATGTTCACTCACCAACAGAAACCATTCCTTCGGCTTCTTCAGCTCAAAGTAATTCCACCGCAGTTCAAATGGAACCGATCAAGGGGTCAGCAAAAACAAAAGCAAATGTTCATCATCAACCATCTCAGATGCGGAACAGGAAGATAGAAAGGAACATCAGATACCGGAAGAACCTTTCGGAAAGGAAACAATTTTGGCGTTCCCAGAATGCATACTTCACTCATCAAGACAAGAATCTAAAGTATGAAGACATTCCTGAAGAAAAGCTTGAAAGTCCCAAAAACCGAAAGCCGAGGTTCGGTTCACAAAAGGACAAAAACCGAAAGCCGAGGTTCGGTTCACAAAAGGACAACAACCGAAAGCAGAAGTTCGGTTCTGAAAAGGATATCAACCAGAACCAAAGGTTCTGTTCCAAAAGTGGCTCGAACCAAACACAAAGGTTCGGTTCTGAAGACAAAAGAGTTCAAAACTCTAAGGTCGGTCCCTCCAATGATCAAAAACAAAAGGCTCACCTAAAGTCTCCTTCTAAGTCTGATTCTTTTCATTCTTCCAATTCTTCTTCATCCTCAGTTTCATATCAATCTCGTTCTAAATCTCATTCATCAACTGAGCAAAAGTGGAAGCAGAAAGTCGATAAATCCACATCAAAGACCGAATCTAACTCAACTAATCTTAACAAAATAAAAGTGTACACCATTAAAAGGAAAGATAAAACAACTCTAGTAAAAAGAACTTATCTTGTTGATATCTCTATTATTGCTCCTGTTTTCATGCAAAGCTCACGTGGACCCAAGAAAGTTTGGGTTCCTAAATCTCTCTAAATTTTGCAGATTATAAGTGACGAGCAGTTCGACGAAGAATGGTACATTGATAGTGGCTGCTCACGTCACATGACAGGAAGGAAAGAAGAGCTTAGGGAGTACAGATCGCTTGCAAATGGTGGCAACGTCAAGTTCGGAAACAATTCTTTCGGCACCATAAAGGGATACAGAATGATAACCAATGGGGATTTCTCAATAAGGAAGGTGGCGTATGTGGAAGGACTCCAACACAACCTCATTAGTGTATCTCAACTGGTTGGAGGCACAGGTCTCAAAGTATCATTCGATGATGAAGGTTCAGAGATTATAGAGAAAAAGTCAAATAAACTAATTCTCAAGTCAGAGCGAAAGGGTGAAATGTTTCCCTTAAACATGAAACCCATCAAAGGAAATCCAGTTGTTTGCTTGTTGTCAAAAGCGCAATCCAATGAAAGCTGGTTGTGGCACCGAAGATTATCTCATCTTAACTTCAAAGATATCAATCGTCTTGTTACAGGAGGTCATGTAAGGGGACTTCCATTACTCAAGTTCGACAGGGATCATCTATGTGCTGCATGTGAAATGGGAAAGCAGAGTCGTCAAAGTCATCCATCTATTATCAATACAAAAGTTGTTGAACCACTCGAATTAATTCATATTGATTTGTGTGGTCCTTCATCTATCGAAAGCATCGGTGGTAGCAAGTATATTCTTGTTATCGTTGATGACTTTTCTCGATTTACATGGGTGTTCTTTCTAAAGCTCAAATCTGAAGCGACTCAAAAGCTGAAAACGTTTATTACGCAAATTGAAGTACAGCTCAAAAAGGTTGTCCGCAACATCCGAAGCGACAATGGTCTCGAATTCAAGAACAGGGAGTTTGAAGAGTTTCTTGCAGAGAAGGGAATTAGTCATAATTTCTCAGCTCCCTACACACCACAACAGAACGGAATAGTCGAAAGACGAAACCGATCCTTGTGTGAAGCTGCCCGAACTATGCTATGTTTTGCTTCTTTACCTCTTTATTTTTGGGCTGATGCTATTTGCGCTGCTTGTTTTACACAGAACAGGTCATATCTCAACAAAAGATTTGCACTCACCCCATATGAGATATTGAACAACAGGAAGCCAAATGTGAAATTTTTCCATGTGTTCGGCTCAAGGTGTTTCATCTTCAACTCCAAAGAACACCGCAACAAGTTTGATGTCAAAGCCGACGAAGGAATTTTCCTGGGTTACTCTCTCACATCCAAGGCATACAGGGTCCTAAATAAGCGTTCAAGAAAAATTGAAGAGACGTATTATGTGACCTTTGACGACAACTATGTCAAGAAGCTACAGGCTAAAGAAAATATCACTGGGGAAATCTTTCCTCTAAATGGCATGACTACAGTCTCGGTCGCTAATCTATTTGAGACATTTCTGGAGCTCTTTGACGAACCAGAGAATGCTTCACTCTCTGAAGCTGGTGCAGCAGATAACAAAGTAGATCATATGGAGCAGATTGTTGAAGATGCTGCAAGGAGAATGTATGGAGAAGAATCAATCAGTAACGACTCTCCTTCCAACGAAGCTCAAATCGAGGGGGAGCCATGTACTCAAATCGAGGGGGAGCCAAATGCTCAAGTCCAGGGGGAGCCAAATTCCACAACTTCAACCGAAGAGGTCTCAACACCAGTAAGCTCAGGTCCACTAGAATCACACGAACCTCATATCTTCCAAAGTACACCAACTGAGGTAGAACATGACGATGTGACACTCGGTTATGATAGCCAATCTGAACTAGAAGAAATAATCAATGCCGATTTAGACCCAACCGTTGATCCAAATTACCCTCCTCTTATCAAATGGACCAGAGATCATCCTGTCTCTCAAGTAGTTGGGGATGTATCTGAAAAGGTTCTGACCCGATCACAACTTAAGGCAAAACAGACTTCCTTATTTTCAAAGGTAGAGTTTTGCATGTTCAATTCATTCGTATCAAAAGTTGAACCAAAGACAGTTAACACTGCTCTCGACCACTCTGATTGGGTTCAAGGAATGCAAGACGAGTTGAACGAATTTGAAAGAAACAAAGTCTGGCGCCTAATTCCAACTCCTCCAGATGCTTCGGTTGTTGGTCTCAAATGGGTCTTTAGGAACAAAATGGATAAGGAAGGTAATGTTATACGGAACAAGGCTCGTCTGGTGGTCAAGGGATATTGTCAAGAGGAAGGGATAGACTACGAAGAGACTTTCACTCCAGTAGCTCGGCTAGAATCTGTTAGAATATTCCTAGCTTATGCTGCTCACAAGAACTTTGAAGTTTTCCAAATGGACGTCAAGTGTGCATTTCTCAATGGAGAACTTGAAGAGACGGTGTACGTAAAGCAACCTCCTGGATTCGTGAACGAAAAGCATCCAAATCATTGCTATATTCTGGATAAAGCTGTGTACGGCCTTAAACAAGCTCCGAGAGCCTGGTATGAAACGCTTACAAAATTTTTAAAGATGTCTAAATTTAAACAAGTTTCGGTTGACCCAACCTTCTTTCGCAAAAAGGAAGGTAACCACCTTATGATAGTTCAAATTTATGTCGATGATATCATCTTTGGCTCCACAAATCCAAGCTTAACGGCTGAATTCAGAAAGCTGATGGAGACTAAGTTTGAAATGAGCTCAATGGGTCCTATTAACTTTTTCCTTGGTTTAAACATAAGACAGGGACCCGAAGGCATCTTTATTAATCAGGAAGCTTACACGAAGACTCTCCTAGCAAAGTTCGGTATGACGGGAGACTCAAAAGTCAAAGTCCCAATGGAATTCGGCACTAAGCTTACCCCATCTCTAGACAAACCAGCTGTTGATATCACGCTCTATCGTCAAATGATTGGATCGTTAATGTATCTTAGTGCTAGCAGACCTGATATCATGTTTTCTGTGTGTTATTGTGCTCGATTTCAGGCAAACCCCCGTGAACCTCACATGCTTGCAGTGAAGAACATCCTCCGATATCTCAAGCGAACCACCTCCTTAGGTATTTGGTATCCATCCAACTCAGGCTTCTTCGTTCAAGCCTATTCTGATGCTGACCTTGGAGGATGTGGACTCGACCGAAAAAGCACGACCGGTGGATGTCAATTTCTTGACGGGAAGTTAGTTAGCTGGCAATCCAAGAAACAGACATGCGTGTCGCTATCTACAGCCGAAGCAGAATACATTGCAGCCGCATCATGCACATCACAAGTGATTTGGATCCAAAGTCAACTTCGAGACTATGGACTCAATATGAAGAAGATCCCACTATATTGTGACTCCGAAAGTGCAATTAGGATTTGTCATAACCCAGTGCAACACTCCAAAACCAAACACATAGCACTACGGTATCACTTCATCAAAGATCATGTGGAAGATGGAAATGTCGAAGTTCACTTCATAAGAACCACTGATCAGCTGGCTGACATCTTTACAAAAGCTCTTCCTGAAGCATCATTCAATCAGATATTGCAAGGCTTAGGCATGATGGTTGCAGAATCGGTCCCAAATCCTCATGTCTCTATTTAAAAAAAAAAAAAAAAATTCAACAACCGAACCTAACAGACCGCTCGGTTGCTCTCTGTTCTGGTAAAATTCAAGAACCGAACCTAACAGACCGCTCGGTTGCTCTCTGTTCTGGTAAAATTCAAGAACCGAACCTAACAGACCGCTCTGTTACTCTCTGCTCTGGTACAATCAAGGAACCGAATCAACCAGACCGCTCGGTTACTCTCTGCTCTGGCAAAATCAAGGAACCGAACCTAGCAGAACGCTCTGTTGCTCTCTGCTCTGGTACAATCAAGGAACCGAATCAACCAGACCGCTCGGTTACTCTCTGCTCTGGCAAAATCAAGGAACCGAACCTAGCAGAACGCTCTGTTGCTCTCTGCTCTAGTACAATCAAGGAACCGAATCCACCAGACCGCTCGGTTACTCTCTGCTCTGGCAAAATCAAAGAACCGAACCTAGCAGAATGCTTTGTTGCTCTCTGCTCTAGTAACATAACGGAACAAAATCAACCAGATCGCTCGGTCTCTCTCTGTCTCTACAAGATAGGCACTCATTCAATCAAACCGCTCGGTTCTTCCTAATCTCTACTACTTTTCCTTGTCTAAATTTTGTCTTTCTGTTTTTTTATTTCTTTTTCAGAAACTTCAAATTTAACAAAAATATTTTATCTTTCAGTTTTTATTCCTTTTTCAGAAAATTAAAAATTAACAAAAATATTTTGTCTTTCAGTATTTATTTATCTCTAAGTAAATTTCAAAATTTCAAAAATATTTTATATGTACTTCTTGCTCAAGTGAATACAAGTATGGCCTTATGGAACGTTCATCCAGGTATGTTTTTCTCTTATACGACTGGTTAGACGTCCCTAGAAGCATGCTGCTGTATGTTGTCCCAAGCCTCTATGACCTCGAGCATGCCTTAATGATTCGATCAATACCTATCGTTTCTTCCCAATCAGGCTATTCTCTCATATTCAGTCTAGAGCTACCTTCTTTTACTCATATGAAACATGAGTTGCTCTGCTTTGTCCCATTTATGTAGCAGAAGGTACTTTCGGTCTCTTAACCATCTCTTCAACTTCTTCACTTACATTCGCTCCCCAAAGTAACCCTTGATGCTCTCAGTCTTTACCACTGATGCTTATGGTTGCACAACATCTGAGTTCATGATCTTAGATTCGATTACCACGTTCTGAGTGAAACCCAAAATCCAACACCTAAATAGAATTGACGGTGAGTTATTAACTCAAGCTTTTACTTGGCAATCTTCTTTATGAGTGATCTTTTATGAAACTGTCTCGTCCTAAGACATTTCTTCCCAAAGAGATCCAGTTTAATTTATTTTGAGATTTCTGTCTATATCATTCCCATCACAGAATACTTCCCACCTACCTGTTCAACAGATCACATCGGTCTCACAGGTAACTCTACCAACACTTAAGTTTTATGTCAAGATTTAATGTTTGGATTGAGTTCAGCCACCTCTCAGCCATCATCAGAAGACGCCTTTCATTGTTTCTCTAAAAACAACTGATCGTATTTCTCGGGATACCACACAAACACTTCAGGTCTCTCTTGACTCTGAAGGAAGCGATTCTTGCCCGGAATCTTCTGCCTTCTGTCTTTTATTTAGACAACACGCACTACCAAACACATTAGATTTATTTCCTTGTCTTTCACACTCTTATGCACGGAATTATTTTCCCACATTCTAATTACTGTTTGGCACATGGTTCTAAGTCTCAACTGTAACCAAACAAGGGCACAAAGGATTTCAAACGGTACGAAAAAGATTTGGGCGCGTGCAAAGGATTCGTTTCAGCCCCACGTGTGCTGACGTCTTCATTGAATACACCATAACTTCTAATCGCGCTTTTTCAGGCGACGTTTTGGGTTCCTAATCATCACGATTTTCTCTCTCCTGGGAACGGTATAAATAAGACGTGATCGTGTTCTTTGGCAGTTACCTCTCAAAGCATTATCTCTCTGAAAAAGTTGTCCCTGTTCATCTTCTTCCAAAAACTCAACAATGGCGACTTCTTCTTCCACTCACGATCAGTCTGCTTCTTCTTCTTTTCTTGCAATCAAACCAAATCAGAACATGATCATAGAGTTGTCTCCATACGTCTATGACTCATATATGCTCTACGTGGTGGAATGCCTCACATATTCCCCATTGGTATTGGCATTAACGCAGGTGGAGGCAGTTCCTATGTCCCTGCTATCTCAAGTCTACTCCACAGCAAGCTTTGACAAACACAAAGACCGTATCTATTTCTCTATTCACGACAAGAAGACTTCCGTTTCCAAAGCACGGTTTTGCTCTCTTCTAGGGCTTGTCGTACATGCTTCTGTTATTTCACCAGACTTCATCACAACCGCCCAGATTTTTAAGATGATGTACGAGATGGGGTATACAGATGTTCTAACATCTGTTGGCAAAGTCAAGAAATCATGTCTTCCATCTCAGTGGAATGGATTGCTTACCCTTTTAATTAAGGGTTTAGCGGAGCGATGTGGTGGTTCCGACACCACTAGCAAAGGATTTCTCACAATGCTGTATGGGCTTTACAACGGGATCAATCTGGACTATGGGTCGATTCTCTGGTCTCAAGTGGTTCAGAGTCTCAACTCTACCGCAAGGCACTCAGAAATTTCATGCGCCAGGTTTTGGACCCTCATCACCGGGAGAGCCATTGATTCTCTTGACATCCCTGTCATGAAGGATGTTCTTATGGCTTCAATTGCCACATACCACACCAAGAAAATCATTCTCTCAGATCCAAGTAAGTTCCTCCACTATGGACTAATCCCTGAGTCCATGTACAGATGTGTCACGCCCCACAGCAAGATTATGGCGGACTACAGCTCCAGAACCCCCCTGCCTCCTAGGGTTCTTTCCGAGGAACAACGTGCAGCTCTTGAGGCTCTGGATCAGCCTGCTAACCGGGGCAAAAGAGCGAGCAAAAAGGAGAAGGCTGAGATGAAGGAACCCGCACCCCAAAAGGAGAAAAAGAGAAGGTCCTCCAAACGCAAATCCGAGGCAGAGGCACCTTCTCAGCCGAGATCGAAAAAGGTCAAGAAGATGGCTAAAAGAGCCAAAGGATCTCCTTCTGAATCAAAACAGAATGCACCATCCGAAACAGAAGATGTTGATCCTCAACCCGAAACTGCACCCGTTTCGTCTCCACAAAACTCACCTACCCCACCAGACGTTAATCCTCAAACCGAAACTACACCCGTTTCGTCTCCACAAAACTCACCTACCCCACCTAAATCTCCCCAAATTACCAAATCTCCTTCTCCTCCTACTTCCCCAAAATTTTCAACCCCAACCGAATCACCCAAACAGAACATCTCAAGTTCTGTTCCAACATCAATTTCCCAAACCACAACCGAAACCACTATTCCTTTCACCATTTCTCAACCTTTATCTTCTATCTCCCAACCTATTATCATAGAATCTATCACCATCACCACAACCCAACCACCAGTAACGGTCAACGTATCTGATACGGGGGCTGCTTCTGTGGTTGAAACCCCGGTCATCAACCCTCAATCCTCCCCTTCTCCATCTTCCAACTCCGGTGCTACCCTAGGGGGTGATGATGATGAATTTGATTCCATCTATTACAGCCCTTACCGGATCCCCACCGACACCGATACAGATACCCCTGTGTCAAGTCAGCAACTTCAAGAGATTCACGCAAAACTCGACAGTCTGCTGGCTGACAGTAAAGCATATGGGGGTGCTGTGCTGAAGGCTTTCATCGAGTCAGCAATCCAGACTTACACCGAAGCCTTGGATCGCTCCACTGACGCTGTAGACAATTCAGCAGCCTCATGCTCCAAATCCACTAAGGAAGTTTCTGAGGTTGTTCATACAACTCAGATCTTTCTTGATTCTCTCAAGGCTCATGCTGATTCAAATGCTTCCAAATTTCAAGCGTCAGTAGACTCGTTCGCAGCCACCCTTCAGGGAGAAACCAGGAAATTTGAGGCTCTGCGTGCTGACCTCAAAACTGAATCCACTTCAATTCTCAAATCTTTGGATTCACGTTTTGCCTCTTTAGCAGCCGAGAGAACCCTGAAGGAAGAAGTTATCAAGCACCAGGAAACTATTGACTTACAGAAAGTTCAACTGGCCCAGGCACAACAAGAAATCACTTTACTTCAAACTCAACGGGCAGTTCTTCAGAGTTGCGCTGGTGACGTTAAAAATATGTTAACCGGTGTTCTTGACTCCCATGATCCCTTCCTAACCATCACTATTCGTCAGCATCTCCAGGCGAAACTCCTTCCGGCGATCACTATCCTAAGTGAAATGAAGGGTGTCTCGGAGAAGCATGTTCTTCCGAGACAAGGGGGAGAGGAAGGTATGTCCAAACAAGAACCGAAGGGTAATGTAGCTTCGGGTTCTGGTAAACATGTCCTAGTTGAGAGCGAATCAGAATCAGATGAAACCATTACTGAAGCTCTTCAACGTAAGAAACAGGACAGAGAGCTTGATGAAACATTGAAGATAGCTCGTGAGGCAGAAGCCAGAGAAAGGAAAATCCGGGAGGATGAGGAGACAATTCAAGCTAAAAAGACTCTGTTCCCAGATTGGGACAGAGACACACTCATCACTCAAGCAATTGAGTTTCCTTCTATTTATTGGTTGGAACCGATTGCATCTTTTGAGTGTGAAAACTCCAAAGACTCGCAGTTCGACATGCCCATTACGCGTAAAGCCTTCACTTTTCACTGCTTTGATGTCACTGCAAACGTCCCTCATCCGAACCCGAAGGTTGACAGGGAGCTTATCGATTTCTATCTGAAATTTGGTCAACCTCAGTACTTGACTTGGAGCGCCCAGAAAATTATAAGAGTCAAGGTACTGAAACCAACCCAGGCTGGGAAATTTGTAAACGTCAATTTCAAAATCAACAGAGGAACTGCCAACACCGAACATCTTATTTCTCTGGCAGATCTTCCCAGTCTGAACCCCCACGATTGGATCTTGCTATACAACATTCTTCTCTCCAACCAGAGAAAATATGAACCAATACTTTCTCATCTTAAAAGAATGTTGGCTTCCTATGTCCATGAGCTAGCCACTATGGATCAGGAAATAGCAAAGGTGATGAATAAGAAACCGACTGTCAAGCCCACTTCCAAAACCGGAGATGTCCATAAAATGAAGTTGGGGCAGATTGATTCTTCCAATCTGACAGTTATGTTCACAAGGGGGGATAAGCACAAATTTCTGTTTGCGTTGGTAGACAAGCATCTGTTCTCTACAGAGTGTCTGGAGCACATCATCAATATCATTCACCGATGCAAACAGAACTCAACAGCAGATAAGAAGAACTTTACAGATATGCTTCGTTGGTATATTACCTTCAGGCATCATATTCTAGCTTTGATACCGAAAATTTTTCAAACGGTAAAGAAGCCATCTGCTTTGAAGACAGACTGAACATCTCGCCCCAAATTGACGCAAAGGGGGAGATTGTTGGGCTTAGAAGATTGCGTCTTTTGGGCTCGTTTATTTTTACCTCTTTGTATTACGGTTTGGGCCTATCCAACCGTATGTCTTTTATGCTTTGTATATAAGCTTATGCTTGCATGCATATTAGGTTAAGGATTTGAGAGATCTGAGAATACGATATTTTCCAGACGACTAAAGGTTTATTGGATAATACTTGTAACCTTCCAATCCTTTACAGTTGATGTTCTTGATCGAGCTCTTCTGAGGATTTTGTTTTAATCATTCGACTCGTTTGATTCAATCTTGTTCTATTATTTTACTGTGTTTGAACCATCATTGTTTATTTACTTGTTCAAGATCTAATCGATCTCTATAGATTAAAAGACTCTATAAGCTCATCAAATAGCTCCAGTGTTCCTTAGAGAGATCTTATCAACGCCGGAGCTCCTCCCAGAAATGCATCTCACAAAGACATAAGCCATGAATCTCCAATATGCTGGTAGGAGTTTCTTCACTGTGGGAGGAAAAGTGCCTTTGTAGCCCATTTTCTTAAGTACCTTATGAGCATCCTCAATCCCAATTTCAGTTGGAAAATTTGGTTGGTCATCAATCAGTAGTGCTTGTCTGATAAATTGTTCATTAATCACGATCTTGAATCCTTTCACAACTGCATCAACAGTAACTGCTCCATTATCATCTCTTTTCATTTTAGCGGTCTGCCAAAACTCCCAGATTATATTCTGATAAACCATGGGGTTCACAGTGATAGCAGACGCCAAGCAGCATTCCCTTAACCTATGGATCATCGACCTGAATTCTCCATGAACAGCAGGAGGATCAGCCAGTACAATTGCCAAGTTGTGCATGTCAGCGAACTTCAAATTTGCCATTTTATCTGCACTAAAACAAGCCAAGTAAGAAAACAAAGATGTTTGAGCAATTAATGTTTTAATTTTTCTTATTTAATCGATTTAATTTTAGGCCAAAAATTATTTTGGTTAAATTAGAGTTTATGGTCAATTAAGGGTTTATGGCCGTAAACCCATGGCAGTAAGCTTATGACCGCAAGTGGAGTTTACGGCTGTAAACTCCTTGGTCGTAAAGCTCTAAAATCCGTTGATTTGATGAACAAAACACATTCCCACGGTCGATTTTGTCATACCTTTCAGATGAACCGAACAGTTTCATGAAAAAACAAATTTTTTTTAGAGGAGAGAGAAAACGGGAGGGTTTACGGCCGGAAATAGAAAAGTGAGGAATAGAAGAGTTTGCTGTAAGTTCTCCTTATATACCCTGTTCAAATTTACCTATCTTCCACACAGTATAAGGCACAGTCTAAATCCCAAATATTTTTCAAAAATAAAACTTTTGAGGATAAAAAATAAAATTAAAATTAAAATAAAAGAAAAAGAAAATAAAATAGTTTTGAAAATTTAAAATTTTAAAAATTCGATAATTTTAAAAATAAAATAAAATAAAAATAAAAATAACAATAAAATTAAAATTAAAATAAGACTGAATTTATCTTAACAAATGCTTAAAGTAATTTTGTGATACTGGGATCAAAGTTGTTAGACAACCTTAGTCCACTTGTCAGTACCTCTACCTTCATGTCCATGTCTGATCAATCGTCAGTATTGTGGTCCACTTAAACACAACGAATTTGTGATGAATCAGGACAGACTAATAATGACAAGACATTTTGATCCTATATTCTTAAATAAATTTCTTAGGGACCATTTATTTGATGACAACCAGGGATATTGTTGTCCACCTAAATTTAGCAGCGAGATCTACAGATAATCTGTAAGAGTTCAATTCTTAATTATACTAGAACATGTTTCCCACTTCCTGATATACTCCATTAATCAAGGACTTCCAAAATACTCCTTACACCAGGTGAGCAGACAATTATTAAGGGATAAGATAGAATTAGAATACATATGCTATACACCCAGGTCGGATCTCTTCCAATCACGTAAAGGGTGAAGCATATGACTAACCAAAGTTTTAGAGGGATTAAGAAAAAGAATGATGCATATACTGTGTACCAAGTCGGATTGTAAGTCACGCAAAGGGGACAATATATGGCTAACAGATACAAATAATTGCATAGATAAAAGATGTAGAGAGATAGAGTTGCATATGTTACAGTCCAAGTCGGATCTATCGATCACGCGGAGGAGGCAACATATGACTAACGGACAGAAAGAAAGAAAATAACTTTCTACAGACCTAACTTATCGGAATTCCTAGTCACCCCATCAATACCGGAATTAAGGATAGAATCCACACATCGAGGAAAAGTTAATCCACAGTTCTAGATACAAGTTCTTTTAATGTGACCAGTAGATTCCCATATATATCTCCCTACTCAACCTATCCGAGCATCGTATTGTCAGTCTAAACGGATCTAACTAGTTCAAGATTTCTCAAGTCCTTGAATTCCTTAAATTCAACTCTTCCTAGTCAAGTCCATTTAATATCTTTCGTGCCTACCAGCGCATCGAACACAGAGCGTAGACAATTTAATTTTGGTACATTACGCGGATTCAGATTACATGTTATCACTTGATAATATCACTTCCCATCACATCACCTATAACTAAACGAATTAGCAAAATATTTTTGATTTTCTGATTTTTAATCTTTTTTGGATTTTTGAAATTTTCATTTTTTTTGTTTGGTTTTTGTTTATTTCTCCCCCTAAATTTGTGCATAGGTGAGAATGAAATAAAACAATGCGCAAATTTAAACAAATTTATCCTAAAATAAAATACGATAAAGATAAAAATAAAAAATAAAATAAATAAAATAAAAAATAAAAAATAAAAAAATTAATCCTGAAAACGAATCATTTTCCAAAAACCCACAAGCACATCGAATCGAGCTTTGTTAAACGGCTTGGTGAACAGATCGGCCACATTATTAGCAGTGGGAACCTGTTCCAGACGGATGAGCGAACTCTCATAACAATCTCTGATAAAATGAATCTTGATGTCAATGTGCTTGGTTTTGGAATGTTGGACATGATTTTTAGCAATTTGAATTGCTGTAACGACCTAAATTTCACGTCCAAAAATATCATTTTTAATTCAATACTTTGGAAAACATTTGTAGATGAAACATTGTATGATCAAGCCATTTCATAACATACACCGTGTCTGAAACCAAAATATGAAAACAACCAAATATCATAGTACAAATCCTAGAACAAGTTCGTAAAGCGGAAAATAGTGTGTGTGCATGATGTGTTGCTACCGCGCCAGCTCCTTCCCCTTCGATGAAGAGGTACCTGAAACCAAAACTGAAAACTGTAAGCACGAAGCTTAGTGAGTTCCCCCATCGTACCACATACCATACAATAACATAACATACATATATTGTCAGGCATATATGGGTGTCCGACCTACCCCTTCGGTCCTCTCGACCGGATGCTGACTAGTATATCTGGGTGCTGGTCTCCCCTTCGGTCCTCTCGACCGGATACTGACTAGCATATCTGGGTGCTGGTCTCCCCTTCGGTCCTCTCGACTGGATACTGGGGACTATCTCCCCTATTGTCATTAGGACATAGCATCATATCATACTAGCACGTAGACATATCAGGTAGTAGAAAACCTAGATAAATATCACATAGACAATCATCTAATCATACAATTCCTACTAATGGGCCGACATTGTGGCCGTAGAACCACCGCTATTGGAAGGTAACTCACCTCGAAGTAGATGCTGATCTAAGCGGGAACTAACTATCTGCTACTGCTGCTCTGGAAATCCTCCGGCTGTTGTCACACCCCAAAACCGGAACGACGGAAACGTTCTGGGGTGGATGATGTCATGTCAAGTATCACAACACATGCATTATAGTAATCAAAGTACAACAAAACATTGCATTAATAGTAATAGTTTTACATGGTTCACATTACAATATATCAAAGTAATACAAGTAAATGTAATAAGAACAGCATGGTACTAAGCTATCTTCATCAACAGCTCCGGGGAATGTACCTGTCTAATGCTGACCTGAGAATACAAGTTATTTGAAAAGCGAGTATCAACATTTTTACAAATGCTGGTGAGTTCATAAGTAATTAGTGACATTTTATTCAAATAACTTTATAATGTAGTAGTTTAAGAGTTCACAGTGTATTAGAGTTCTTTCCAGAAAATCCTATATTTTCTTTAATAAAAGCAGCCTTCTACCAAAACTGGACGGAGTTATGTGGTAAAAAGGAGTTTTCCCTTAATCACTATCATTATCAAAATACTGAATTTGATTATTAAAGGAAGCATGAGAAGTCAGGGAAATAACATATGCCTTAACAGTGAGGACTGCTGACTAAGGCAAGGGAATCATAGACTCCAGGAGAGTAGCGAACGAACGACATGCCTAGTTCCATCTAACAAATGGAGACACAGACCCTAGAAGATACCAAATGAAAGGTACAGCTGGTAAGGTCTAAAACAGTGAATACAGACCGCATACAGTATCAAATGAAAGATACATCTTGCAAGGTCAAAACAGAGAATACAGACCGCAAACAGTATCAAATGAAAGATACATCTTGCAAGGTCAAAACAGAGAAAACAGACCACAGACAGTATCAAATGAAAGATACATCCTGCAAGGTCAAAACAGAGAATACAGACCGTAGACAGTATCAAATTAAAGATACATCTTGCAAGGTCAAAACAGTGTGACTCTGAAAATGAGTTACCAGCATACAATGTAAATTGCCGGTGAAATACCATTACCTTAAGGCCATGAATTATAAGGTAACCCGGGATACTCGTAACCATACTGACTAGAGTTCCAGACGCCCTACAAGCATCTATAAATATGACATTTGTCACCCCTTGGCTTGGTGGGTCGTGGACTGTAGCTAGCAGTCAGGGTGCGGGGGCATCAATCCCGTATAGATCTATACACACAATGTTCGTTGTCCATACAGGAGACTCTGGTTACCAACTAGACGACGGAGAAGGCCGTGTCCTGAAGATGCATCCCAAATAGTAGGTAGAGACTTCCAAATAGTGGGTAGTGTGTCTTTAATGTAAGTGTTGAACTAGAGGTAGAGACTTCCAAATAGTGGGTAGTGTGTCTTTAATGTAAGTGTTGAACTAGAGGTAGAGACTTCCAAATAGTGGGTAGTGTGTTTCTAATGTAAGTGTTGAACTAGAGGTAGAGACTCATAACTGAACTGACTAGATCATACATGTACGTCTATACTCGTATACATAATATATAACTAATGAATCAAACAACCTTCGGATGGCCATCCGATCCCACCAGACCATATCTCAACGAAGAAAAGGAAATAGGGCGGACGAGCCTTCCTAAGACTTTCAAATAATTATTTGTATGTACCTATACAAGCACAGACATACATCTAACTAGGACTGAGTGTGTATTAAGTAGAAGTGATTCTTGTGAAGTAGGAGTGTCGAACGAGTGGAGTAGGAGTGGTCGCAAGTGAAGTAGGAGTGTCGAACAAGTATAAGCGTATCACGAAGTAGAAGCGACGATAAGTGAAGTAAGAGCGTTTATCAAGTATAAGCGACTACAAGTATAAGTGAAATAGAGACAATAGCAGGGATAAACGGATCACGAAGTGAAAGCGTTATCGAGTAGGAGTTTAAAATACATAAAAGCGAAGCAGTAGTAACTAACAAGTAAAAGTATACATTGTGAAAGAGAACCTTGATGAAAATCTTGGAAAACCTTTATACTTAGGAAAATCACATTTGGTATCCTTTGGTAAAATGAGTTTGAAAGCCTTTAAAAATTCTTTGAAACTTTCCATAAACCAGTTTAAAATGTACTTTGACAAAGCAGTATAAGTGAGAGTTTTGAAACAAATGAAAACCTTTTTGAAAACCATTATAGTGTCCTACTCGGTAAAACAGTGTATAGTGTTGTAAAATGTTGTGCATGCGGGTTATCAATCACATATGATTGATATGATAACTGGCATGTTTAACTTGTATTCCCCCTATAAAACATGTAAAAACATTTAGAGGTTCATTCAGGGGTATAAACTCACCTGGTGTAAGTAGGTCCGACGGAGGTGCCGGTTGGGTGTTCGGTGTGACGTAAAGACTCGAACACACTGAATGACCTATTTAACATATGATAACATATGTTCACATACAATTAGTATATTTAATACTAATTAAACACGTATACGCACTCAAAGGAGCGGAAAACACTTTGGTTAAGTGTTTGAGGTGTCCCAGGTAGCGTCTAAAGGTGTGTATGGCTTAGGAATGGAGTATACTATCCGAGAGTAAACTCTCAATGCTATGTTTACGGCCCAGGGACATCTCACCATGAGTTTACAGCCGTAAACTCATGGTGAGGGGTTCTAGTGTGTTTTAAGGCTTCTAACTTGTTCATGGAATTATTCTAGGTCCAAAACTATATAGTATGAATGGGTTTAAGGCTTCTAAGGGATTCATTAGGGAGTTTACAGCCCATGAACCATCCCTAAGGGAGTTCACGGCCGTGAACTCCTATGCCATGAGCTAAGTGAAGTCTTAAGCCCTTAATACCTTCCTAACATTTTATAGTATTAGTCTAAGACCATTTGGGGAATAAAAACCAACATTTTGGCATGTTTGAAGGTGTTTACGGCCTTGACACATGTCTGGGCCGTAAACTCCTTTTACCCCTTCATTTCATTGTGTTTGGATGATCTAAACCCGAAATGATAAGCCCCTAATTTATGTATTAAGTCCAAGGGTGTTTTAGGAGTGTGTTTGGGGCATTTTAACATGTTTAAGAGGTGTTTACGGCCTTGGCATATGCTTGGGCCGTAAACTATCTTTTATCCCCTAAATCAATGTGTTTTAATGTTTAAACACTCCTAGCGTAATCCCCCAATTAGTTTCTAAGACATTAGGGACATTTTACGGTCATTTTGACCTCATTTAAGGGGTTTACGGCCTAAGCATGCTCTTAGGACGTGAACTCCTTTTCAACAGCTTCTAAGTTTGATTTTTAAGCTATAAACACGAATCATAATGTTTAGAACAAGCTAGGGTAAGTGGACTTACGATTTGGAAGCATTTGTTTGCGGATTTGGGTAAAAAACAAGTCTAGAGAGAGAGAGAGAGTATAGAGAGAGAGGGTGGAAAAGGCTCAAATGGAGTTTACTCGCCCTTATATATGGGTGGGAGTTGGAGCTCAGTGGAATTCTACCCGATACTGCCGTTATACGGGGCTTTTGGCCGCACCCAATTTAGTGGTCGTAATAATAAAAACAAACTTTTCCAACTAAATGGAAATGTGTATTATGAGTTATTATTTCTCTTATCACGACTTAACGACATAAATAAATGGAATATTTATTTAATTGGCGACCTCCAATTAACGGAACTTTTATACAGTGGAATATTCCGTTAACGGTAACAGGGTAATGTAACGGAATAAACTTTTGATTATCACAGCTGTAATTCCCACAAAACATTCAATCAAATACTGCTAACTATCCTTGGGGTAAAATGACCATCTTACCCCTGACCAAGTCAAGGTCAAAGTTAACTACCAGTTGACCTGAGTCGCCGAGTTGGCTCGCCAATTCGCCGAGTCCCTATTCTTCCATTTGTCCTTATACCCATATTTACTCGTCGAGTTAGGCAATGACTCGACGAGTTTTCCTTCCAATGAACATCGACCGAATCTTCATCCGACACGCCGAGTTATAGGAACAACTCGTCGATTTCATCTTCAACTGATAAACAGGTCATGTCCTTGACTCGCCGATTTGTATGAACAACTTGTCGAGTTCATCTTCATCCATATGAATATTGCCTTAGACTCGCCGAGTCTGCTCATGCACTCGCCGAGTCCCATGAATATCCCGAACAATGGCTTAGTCCAAAACATTGGGTCACTCCCCGGGACTCCCTAAAACCTTTCCACACTCAACTGGGTCCTTTTGACCCTCAACTGATTTGGGACTCAATCTTGGAATCGCCGAGTCCAAGGATGGACTCATCGAGTCTGTCGAATATTCTCACTAGATCTTCGATTTCTAATGTACAACTCTTGATCACAGGATAGATCTATGCTCCTAGGACCGTTCTAGCACGTAAAGTTACAACCTTTACGTGCTTGCATGGGACTTTAAGCTCAAAAGGTCCTAAAACAAGCCCTTGAGTTGCATGGAACCTTTCTTGGGTGGAAGAGCACCCCCTTTCTACTTTGTAACCCCTCAAGGGTCCTAGATCCATACCCTCATTCCCAACCATGCTTGCATTCATGGTTGGCTAGCTAAAATGGCTGATAAAGCCCTAAAACTACACAAAATGGGATCTAGCATTTGGAAGAACAAGGTATAGAATTTTTACCTTGAATGAGCTGCAAATGATGCACAAATTATGATCCCCTTTAGTCCCTTCTTGCTCCTTTAAGCTTCTCTTCCTTCCTTGGATCACAAGAACACCAAACTCACTTCAAATGCTTTAGTTTTCTTCAACAACGGCTAGGGTTTGCTATGGAGGTCCTATGGGAGTAAACGGGACGAAGGAGGCCGGGTTAAAGTGTTTAAATAGGGTGAAAACCATCAGATTAGGGTTTTTGTCTAGACAAGGTCTAGTCTCCGAGTCAGGGAACCGACTCACCGAGTCTAGAGCTTAGACCCTGCGTCTTATCCCGCTTCTACTCGGTGAGTTGGTCATTCAACTCGCCGAGTCCAAGGCCAAAAATGCAAATATTTAAAGAGTTAATTACAAAGAATACATACCAAGAACTAGGTGCTACAAATCTTCCCCACTTATTTTAGACTTTGTCCTTGAAGTCTGCTGCTCGTTCATGGAACAGCTCGAGGTAGTCCTCCATCATCTCTTTCACCACCTCCCAAGTCCACTCCGACCCCTTCCGGTGCTGCCATTGCACCTTTACGAGTTCCACCCTCTTTTTACTCAAATCCTTTGACTTCCGGTCGAGGATTGCCTCTGGCCTCTCAATGTAATTCAAGCTGTCATCAACGTGAATATCCTCTAGGGGTACCAACGCCGAATCGTCCACCAGGCACTTCCATAGCTAGGAGATGTGGAAAGTGTTGTGGATCTGACTGAGTTCGGTTGGCAGATCCAGCCTGTACGCTACCCTACCAACCTAGGCTACAACCCTAAATGATCCAATGTACCTTGTGCCCAACTTGCCCCGCTTCCTGAATTGGATGACGCCTTTCCAAGGCGACAGCTTCAGGAGAACCATATCCCCGACTTGGAACTCTAGGTCTGAACGACGCTTGTCGGCATAACTTTTTTGCCGACTCTCTGCAGTCTGAAGCCTGCTCCAAACTTGCTGAATCCTCTCGGTCGTCTTGAGCACCACTTCGGTGCTCCCTATGACCCTCTGGCCAACTTCACCCCAACATATCGGGGCCCTGCACCTCCTCCCGTACAACATCTTGAAGGGAGGATGGTCAATACTCGCGTGGTAGTTGTTGTTTTATGAGAACTCAGCCAAAGGGCGATAAGTATCCCAGCTACCACTGAAGTCTAGCACGCACGCTCGCAACATATCCTCCAGAGTCTGGATGGTCCGCTCACTCTGACCATCTGTCTGTGGGTGAAAAGCGGTGCTAAATGTAGACGAGAACCCAGCTCGTAATGGAATTTCTTCCAAAACCTGGAGGTAAACCGTACATCCCTGTCTGAAATCACGGACTGGCACTCCGTGCCGCGCCACCACCTATCGAATGTAGATATCTGCGAACTTCTCTGCCGAAATACTCTCCTGGATTGGTATGAAGTGGGCGTTCTTGGTCAACCGATTCACGATGAACCATATAGAATCCACTCCCCGTGCGGTCCTGGGAAGCTTGGTGATAAAATCCATCGTGATATCCTCCACTTTCCACAGCAGGATATCCAACGGCCGCATCTTGCCATGTGGCCTCTGGTGCTTGGCCTTGACCTTCCGGTAGGTCAAGCACTGCTCAACATACCAAGTTACATCCCGTTTCATGCAGGGCCACCAATAGTCTAGACGAAGATCTCTATATCTTTGTCGCCCCGTGATGAATGGAGAATCGGGATTTGTGTGCCTTCTCCATCAAAACCTGGCGCACACCCCCGAGATATGGCACCCACACCCTGCGGTATAGTGTCAATAACCCTCGGATATCATAATCGAAAGAGGAAACCTAACCCACTATAGGCTCGCTCTTCCGATGTTCCTCCCTCATAGCCTCACACTGAGCCTCCTGAATCCGCTCTAACAGTGGAGTCACCACTATCATCCTTATGCACACACCTCTGATCGGTCCTGCCTTGCGGCTAAGTGCATCGGCCACCACATTGGCCTTCCCTAGGTGATAAAGGATCTCACACTCATAATTCTTCACCACATCCAACCACCGACGATGCCTCATGTTCAGATTCAGCTGATCCATGAGTTACCTCAAACTCTTGTGGTCCGTGTAAATGGTACACCGGTCTCCATAGAGGTAATGCTGCCAAATCTTGAGGGCGAAGACAACCTCCCCAACTCTAAATTTTGCGTCGGGTAGTTCGCCTCGTGAGTCTTCAGTTGCCTCGAAGCGTAAGCAATGACATTCCCTCTCTGCATCAGCATCGCGCCCAAACCTGAAATGGACCCGTCACAGTATACCACAAAATCCTCTACACCCTCTGGCAGGGCTAAGATTGGTGCTTCACACAATCTCTGTCTTAAAGTCTTAAACGATGCCTGCTGCTCAGGCCCCCATCGAAAGACCACGACTTTCTTCGTCAGTCGTTTCAGAGGTACGACTATCTTGGAGAAATCCTGAATGAATTTCCTATAGTAGCCAGCTAATCCCAGTAAACTCCGAATCTCAGATGGAGACTTCAGAACTTCCCATCTCATCACAGCCTCTAGCTTGGCCAGGTCTATTGAGATACCGTTCTGTTTGACGAGATGTCTGAGGAACTGCAGCTCGCACAACCAGAACTCACACTTGGAGAACTTAGCATACAAGTTCTCCCTCCTCAAAGTCTCCAGAACTTCACTCAGATGCTCCTCGTGCTCCTCCTGCGTCTTGGAGTAAACCAAGATGTCATCAATAAACACTATCATAGACCAGTCTAACATCGATCTACACACGCAGTTAATGAGGTCCATGAACGCAACAGGAGCATTGGTGAGCCCGAAGGGCATCACCACAAACTCGTAGTGGCCATAGCATGTCCGTAACGCGGTCTTCTGCACATCCTCCTCTCTGAATCTCATCCGGTGATAACCTGAACGCAAATAAATCTTGGAGAACCAAGATGCTCCATGAAGCTGGTCAAAGAGGTCATCAATCCTCGGAAGTGGATAACAGTTCTTCAACGTTACCTTGTTCAGCTCCCGATGATCTATACACATCCGATGCGACTCGTCCTTCTTGAGGGCGAAGACAACCTCCCCAACTCTAAATTGTGCGTCGGGTAGTTCGCCTCATGAGTCTTAAGTTGCCTCGAAGCGTAAGTAATGACATTCCCTCTCTGCATCAACACCGCGCCCAAACCTGACATGGACCCATCACAATATACCACAAAATCCTCTACGCCCTCTGGCAGGGCTAAGATTGGCGCTTCGCACAATCTCTGTCTCAAAGTCTTAAACACTGCCTGCTTCTCAGGCCCCCATTGAAAGACCACGACTTTCTTCGTCAGTCGTGTCAGAGGTACGACTATCTTGGAGAAATCTTGAATGAATCTCCTATAGTAGCCAGCTAATCCCAGGAAACTCCGAATCTTAGATGGAGACTTCGAAACTTCCCATCTCATCACAGCCTCTACCTTGGCTGGGTCTACTGAGATCCCATTCTGTTTGACGAGATGTCCGAGGAACTGCACCTCGCGTAACCAGAACTCACACTTGGAGAACTTAGCATACAAGTTCTCCCTCCTCAAAGTCTCCAGAACTTCACTTAGAAGCTCCTCGTGCTCCTCCTGCGTCTTGGAGTAAACCAAGATGTCATCAATAAACACTATCATAGACCGGTCTAACATCGGTCTACACATGCGGTTAATAAGGTCCATGAATGCAGCAGGAGCATTGGTTAGCCCGAAGGGCATCAACACAAACTCGTAGTGGCCATAGCACGTCTGAAACGCAGTCTTCTGCACATCCTCCTCTCTGAATCTCATCTGGTGATAACCTGAATGCAGATCAATCTTGGAGAACCAAGATGCTCCATGAAGCTGGTCAAAGAGGTCATCAATCCTCGGAAGTAGGTAACAGTTCTTCATCGTTACCTTGTTCAGCTCCCGATAATCTATACACATCCGATGCAACTCGTCCTTCTTCTTCACAAATAGAATTGGGGCTCCCTAGGGGTGAAGTGCTCGGTCTAATGAATCCCTTGTCTAATAGCTCATGCAACTATGTAGACAACTCCTGCATCTCGGGAGGAACCAACCGATACTGTCGCTTCGGAGGTATCCCAGGAAGCTCCTCTAGGAACACTTCTACATAGTCCCGCACCACTAAAATCTCGCTCACCGTCGCCTTACCCCCTCTCGGGTATCCATAACATACGCGACATATCCCACACAACCCTACTGAAGGTAGCGCTTAACTCTCGCTGCTGAACATACTGTGGCTCCACGCTGTGGCCTCTCGCTGTCGACTACCAACTCTCCCCCACTTGGGGTCCTGATTCACACCAACTGATGAGCGCAATCTATCACCGCCCCATTGGGGCTGAGCCAATCCATGCCTATAATCACCTTGTTCCCACGCAATGGAATGGGAAGCAAGTCTACCAAGTAGCGCTCCTCAAATAGCCTCAGAAAGCAATCTTTGAACACTGCTGACGCTTGCACTGATCGATTATCGGCAATTTCTACCTCTAAAGGGAAATCCAAGATGCCCGAAGACTCAGTGAACTTCTTGCTAAGCGCAAGAGAAACAAATGATCGGGTGGCACCCGAGTCAAACAATACCTACACGGTGATACCGTTCACATGGAACGATCCTAAATGCATATACATAGAGTACATATCAATATCATAACATCATATAAATAAATCAGAGGGAAAGAATCATACCTGTCACCACATCGGGTGCGGTGCGTGCCTCCTCGGTAGTCATATGAAATGCCCGACTCCTCACCACTGGAGCCTCTGCCTTGCCCTGTCGGCCATCAGTAATCCGCACAGTCGCTGGAGCTAGCGCCTTCACTGGCACTGCTGCTCCTGTCAATTAGGGGTAATTGGCCTTCTCGTGGCCCTTCTGGTTGCATTGGAAACACAACAACTCTAATGTCTGTATCATAGGTACAAGGGCGGCACAATCCCTGCTGAAGTGCCCCATCTTGCCGCACTTATAGCAGCCTGACGATCCTAACTTGCATGCTCCCTCGTGCGTCTTGCCGCATTTCCTGCAGCGGCCTTGCCCCTGCTAGCCTTTCAGCCCTACGTCTGGTCCCTTGGGCTTCTTCCCTAAAGCCCTGGTAACTTGCCCCTCCTCTGCTTCCCTCTTCCAGATGTGCTCCAGGTCGATCTCCCTTTCCCTAGACCTGACAATCATTGATTCCGGAGTAGGGAAAGCGGAAAAACTGACATGTTCCCGAATATCAGCTCGTAGCATGTCATGATAGCGGGTCCTCCTCATATCCTCATCACCCAAGTACTGGGGCACCAACAACGCCCTCTCCTAGAACTTGGCAGTGATCTCCGCTACATTCTCTGTGGTCTGCCTCATATCCAAAACTTACCTGGTCTCGCCTCAGGCTTCCTCAATTCGGGTACGGATCCTCTGCTTTCAGTAGTACAGGCCCATACTACCTTCCACATCTATTCGTACATTCTTTAAGGAATGCCTTGACACCACCAGATCCCTTTTTACCACTGCTATCCTCATCCTAGGCTTACCCTAGGGAAAATCTCTAGCCTTCCCCAAATCGTTCCTCAACTGCTGAAAGCCTCCTTGTAATGCCAATAAGCCATTACCTGAATACCATCACACGTGATGAGGCTCAGATAATCCTTCGAGTAACTGACTCGTCCCTACAATGGTTAGACTCAGACAAGAGCTGCGCAATAGGGCCACATCCAACACTCTGAGATTATCCAACCCTGATCACATGTGACGTGACGTATTCACCTAATGGCTAATTCCCATCACTCAGAGTCCCATAAAGCACAAAGCAAGCAACATTTAGATGCAGGAAAACTACTCAAGCAAGTCTGTTCTCATAGTGAGAAACTGTACTAGCATACAATGCTAAGCTCATACAACCAGGTATAACCTAAACAAGCTATCCTACTGCTGTCTAATCTATACTATCATGCAATTCACATAAGTTGAAGCACATAAATCAGGCACATAAGGCATCACTCCTAGATCCTTAGTCCTATTCTAGCATGCTGTTCTACTGAAACTGATAGACATAACATAAACTTGTATGGGTACTTTGGGGAATACTTACTTGAGCTCGGCCGGTCGCACACATTACACACTTTATTCTTTCTTAAAACTCCTTACTTAATCTTTTAGAAAACTTTTTCTTTTTCAAAATCCTTTAATCCCCCGGTTTGAGTTCAGACACCCCCGAAGGTGTGTCCGAATCCCTCAAACCAGGGCAATGATACCAACTTGTAATGATCCAAATTTCACGTCCAAAAATTTTGTTTTTAAATCAACACTTTGGAAAACATTTGTAAATAAAACATTATCTGATCAAGCCATTTCATAAGATACATCGTGTTTGAAACCAAAATATGAAAACAACCAAATATCAGAGTACAAATCCCAGAACAAGTTCGTAAAGCGGAAAACAGTGTGTGCATGATGTGCTGCTACCATGCCAGCTCCTCCCCCTTCGATGAAGAGGTACCTGAAACCAAAACTGAAAATTGTAAGCACGAAGCTTAGTGAGTTCCCCCATCGTACCACATACCATACAACTACATAACATACATATATTGTCAGGAAAATCTGGGTGTCCGACCTACCCCTTCGATCCTCTCAACTGGATGCTAGTCTCCCCTTCGGTCCTCTTGACCGAATACTGACCAGCATATCTAGGTGCTGGTCTTCCGTTCGGTCCTCTCGACCGGATACTGGGGACTATCTCCCCTACTGTCACTAGCACATAGCATCATATCATACTAGCACATAGACATATCAGGTAGTAGAAAACCTAGATGAATATCACATAGACAATCATCTAATCATACAACTCCTACTAATGGGCCAACATTGTGGCCGTAGACCCACCGCTACTGGAAGGTAACTCACCTCCAAGTAGCTGCTGATCTATGCGGGAACTAACTATCTGTTGTTGTTTCTCCGGAAATCCACTGGCTGTAATTCCCACAAAACACTCAATCAAACACTGCTAACTGTCCTTGGGGTAAAATGACCATCTTACCCCCGACCAAGTCAAAGTCAAAGTTAACTACCAGTTGACCTGACTCGCCGAGTTGGCTCACCAACTCGCCGACTCCTTATCCTTCCATTTGTCCTTATACCCATCTCTACTCGTCAAGTTAGGCGATGACTCGACAAGTTTTCCTTCCAATGAACATCGACTAGATCTTCATCCAACTCACTGAGTTGTATGAACAACTCGTTGAGTTCATGTTCAACTGATAAACAGGTCCTATCCTTGACTCGCCGAGTTGTATGAACAACTCGTCGAGTTCATCTTCATCCATATGAAGATTGTCTTGGACTCGCCGAGTCTGCTCATGCACTCGCCGAGTCCCATGAATATCCCGAACAATGGTTTGGTCCAGAACATTGGGTCACTCCCCAGGACTCCCTAAAACCTTTCCACACTCAACTGGGTCCTTTTGACCCTCAACTGATTTGGGACTCAATCTTGGACTCATCGAGTCCAAGCATGGACTCGCCGAGTCTGTCGCATATTCTCACTAGATCTTCGATTTCTGATGTACAACTCTTGATCACAGGATAGATCTATGCTCCTAGGACCGTTCTAGCACGTAAAGTTACAACCTTTACGTGCTTGCATGGGACTTTAAGCTCAAAAGTTCTTAAAACAAGCCCTTGAGTTGCATGGAGCCTTTCTTGGGTGGAAGAGCACCTCCTTTCTACTTTGTGACCCCTCAAGGTTCCTAGATCCATACCCTCATTCCCAACCATGCTTGCATTCATGGTTGGCTAGCTAAAATGGCTCATAAAGCCCTAAAACTACACAAAATGGGATCTAGCATTTGGAAGAACAAGGTACAGACTTTTTACCTTGAATGAGCTGCAAATGATGCACAAATTCTGATCCCCTTTAGTCCCTTCTTACATCCTTACTTTTCCCACAAGAACATGTACAAGAAGTAGGTTGTGAGATAGGTGAGGATGCATCAGTTGGTGTAACTTGTGGAATTGGTGTGTTTTCATTAGAAGCATCACAAACATCAGTATTATCAAACAATTCATCAGACACTTCAAAAAAGTTTAATTCAGTATCAACAGATGCAAAAGTATCATGAAAAACATTGTCTTCTTTAACATCAGAAACAGTAAAATCTTTATTTGAAACTAAAACTTCATGTTTAAACTCAATTTTATTATCAGAAACAGAATCTTCAACTTTGTGCTTTGACTGATTTAAGGATTGATCTGCAAGGGAAGTAGAAACGTTAGTACTTTCAACATTAATAACTCCTCCTTAATCAAAACCCGTTGGCTTGCCATAAACCATGAAAGATTCATTGGCATTCTCGCCATCAGAGACAGGGTGATACTGATAATTGTGATTGAAAGGAGGAGGTACTTTATTGTATCCCAAACCCTTTCTCTGGTTTTGTTTGAATTGCAGGAAATGGTCAATCATGTTGGCGACTACCTCACTTGATACATCATACTTTTTTAAATAAAAATTTGCAGTTTCAAATTTGCCTTCTAATGTATCAAGCTCAGTAATTAACTCAACATTCTGTCTCTTGATATAGTCATAGTTTTCACATTTATTACTGTAGTCTTCCTAACGTTTCCTAAAGTTGTTTATTTTTGTTTCTAATTGGGCCTTTAGAGGTTTTTGTCCTTTTCTAAGTTGGTAACCCTCATATCTAAGGTCCTCTACTTCTCTACGTAAACATTCTATTTCGTCACGAAGAATTTTAACATAATCAATACAAGCTTGAGAACAAGAAGGCAAACTTACCTTATTTTTCTTCGGTTCATAAGTAGAAGATACCATCAACGCAAACTGCAGCTCCATCATCTTTTCTTCATCTATAATACTCTCCACAGAAGCTTCATCCTTAACTTGGGCTAGGTGAGCATTTTTAGGTTTTGAAATGTTCAAGGCCTGAATCTGGTCCTCCCAGTCAAATGACTGAGCAACCATAGCCTTCTCAGTGTTGACCTGAGCACCTCCCAGATTGTTTCCCTCCGCAACCATTGTCCTGTCATTGTTCAATCTTCTATCCGGTTTTGGGCTCTCACGAGCAAAATGTCCTGGCTCATGACAGTTGAAACAACACAGCTTCCCTTTGTTGAACCCCACCTTTTTATCAACATTTATAGCCCAATTATTCTTCCCAGACATCTTGGCAAACTACTTAGCTCTGAATACAACCATGGCTATCTACCATGTGATGTCCATCTCTTCTACATTTTCTAGATGAATCTGATCCAAATCAGCGAATGACAACTGAGGTGGAAGATCTCCAACAAGAAGAGCATTATAACAGTTCACTAGTCCTGCAGCAAAGGAAAGATTGTCATCACAATCCTTTGTGTTTGAGGAAGAGGCCACAATTGGTACATTGGAAGAAAAATCAGCTTGAGGATTGACATGCAGCTGGCTTTGCGAGTAAGGCGTGGATGATGCAACAGTAATGGTTTGAATCTAGGGTTGTTGAAAAACAAATGCTTGACCTGAGGAAGGAATGGTTGATGAAAAAGTGTTGTTGGAGGAAATTCCGAGATTTGCAGTCGAGTACGAATTCACATGGTTAATCTCTTGCTGTTTATCATAAATATCACATGCTTTGATGATCGCCATTGTTTCAGCAAGACTGAGACGATTCAAATCTTTGGTCTTCTTAATAACTGATACATTCATGTCCCATGACTTAGGAATAGCATTCAGTAGCCTTTTGTTTATTTTTGACTTTATCAAGAACATTCCAGAAATGTTCATCTCAGTAGTGAGAGTGGTGAATCGTTGCAGTTGTGCCTCCAGGGTTTCTCCAGGAATATAGTTGAACATATTAAATTTTTGAGGCAGCATATCCTGGCGGATTTCCTTCATAACTTCATTTCCTTCATACACCTTAATCAGGGCTTCCCACAAAGCTTAGCTGATTTATACTCTTTGAACTGGAGTAATATTAGGAGATAACACCATTGTTAGAGTGGCCAAAGCTCTTTCTTGTTCTTCAACCTTTTCGAAATCTTCATCTGTATAATTTTCAACTGCTTTGTCAACCACTTGTCCAACAACGGTGGTGGTAATTATGATAGGATCCTTGACTATGCTTCGCTAGACTTTGAAGTCTTTTATTTTGATATACTTTTCAATGCGGTATTTCCATTCAGGAAAACCATCTACAGACATCAGTCTCGGAATGTGTGTAGTAGTGCCCATGACAGAATCCAGCTCATGATGGTGTGTTTGACTTTGAGAATCCATTTTCTTTATTATTTTAAATCAAAGATTAAAATAAAAAAAATATTTGTGTTTCCACTCAATGAGTTTACGGCCGTAAACTTAGTTTACGGTCTTTGCAACTTAGTTTACGGTAATTGAAGATGCTTTTTTTACGGTCCAAGAACAATGTTTATAGTCGAAGAATGTTCTTGAATTTACGACTGTAAATAGGGTTTACGGTCATAATCTCCTGGCAGTAAACTCCCAGGAGTTCACGAAAACACGATTTTGGAGTAGATTCGATCCCCTTTAGCAGTAAAAACACCCATTCCAATCTCCAACTTTGAGAAATACGGATGAAAACTCGATTGCAAGATGCTTTGACACTGGCTTTGCTCTGATACCAATTGTAAGGTCCTAAAATGGATCTTTACCAATGATAAAGCAATCACACAATCACAAAAACAAGAATATGAGTAGAAGAAGAACTGAAACAAGCTTGCACACGTTTATTACTTGAAAACAATGGGTACAACTTGTTTACAATTGGTCGTGAACTATCTAGCATTAAGAACCAATAAAGACCTACACAACCCCTATTTGTAATAGATAGTGACCGCAAACAGAACATGGGCCAGAAACTGGGTTTACGGCCGTAAACTCTCCATTGACCGTGAACCCAACTTTGACCTGCTATTATACCAAAAATTCTCAAAAGAACTATTACAATTGAAAGCCTAGAACAAAACATTAATTAAGCCCTTCACTTGTGAAACCAACTAGTCTTCCTGTGGTGGGTCTGAGGTTTTCCTTCCATCTGTCGAGGAGTAGGCAGAAACAATGCTCGTAGACTATATCCGTCGAACTGCTTGTGTCGATGTATACCCTGTGAATAATTACATTCTTTATGGATGCTTGGATTATTAGTAGGTTATCACCCTTCCACACTTTAGGCCTGGGATCCCTTGCTGAGAACGTGAGTCCATGGGTTGACATTATGGTGCCTATCAGGTCGCCTTGTTCATCTTGACTTTCTCTCTTGACACGTACCGTGAGTATCTCCTTAGGTTAACCGTGTTCCCTTGAGGCGTCCTTGGCGTTCTCAGTGTCAAACTTTTCTCGGAGGCTTCATGCTATTTCCACAAGGTTTCCCTTTAGCTGATTTTCTTCCATTTCTTTCTTCAGAACCAAGCAATTAATGGTGTTATGTGTTTTGCTCTTATGATATTCACAGTACCACCTTTTGTTCTTTTCATTGATTGTGGTTTGTCCGCGACTATTTAAACGTCTGGCCGGCGGCTTCGCCTGTCGTCTCTGTTGAATGGTCTAAAGCGTCCTTGCATGTGCTTTCCTCGCCCAAAGTGTCTGCTACCGCCTGACATTTCTGCTTGGGTTAGGCTATAACCCTTTGTAAGGGCCACCATTATGTTTAGGTATGCGTGCTTCGTTGCCTCCCCATCTTCTTGCCTCATTTACCGTTCTACTTTCTCCTTTAGTTCGACCCGTGTTTGCGGTTTCTTTCCCATGAGTTTTTGTGACAAAGGGCCTGGCAAGAGTCCCCATGTAAAGGCCTCGACAATTAGGCCTTCATCATGCCCTGGAACGTCTAGTGTGACATTTTTGAACCTTTTGAAGTATTCCCTCACCGTCTCTCCTTCCTTCTGCTTGCAGCCGATGATCGAGTAAGAGTCGCCCTTGTATTTTGACATTTGCATGAAATTTGTGAGAAATGGGTACTTTAGTTGGCCAAAATTGTATATGTTGTTTGGTCGTAGTGTCTTGAACCACGTGCCTGCGTTGCCATCGAGGGTTGTTGGGAAGTAGGTGCACCAAAATCTCTCATCTAATTTAACTGAGGTCATTGTCCATTCGTAGGTGTCAATGTGGCTATCTGGATCTATAGTTCCATTGTAGGTTTTTAGGTTGGGTCGTTTGGCTGTGTTTGGGATCTTGTAGTCTAGCAGTTCTTTGGCGAATGGTGACGTGACACTTCGTGACATACAATCTTGATTTGGTATAGGTAATGGCCCATGTGCACTGTATGGGTGGAACGCGTGGTATGGTTGCACGCTTTAGTTGTTGTAGGATGCAGGATGACCTGGATTAGGGCCATAGAGCGCTTGTTGTTGGAATGGAAGCTGGAGCAAATCGTTCGAGAGTATAAGCTGGTTTTGGGTTTATAAGTTGTTCATGGTGGTTTGTTGGAGATGTGTGTTTGTAGGAACGATGGGTTCGCTTGTCATGGATGGTGAAGGAAAGAAAATGGCGACTGAGCTATCATAGCTTCAGCCAGTGGTGGTAGGGAAAACGCTAGCTGCATGGCCATTAGTGTTTGGTGCCACGGTTGAGCACTAGTGATTTGGTTTAGTGGCAGTAGTATCTGAGGGATTGGTGGTTGCCCTTGAATCATCGGATTAAAAAATGGTGGTATTTGGTGTATCGCCAGTTGGGCTTGGCTGAATCGTGGTGTATGCGATAATGTGACTGGTGGCATCGTCATGAGTCGACGTCTGATGTAGTGTTGGTATTATCGTATATGTGTTTTCCATTGATTTCGTGGGCGATGGTTGAGACAGGATGATTGCCATAGAGGCGATTATTGGTGAAGAATTTCCGCATGGAAGTGAACTGTTCGGTGATTCGACTGTTACAGTGGAACCACCTTCGTCTAGAACTTCTCTATTTTCTGCTGAAGGTAGTGGTGTTTCATCCAACGGTGACATTGACCGGATCGGACTTCCTGGTGCTTTGTTGGTTCTACCAGTGCCGTCGGACTCCATTTTTTCATTGAACTGTGTGCTTTTAATTTCATTCTTCGTCACACGTACGAATGGCACCAAATAATGTGACCTTGCTTCTGAACTAAGTAGCCTTCTGCAATGGTCTTGGATTTGATCTTGCAAGATCACAAAGAAAAGAGGCCGTCAGCCGTCGCCCGGAAGAGAGCTCCTGGAAAGACGCTCCGACAGTCAAGTTAGCTGGGTCTAGAGAGTGTGTCTGAGGGTGGCTTAGGGAAGATGTATTACCTACCGGGGTCATGTGCTTTTCCTTTTATACTTAACAGTCCTCCTCATCTGTACGAGATAGGATCTCCTGAGCCGACAGGATTCAGGGCCCTGATTGGAGGAGCGTGCTCCTCTACTTGTCAGGGCGTTGCTATTGGCCCTTCCGGTAATGCTCTGATCCCTTACTTTGTCCCCTAACCGTATCTTTTGTCGTGGAGCTTTGGGGTACCCTTGGCGGGCACAACCCTCTTGCGAGGATGCCTTTGACAGGCGCTTATCCTTTTGCTGGAGCGTCCTGCCCTTGAGAGCGTTGGCGGGTGCTAAGCCTGCCAGGCCTGGTCTGTCGGATGCACCAGCCTTCTGAGCTGGGTGCAGCCCTTTCATGCTAGCTAGGGCACGTTATCAATGCCTAACGTAGGGAGTTGTACACCCAACGTACTCGGTGGTTGTTGACTTTTGCTAATTTTGACTTTAGGCCAAAATTAAGGGTCGCACCTACAGAGAGGTAAAATGGTCCCTTTGGCCTTTAGTGGGATCAGCTGTAGACTTTGACTCGTGATATGGTTATGGGCCTTAATCATTAATTAAGGAATTTTATTTGGTTGAATAGGCGGAGTCTAGATCCAACAGTTTGGGTGCTAGGATTTCGTGTCATCTGTATCAGGTGAGTCTCCTGACTTACTCTTACATGTATGGTAGTATAGTTGTAATATTATGATCAGTTGGGTTTAGCTGTTATGGTATGTTAAGTTGTGTTATGTGATGATTTGATGATTGTTGTGTCGGGGCTGCTGTTAGCTAACTGGGGGTTGTGGAGAACCTCCCGAGCATGTTTTTAGCTCATCGGGACTACTGTTGTGTGTGGTATCTTGGGGAACTCACTAAACTTCATTCTTACCGTTGTTGATTTGTATGTGGCAGGTACTTCGCAGGACCGCAGGAAGGCGAAGGTCTGATTGTATACACACACTGAGAGTTATTATTGGGACATGATCTTTTGTACTCTGATGACTATGACACTTGTGTTTTGAAGTGATATGCATTCGATGTAGTTGTAAAACTCGGTTTTTGAATGTTTTAAAATTTTAAAACATTGGTCTAAAATTTGAGGAGTTACACCCCATATGGCCGATATCTTTTCAAGTCCAAATAGATCTTTTTGGTTGAATGGACTGGAAAAACTGTTTAATTTGCATAAAAAATGGGACTTTTCTAGTAAGATATGTCTTTCCCAGAAAGCCATAAAACCATCTCTCTGACTGAATGAGCTGGAAAGATAATTGCACCCCAAACCACGTCTTGTTCTTTCTTGGATTATTATATATATATATATATATATATATATATATATATATATATATATATATATATATATATTAATTTCTTTTTTATTGGATTATTACTTTTTTGCTAGGTTATTATATATTAATAAATATTATTATAATATATAATATTTATATATTAATAAATATTTCTTTATTGTACTATTAGTTTCTTTTAACTATTTCTTTTAATTCATTTTTATTGGATTAATTTTTTTTTTTTTTGGACAATACCACCATCATCATAATTTATTTAAAAAAAAATTATTCATCCCACCACTATCAGACATAAATCGGGTCAAGAATCATACGTTGGATTATGAAATAACAATGTAACATTAACTTGAAAAACAATAAACTAAAAACAACATAATCGACATTCTATTTGGATTTTAATTGACTTGTCTTCAATTACTTTGTATGACAAGTTGTATTTGAATTTTTAATTGATTATTGTGTAATTTTACGAAAATTTGTATGTTTTTATAATTATTCAACAACTTCATCCATCACAGTATAGAACAACATGGTCATATAGTCATTTTTTATCATTTAACATAATCAGTCAAATGTCCAATCAAACAACTAGGTTTCTTTTCCAATTAGAAAGCTGTCCTAGACAACACTTTCCCAAATAGAAAGTATCAAACGGGACCTAAATATTAATTAAACATTATTATTTCTAATTAGTATAATATTCTCATAATATATTAACAAGGTAATTATTTCAATTTATTAATCAAATAATAATTCAACCACTCTCTCCAAAAAAAATCATCATGTCTAGTTGTTAGTCATGAGGTCAACCCAAAAGAACTATGCTACTATCAATTCAAGTATATATACCAACTAATTTATGGGCTTAGACACCTAATCCAACAATTTTGAGTCAGAATAGGCTTGAAGAAGGAAACTTTCATTTGCAGGTTACCAAATTTCGAGGTGCTTAGTTCCTTTGAGATATCGAATGATTTGCTTGATGGCCAGAAGATGAGACATCTTCGGAGTAACCTAGAATCTAGAACACAGACATGTATAGGACATAATATCTAGACAACTTGCAGTGAGGTAGAGTAGCAATCCAATCATTCCCCTATACTTCTTATGATCAATAACAACACCTGATGAGTCCAAGAAGATCTTCTGTCTAAAACTCATTGGAACCTAAGCAGATGAACAAGTGTCCATAGAATATTTCTTCAAAATTTCAAAAATGTATTTCTCTTGATGAATGAAGATTCCTCTATTGGTATGTTTAACTTGTAGTCTGAGGAAGAAGCTTAATTCACGATTAATACTCTTATGAAATTGGCAAACCATTAACTTTCCAAAATAAGCAACCATTGTCAGATCAGTTTATTCAAAAATCATGTCGTCGACATATTTGAACTAACATGAGATGGTTTCCATTCGATCTTCAAAATAAAGTAGGATCAAGAATTCCTCTTTTAAAACCGAAATACTTCAGAAAATCAGTGAGTGTCTTGTACCAGGCGTGTGGAGCTTGCTTGAGGTCATAAATAGCATTTTGAATTTTATAAAAGTAGTTCGGATGCGAGAGATTTACAAACACAAGAGGCTGTTGAATATACACTTCAATGTTAAGTTTACCACTGAGAAAAGTACTTTTGACATCCATTTGGTAAACTTTTAAGCCTTTGTGAGAAGCATAAACAAGAAATATTTTGATAGCTTCAAAACGAGCCACAGGAGAAAAGGTCTCGTCATTCTCAAGTCCTTCGATTTGATTAAATATTTTGGTTACCAATCTCACTTTGTTTCTAATTATGACTCTAGCGTAGTCGTTTTTGTTTTGGAAGACCCATCTTGTACCAATAATAGGGTGATCCTGAAAAGGAGGGACAATAGTTCACACATGATTTCTGTGAAATTCTGCTAGCTCTTCTTGCATGGCTGTAATCTAATCAGAATGTTCTAAGGCTTCTTAGATGGATTTTGGTTCAACCATTGATATGAATTAGTGGTGAGCAAAACTGAACCCGGAAACGAAAAAACCGACAAAATCCAATGAAACTGAAACCGAAGGTTTGGGTTTGTATTGTTTAGAAACCAAAAAACTCAGTTCGGTTTGGGTTTTCGGATGTGAAAACTGAGAAAAACCGAACCAAACCAAACTTTGTAAAAAATATGAATTTTGCGATTTATATATGTGTATATATATATATATGTGTGTGTGTGTGTGTGTGTGTGTGTATATATATATATATATATATATATATATATATATATGTTTTCCTTGACTTGTAAACACAAAAAAATGGTTAGTGTTGGTTAACGCATTGGACATACAAAGGAAAATACCCACGTTCGATCCTTTCCATTGACGTGTGTGCCTTTTGTTTTGTTTACCAGTTATAAGTATCCCAGATCCCTTTGTTTCTTCTATTCACCTCTTGTATAAAGCAATAGAAACTACCACATCCCACCAAGTAAAATTTTGAACGAGTTTTAGGTTTAAAACCAAAACCGAACCCATTGGTTTGGGTTTAGGGTTTCGTTTTAAATATTTGAAAACCGATACCATCAGTTTAGGTTTGGTTTTGGGTAAAAACCAACCCAAACTGACCCATGCTCTATTGATAACTTCATGAGGGGGGAGTAGGTTTAGAATACATGAGGTTGATCACGGTTGTTTCATGAAGAAGTTATGCTCCTCATACATCATCCTCGTATTAAATGTTGATCTCGTGTTTATTGTTGGTTCCAACACGCAGAAGATCAATGACCTTAAGATGCGACTGACCAGAGAGTTCAAGACAATGAACCAAGAGGCTACTAAGCTGAAGAAAGTCCTTAGTATGGAGAACTCAGTAGATGAATGTACTACTATGCTGATTACCACTGAAAAGTTGAAGCCATGCATGGCTCAGTTGCCCTTCCAAGATTTTGAGGACGCCGTTGGCGTAGAGATGGAGAGAAATTGAGAGAATGATGAAGACTTTGAATATCAAATGAAGTTGTTCAAGCCTTAAAGTGGGAGATTGTTGAGGTATGAAGTCTTTTCCAACACGGAGCACTTGAATGAAACGTTTTGAGTTAATTTGGAGAACTTAAAACTCAATGGAGCAGTTGAGATTCATGGATCATGTGATAAAGGAATGGATCATCTGAGAAAGGAATGGATCGTGTGACAAAGGAATGGATCAAGTGCCAAAGGAACGGATCATACAGAAGGGGGTTTGGAGCATCTGGAAGAGATTTAGAGCACTTGGGAGTGATATGGAGTAACAAGGGAACCCTGTTGCACCATTTGTTGAAGAGTTAGGCCAAGAAGGATGTTGTTGCACCAAGGGCACTCGTTATGCCAAACTACTCCCTCTTGTGCCATGAGGTATTTCTGTTGCACGATTGAGTATGTTGTTGTGTCAAAATGATGATGTTGCTCCAACCTAGAAGTCCTTGCACCATATTTGATGCTTTTTGCGCCATCATGGTGCAAGATGGGACATTTTGGTTCCTTAATGAGCCATGGTATCCTTAATTATCCAAGTATGCTATGAAGTCATCTATGATGCTTAAGATCATTCAAGGATGCTCAAAAGTCGATATTACTTGAGTATTACACCATGTTGTGCCACCATGATGGATGTTGGTGTTGGGTTTTGAGCAATCTAACATTTCCTAAGTATGCATGCAACCCTAATAAACCTTGGATCTATGTTTGTCTAAATACATGCAAAATAATAATTTTTCCAAGGTTCATAACCTATCTAACATGGCATGGGGTACTTTTAAACATAAAAGAATTAGATGAGATTACATACCTTTTGATGATGAGTTTGATTCCTAAGGAGTTTGAGGGCCAAGCACCAATAGTGTGAATGCCTCAAATGGAATCACAAATCACCACAAACTCTTGGAAAACTTTGAGAGAGTGTATACACACTATAAATTTCGGCCACACACAAACACACATACTCTAGTTACACTAGTTTCACTAGCGGCTATTTCATGCAACATAAGCATGCTTATATAGTGTACAATATTAGGGTGAAAACCCTAATAACCCATGACTTTTCCTTTTCCAAGGATCCATGGGTTAAAAGCTCCATGGATCATCCATGGACTTCCATACAATCCTAGCCCATTAACAAATGAGTGTTAGCCCACACCATATAAAACAAATAGCCTACAATCTAATTAGTCTTCCTTTTAATCTCTAAATTAATCCATAATTAATTTACGGCTAAGACTAATTAAATAACATGACTTCATATTAATATATTATAACTTATAATATATTAATAATAATATGTGTATAACTCTCATAAAATTATCCATAAATAGTTTGGATGAAATGCAACCCAAATGGACCATGCCGGATCGGGTCAAGTATATACCAAATAAGTTATGGACTTAGACACCTTATCCAACAGACTCCCACGTGGATAAGTCTAATAACTATATTTGCGTATGTCACTTTAGGAACCAACCAGCAATCGTAGCTCTCGAAAACTTCGTTGAACTATGAAGCGCCATTTTAGATAAGTGATCATATAATCCTCTGTTCTCATGATATCAGCCGGACAAATACATGGAACAACGTCGTACTTATTGTCCAACAGTTTGTTTCCCGATTTTCAATTTGTTTGACAAAGAACTTAATCGAACACATCAATTTAGTTCTGACCAACCGGTACATAGGTCACAACAAAATCATCGAGGGGCCCAGATATCGCTTCTATTTCTAGAAGGAACAGATAAACTTCGACTCATATACTTGTTCTACTACTTGTTGAATTGTACACAAAGGCACGTTTTATAACATCAAGTTACTGATGCGTTTACGTGCAATCAATGCACAACCAACTCATAGGTAACAACTCATATCTCTAGGTTTGAAGATTTATATGATATTACCGTCTCACGATCACTCGAGATAAATTCCATGAAGTGATACAAGTGAGCGTGGGTTTATTCCAATACTCATAACTTATGAGCACTCATGAATGTTGTAGCAACCATTGCTATGACTAAACCCATTTAGCCATCTACAAACTCGATTCATGACAGTCTTGATTCATACCTACTTCCAACATATGAACGACTGTGGAGTGTTTAAATAACTTAGTCATTCAGAAAGAATAACCTAGCTATTTTGGAAGTCAAAACATGCAAAGTGAAACACAATAATAATCGAATCTAATATGGTCTCAGAACCCTTTTGAATATAAATAGAGCCACCTTTTATTTATCACCATATTAATTACACATTATTCATTGTATAATGTTTCAAACAATCAACTTAAGACTTGAATAAAAACAACAGTCATCCCATGCTCCTGGCATGTACACTTTGTTTTTCTAAACAATAGTTATGCCATACTCCAAGTATGCACACTATGTTTGTCTATGATCCTTACATTGTGATGTAGATCAATTGAACATGATTCCAATGATACTCATTTCACAATCCCAAATCCTTATTGTAAATGTGAGAATCCCCGATTCCTATCATTTACCAAAAAATCTGTTAGATTTTAAACTTTTATGCAATGTTCCCCTTGTAATGATTATTCACAAAGTCACCAAAACCTTGTCACCAGTCATTACAGAGTATTCCAAATAAGGTCAAATTCTATGGAACTGAAGTCTCATATTCAAAGTACATTGCTTTGAACATCTTTCTTAGATTAAGGTTTTCTAATCTTACATAGATTGAATAACTTCCACCTATGGAGACAATTCCATAGTTGCATTTTGACTATCACTTCCGAACAAGAGTTACTTCTTTTCAGAACATGTCAATACGGTCCTTTCCAACAACTTACATCATACTTCCAACTTTCCCTGAGCAACCAATCTTTGGCGAACCTCAGATTGTCCTTGACAATTGCTTAATCTCTTTAGTCATATCCAGTTCTAGACTTTTCCCTTCTCAATGCCTTAAGCATTTGGAAAATTTAGAAAAAATGAATATTATAGCACATGCAATCGATCCTATATCCGAAGCATATGGGACACGATTCATGATGTTTGACATAAAGACATGATCCTAGATCAGTCTTTTGCTACAATATTTTTTATTTGCCATGTTTTCAAAATTTAACTATGAAGAGGGATGCTGTAATCATAATCGAATTTTGAAAACGCAATATATATAGAATTTCTTCAAGTTGAACCATTCCAACACAAAATTCATATATATTCTTGACTAAAGATGATTAAAATCTCAATCTAAGCTTTAGAATTGAAATGAAGTATAATTTCCTCTCCCTTAATTATAGCAAAACAACTTTTCAATCCCTTCCACTTCACGAATTGAAACTTTGTTTTCTATAATTAACATTGCTAACTTGCAACACTAAACGTAATAATCATGCTCCCACTAACATGATGATTATTAGCATAACACTTATGCTCCCATTAGCTCTGACATATTTCCAAAAATCTACTGGACTTCTGAAATTTAGATTCATACACCCTTTCTTAGATAGCTGACATGTGTGTCTAAATAATTTTCAGAACTATGAAAATGGATGCCGTAATGATAGTCTCAATTGCTTAGGCATTTGCCATTTCTCACAAGTCCATGTTAGTGTGCCGATTAACCACACGCGCTCCACTAACGACTTTTGAAAATGCAAATAACACAATTGATATCTACGTAAAATCTACTTAGTGAAAGCGTTTCCTCACCATTATTTTCATGAATCGGAGAGAAACCTTATGACACTTAGATTTTATAGTTATGAGTTCCTATCCATGTGAATTTGTCAAAACCATAATCACAAGATAAGGTTAGTGACAAATTCAGCCTTACATGGATTAAACTTGTTCAATCTTAGTTTCTTGTCACCTTGGTAGCACAAGGCCCACCAACGCTTCCAAGTTGAACTCTGATAACTCACATGCAAATTCAACTTATTTGAAGTAGGTACAGAAATAAGAATTATGTCAACACGATAGGTTGCAAACTTTAAGTCGTGTGCTAGTGATAAATTACAGGTTTTACTCTTGATTAAATCTTGAAACTCTTTCAGGATCTTTAAGATTCCCACTGTCCCCTTGACATATAAGTTTCCCCATTCAAGAACCATTCTTCTACAAAACAAATATTCAAGGGATAGTGCGGATTCTTATCAAAACTAACACTTCACACAATTGGTCTTAGTTGGTCTTTGTCTCACCCAAGACATCACAACTTACTAAACTCAAATGTACAAGAGTAGAAAACATTTTACTCTTACATTTGACTAGTGTCAATAAATCTTCCTTTATGTCACTCAAGGTTACAATCTTGGAGTATGACTCTAAGAATTGTTTTGGAACGAAGTATGACTCATCTTCTTGATTTTAACCAATCCAACAATTCATGACCTCTCTTCTTAGCCATAACAATGCACTAAGACGTCCTTAGATTATGAATTTGTGATATGGTTTCATAATCATTAAGATGATCATGAAATATGATACTAAAGTACTCTCCCATCCTTTCAGATTTGAGAAACTTTTATCTTTCTGCCTAATTTGATTCTTCTCATTTGTTTTGTCATACATTGTAACCTTTCCAATGTTACAGAATTATACTTAACCTTTTAAGTATAATCATATTTACTAATCTTTAGTAAATCATGACAAATCAATCTTTGTGGTGGACCTTGACCAGCGTACACCCAGTGTACCTAATTCCTTAGTCCTTCAATTGACTCACATATACATGTGATCAAAGAATCAGTCTTAATTTTCAAAGATGAAAATTCTCATTCATCATACAATACAACTTATATGATTCCAAGTTTCTATCCAATTGAAACTTGGGTGATGAAAAACTTTCTTCATTTGGTAAATTCAGACAATACCACAAATGAAAGAATCAAATCCACTTTCCAATATTGCTATTACTGGATACATATAAGCAACAATTTTCCACAGATGCCATTGTAAGGATATTTTTAAAATAGATAAAATTAAAACCCCTATTTTTTTCTATTTTAAAATTTGCGGAAAAACTTATCCTTACAATCCACATGAAAACCTTGTTGTTATCTATTCATAAGCAATATATTATAACTCTTAAGCAACAGCTCAAAATTCTGATTACCAAACCATGCGATCGAAACCCACCTTCGCAATCAGAATCAACATATACTTATTTTAAGCTTCCTATCTTTTCTTTGATTCTTAAAAACATCAACATGTGACCCATTCACATTATGTAATAAGAATCTCCAAATAGAAACTTAATAGAGTTATACAGTGGACTTTACCCGAAGTAGAGTCAAACTTTTTGACTTGATCAACCTTATGACCTTTCAGGTGAATAAGGCAGCTTCACAACCAATGCCCCTTCCTTTGGCAACAAAACACATGGACCCTTTGGTAATGGCACATGAGACTATCTTAGACTTAGCCTTTCTCTCCACCATTTGGTCAACCGAGTTGACTATGGCCGATCCCTTTCCATTGGGAAGAGAAATGCTTTTCTAGATATCCAATGCTACCATTGCCAATGTCCATTTAAGGTTTGGGAAGTTGATCTTTTAACCAAATTTGCTTTACTGTTGTTCCAAATCATTGTTGATTCCATAACACCAAGCAAATAGATAACATCATTACGGGTCATGTCATAGTCTGTCTCATAGTAGTCCCAAAGAGACTCACTGTGTTACTAAGAAAGTGATTGAACATCTAACTTTCACGAGACTTTGACACCCAACTCTCCTGGCTTGTCAATATGTGACTTTATCTCCACATAGACTATGCTTGCCAATAGGGATTGAGTGACTTTAAACTTTTCAAGAACTTGTGGGTGAGGGAGAATAATTGGAGGAGGTGGAGGAAGTGAAGCATGATGTTGAGGGACACCATCTTCAAGAGATTTGGGAAGATCATAGTTGTCTGAACCAGACATCTATAATGGGAGAAAATCAAGTTAGTTGATTCAAAATCCTTAATATAACACCCAATATGAAATATTAAGGCTAGGAGCCAACACAATATTTTATAACTTGGAAGAGGGATGCCGTAATCCAAGCTATAGAATATTTGAAGGTAGGCGAATGACGATTCACCAATTTCCACCATGAAAAACGAAATAATTTATTAGGTTTTAATTGGATTTGAAATTCCTAGATCTTTTGAGATTCATTGAACTTTTCAATGGCATGTTTCAATCTCGAGTGTGCCCTCTCAAATTTTGTAACTGGGATGCCGAGGATCACAAAACAAGGTGTGAATAACCATACCAATTCACTTGGTACCCTTAATATTATCACCTAATCAATGTACCAGTTAACCACACATGCTGCATTGACCTATGACAAACATTAAGTCACCCTTCGTGGTCCTTACTAGTCCAAGTTAGTGTGCCGGTTAACCACACACGCGCCACCAACGACTTGGTAAGGTACAAAGTGTGAATTCCATGGGCTAGCACCAAATTCACATTTTTCCTAAAGTAACTAAGATTGGGAATTAAATAAAAATATTTAGTTACTTTATAATAATCATTATACTTTTAATGAGAATTTAAAGTCATTGTCCTACCCGTTCGGCTAACGACCCTCCACCGATCAAGCAAGCGGTGGGTGAGAGTGTACACCCATTAAGTCGCCATTTTATAGGCAACAACCTTATACCCACCTTATAGACCGGCTTCGTGAATGAGGCCTACTAACGGTAAAACGACTTGTTCTTATACATATATATATATATATATATATATATATATATATATATAATAATTAACCATTAATGTTATAAATAGTATAAGTGTTGAATTTTAACTTTTAAAATTATAAGTGTTGGAATTAAAGTTTATTAAAGTGTGTGAAACTTTTCCAAATTCCAAAACTTGAGGACAAGTTTTGTAAATCTTCAAAACTTTTCATTTCATAACTTATGAATTAAAGGTTCATAAAATGAAGACTCTTCATTTTATGTAACTTATGTGTTTTTAATGTGTGTTACAGAAAAGTGACCTTTGGATATCCATCACTTCAAGACAAATTATGGACTCCATTAAAACACATAAATGATCAAGAATTAATCATAAACAATTCAGCAAATAATTCCTATCATCTTCTAAACTCATAAGAACATGAACATGATTATCAAAGTTTCAAGAATTATATGAACACATACAAAGCATGAAATTTTGATATATGCTATTGTAAATGGATTAGAACAACCATTACACCAACTAAAATTAGTTTTAAAACATGAAAACAGTTTAGGGTAAAGTTTCTAGTCCATTTCCAGCAGCAAAAGTCGAAAATCTGCATTCTGAACCTTCTACTCGCTGAGTGCACGAACCTACTCGGCGAGTAAGATGAATTTTTCCTTGGACTCGGCGAGTCCATCATGCAGACAGCAAAAATTTCGACTTTTTTCACTATTTTGCATCAAGTATCAAACAAGCAAGCTTAGGCTTTGATACCACTGTTGGGTTTTGAGCAATCTAACACTTCCTAAGTGTGCATGCAACCCTAATAAACCTTGGATCTATGTTTGTCTAAATACATGCAAAATAATAATTTTTCCAAGGTTCATAACCTATCTAACATGGCATGGGGTACTTTTAAACATAAAAGAATTAGATGAGATTACATACCTTTTGATGATGAGTTTGATTCCTAAGGAGTTTGAGGGCCAAGCACCAATAGTGTGAATGCCTCAAATGGAATCACAAATCACCACAAACTCTTGGAAAACTTTGAGAGAGTGTATACACACTATAAATTTCGGCCACACACAAACACACATACTCTAGTTACACTAGTTTCACTAGCGGCTATTTCATGCAACATAAGCATGCTTATATAGTGTACAATATTAGGGTGAAAACCCTAATAACCCATGACTTTTCCTTTTCCAAGGATCCATGGGTTAAAAGCTCCATGGATCATCCATGGACTTCCATACAAGCCTAGCCCATTAACAAATGAGTGATTGCCCACACCATATAAAACAAATAGCCCACAATCTAATTAGTCTTCCTTTTAATCTCTAAATTAATTCATAATTAATTTAAGACTAAGACTAATTAAATAACATGACTTCATATTAATATATTATAACTTATAATATATTAAAAATCATATGTGTATAGCTCTCATAAAATTATCCATAAATAGTTTGGATGAAATGCAACCCAAATGGACCATGCCGGGTCGGGTCAAGTGTATACCAAATAAGTTATGGACTTAGACACCTTATCCGACAGTTGGACCATTAGTGTTCATGATGCGCCACCTATGCATCATGATACTCCACTATGGTTAAGGTGGTCCATCATGTGTGCAACTAATGCTCATGGGTTGTATGACATGGAAGAATGTTCTAGAAGATGATGCTTGGCGGGATATGATTTGTTGTCACATTTCATGGGCCTATGGGCCAATGGGCTTGGCCCATTAGGGTTTCAGGTATGATACTTCAAGTATAAAAAGACTCATATCTCCATCATGATGAGTGTGCAAAATTTTCAAGAGAGTAATCATTGTGAGGTTGAGAGCACTCCTTTGGAGCAGTTAGTAAGTAATATAGATTCTCTAGTTTTGAGTGCTCAAAAGAGGTGTATCCTTTGTGTGTGAGTGTACTTTTTCTTGGAAGTTAATAAAATTCTCTCTCTCTCTCTCATTCACCCATGGATGTAGGTCACCTTGACCAAACCATGTTAAATATTGTGTTCACTTGATTTACATTTTCATAAGGTTTATTTCCGCAAGTTCACTGAATTTTGTTTTGATATTTGTATGAAGTGCTTAACTTGTTTTGTTGTCAACCAACATCTCACACAACTTGGGTGAGTTCATGGCCCTAATTTCACTATTTTAAATGTTATCAAATTTATGTATAAAATATATTTGTATCCATAAATATCAATCATTTTATAAAGCTTAAAGCCTTAGAATAATGTGGCTATAGATACTATAGCTAGTTGTAAGCTTTGATATTATACCCAGGAGTTATGATGCCCGATTGTTTAGGAAGAGATACTACCTAGATGTTACAATGGCGAAATCCGTACGATAACTTAGTACCAAGAAGGAATGTTTGTCAAATATAGTGATATACATTGTAACTAATCGTTACTATGCCTAAATATCTAGTTATCAAATTAACCATAATTAGGGTATGTCTATGTATCCCAAGATAAAATATATACATATACATACAAAAATAATTATGATATCTAATACATATAATTATCAAATATTAAATTAAAGGGGTTTATATGATGATAATTATACGAAATAACTAGGAAAGATAAAACATAAAATATTTAAGGTTAATGCGTTAGTGAGCTGTTAATATTCACCCTTAGTTTGCTTAAATTCATCTACCCCGATACCTGTAATCTTTAATCTTGTGAGAGCTAGGAAGATATGTATAGATATATATGAGGATTGGCACCCCCACCTACGATTGTTAGCTACAATCTTGACAGGATAACTTTCTTTTTAACCACTATTCGACGTCTGATGAACCATCGTGGCGGGGAAATCACTAGTCAAACAACGGAAATTTTGGGGGCTAATGGTAATACATTACAACCACCTTAGAGATCTGAGTACCATTATCGACGCCTTAAAATGGTAGATAAACATTATGATTAGTTAGATGTCTTACAAAGATCGTAAATTAGGATTAGTAAAACATACTAAAAGATAATAAGATAGGATCATTCGATATCATAAAAAGATAGTAAATTAGAATTAATAAAACATCCTAAAAGATAATAAGATAGCATTGTTAGATATCCTACAAAGATAATAAATTAGTGTTGATAAAATATTTTAAGAAAGGTTTTTCTAAAAGAAAAAGGATTCTCAATTTAATACACTCAAATAAACTATAAAACCTATGCACTCACCAACATTATGTTGATGTTTTTAAAAATACATGTAATCTCAGGGAGATGAGTGTCGAGGAGGAGGTTTTCAAGGAAGATTGATGGAGTTTAGTTTCCCTTACAAACAATGTAATCCCAAATAAATTATAATAAATAAAAGTATCATTTGTGATATACTTTTGTTGTTATGTTATATATATATATATATATATATATATATATATATATATATATATATATATATATATATATATATATGCCTCGATCCAATTTCCCCCATGTCGCAACGGCCGACGTTTCCACCACCGGTCAGGAGTGTGTCAAAGTTCGTGATCTTAATGAATAATAGAGTATTAGTTTGAAGGAGTACAGGTAATACACCTAAGTGGATTTGATGATAAACTTAGAATATATTTCAATAAGTTAGATTGTAATGACAAACTATGTGACTAAAAGAAATTCATTAGTGACCCAAGTGGTGTATTCGATAATTGATGGTTCTCTTGAATTTTTTTTTGTGGCTAACAGGTGACTTTACCTTGTGTAAAGATCCCAAGTTACATAAGATCACATGGTTAATAATCATTAAGTAAGTTCACTACTATAAGGACATCATAGTCAACTAAGAGAATCTTGTTGATTAATTCATTTAAACTAAAGTTCTAATCAAGGTTAATAGTCACATAAAGATCTAATGTTATTAGAATTACATGTGCATTAACTTGAGCATTATAGTTTTTACTTGTTTTAATTTAGGAACTGATGCAGTTGTGGTATCTATCTGATCTAGCGATTATTAAGTGGAGACTTAATATATGATGGAGTTTGGTCATTTCATTTAGAACATCACTATGTCCCACTTTTTCATGTTTATAAACAGTTCTAGAATATTAATTTATTCAAACTTCCACAATCGGTCCTACTCCTGGAAGAAAGTAGTAAGTTAAGATTTTCATGGAGCATTGGTAGATTGTTCATGGAGATGAACATAGAAAAGTTTGCAACCAATACTCATGATTACTTTAAATGGAGGTTTTAAGGTATTGGAGTAACCTGCACTTAGAGATTACTTCATGTATTCTATTCTATCACAAGTAATTCTAAGATGGTAATTGATGGGTTTTGAGCATTCTAACACTTCCTAAGTGTACATGCAACCCTAATAACCTTGGATCTATGTTTGTCTAATTGTCATGCAAAGTTGAATTCCAAGGTTATATTCCTATCTAGCATACATGGGGAACAATTTTAACATAAAGTATAGATAGAATAACTTACCTTGTTGTTGCTTGTGTTCCTTGAAACCTTGTGAGCCTAGCACCCCAAGTGTGATGCCTCAAATTCTTCACACAACACCAAATGCTCTTGGAAGAACTTATGAGAGAATACTCACTTCTTCAAAATCGGCCAAGCCCTCTTGATTCTTAGTGTAGCCGATTTTGGGTGGAGAACATGTTACTTATATAGTGTTGACACATCTAGGGTTAAACCCTAATGTGTCATGACTCTTCATTTCCATGACCCATGGGTTTGTAACTCCCATGGAGCATCCATGGAGCATCCTATGGGTGGAACCCAACTTGATAGTCCATGGAGCCTTTTAGCCCACTATACAAGATATGGATGATTTACATAATCAACCCATATATTTAATTAGTTATCTTTTGATCACTTAATTAATTCTAAATTAATTCTTGATCAAACTAATCAAATAATATTATTAATATATTAGAACTTATAATATATTAATAATCTCCAAGTGTTATTTCTCTCATTTAGTCTATCCAATTGCATGGTGCCATGCAACCCAAATGGACCATGCCGGGTCGGGTCAAGTACATACCAGAAATAGTTATGGACTTAGACACCTTATCCAACAGTCTCCCACTTGGATAAGTCTAGTAACTATTACTGCAAGTATGACTTCAGGAACCGATCGGCAATCGTAGCTCTTTACAAGGTTTCTCGAAATTGACAAAATGATGGTACGCCATTTAAGATAAGTGATCATATAATCCTCTGTTCTAGATATCAGTCGGACAAATACATGGAACAATGTCTTACTTATTGTCCAACAATTTGTTTCCCGATTTCCGATTTGTTTGACAAAGAACTTCATTGAACACATCAATTTAGTTCTGACCGGGCCCGGTACATAGGTCAAAACAAAATCATCGAGGGGCCCAGATATCAGCTTCTAATCCAAGAAGGAACAGATAAACTTCGAATCATATGTTTGTTCTACTACTCATTGAATTACACATAAGAGCGCGATTTTATAACATCGAGTTACCAATGCGGTTTTCGTACAATCAATGCATAACCAACTTGTAAGTAACAAATCATATCTCTAGGTTTAAAGATTTATATGATATTATCGTCTCACGATCACTCGAGATAGAATTCCATGAAGTGATTCCAGTGAGCGTGGGTTGAGTCCAATGCTCAGAACTTATGAGCACTCATGATTGTTGTAGCCTTGTCCCAGACCTCTACAACCAAACATGACAGTCTTGATTCATACCTACTTCCGACATATGACCGACTGTGGAGGTTTGAATAATATGTTATACCAAACAAAATTATTCTAGAAGTCAAAACATGCAAAAGAAATATAGTAAACGATCGACAAGAGATAGTAACACTTTACTCATAAATAAAACACTTTTATTCATCATCAAATGTCAATTACACTTTACAAATTTCGAGATTATCTAACTACTAAATCTAATATCATCCTTCAGCCCTATGCTCCGAGCATGCTGGAGATGCTTAACTCGAGTCAGTCCCTTCATGAGGGGATCTGCCGGATTCTCATCTGATGATACCCTCTTTTCCACGAGGAGTCCTTCTTCGATCCGATGTCTGATGAAATGGTATTTTCTGTCGATGTGTCTGGATCTCCCGTGATCCCTTGGTTCCTTGGCTAAGGCAACAACACTTTCACTATCACATAAAATTTCCATTGGCTCTTTAATAGCTGGTACAACTCCAAGGTCTCCAATGAAGTTCCTCAGCCATAACGCCTCCTTTGCCGCTTCGCTAGCTGCAATATACTCTGATTCACAAGTAGAATCTGCCACTGTCTCTTGCTTGGAACTCTTCCAAGAAATTGCTCCTCCATTTAGGGTAAAGACCCAGCCCGACTGAGAGCGGAAGTTATCCCTATCAGTCTGGAAGCTAGCATCACTATACCCTACAACTCTCAAGTCATCACTCCCACCGAGGGTAAGGACCCAGTCCTTAGTCCTTCGTAGGTACTTGAGAATATTCTTTACCGCAGTCCAGTGTGCCTTGCCAGGGTTCCCCTGAAACCTGCTAACCATGCTCAAGGCAAAGGCTACATCAGGTCGAGTACACGTCATAGCATACATGATCGAACCTACAGCCGAAGCATAAGGTATTCGACTCATTTCTGCTATCTCAGCCTCAGTGCTAGGGCTTTGTGTCTTACTCAGCTTGGCGCTACTCTGGATGGGCAACTCTCCTTTCTTGGAGTCTTGCATTCTGAATCTCTTCAGAACCTTCTCCAAGTAGGTACTTTGACTAAGTCCAATTAGTCTTTTACTCCGATCTCTCAAGATCCTTATCCCCAAAATATAGGCAGCTTCACCAAGGTCCTTCATAGCGAAACACTTTCCAAGCCAGGACTTTACTTCCTGCAGGGTTGGAATGTCGTTTCCTATGAGTAGTATGTCATCCACATACAATACCAAAAAGCTAACTATACTCCCACTAGCCTTGACATATACACAAGATTCATCTTCACTTCTAGAAAAGCCAAATTCCTTGACCTTTTCATCAAAGCAAAGATTCCATCTGCGAGGTGCTTGCTTTAATCCATAAATGGATTTCTCAAGCTTACACACTCTATTAGGGTACTCGTTACTGACAAAACCCTCTGGCTGACTCATGTAAACATCTTCAGCCAACTTTCCATTAAGGAAAGCAGTTTTGACATCCATTTGCCAAATTTCATAGTCATGAAATGCGGCTATGGCTAACAGAACCCGAATAGACTTAATCTTGGCTACCGGAGAAAAGGTCTCATCATAGTCCACTCCAGGAATTTGAGAGAAGCCCTTTGCAACCAGTCTAGCCTTATAAGTGTGTACTTTACCATCCATGTCGGTCTTCTTCTTGAAGACCCATTTGCACCCTACAGTCTTTCGACCTGGTACATTCTCAACCAAGTTCCAAAATTGATTGTCATACATGGATTGTATCTCGCTATCCATAGCCTCTTTCCATTTGGCAGACTCGGGGCCCGCCATGGCTTCCTTGTAGCTGTTAGGGTCATCTTGACTTACTAGTGTCTCATCACTAATAAGTGTCTCACCTTCTGCAGTAATATGGAATCCATAGTAATGCTCAGGTGCACTCCTAACTCTCGTGGAACGCCTCAGAGGTACAGATTCGTCAATTGGCTCAACAGGAGTTTCCTCCTCAAGTTGAGGGCTAGAGTTTAAAGTTCCTTCACCACTTGACTCTTGAATTTCTTCAAGATCAACTTGCCTCCCACTGTCTCCTTGGCTTATAAACTCTCTTTCTCGAAAGACTCCTCTTCTTGCTACAAAGACCACATTGTCACTAGGTCTGTAGAAGAGGTAACCAAAGGATTGTTGTGGGTAGCCGATGAAAATACACCTCTCGCTTCGGGGTTCGAGCTTATCATGAGTCTCGCGTCTCACGAAAGCCTCGCAGCCCCAAATCTTGATGTGGTCTAGTTTAGGTACTTTACCAATCCACATCTCGTGAGGAGTTTTGGCAACTTTCTTTGTAGGGACTAGATTAAGGATATGGGCGGCAGTCTCTAAGGCATACCCCCAGAATGAGATTGGTAGCGAAGCTCGACTCATCATGGAACGAACCATGTCCAACAAGGTTCGATTACGCCTCTCAGCCACACCATTCAACTGCGGTGTCCTGGGAGGTGTCAATTGTGAGACAATCCCACATTCCTTTAGATAGTCGAGGAACTCTGAACTAAGATACTCACCACCTCGATCGGATCGAAGCATCTTAATGTTCCTGCCCAATTGATTCTCGACTTCCTGTTTAAATTCCTTAAACTTCTCGAAAGTCTCTGACTTATGCTTGATTAAGTAGACATATCCATATCTACTGTAATCATCGGTAAAAGTCAAATAATAACGATTAGCATCTCTCGTGGCATGTTTGAATGGTCCACACACATCCGTGTGTATAAGATCCAACAAACCTTCACCCCTTTCACACGAGCCTGTGAAGGGTGACTTTGTCATTTTTCCAAGTAAGCATGATTCGCAACTATCATTTGACTTTAGGTCAAACGACTCCAAGACTCCATCCTTTTGGAGTTGGCCTATGCGTTTCTTGCTTATATGTCCAAGACGACAATGCCATAATGATGCTTTATCCAAGTTATTATTAGTAGTAGAATCAATACACAAAACATTATTTCCTAAGTTATCTACAATAGATACAGCTTCATACACACCATCACAAGGTAATGCTTTAAAATAAAGTACATTATTAAAGAAAGCATTAATCGAACCAACTTCATTATCAAACGAAAAGGTGAAACCTTGTTTGTACAATGCATGAAAGGAAATAATATTTCTTACCATTTCTAGCGAATAACAACATTTATTCAAATCTAAATTTAACCCACTACTTAGCGATAAAGTATAAACTCCAATCTTGGTGACAGGTGTAACTTTCCTATTCCCCATGATTAAGTTTATTCTTCCTTGCTCCACATTCTCACTTCTTCCTAGTCCTTGGAAGTCACAACAAATATGAATACCGCAACCTGTATCAAGGACCCAAGATTTCGAATGGGGTGAGTTATTAGAAATGATAGTGTAAATACCTGCATGGTTGGGTTTGACTTTCCCATCCTTCACATCCTGCTGGTACTTTGGGCAGTTCCGCTTCCAATGAGCTTTTTCATGGCAATAGAAGCATTCAGCCTCTTTTGGGTCAGAAGAAGGAGTAATGAAACCTTTCTTGGTTCCACTTGAAGAAGAGCCATCAAGGGTCCGAGCCTTGGTACCCTTTGAAGATCTCTTTCTCTTCCTCCCTCGACTTTGCCCGATTGCCAAGACCGGAGTTGAGTCTGGAGTAGGAGTGATAGCAACCGACTTCCCCTTAAGACCTGTTTCTACGGTCTTGAGAAGTCCCTGAAGTTTGCTGAGGGTGACCTCTTCCTTGTTCATGTGATATGTCATGCGGAATTGATCATAGCACGATGGTAAGGAGTGCAAAATGATATCTATTGCAAGCTCCTCAGGGAAGTTCACATTGAGCTTCAGCAAACGATCCACATACCTTTGCATTTTCTGCATGTGGCTCGTGACGGACTCTTCGTCCTTCATCATGGTTGTTATCATGGAGCAGATGACTTCGTACCTCTCTTGTCGTGCACTTTGATGGTATCTTTCCATCAAATCTTGGTGCATTTCATAAGGGTAGAAATCTTCATAAGACTTTTGGAGTTCAGCTGTCATGGTGGCCAACATGATGCAAGCCACCTTGGTTGCATCTCTTTCATGAGTATGAAAGTCAGCGATCTCCTGGGGAGTTGCAGTGGACTCGTCAATTTCCTTAAGTTCCTTGTCAAGGACATATTCTTTGTCCTCGTAGCGGGTAATCATCCTGATGTTTCTGATCCATTTATTGAAGTTGGATCCATCAAAGGTGACTTTTCCGCACAAACTCATAAGAGTAAAGGAGCCATTAGGATTCGAGCCAGAAGCATTATTTGAAGACATCTGAAAAAGAAGAACAAGTTTAGTTTAGATTTAAGAGAGTCCTTAATAAAACACCCAAATGTAATATTAATGCTAGGATCCAATCACAATATAATATAACTTAGAAGAGGTATGCCGTAATCTAAGCTATACCATATTTGAAAGGTAGGTGAATGACGATTCACCAATTTCCACCACGAAAACCGAAATATTAAATATTTAGTTTTTATTGGTTTTAGAAATTCCTAGATTCTTTGAGATCCAATGAACTTTTCAAAGGCATGTTTCAATCTCGGGAGTGCCCTCCAGGTTTTGTGACTGGGATGCCGAGGATCACAAAACGAGGTGTGAAGTAACCATGCAAATCACTTGGTACCCTTAAAGTTTATCACTCAATCGATGTGCCGGTAAACCACACACGCTCCACCGATACTATAATAAACCTTAAGTCACCCTTTACCTACCTTGTTAAGTCCAAGTTAGTGTGCCGGTTAACCACACACGCTCCACCAACGACTCAGACAAAGTGTAAAGTGTAATTTCATGGATTAGCACCTTATTCACATTTTTCATAAAGTAACTAAGATTGGGAATTTAATAAACATTTAGTTAATTTATTATATTCATCATACTTTGAATGAGAATTTATAAGTCCTTGTCTTACCCGTTCGGCTAACGACCCTCCACCAGTCAAGCAAGCGGTGGGTGAGAATATACACCCATTAAGTCACCATTTTATAGGCAACAAGCTTATACCCACCTTATAGACCGGCTTCGTGAATGAGGCGTACTAGCGGTAAGACGACTTGTTCTTATACATATATATATAATTATTAAATCATCATAATCTAAGTATAAGGGTTCAATTTTAACTTAACTTTTAAAATTCTAGCGGTAAGTATAAGGGTGCAATTTTAACTTTTAAAATTCTAGGGGTTGGAACTTAAAGTTTTAACTTAACTTTACTTGTTCCAAAACTTGAGGGCAAGTTTTGTAACTTTCAAAACTTTTCATTTCTTGTAACTTATGAGTTTAATAGAGTAATAAAATGAAGACTCTTCATTTTTATAACTCTTGTGTTTTCTTAATGGTTTTAACTCAAGTGTGACTCTTGGTTTTCCATAACTTAAGGATAAGTTATGGACTCCATTAAAACACATTATGATCAAGAATTAAACTACCAAATAGGTTACAAATAATTCCTATGATCACCTAAAACATCATAAGAACAAGAACATGAATATGAACACAATCAAAAATTACATAAAACTTTGTAATTTTGATAACTAGTTGTTGTAAATGAATTAGCAAAGACATTACACCACCAAAAACAAGTTTACAATTACCAAAACAGTTTAGGGTAATGTTTCTAATTCATTTTCCAGCAACTGAATCGAAATTCTGCACTCATTCGACCCTACTCGCCGAGTGCATAAACTGACTCGCCGAGTTGGTTGAAGATACTCATGGACTCGACGAGTCCCCCCTGTAGACTCGACGAGTCCATTCGCAGACAGCAAGAATTCTGATTCTGTTTTCAACTTTTAAGCACAAATAAGAACAAACAAGCCTAGGCTCTGATACCACTGATGGGTTTTGAGCATTCTAACACTTCCTAAGTGTACATGCAACCCTAATAACCTTGGATCTATGTTTGTCTAATTGTCATGCAAAGTTGAATTCCAAGGTTATATTCCTATCTAGCATACATGGGGAACAATTTTAACATAAAGTATAGATAGAATAACTTACCTTGTTGTTGCTTGTGTTCCTTGAAACCTTGTGAGCCTAGCACCCCAAGTGTGATGCCTCAAATGCTTCACACAACACCAAATGCTCTTGGAAGAACTTATGAGAGAATACTCACTTCTTCAAAATCGGCCAAGCCCTCTTGATTCTTAGTGTAGCCGATTTTGGGTGGAGAACATGTTACTTATATAGTGTTGACACATCTAGGGTTAAACCCTAATGTGTCATGACTCTTCATTTCCATGACCCATGGGTTTGTAACTCCCATGGAGCATCCATGGAGCATCCTATGGGTGGAACCCAACTTGATAGTCCATGGAGCCTTTTAGCTCACTATGCAAAATATGGATGATTTACATAATCAACCCATATATTTAATTAGTTATCTTTTTATCACTTAATTAATTCTAAATTAGTTCTTGATCAAACTAATCAAATAATATTATTAATATATTAGAACTTATAATATATTAATAATCTCCAAGTGTTATTTCTCTCATTTAGTCTATCCAATTGCATGGTGCCATGCAACCCAAATGGACCATGCCGGGTCGGGTCAAGTACATACCAGAAATAGTTATGGACTTAGACACCTTATCCAACAGTAATATCATATATTCTTGAAATGGAGATGCATGAGATTTTGTCCTACAATCTGTCGTGTCTTGGTTTTTCCCCAATGTTGTTCGTAAATGGCAATCATATAGGGTTTGGATAGACATGTCATGAGGAATAGGTGGAATCTATCTAGTCAAAGTTTATTTGTTCGCTTATTCTTTAATTAGTTGGAGTCGATATCTTTAGGCCCCTCGATGATTTGGTCTTGACATTAAAAATGTATGGTCATGCTAAGATAGAATTGATATCTCAATTTGCAGTTTGTTTTGGTTAACATAAGTTAATTTTGGGAAACAAAATCTTGAACGTTTGAGATAAACTATATCCATCTCCCATGTACATATAGATGTCTTGAAGAAACAAATGAATATTTGATCACTTATCTAAGGGTTGTATCATGACTCTATGTTGTGAGTATGGAAAATACATTTAATTGTATACTCTCTATTCATTACTAGTGAATACTAGACCAGATAGTGTTGGTAACTTGTGTAAGTGGGAATGACGAGGAATGGTTTCCATCGTTACAAAACAATTACACCTTTGGTAATATTACTATTAATAGTATGTTCCTTTTAGGTTACATGGAAGGACAAAAATAAGCAATAAATGACATGCAAAATTATAGAGACTTGATTTGTTAATTATTTAGTAGTTTTTAATTAATTAAATGAAATCTAGAAGTTCTAGAATGTTCTGGAGGATAAAATAAGATACTTTAAGTAGTTAGATATTTACGATATATATGGATAATTATTAGGTGACTAAAAAATTATCTTCTATGGTTTTATATCCTTCCCTATAAATAGAGAGGCATTTGGATGAATTTAGATGACGAATTTTACTCAAAACCCTAGAGAAAATTCAGTCCTACCTCCTCATTCTCAAAATACTCAAAACCTAGACATTACATCATGGTCACGACATGGTACCTGCAGTTCCAGCAGATTTAGTTTTTTAGAGCTTCGTTCATGGTGTTTGTTGCTTGGATGATTGTTGAATGTTGTTGATCTAAGTTCCTTGGGTGGGACTACGGAAGAGGAGTTCTACGTTGGACTCTTATCTCTCATTAATTAATATAAGATCTACAAAGGTTTCTAAGAACCCTAAAAGGTATGTATTCTTGCATAATCAAGTTGCACTAGATAGGTTGTTCATAGATCCGAATTTTGGGCCTATGGAGGATTAAAATTATTGCTTTTGTTATCCCTTTAGTGATGTTTAATGATCCTAAAAACCCATCACCTTGGTCAGTGTTGACTTCAGCCTATGAGGTTTTCTCAGCCCATTATTATTAGGTCAACCTCTCTATAAACAGTCTCATTTACTGTAACCCTAATGTGCTATACGAAAACGACTTTTACGGTAGGAAATAATAAATCTCACTCTTTCTCTCTTTCTCTCTATCTGTCTCACTCACTCTCTTTCTCTCTTACTCTCTCTCTCTCTCTCTCTCTCTCTCTCTCTCTCTCCCTCTCCCTCTCTATCTTGTGTTCATCGTGGACGTAGCTGATCATCATGATCGTGTGAACCATGTAAATTGATTGGGTCTTTTTCATTTTATTGTGCATTCATTGCTCTGGTTAGATCGTTTATCATTTATCAAAGTGTTGTTTTTTACCTAATGTAGAGAGATGGAGGGGGGGGGGTGGAGGGGTTAAATGTATGACTCAAGAGGGGTGGGTTGGGTGGTGTTTTTTAAATTGAAATAATAAGAAATTAAAAAAGAATTGTTTAAAAACATATTCATCATTTCACATTGGTGTGGACCAAAGCCAAAAATAACGTCAACCATAAGGACCAAAACCACACAAGATATCAAAAATTGAACTACGAATGCACCATAAAACTTTTTTGGACCATCACCACGTAAGTTTGACAACTATATTAGATCATTTTTACAAGACACAACTGCAAAGTTATTCCTTGTTGTTTCGCAAAAATTGTGGATATAGTCCAAAAAGTTCTTGAATTGCATTGAAGATCCAAAATCAAAAGTTCTCTGTGGTTTTAGTCCCAAAATTAAGAAATTTTTGTGGTTTTGGTCCCTCTAAGACTTAAAGGAACCGTTTTGACCTTTTAATTTATTTCTTTATATTATTTCATATTTATTTTCATATTTTATTAATTAAAATTAAAAAAGAAAAAAATTAGGCCACCTCATTCCATCCACCGTACCCTACCTACCCTTGTCTCTCTCTCTCTCTCTCTCTCTATCTCTCTCTCTCTATCTATCTATCTATCTATCTATCTATCTATCTATCTATCTCTCTCTCTCTCTCTCTCTCTCTCTCTCTCTCTCTCTCTCTCTTTCTCTAACACAGACCATTTCATCTTCAAGATTTTACTCTGCATATCCATCATCGACATTCCCATTTCCTTTCTTAGCGATCGAACCCCAAAGTCGATTTCATAAAAAATGAAACACACCTTCAATGAAACCTCATTCCCCTTCAACAATCCACCAACCCGTTATATTACCCAAGAATCGCTCTTAGATAATCCTATATTGATATTGAATATAAACTCTCAAAGAAACCAAGCTTGATGATGTTTAAAAGGAAATCACGTACATCTACAACATCTACTGTTTCTTCTTCCTATTTCACTCGATCTTAGTGCTTGTCTTCAGCAACACATCTTCTTCATTTGGATCCTGAAACTGATCATGGATCCTATCGCTCTATTCTCGCCATTGTTCTCTTTAGGATTAATATAGGTTGTTTATGGTATACAATCTTCTAGATGAGCATTATTCATTTTGTAGATTCATCTAGGGCTTGTGAAGGTCAATTTGATGGTTATAGGTTATCCTTTTCGGTTTTAATTCAATTGATGGAAAATTGTTCCAGTTTAGGGTATGACATATTGATTTGGATTTAGGAGGAATATGACTATTCTATTAGTGGGGTGTTTGAAGTTAAACCGAAGAGTTATTTGGGTTTTAGATACAAATGTTAAATTTTAGTATGTCATTTAAGCATGCCGACTTCAGAGTTAAGGGATTCATCGATGCCATGACTTTAGACTATCATGGAGATACTTATCACCCCATTTCCAATAATTACAACAATACAACCATTTTACAAATGATATCTCTCAATGGATAATGTAACAACAGCGAAATTCAGGTCAAAATTTAAAATCTTATAAAACCGTAATTAAGTATACTAAGTGGTAGATATTGTAACAAGGTTTTCATACATATAAAGAACACTAAAATCCGAGTTATAACGAAGAAGTTATAACCATTCTAAGTTTCCCGACAAAAACCGGCAATACGAAGTTACGTAAAAACGCAAAGTTTCAACAAAACACTTTTTGACCTTAGGTGACTAAATGAAAGTCATAGATATCGTCAAACCGTAACCGTACATAAAAAGAACGTCCAAATCTGACTTCGTATGAGGAAGTTGTGATTTTTCTAAGTTACAGATATAGCAGTAGATAGCTAAAAACTCGAAATAGAGATCGAGAGACTTTTGGCCAAAACAACCTAAATAAGAATCAAAGGGATCAACAATTCTAGCGCAACGGTAAAAAGTCTGACGAAAACGGACGTCGGATGAAGAAGTTATGGAACTTTAACGGACTTTTCCTGTCCCGACCTATTAAAAATATAATATTAAAAATAAAATCAAAACTAGCCGACGGAGTCTAAACGAAAGTCGTAGATCGTAGTCTCACCTTCGCGGGGATATAAAGAACGTCAAAAACGGAGTTCGTATGAGGGAGATATGAATTTTTGAAGTTTGATAATTAATTTATATATAATTTTTATTCAAAATTCGGTATTATCCGAAGCGGAGTCAGCCTAGGGCTATAGTACGCGCCGCGTACCCTCGTACGCCCCGCGTACTCAGAGGACACGGCCTCGGATCGTCCACGTCACCCCTATGCGAGCTATCCCTCTCCCGTCCCATCCGAGACGCTGCAGCCGAGGAAGCGGTCAGCAATGACGTCCCGTACGCGCCGCGTACGGGAGTACGCCCCGCGTACGCAAGCTGATCCGCCCCCCTATAAAAGGGATGTGAGGGCTCCTGAGAAAAGGGCTCATTCTCTCTCATTTCTCTTGCGTTTTTCCTCGTTTTCCGTGCTCATACTACCCCGAAGCCCTGGTCGCTTCGTGCAAGATCCGAAGGTCGATTTTTCTCCCGAGGAATCCCGAGATTTCCGAGGAAAATCCATTTCCCGAGACGAAACTCTGCCGTTTTTCCATCTCGCTATCTTCAAGTTGTCAAGTGAGTTCATACCCCTTTCAAACACACTTTAAATACATTTTTAAATGCTTTTATACTCTTTTAGGGGGGAATACAAGTAAACATACGGTTATTATCGTGTATTTTATAAAGTTTCACTTCACTTGTGTTATCAAATAAACCACTTGGAACTCATTACTATTATGGAAAACTCTTGTCATACTTTGTGTGCATTAGACTTATACGAAGTATATAATGGTCTTTCATTGTTAAATCTTTTTATACATTCTAAAAACTTATGATTTTGCTTTATCAAACATTGTGAAAAGGGATAAACTTTGCGTACAAAACTATCACTTTAATATCAACTTAATTGAGAATCCATGAGCCGTGTACATCTTCAAACGTTACTTTTCTTTATTAGAAAGTACTGCAGTAAGTCCTGTTTATAACCAGAATCTCCCGCGACGAGAACGTGTCAAATGTGTATAGATCTATACGGGAAGTCATGATCCCGCGCCCTGACTGTTAGCTACAGTCCGTCTTTTGGGGTGACAGTTGTCATAGCACTGCGACGCCTGAAGAACGTCGTTACATGCATATTATGTTTAGTATGGTTATAAAACTCATCGGATATACAATTATTATGATATTCAGTTTTGATGAACGAGTAGCTATTAAAACTATTCTTCATCCAACCGGTTCGATCTTCGCGTAGTTTTATTATATATAAAACTATGACACAACTTACGAGAAACGTCGGTTTCTTGCAATTTTCGGTCTTACAGACTGCCATTTTGTGTGAGGAAAATAAGGGTTTTTCCTGCATACAAACCAAACAACTAATAGGAAAATAAGGGATTTTCCCGGTGCAATCATTTACAACTTATAACACGAACATCTATATGCATCTCATACTTTTATAAGAAAATAAGGGTTTTTCTTGGAAAACACAACAAATCGTATCCCAACCATTAGGGAAAATATGGGATTTTCTGGATCTAATACATTCATTTTCAACACAACAAATCACAACTCTTTACATTTGAAATGCTACGTTTTCTGGAAAACATACACCCATTTTGGAATGGCATCCAATTTTTCTAAACTACTTATGGACTCACCAACTTAATTGTTGACTCTTTTTCTTTGAAATAACTTGTATTCTCAGGGAATCGCTAAGCAGGTTTGGAAATCAACTTTTGGGATTAACGTGCTGGCGTTAATTACTTCTTTTGGAATGATGTTTATGTATTTAACTTTTGAACATGTAATGAATACAATTATGTAAACATTTTGGAAACTTTAATATATATGGTGGTGTGTACTTTCCTTTCTATGAACTGTTATGATACTGAATATGACGTCCTCCGCCCCCGAACGTTTCCGCCGTTCTGGTTTGGGGGTGTGGCAGATTGGTATCAGAGCATTGTTTATAGTGAATTAAGTATATCAAAACCATTTTTGGTATACAACTATAAACACAACTGGGCAAAAACACTCTGAGTAAGAGTCATACTTTTAAAATTAAATTTATTTAGTTTTTGTAAAGTAGGCATGCATTCATTCCATATTAATAACATGGTCAGTATCATAATTAAAACAATATAGAAGTATTATAAATAAGTTGTGCAGTGCAGGTATGCCTTGGGACATGTAATCGGAACTGGGAAGAATGTAGCCTGATCAACTACATTTGTCCAAGGGCCGACTAACGTATGCCAAGGAGCGTCTACAATGGACAACAAATTTAAAACTTACCAAAAGCATATCATTAAAGAATACTAAGGGAGTATTCGAGTGCCTTCAACCATTAAACTTAAGAGTAAATTCCATATGCTTTAGCTTATAGTCAATTCTTAACCCTATTCACGTATAGACTCAAATGGCTGGATTCCATCACCCCAATGACCCCTACTACCCCAACCAAGGTAATGGAGAAGGGATAGAGAATGATCCCGAGGAAGGAATGCAAGAAGAATCAGACTCAGATCCAGAGAACAATAACCTACCCTTAACGGCTCCAATTCAAAATCCTAATCCTCGACCGGAATTTCATGGCTCGACGCCCCTTTGGACAACTAATCTGAATAGGTGGAGCCACGAACAGGATCAACCCCTTCCATTCAACGGAGACCAAAGCTTCTACAACCTAAGCGAGGGAGGCTCAGCAGACAGAGCCCTTCCTATATTGGTTCGTCGGATTTCCCGCATTGATGAGCAAGGACGGACGACCATCCATCGAACTAAGAAAAATGATGCGAACACTGGAGTCAACACAGTTCGCATTCGACAATTAGGATTAGCTCACGAGAGAATCATAAATCGAAATGAAGCGTTGCAGAGAGAGCTAGCGGCAACTCAAACCGAAGTGATAGAACTTCGGGCACACCAGGCAAGACATGAACAACATATGCTCGAGATGGAGCGTCAGTTGGCAGAATCTAAGACCCATGTAGCCAGCTCACGTAACAAATAATACTTGTCTGACTTTCAAAATTTGGTCATAGCATAAGACCTCGGATAAAGTCCTTGCTTTTCTTAACCTCATAATCGGAGACCATTAGATAGGTCAAATTTTCCTAACTACAAAATGTAATGCACCATGTTTTATAATATGATGTATCTCCTTTATTAAACCCTTTGCATACCTCTCCAATTCATGAGTTTATCTACTCTCCTTATAAGTCGAACTCAAAACCCTATTCAGGGGTAAACCAAACTTCTGATATAACAGAACACTAATGCGCGACTTTCGAATCATTAAAACTTATAGTTCTTCTTGTTATTTCCATATCATAATCATGTCGCCAAAGAAAAACGATCAACCCATCAACCAAACACCAACTCTTCAGATTGATGCAGTTACCTTTCAAGCTGCAGTCTCGGCTGCCGTATCAGCTGTTCTGACCCACCTTAACGCTAACAGTGCGAATGTTAGCGGGATTGTTAACAATAACTCCAATCCAAGTAACAGTAAAATACCTCGACGGGCAACAAATTACCACGAAACCTCGAATCCCAAGACCAAGAATAACAAACGAAAGCTTTGGGCTAAAGCTAAAGGAAAATCACCCCAAGGGATGAGCAAAAGACGACAACATGTGGCAACCTTCGCAGCCACGACATCTGTACATCCTACTACCATCTCTTCTGGTATCCCAATTGTCCCTACACCAGCTAGGCAATATGCCGGAAACCTACCGGAATGCAATAAGTGCGGCTTCCATCATCTAGGTAGTTGTCGTCCGTTACACTGCTTTAAATGCAACAAGAACGGACATACTACAATTTGCTGCTGGACTCGGACCCAACACATTACCTCAAACACCAATGTCGAAATCTCTCGAATATGCCATCTATGCGGCGTAATGGGACACTTCAAGAGGGACTGTCCAACAGAGAAGGATGACGGCGAATCCGGAGGAGTTTGACCTCAGAATGGAAAGAAGCAACGAAAGAACCTACTATAGTATACGTTCACTTGAAATCGTCAGTATTATGTATGTCTTTTTTTAAAACATGTTTAAAACTAGTGCAACTAGAGTCTTACCTCTTGCGGGATCCCGTCGGTATAGGGATGCTCGTACTGCATATACTTACCTTTTGTAGTATACCTTATTCGCATCAATAGTCTTATAGTAGTCTAAAGTGCTGTAACTCTGTTGATGGTTGCACGGTTATGTTTTGTCTATAAACATCTTACGTTCAAATCTAATGTCTTTAAGTTTCCTTATGATTCTGACATTATCATATGACTTGATTCAATTTGATCCTCACAAAAACAGCTTCATACGTACATCCCTTCCTCCGAAATTCTCTTTCTAGCAAAGCCTTCATTCTAGAATACCAAAGTACTCGTGCATAGAGCACTTATTGTTTCTCATCCTTTCCGAAGAAAAATTCAACAAACCGCCCCGAAGTACCACACGTGTAGTACGTCAAGTTCAATCCAAAGACCCACAGTTTCAAGCCTAATTATATACGGCTCATATACCTGAGACTATGATTGACGAACCTGGTATGGTTTCTACTTTCAAAACCCCGAAGTACTCATGTGAGGAATCATTACAACTTTCCCGTAGTATCCCCCAACAGATCATTTAGAAAAACCACGCTTACAACAAGACAAATCCAAGCGCAGAAACTAGCATTGAATCCAACCATGAACTTCAAAACATGGCTGCCCTAATTCATCGAGTGAATATGCTAACACTTAGAAGAACATAAATAAATAAACCCAAAAACCGCACGATCCCGATCGGTCGCAGTGATAGGCGGAGAAATGAAGGTCCGCTGAAACACGCACATTAGGATCTAGATTCATAAAGGAACAATAGGAACAAATGGACCATAAGCACTCACGCCTGCCCGCAAGTATTGGAGTCCCAGTCAAAATGCGAATTTCGGGACGAAATTCTCTCTAACGGGGGGATAATGTAACAACAGCGAAATTCAGGTCAAAATTTAAAATCTTATAAAACCGTAATTAAGTATACTAAGTGGTAGATATTGTAACAAGGTTTTCATACATATAAAGAACACTAAAATCCGAGTTATAACGAAGAAGTTATGACCATTCTAAGTTTCCCGACAAAAACCGGCAATACGAAGTTACGTAAAAACGCAAAGTTTCAACAAAACACTTTTTGACCTTAGGTGACTAAATGAAACTCATAGATATCGTCAAACCGTAACCGTACATAAAAAGAACGTCCAAATCTGACTTCGTATGAGGAAGTTGTGATTTTTCTAATTTACAGATATAGCAGTAGACAGCTAAAAACTCGAAATAGAGATCGAGAGACTTTTGGCCAAAACAACCTAAATAAGAATCAAAAGGGATCAACAATTCTAGCGCAACGGTAAAAATTCTGACGAAAACGGACGTCGGATGAAGAAGTTATGGAACTTTAACGGACTTTTCCTGTCCCGACCTATTAAAAATATAATATTAAAAATAAAATCAAAACTAGCCGACGGAGTCTAAAGAAAGTCGTAGATCGTAGTCTCACCTTCGCGGGGATATAAAGAACGTCAAAAACGGAGTTCGTATGAGGGAGATATGAATTTTTGAAGTTTGATAATTAATTTATATATAATTTTTATTCAAAATTTGGTATTATCCGAAGAGGAGTCAGCCTAGGGCTATAGTACGCGCCGCGTACCCTCGTACGCCCCGCGTACTCAGAGGCCACGGCCTCGGATCGTCCATGTCGCCCCTATGTGAGCTATCCCTCTCCCGTCCCATCCGAGACGCTGCAGCCGAGGAAGCGGTCAGCAATGACGTCCCGTACGCGCCGCGTACGGGAGTACGCCCCGCGTACGCAAGCTGATCCGCCCCCCTATAAAAGGGATGCGAGGGCTCCCGAGAAAAGGGCTCATTCTCTCTCATTTCTCTTGCGTTTTTCCTCGTTTTCCGTGCTCATACTACCCCGAAGCCCTGGTCGCTTCGTGCAAGATCCGAAGGTCGATTTTTCTCCCGAGGAATCCCGAGATTTCCGAGGAAAATCCATTTCCCGAGACGAAACTCTGCCGTTTTTCCATCTCGCTATCTTCAAGTTGTCAAGTGAGTTCATACCCCTTTCAAACACACTTTAAATACATTTTTAAATGCTTTTATACTCTTTTAGGGGGGAATACAAGTAAACATACGGTTATTATCGTGTATTTTATAAAGTTTCACTTCACTTGTGTTATCAAATAAACCACTTGGAACTCATTACTATTATGGAAAACTCTTGTCATACTTTGTGTGCATTAGACTTATACGAAGTATATAATGGTCTTTCATTGTTAAATCTTTTTATACATTCTAAAAACTTATGATTTTGCTTTATCAAACATTGTGAAAAGGGATAAACTTTGCATACAAAACTATCACTTTAATATCAACTTAATTGAGAATCCATGAGCCGTGTACATCTTCAAACGTTACTTTTCTTTATTAGAAAGTACTGCAGTAAGTCCTGTTTATAACCAGAATCTCCCGCGACGAGAACGTGTCAAATGTGTATAGATCTATACGGGAAGTCATGATCCCGCGCCCTGACTGTTAGCTACAGTCCGTCTTTTGGGGTGACAGTTGTCATAGCACTGCGACGCCTGAAGAACGTCGTTACATGCATATTATGTTTAGTATGGTTATAAAACTCATCGGATATACAATTATTATGATATTCAGTTTTGATGAACGAGTAGCTATTAAAACTATTCTTCATCCAACCGGTTCGATCTTCGCGTAGTTTTATTATATATAAAACTATGACACAACTTACGAGAAACGTCGGTTTCTTGCAATTTTCGGTCTTAGAGACTGCCATTTTGTGTGAGGAAAATAAGGGTTTTTCCTGCATACAAACCAAACAACTAATAGGAAAATAAGGGATTTTCCCAGTGCAATCATTTACAACTTATAACACGAACATCTATATGCATCTCATACTTTTATAAGAAAATAAGGGTTTTTCTTGGAAAACACAACAACTCGTATCCCAACCATTAGGGAAAATATGGGATTTTCTGGATCTAATACATTCATTTTCAACACAACAAATCACAACTCTTTACATTTGAAATGCTACGTTTTCTGGAAAACATACACCCATTTTGGGATGGCATCCAATTTTTCTAAACTACTTATGGACTCACCAACTTAATTGTTGACACTTTTTCTTTGAAATAACTTGTATTCTCAGGGAATCGCTAAGCAGGTTTGGAAATCAACTTTTGGGATTAACGTGCTGGCATTAATTACTTCTTTTGGAATGATGTTTATGTATTTAACTTTTGAACATGTAATGAATACAATTATGTAAACATTTTGGAAACTTTAATATATATGGTGGTGTGTACTTTCCTTTCTATGAACTGTTATGATACTGAATATGACGTCCTCCGCCCCCGAACGCTTCCGCCGTTCTGGTTTGGGGGTGTGACAGATAACTAGGTTTCAATCTTTTATAAATTTCTTCAAGATTTGCAACCATTTTACAGATGCAAGCATGAATAATTTTATTTGTTTTTTCATAGGCGACATGCTTCATCTCAGACAACCTCATCATCCATATTTAATCACAAGGTTTCAATATTGATCTCCTTAAAGTCTGTTTTGGTTTTGTTTTAGGATTTAGTGTTACTTTTCAATGTTATGAAATTGGTGATGTTGTATTTGATTTTTGTAATTTATGATTAAGATCATGGTGAATATTTTTGTAAGTTCTGAATAAGAATATGATGAAGATGAATATAGTGTTGTTATATTTATTCATTGTACATGAGAGAGAGAGAGAGAGAGAGAGAGAGTGAGAGAGAGAGAGAGAGAGAAAGAGAGAAATAGTGGGGTGGGTTGATTATTTATTTTTACTTATTTGGATAATAAGAAAAAGCAAAAGAAATGCAAAAAAGAAAGTAAGATGGTAAACTAGTCATTTTAACTTTTTTAGCAGCAAAACCACATAAATTTCTTGATTTTGGACCTTCCATGCAAGTTGAAAACCTTTTGGACCTTATTATAGTTTTTTGCAAACCAAAGTGTAACATTCTAAAAATTCAACAAATTAATTTTTTTTCAAAACAACCCTTTTTCTAAAAGTAGTGTTACAAAACCACTGTTTTCAAAACATTATTTAAATTTAGAGTCTCCCAAGATCAAATCAGTTGAAAACCAATGATGTGTACGGCCAAGCCTTCGCATTGCCACGGTCCACTGATGTACCTGAAACCATAAACCAAAACTATAAGCACGAAACTTAGTGAGTTTCCCCCAAATACCACCACTTAAACATAATAGAAAACATGCATATAGATCCTTCAGTCTAACTGGAACCCCTACCGGCCTACAATATATCAGTTGCACTCATAGAGCCTTCAGCCTGACTGGAACACCATGTCACACCCTGAAAATCGAAGGCGGAAACATTTTCGGGGTTGACTCCACGTTGAGTATCAAATCCAATGCACATAGTAAGTAAAGTAAAGCAACCATTACATTACATAATAAAGTTTTACAGTTGTTTCAAAAGTAAAGTTTGTACAGTGGTGATACATAGTATATATAAACAAAATGAAACGGATCTTCATGTACACCGTCTTCAAGCAAAAAGGATCTTCGGGTACCTGTTCTAACACTGACCTGAGAACACAATCGGTTTGAAAATCAACATAAAGCTGGTGAGTTCATAAGCGGTTTTTGTTTGTGAAAATGTTTCGAGTTTTCTTTTTGTTTCTGAAATGTTATGTACACCAAGAAAAACCCGTATTTTCTTAAAAGTTGGTTATTGTTTCACAAATGTAAAGTATAATAAGTTTGTACACTGAAAACATGTCTACTCATGTGAAAATGTATAGTTGGTTATCTGACTTGTTAAACTGTTCTGTTTACTTATCATGTGTTACCAGGAAAGTCCCATACTTTCCTTATTGTATGTTACCAATTGTAAAAGATGTAATGTTATCCAGTTTGTTACTCTGTCTAGTTATGTAAGTATTACCCAGGAAAGCCCCATGCTTTCCTACATGTTGGTTCCTAATGTAAACGATGTTAAAGATGTAAAAGATGTAATCGTGATTAGGTTCCATGTTTTCCCCAGGAAAGTCCCGTACTTTCCTGAATGTTAGTTATAGTACGTGAAGGATGTAAAAGATGTAAAAGATGTAAAAGATGTATAAAGTGGTTCATTATTACTATAAGTAAATCTCTGTTATCCTAATTGCGAGTTCCATAACCATACAATAGACTAAAACCTGTGGCAATAAGTGGTCCACATGTGGCAATAAGTAGTCCACATACTTATGACTTTCGTCACCCTTGAACCATTTCGGTTTGGCTGTAGCTAGCAGCCAGGTGTGGGGTAGTCAGCCCCGTATAGATCTATACACTCAAGTCACGCTCTCTAAATACCAAAGATTCTGGTTATGGGTGTAGTCCTCCACTCGCGTATATGTGTGGAGTGTTACCGAGTACAAAACAGTGTACAAGTATTATGTTCAAATGTTTAATGTCATGCTTTAAACTGATAAAATGTGGAAAACCATTTGTGAAATATATGTAAAACATAACAGTTTAAAGACCTATTTCACAAAAATATATTACGTGATCTGCATGTTCAAATGGTTATCAGTTGTGATGATCAGTAATAAAAGAATATGAAATATGAAACACACATTTGAAAACATGTTTTGAGTACAAGAATTCTCTTGTACTTTGCTTGTGTTCCCCCTGAAAACAGTGAAAACAGTGAAAAAGGGTAGGGGTATGAACTCACCGGACAAGGAAACGTGTCGGTTTTGTATACTAGATGTTGGTTCGGGGTTTTATTACTCGCGATGTCCCTATGTAAAATGAAATAATGTCCATATATATACAATTAGGGATACATTCACTAATCATATGGAACATTACACTCCAATGAGGTTAAACACCTCAAAACGAGCGTTTGGAGTGACCCGGGTGACATCTTCGGACGTGTAATGGTACTAGGGACTTGGGACTTGATTTTACCCCCCAAGAGTAAACATTTTAAAGATTTTACAGCCACATAACACACTCACACATGAGTTTACGGCCGTAAACTCATGTTGGTGTAGTTTTGAGTGTTTAAATGGCTTAAATGGACATGGGGATTGTTGGAATGGATTTCTAAAATGCCTTGGAATTGATTGAATGAAATTATATCACCTAAAAGGGAGTTTACGGCCACACCATATGAGTTTACAGCCGTAAACTCACCTATGGCCAAGGAAAATTGATTTGAGCTTCAAAGGACAATCACATGTGATTCTAGTTAATTTTCCAAGCCTTGTTATGAATTTAGAACATCATTTAACACACTTTTTGGAGTTTACAGCCTAGAGGTATGTTCTAAGGCTGTAAACTCTCTTATACCTATGAAAAAGATAGTTTTTGATGCTTAAAACAATCACATGTGATTCTAGAAATTTATGCAAACCATTTGAGTGTATTTGATGCATCATTAACATGGTTTTATGAGTTTACAGCCAAGGGTATGTTCCTAGGCTGTAAACTCCTATAAATGACATTTTGATATGTTTCAAACCCTTAAACTATTTTTAGATGCATCTAGATTTTACCACAAGGCCATTGGTTGAGTTTCAAGGCATTTGGACATGATTTAAGGCACTAAATCCCCATTTAAGTGGAGTTTACAGCCCAAGAATGTGCCTTGGCCGTAAACTCACTTTTTTCCCCCAAAAATCATGTTTAAAGTATTCCAAGTCTAGATTAGCAAGCCTTAAGGTCATATCTACGTCCCAACTATGATTTGGAAGGGTTATTTGGCTCAAAAACCCCTTGAACATGAGTTTACGACCCAAGAATATGTCTTGGCCGTAAACTCACTTTTTTCCTTCAAAATTAATGTTTTAAATGTCATAAGTCCTTTCCATTAAGTCATTAAGCCATATCTAATGTCCAACAATGCTTAGGAAGGGTTTTAGGGCTTAAAAACCACATCTTTAGGAGTTTACGGCCCAAGCTTGTTCCTTGGCCGTAAACTCATGTTCTTGGTCCCAAAACACAAATTAAACATAAATTTAAAGGCTAAAGAGGTTGAATAACAAGTTAGGGGTGTTACCTCTTTGATTTCAAGCCTTAAATCTTTGTTTTGGACCTTGATTTTGGAATGAGGAGAGAGGTTGTGAGAGTTAAATGAGAAATTGACCAAAGGCTTCAAATGGAGGCTTAAACACATTTATATAGTGTTTAAGTTTTGGACACGGTGGAAATCTACCCGATACCGGCGTTAGACGAGGCTTTTGGTCGTACCCGATTCAGTTGCCGTAACCCAATATGGTAAATTCTAGAAATATTCCGATCACTAAAATTGGATGTTTAAATGTTTTCTAAATGTATTAAGACACCAATTAAGTCATTTTAAATGTGTACAAGTTAATGACTTAATTAAACGGAAGATCGGAAATCGAATTTGGAAACGAAGATTGGTTGCGTGAATTGTACAACGAAAGAGTTACAAAAGATAGCACGGAAATTTCGGGTTGTTAAATTATCCCCCCGTTAAAGGGAATTTCGTCCTGAAATTCAAAGTTTAAATACAAGACAAGATACAAATCATGGATCAGAAAAGAGTTGTGGATACTTCTGTTTCATTGAATCTTCCCGTTCCCAAGTGAATTCCGGTCCCCGTTTGGCATTCCAGCGAACCTTCACTAACGGGATGCGACTTTGTGTTGTACGTTTGATTTCTCGATCCATGATTTCAATCGGTTCCTCCCCAAAGTTGAGGTTTTCATTGATCTCGATCTCGTCTAAGGGAATTGTTAGGGTTTCATCGGATAGGCACTTTTTGAGATTTGAAACGTGGAAGACAGGATGAATGTTACTGAGTTCGTGAGGCAAATGAAGTTTATAGGCAACTGGACCGATCCTGGAGAGGATCTCGAAGGGTCCAATGTACCTTGGATTAAGTTTCCCATGCTTACCAAAGCGTACAGTGCCTTTCCAGGGCGAGAATTTTAACAGGACGCGGTCTCCAACCTGGAATTCTAGTGGTTTCCGACAATTATCAGCGTAACTCTTTTGACGATCACGTGAAGCTTTCAGTTGGTTACGGATTTGAATGATCTTTTCCGTGGTTTCAAGGATGATTCCAGGACCAGTGAGAGCACTATCGCGGACTCGACTCTTGGCTAACTGTGTATCCCCCACCTCGGCCCAACACAGAGGGGATGTGCACTTACGACCGTATGGGGCTTCGAACGGAGCAGCCCTAATACTGGTGTGGTAACTGTTGTTGTATGAGAATTCGATCAAAGATAGATGTGTATCCCACGACTTTCCAAAGTCAATGACACATGCTCTAAGCATGTCCTCCAAGGTTTGGATTGTTCTCTCACTCTATCCATCGGTTTGAGGATGATATGCTGTGCTCATATCTAGTTTGGTTCCAAGAGCTTTCTGAAGGGATTGCCAGAATCTGGAGGTAAACCTGCTATCTCGATCAGAGATAATAGATACAGGTACACCGTGTAGACGTACTACCTCTTGGATGTAGATTCGTGATAGTCTTTCCATCTTGTATGATTCTTTGATCGGAATGTAGTGAGCGGATTTTGTCAAACGATCGACAATTACCCAAATGGTATCATACCCACTAGAAAACTTGGGTAGTTTGGTGATGAAGTCCATGGTAATCATCTCCCATTTCCACTCGGGAATATCGGGTTGTTGGAGCAGACCTGAAGGTTTCTGATGTTCGACTTTTACTTTGGCGCAAGTCAGACACTTGCCCATGAATGTAGCTATCTCAGCTTTCATGTTTGGCCACCAGTATTGTTTCTTGAGATCTAGCTACATCTTGTCCGAACCCGGGTGAACAGAGTATTTGGTTCTGTGCGCTTCTTCCATGACTATTTCCCTGAATCCTCCGGACTTGGGAATCCAGATTCGATCCATGAAACAGTGAACTCCGTCACCTCTGATCTCAAGTTTCTTTTCCATTCCTCTCAAAGCTTCATTTGACATGTTCTCGGGTTTGAGGGCTGTTAACTGGGCTTCTCGGATTTGCATGAGTAAGTTGGAATGGATGGTCATCGTCTGGTTTCTCACTTTGTGGCATGCACTATCCTTTCGGCTAAGGACATCTGCTACCACATTGGCCTTGTTGGGGTGGTAATGGATTTCACACTCATAATCACTGAGTAATTCTACCCATCGCCGTTGCCTCATGTTTAAGTCTTTCTGATTAAAGATGTGTTGCAGGCTCTTGTGATCAGTGAAGATTGTGCACTTGGTTCCGTAGAGATAATGTCTCCAAATCTTCAATGCAAAGACTACTGCTCCTAGTTCCAAGTCATGTGTAGTATAGTTGACCTCGTGTGCTTTCAGCTGCTTTGAGGCATAGGCAATCACCTTTCCTCTTTGCATAAGCACACAACCTAAACCTTGATTAGACACATCGCAGTAGACAATGAAGTCCTCTGTCCCTTCAGGCGGCTCTATTCAACGTTTGGAATGCAGTTTCTTGTTTATCACTCCAACAAAAGGGTACACCTTTCTGTGTTAGAGTGGTTAAAGGTTTGGCGATTTTGGAAAAGTTCTGAATGAATCATCGATAGTAGCCGGCAAGACCCAAGAATTGACGAATTTCTGTGGGCGTTTTCGGTGCCGACCAATTCTCTATCGCTTTAATCTTGGAAGGATCTACATGAATACCCTCCTCACTTACCACATGACCGAGGAAAGTTACCTTCCGTATCTAGAATTCACATTTGGAAAATTTCGCGTATATCTTTTCGGATCTAAGGGTCTCCAACACTAACCTCAAGTGTTGCTTGTGGTCTTCTTCGCTTCGGGAATAGACGAGGATGTCGTCAATGAACACGATGATGAACTTGTCTAAGAACGGACGGCACACCCGGTTCATCAGGTCCATGAACACAGCAGGTGCATTGGTTAGACCAAAGGGCATCACTACGAACTCGTAGTGTCCATACCGAGTCCTAAAAGCTGTTTTGGAAACATCATTCTCCTGGACTCGTAACTGATGGTACCCTGACCGAAGGTCTATCTTTGAAAAGTAGCTGGCTCCCTGGAGTTGATCGAAGAGGTCGTCTATTCGTGGAAGAGGATATCGGTTCTTAACGGTTAACTTGTTCAGTTCACGATAGTCGATACACATTCGAAAGGATCCATCTTTCTTTTTGACAAACAATACCGGAGCTCCCCAGGGTGAGGAACTCGGTCTAATGAATCCTTTACTGACCAACTCATTGAGTTGACTGGATAACTCCTGCATTTCTGCCAGAACTAAGCGATACGAAGACTTTGCTACGGGGGTAGCTCCAGGAATTAGGTCAATACGGAACTCGACCTGACGTTCGGGAGGGATTCCTGGAAGCTCTTCGGGAAACACATTAGGAAAGTTACAGACTTCAGGGATGCTCGCGAGGTTTCTAACTTCTTGTTTCTCGTTGATCACATGGGCTAAGAATGCAATGCACTCCTTTCGTAGGAGTTTTCGAGCTTTGATGCACGAAATGATATGAAGATTGGAACTGGGTTTATCGCCATAGATTACGAGAGTTTGATCCGAGGGAAGATTGAGATGAATGGATTTTTCGTAATAAAGAATATCAGCATGATTGGGACTCAACCAATCCATGCCAATGATAACATCAAAGCTCTTAATGGAAACATGCATGAGATCTATAGGAAATGAGTGATCATTTAGGGTAAGTGTACAACCTATGAATACGTCGTTAGCGCTTTCTTTCTCACCGTTAGCCATCTCGACGGTAAACGTTTCAGTTAGTGGTTGAGGATTAGGTTTTAGATTATGTTTGAATGCATGAGTAACAAAACTCCTTTCAGCACCCGAATCGAAAAGAATACTAGCATATGAGTTGTCGAGAAGGAACGTACCCGAAACAACAGTGGGATCAGCAACTGCTTCCTCCCGTCCCATGGTTAGAATCCTCCCAGTGTTATCAGCAGTTGACTTCTTGGGACAGTTCCTTTTAAAGTGCCCAACTTCTCCACAGTTGTAGCAGGCTTGACTAACATCTGCTCCAGATGATTGATTGGCTGATTCGGTAGGAGTTTTGCAGAATCGAACTGTGTGCCCTTTCCAACCACAGTTGGTACAGGATAGTTCTCGGCAAGGACCAGGATGATGATGGTATTTACACTTGTCACACAGAGGGAGGCTACCAGCATATTTACTGGTAGGAGTTGGGGCTGTGGATCCCATGACAGAAGCTGCAGCAACCGGGGTAGCAGTAGCAGCATAGACTGCTACCGTCTGCTGTTTCTTGGAAGATCCTTGAGAAGTTTGACCTTTCTTCTTCTTCCAGAATTTTCTCTTTTCGCCACTCCTTTGAGTCGGCTCAGAAGTGGTAGTGATTTCTTTAACATCGTCGTTGTGATCAATCAGAATTTGAGCTAAAGTTTTGGCACTGTCATAGGTATCCGGACGAGCAGCCAAAACATGACTCTTTGTCGGTTGGGATAACCCCCAAACGAACCTTTTGATCTTTTTGTTCTCAGGAGTGACTAATCATGGGCAGAGAAGTGCGAGATCATCGAATCGGGAAGTGTATGCAGCAATGTCGGAACCTTTCATCTTCAAGTTCCAGAGCTCGTGCTCTAGTTTCTGCATTTCACCACGGGGGTAGTACTCGGCTATAAGGAGTTCTTTCATGGCCTCCCAGCCCATGGCATTGGCTACGGGTAAGGTTAGAGATTTGACTCGGCCATTCCACCAGGTCAAGGCTTTATCAACAAAGGTACAGGCCGCAAACTTGACCTTATCAGATTCCGCGCAAGCACAGATTTTGAAGATGGACTCGATTTTCTCGAACCATCGGGATAAGGAAATGACACCTCCAGCGCCATTAAAGGATGTTGGTTTTGCGTTCATGAAATCCTTGTAAGAACCCCCTCTTTGGTGTCCCTGGCTAACCTCGGGGTTTTGAGATTGAGGACCACCTCCTGAACCACTAGGGTTCATTTGTGACATAACTGCCACCATTGCAGCTGTCATGACCGTCTGGAGTGATACTAGGTCAAACTGGGGAGGAGGTGGCGGTGAAGAAGGATTGTTGTTCTTCTTTGAGCTGGGTCTCTTTCGGGGAGGCATCTTGATCTAATAAGATCAAGAAAGAGAGGATGGTAAGTCCTCTATATTGAATCGATAGAGATGGCAGTTATATGATCCGAATAAGGGATAAAACAGGAAAGAGTTATCGAAACAGATAATTTATCGCTAAGAATAATCACAGAAAGCCACTCGAATAAGGATTTCTACAAAGGATTGGGATCGAGAAATACTCCTATAGTATTTCATGAATTGTTTACGACAATGATTCGATGTTTGGGATATTAGGGTAAGTTTTAGGCATGCAACATACCACAGTCACTCCCAAGCACATGTTGGCCGTGTCTCGAATGAATATAGTTGGCCAGGCTATATTGACCCTAGACACGACTACATAACTGCCCAGGTTTAACCATAGTACACAACACCCAATTACTTATGTTCTGTTCTACTTGTGGTTACGGATGACGACGGTTCGGTATACTTATATACTTATGAAAATACTTGTAGTTTGAAGATACTCTTAATTTAGAGCACTTAGGCCCTTTAGTGTTTATAGTTTTATACCAGGTAAGGTTTGGTATACTTCATTCACTATAAACAAGGGCTCTGATACCAATCTGTCACACCCCGAAAATCGAAGGCGGAAACATTTCCGGGGTTGACTCCACGTTGAGTATCAAATCCAATGCACATAGCAAGTAAAGTAAAGCAACCATTACATTACATAATAAAGTTTTACAGTTGTTTCAAAAGTAAAGTTTGTACAGTGGTGATACATAGTATATCTAAACAAAATGAAACGGATCTTCATGTACACCGTCTTTAAGCAAAAAGGATCTTCGGGTACCTGTTCTAACGCTGACCTGAGAACACAAGCGGTTTGAAAATCAGCATAAAGCTGGTGATTTCATAAGCGGTTTTTGTTTGTGAAAATGTTTCAAGTTTCCTTTCTGTTTCTGAAATGTTATGTACACCAAGAAAATCCCGTATTTTTTTTAAAAGTTGGTTATTGTTTCACAAATGTAAAGTATAGTAAGTTTGTACACTGAAAACATGTCTACTCATGTGAAAATGTATAGTTGGTTATCTGACTTGTTAAACTATTCTGTTTACTTATCATGTGTTACCAGGAAAGTCCCATACTTTCCTTATTGTATGTTACCAATTGTAAAAGATGTAATGTTATCCAGTTTGTTACTCTGTCTAGTTATGTAAGTATTACCCAGGAAAGCCCCATGCTTTCCTACATGTTGGTTTCTAATGTAAATGATGTTAAAGATGTAATCGTGATTAGGTTCCATGTTTTCCCTAGGAAAGTCCCGTACTTTCCTGAATGTTAGTTACAGTACGTGAAGGATGTAAAAGATGTAAAAGATGTATAAAGTGGTTCATTATTACTATAAGTAAATCTCTGTTATCCTAATTGCGAGTTCCATAACCATACAACAGACTAAAACCTGTGGCAATAAGTGGTCCACATGTGGCAATAAGTAGTCCACATACTTATGACTTTTGTCACCCTTGAACCATTTCGGTTCGACTGTAGCTAGCAGCCAGGTGTGGGGTAGTCACTCCCATATAGATCTATACACTCAAGTCACGCTCTCTAAATACCAGAGATTCTGGTTATGGGTGTAGTCCTCCACTCGCGTATCTCGGTGGAGTGTTCTCCGAGGACGTGTCTCCAATCATACAGGATTAACAAATTTACTAGTAATAATATGATAGTCCTCCACTCGCGTATATGTGTGGAGTGTTACCGAGGACAAAACAGTGTACAGGTATTATGTTCAAATGTTTAATGTCATGCTTTTAACTGATAAAATGTGGAAAACCATTTGTGAAATATATGTAAAACATAACAGTTTAAAGACCTATTTCACAAATATATGTTACGTGATCTGCATGTTCAAATGGTTATCAGTTGTGATGATCAGTAATAAAAGAATATGAAATATGAAACACACATTTGAAAACATGTTTTGAGTACAAGAATTCTCTTGTACTTTGGTTGTGTTCCCCCCCTGAAAACAGTGAAAACAGTTAAAAAGGGTAGGGGTATGAACTCACCGGACTCGGAAACGTGTTGGTTTTGTATACTAGATGTTGGTTCGGGGTTTGATTACTCGCGATGTCCCTATGTAAAATGAAATAATGTCCATATATATACAATTAGGGATACATTCACTAATCATATGGAACATTACACTCCAATGAGGTTAAACACCTCAAAACGAGCGTTTGGAGTGACCCGGGTGACATCTTCGGACGTGTAATGGTACTAGGGACTTGGGACTTGAGTTTACTCCCCAAGAGTAAACATTTTAAAGATTTTACAGCCACATAACACACTCACACATGAGTTTATGGCCGTAAACTCATGTTGGTGTAGTTTTGAGTGTTTAAATGGCTTAAATGGACATGGGGATTGTTGGAATGGATTTCTAAAATGCCTTGGAATTGATTGAATGATATTATATCACTTAAAAGGGAGTTTACGGCCACACTATAAGAGTTTACGGCCGTAAACTCACCTATGGCCAACGAAAATGGATTTGAGCTTCAAAGGACAATCACATGTGATTCTAGTTAATTTTCCAAGCCTTGTTATGAATTTAGAACATCATTTAACACACTTTTTGGAGTTTACGACCTAGAGGTATGTTCTAAGGCTGTAAACTCTCTTATACCTATGAAAAAGATAGTTTTTGATGCTTAAAACAATCACATGTGATTCTAGAAATTTATGCAAACCATTTGAGTGTATTTGATGCATCATTAACATGGTTTTATGAGTTTACGGCCAAGGGTATGTTCCTAGGCCATAAACTCCTATAAATAACATTTTGATATGTTTCAAACCCTTAAACTATTTTTAGATGCATCTAGATTTTACCACAAGGCCATTGGTTGAGTTTCAAGGTATTTGGACATGATTTAAGGCACTAAATCCCCATTTAAGTGGAGTTTACGGCCCAAGAATGTGCCTTGGCCGTAAACTCACTTTTGTCCCCCAAAAATCATGTTTAAAGTGTTCCAAGTCTAGATTAGCAAGCCTTAAGGTCATATCTACGTCCCAACTATGATTTGGAAGGGTTATTTGGCTCAAAAACCCCTTGAACATGAGTTTACGGCCCAAGAATATGTCTTGGCCGTAAACTCACTTTTGTCCTTCATAATCAATGTTTTAAATGTTATAAGTCTTTTCCATTAAGTCATTAAGCCATATCTAATGTCCAACAATGCTTAGGAAGGGTATTATGGCTTAAGAACCCCATCTTTAGGAGTTTACGTCCCAAGCTTGTTCCTTGGCCGTAAACTCATGTTCTTGGTCCCAATACACAAATTAAACATAAATTTGAAGGCTAAAGAGGTTGAATAACAAGTTAGGGCTGTTACCTCTTTGATTTCAAGCCTTAAATCTTTGTTTTGGACCTTGATTTTGGAATGAGGAGAGAGGTTGTGAGAGTTAAATGAGAAATTGACCAAAGGCTTCAAATGGAGGCTTAAACACGTTTATATAGTGTTTAAGTTTTGGTTACGGTGGAAATCTACCTGATACCGGCATTAGACGAGGCTTTTGGTCGTACCCGATTGAGTTGTCGTAACCCGATATGGTAAATTCTAGAAATATTTCGATCACTAAAATTAGATGTTGAAATATTTTCTAAATGTATTAAGACACCAATAAGTCATTTTAAATGTGTACAAGTTAATGACTTAATTAAACGGAAGATCGGAAATCGAATTTGGAAACGAAGATTGGTTGCGTGAATTGTACAACGAAAGAGTTACAAAAGATAGCACGGAAATTTCGGGTTGTTACACACCACACCGGCCTACAGCCTATCTGGTACACTCACAGAACCTTCAACATGAATGGTACACCTAACCGGGCCTTTGGCCTGACTGGTACGCCCGTCAGGCCAGCAGCCTATGCGAGTTGCCATGGGTCTCTTGGCCTTCAGTCCCAGCTGGTCGCCAAAACCCAATAACCAGACACATATCCACACATACCATAACATAACAATATATTGATATAAACATTATCAGGTTTGTTGACTAGCATCACAAGACATTACAACCTCAACCCAACTACAGTATGTCGACATATGCAATAGATAAACGTATAACCAGTCAACAGACAATCAAACAGATCTTACAAATCATGAAGCATAGTGTCATCCTATATACCAGGATACAGATCTAATAGATCACAACAACATACCCATATACGATAAACTAGGATAAACAATCCAATGGGCCGACCTTGGTGCCTTCAACCCAAAAGTACAGTGAGGGAAACTTACCTCTTAATCTTATTTGTAGCTGATGAGGTCCCGACTTCAAATTCTAGCTCCAACCAATCACCTATCCATCTAAGTGACCAATATCCATCAAAATTCCATAATACCATATACACAAAATACCCTTGAGGTCAAACTTGGTCAAAGTCCATAAGTTAACTAATCAAACCAACTAGGTCAGCTGAGTCAACCCGACCGAGTCAAGTCGACCGAGTCCACTTAAGGCACGCATGCAGGGCATACGCAGCTTCGCATGTTGACCACCATTGGGGTGGTTGACCGAGTATGCAAGGCCTACCCATGTAAGTCCCAAAATGCATTTAAGAGTTTCCATGGCCAAAATACTCTTAAGACTCATAAAGTCTCCAACTTTATGACCTAGCATGTCCAATAAGTGCTTACCACAAGGTCTTATTCCTTTAAGACATTCCATAAGATGCATGAAGACAAACTAACCACTTGGAACCCATTTTTATGACTTAAGACCCCTCCTAGGGTCTAAAAGGACAACTCAAAGGTTAAGAACATACCATATTCAAGATCTAACGTTTTGGGGCCCAAAAATCTCCATAAAACAACTAACACTAGATCTATGAGATGGAGGGATAAAGTTGCAAGCTTTTTACCTTTAAAAGGTTGCAAATAAAGAATAAGTTATGGATCTAAGTGTTCCATTCCTTCAATATAAGCTTGGCTTCCTTCTTCTTCTAAGCACATAACCACACAGTTTAGGATAGAAATGGCTTCTCAAGGTGAACGAGGGTTACAAACACGAATGAGAGGGTGGAGGCTGATGAGGTGAAGGGAAATGAGGCCCTAAGGATGCTTAAATACCAACCAAACCCTAAAAATTAGGGTTTCCTCAATTGGTAAGTACACCCATCATACAATGATGTACACCCAACGTACATCACGTATGCATGGCGTACTCTGAAGCCTGAATATTACAATAATGCCATTAAGGCCCTTTTTGTATACTTCTTGAACTTAAGGACCAAATATGCAATACATCACAATATAAGGATTAGCAATGGAAGTACTTCAAAAAGCAGATGTTCCAATACTCCGCAACTTGAATTAGAGTTCTTCCACGAAGTCTACTATAGTAACTAGCTCAGGGTAGTGCTTCCACATCTCCACAGCAGGTCACTCAGACGGTCCTTCTATAGGATGCGATCCGAACTAAAGGTCGGCTCAATCAGACGGCTGGCTACCTAGACCATCTTTGACTTGCTATCTTTCATTACTAGAGAAACCACCAGCACCTTTACGTAATTCAGACGTCCACTATTTTAACATATTCTTAAGCAAGCATCACCACCTTAGAACATAGATGATACAATATTCATTACAATACCAACCGTGTGGAAGCCTTCCGATCCTGACTTACCTTGCTGAATCCACTGGGGATTCAGGACCCTTAATCATCCTATGCTATTGAACCCTCCATCCAAAAATAGGGTGGCTCCAACCACGACCCCAAATAGATAACCACTGTATAGAGGCACAAACAATGCCAACATATTCCACATCTTCCTGAGATATCGACAAAGCCGGGGGCTCTGAAGGCTACAACACTGAATCAATTCTATCAATATGCTTCGAGAGTAGAAACCCATAGTCCACGACTGAAATTTACCCAATTCATTGATTTTCCCCTTTCCTGAGAGTATGATCACTACCAACCATGAGAGTAAAGAACCAAACACATAAATCACAAGTTTTCCACTAAACCCCAAATCTATAAGATACTCCAAGAGACTTTAATTAATCCGTGACTTCCTGACACGCCATTCCAACCACTAATCCTACGAGTAAAGATGATAACTCCAAGAATTCCACATTTACCTACAATACTTAACAACTCAGTTGTACCCCCAACTCAAAACACACACCGAGGTATCAAGGAACAACTTTTGATTTGAGACATCATAACCGATTCTCAATCTTGAAGATCAACCCCTAAAACAGTTTGCGAACGACCTTTATTTGTTTTCCTTTATCCAAACAACTAATTTGTGCGCTTCTCGGCATCCATGAATGCACCCGTATTGAAAGTACCATAATCAGAAGAAATGAATCAATCATGATCACTAAGCCCACAACCTATATCTGAAATACTCTGATATTACCTCAATCTTGTCGATATTACCTCATTCTCCTGGCAGGGACCTAATCAATTTTCTTCTCAACACGAACCGAGCACAACAATGCCAAAATCTCACTACACAAAATTCCTTTCACAGAAAAAGATGCTATCAATGTTATCTTGACCAATCCACATACACTACTCTCGACAATACATAATGAAATTACCACAATGCATATACGTAAGGAACCCATAACCTCACCCCAAAAAGGGAGGAATACAAAAGTTCCAACAAGACTATAACTCTTAATCATAATAAGAAGATGTGACAACCCGAAGTTCGTTCCGTCATTAAAAATTCGTCGTTTTGAATTGTTTCCGTTTCGTTTCTAAATTAAGTCATTAATCTTGAGTTTGCCATTATCACTTAATTGGTATCCAAACACGTTAGAAACTCATGAAAATGCCCCAATCTAGTAATTAGAAAAAATTTAGTTTCAATCATATCAGGTTACGAGAATTTAATTGGGTGCGACCAAAAGCCCCGTCTAATGTCAGTATCGGGTAGAATTTCTCCGTGTCTCAAACTTTAACCATATATAAAGTGGAGAAAGCCTCATTTGAAGCCTTTTCCACTCTCTCTCTCTAATCTCTCTCCTCAATCCAAGTTCTAGGTCCAAAAATCATCAAATTCAACCCCAAATCTTCAAGGTAACTATCCTAACTCAAAGTATAACACATTTAGCCTTAAAATTCGTGGTTAATCTATGAAATAGGACCATTAGCATGAGTTTACGGTCCTAGAACAGCCCTAGGCCGTGAACTCACATAAAAGGGGTTTTTGAGCCTTAAAACCCTCCCAAATCACTCTTGGAGCTTGGAAATGACTTAAGGACTTATTTGCATGGACTTAGAACACCTTAAACTATTTACTTAGGGTGTAAACATGAGTTTATGGCCCAAGCACATGCTTCGACCATAAAAACCTATTCATAGGGAGTAAACTCATTTTAAAGTGTTAAGATGCCACTTAAACAAACCATAAGCCTTGGAATAAAGTCTAGAAGCAACCACAATCAAGTTAAGGGCCTTAAACATGCTACAACTACCCTATAGGAGCTTATGGCCATAAAACCCTCAAGAATGGGTTCTTAGGCCGTAAACTCCTAAAACATGGTCAAATGATGTCTTAAACTCACTCCATGGCTTGTAGAACTAGCTAGAAACACTTGTAATGACCTAGGACCACCAAAACATCAAAGGAAAGTGTGTGGAGGATTTTACGGCTGTAAACTCTTAGTTTACTATTGTAAACTCCATTAAATGGTCCATATATTGGTTTAATCCCTTCCTTTACCCTAGAATTGATCCTAGCTAATTTTTCCAAGTGATATGAGACCATTAGACACCCTAGAACACCCCACCATGAGTTTACTGATGTAAATTCATGGGGAATGGGTCATTAGGGTCTTGAACTCCCTTATGAGCTTACTCTTGAAGAGTAAACTCCATATCCAAGTCATATGCATCCCTAGATGTCACCCGGGTCACTCCAAACACTCGAAATGAAGTGTTTTCGCGACTAGAGTTGTATATCCTCAACTAATTAGTAGTACAAAGCCTAATTAGATACAAATGTGTATATTTTCATAGTACATAGGAACCTCGCATGCGATCAAGCCCTAAACTAATGTTTAGCATCCAAACTGACACATTCCGCGACTGGTGAGTTCATACCCCTACTCTTTTTTCGTGTTTTTCAAACGTTTTCAGGGGGGAATACAAGCAAAAGTACAAGGAAATTTTGTACTCAAACTTATAATTTCAGTTCAAATGTTTATATTTTGTAAGTTTTTAATATCGAAAACTGTGTTAACCAATAATTCGAATTATAGAGTTAGCTTTCAGACTAATCATAGATTTCTTGATAAAGTGTTATAATCTATGTTATATTTCATAATTTACGAATAATTTATACTAATCATCAATTAGGATTAATACTAATAAGATACACCCTCGAATAGTAACAGAACGAATACGAAAGTACAGTTAGAAACTAAGCGAATACGAAAGTATGGTTAGAATTAGAGCGAATACGAAAGTACAGTTAGAAATAAAGCGAATACGAAAGTACAATTAGAATTAGAGCGAATGCGAAAGTACAGTTAGAAACAGAGCGAATACGAAAGTATAGTTAGAAACAGAGAGAATATGAAAGTACAACTAGGAATAAAACGAATACTAATAAAATACGAATACGAATATGAAAGTACGCCTTGGATACATTGGAGTATAGGACAAATAGGATATTAGAATACCTAACTAATACTACAAGTATGATAGATACTAGGGCATAGCATTCCAAACGAATAACTAACTCACATATAGGAAAATAAGGGTTTTTCATGGGATACCGAAATGTTTCAAATTAAAATGTAGGATAACCGAATAACTGAACTTTACTTATAAGAAAATATGGGATTTTCTTGGATAACAAACTTTTCGGAAACCAAAGGAAACTTGTACATTTTCAGAAAGCAAAACTCTTATGAACTCACTAGCTTTATGATGATTTTCAAACTGCTTGTATTCTCTGGTCCACATTAGACAGGTACCCGCGATCTTTTGGAGAAGATGGAGCGTATAGAAGTCTCGTCTTTACTTTTGTTCATATGATTTATATATGTATAACTCTTGTAACACTTTACTTTCAAACAAATGTGATACCTATATGAAATTTAATGTTTTGTGTTTACTATGCTTACTATGTACATTGGTTACGATATTCATGACATCCTCCGCCCCAGAACGTTTCCGCCTTCGGTTTAGGGGTGTGACAGATTGGTATCAGGGCCCTTGTTTATAGTGAACTAGTATACCAAACCTTACATGGTATAAGACTATAAACACTAAGAGGCATAAGTGCTCTGAACTAAAAGTATACCTCAAAATATAAGTATTTTCAAAAGTATACAAGTATACCTAACCGTCGAAATCCGTAACTACAAGTAGAACAAAACATAAGTAAATGGGTGTTGTATGCTGCGGTTAAACCTGGGCAGATATGTAGTCGTGTCTAGGATCAATATAGTCTGGCCAACTATATTCATTCGAGACACGGCCAACATGTGCTTGGGAGTGACTGTGGTGTGCGGGATGCCTAAAACTTACCCAATACCTAAACAACGAGCCGTCATTGCATCGAGACATGAAATACTATGGGAGTATTTCTCGAGCCAAATTCGTTATAGAAATCCTCACCCCAGCGTTTCTCCTCAATCATTCCTTTAGCGATAGTTTATCTGCTTTGATAACTCTTTCCTGCTTTATCGCTTAATAGAATTATATATCTGTCATAATGAGATATCCCTTGTATCATATCTCTTGATTCAATTTAGAGGACTTACCATCCTCTCTTTCCTGATCTTTTTAGATCAAGATGCCTCCAAGAAAGAGACCTAGTTCAAAGAACAACAACAACCCTCCGCCACCACCACCTCCTCCTCAATTTAATCCTGTCATGTTCCAGGCAGTTGTTGCTGCTGTAGTGGCAGCTGCCATGTCTCACATAAACCCCGGTGGTTCAGGGGGTGGTACCCAAACCCAAAACCAGGAAGGTAATTAGGGACACTGGAAGGAGTGTTCCTATAAAGACTTTATGAATGCAAAACCCACATTCTTCGATGGCACAGGAGGTGTCATTTCCTTAACTCGATGGTTAGAGAAAATCGAATCTATCTTCGAGATCTGTGCCTGTTCAGAATCTAACAAGGTGAAATTCGCCGCCTGCACGTTCACCTGATAAAGCTCTGGCTTAGTGGAACGGCCGAGTCAAATCCCTAACCCTACCTGTAGCAAATGCTATGGGTTGGGAAGTCATGAAGGAACTTCTATTCGCGGAGTACTGCCCTCGGGGCGAAATGCAGAAGTTGGAGCATGAACTCTGGAACCTGAAGATGAAGGGTTCCGATAGCACCGCCTACACATCCAGATTCGATGACTTGGCATTACTATGTCCGGGAATGGTTACCCCGGAGAGTAAGAAGGTTGAGAGGTTCATATTGGGATTGACCCAGCCAACCAAAGGGAACGTTTTAGCTGCGAAGCTGGATACATACGACAGTGCCAAATGCCTAGCGCAAATCTTGATCGACCATAGTGAGGACATAAAGGAAGCAGCCACCACTCCTGAACCGACAGAGAGAAGTGGTGAGAAAAGAAACGTTTGGGAGACGAAGGAGAAAAGTCAGCCTTCACAGGAGTTCTCGAAGAAACAGCAGATAGTGGCAGTCCATGCTGCCACTACCCCTGCCGCTGTTTCTGTCATCAGTTGCTCAGCCCAAGCACCTATCACCGGATATGCCAGTATTCTCCCGTGGTGTAAACAATGCAGTTACCACCACCGCATCCCCTGTCCCTATCGTGTGAAATTTTGCCAAAATTATGGCCAAGAGGGTCACCTTGCGCGAAGTTGCAGAACACCAACCAATCAAGCTTCCGGAGCGGGCATCAGTCAGGCCTGCTATGGTTGCGGTGAAGTCGGGTATTATAAGAGAAACTGCCCCAATGTAGCAAAAACTGGCAACACTGAAAGAGTCCTAGCTATACGACAAGGTGAGACAGCCACCGATCCCACCATTGCCACAGATATATTCCTCTTCGACAACCCTTATGCTTGCAATCGTTTTCAATTTTAGTACTGAAAGATAAACTATTAGATATTTATTCGAACATCTTCATAAACATATTCCTTAACTAGTAACCGAAACATTTACCATCGAGATAGCTAATGGTGAGAAAGAAGGCATGTTACACTCTGAAATGCGTATCCCGAGGTACATAGAACTTTTCAAAATCCTCATTAGGATTGATCCCATAGCCTACAAACTCCGACTACCCTCAGGACTTAGCAGCATCCATCCGGTATTCCACGTCTCTGTCCTTAAGAAGTGCCTACCCGGTGAAACCCTAGTAATCCCTTTGATGAGACCAAAATCAACGAATGTCTGAACTTCATGGTAGAACCAATCGAAATCATAGATTAAGAGATTAACGTACGAACCAAAGCCGTATCCCAATAAGTGAAGGATCCAAATTCACTTGGGAGCATGAAGATCCGATGAATCAGAAGTATCCGTATCTCTATCCATATCCTTGAGTTGTATCTAAATTTTGAATTTCAGGACGAAATTCCCTCTAACGGGGGGATAATGTGACAACGCGAAGTTCGTTCCGTCATCGTAACCCGTTCCGTCATTAAAATTTTTCGTTTTGAATTGTTTCCGTTTCGTTTTTAAATTAAGTCATTAATTTTGAGTTTGCCATTATGACTTAATTGGTACCCAAACATGTTAGAAACTCATGAAAACACCCCAATCTAGTAATTAGAAAAAAATTAGTTTCAATAATATCGGGTTACGACAACTTAATCGAGTGCGACCAAAAGCCCCGTCTAATATCAGTATCGGGTAGAATTTCTCCGTATCTCAAACTTTAATCATATATAAAGTTGAGAAAGCCTCATTTGAAGCCGTTTCTACTCTCTCTACTCTCTCTCCTCAATCCGAGTTCTAGGTCCAAAAATCATCAAATTCAAGCCCCAAATCTTCAAGGTAACTATCCTAAGTCCAAGTATAACACCTTTAGCCTTCAAATTCATGGTTAATCTATGAAATAGAACCGTTAGCATGAGTTTATGGTCCTAGAGCAGCCCTAGGCCGTGAACTCACATAAAAGGGGTTTTTGAGCCTTCCCTCCCAAATCACTCTTGGAGCTTGGAAATGACCTAAGGACTTATTTGCATGGACTTAGAACACCTTAAACTCTTTAGTTAGGGTGTAAACATGAGTTTACAGCCCAAGCACATGCTTGGACCGTAAACACCTATTCATAGGGAGTAAACTCTTTTTAAAGTGTTAAGATGCCACTTAAACTCACCATAAGCCTTGGAATAAAGTCTAGAAGCAACCATAATCAAGTTAAGGGCCTTAAACATGCTAGAACTACCCCCATAGGAGCTTACGACCGTAAACCCCTCAAGAATGGGTTGTTAGGCCGTAAACTCCTAAAACATGGTCAAATGATGTCGTAAACTCATTCCATGGCTTGTAGAATTAGCTAAAAACACTTGTAATGACCTAGGACCACCAAAACATCAAAGGAAAGTGTGTGGGGGGAGTTTATAGCTGTAAACTCTTAGTTTACTGCCATAAACTCCAATAAATGGTCCATATATTGGTTTAATCCATTCCTTTACCCTAGAATTGATCCTAGCTAATTTTTCCAAGTGATATGAGACCATTAGGCACCCTAGAACACCCCACCATTAGTTTACGGCCATAAACTCATGGGGAATGGGTCATTAGGGCCGTGAACTCTCTTATGAGTTTCCATATCCAAGTCATATACGTCCCTAGATGTCACCCGGGTCACTCCAAACACTCGAAATGAAGTGTTTTCGCGACTAGAGTTGTATATCCTCAACTAATTAGTAGTACAAAGCCTAATTAGATACAAATGTGTATATTTTCATATTACATAGGAACCTCGCATGCGATCAAGCCCCGAACTAACGTTTAGCATCCAAACCGACACATTCCGCGACTGGTGAGTTCATACCCCTACTCTTTTTCCGTGTTTTTCAAACGTTTTCAGGGGGAATACAAGCAAAGGTACAAGGAAATTTTGTACTCAAACATATAATTTCAGTTCAAATGTTTATATTTTGTAAGTTTTTAATATCGAAAACCGTGTTAACCAATAATTCGAATTGTAGAGTTAGCTTTCAGACTAATCATAGATTTCTTGATAAAGTGTTATAATCTATGTTATATTTCATAATTTACGAATAATTTATACTAATCATCAATTAGGATTAATACTAATAAGATACACCCTCGAATAGTAACAGAACGAATACGAAAGTACAGTTAGAAACTGAGCGAATACGAAAGTATGGTTAGAATTAGAGCGAATACGACAGTACAGTTAGAAACAAAGTGAATACGAAAGTACAGTTAGAATTAGAGCGAATGCGAAAGTACAGTTGGAAACAGAGCGAATATGAAAGTATAGTTAGAAACAGAGAGAATATGAAAGTACAGCTAGGAATAAAACGAATACTAATGAAATACGAATACGAATATGAATACAAATACGAATACAAATACGAATACAAATACGAAAGTACGCCTTGGATACATTCGAGTGTAGGACAACTAGGATATTAGAATACCTAACTAATACAGCAAGTATGATAGATACTAGGGCATAACATTCCAAACGAATAACTAACTCACATATAGGAAAATAAGGTTTTTTCCTGGGATAACGAAATATTTCAAATTAAACTGTAGGATAACCAAATAACTAAACTTTACGTATTAGAAAATATGGAATTTTCTTGGATAACAAACTTTTCGGAAACCAAAGGAAACTTGTACATTTTCAGAAAACAAAACTCTTATGAACTCACTAGCTTTATGCTGATTTTCAAACTGCTTGTATTCTTAGGTCCACATTAGACAGGTACCCACGATCTTTTGGAGAAGATGGAGCGTATAGAAGACTCGTCTTTACTTTTGTTCATATGATTTATATATGTATAATTCTTGTAACACTTTACTTTCAAAAAAATGTAATAACTATATGAAATGTAATGTTTTGTGTTTACTATGCTTACTATGTACATTGGTTGCGATATTCATGACGTCCTCCGCCTCGGAACGTTTCTGCCTTTGGTTTCGGGGTGTGACATAAGACATCCTCATGAACGATCAGAAAAAGATCCCATACTTGATTGAGACTGAACAAGTTCCATCAACGCACAACCCACTTGAGAAGACTTCTAAGGTGATTCTGAATGCCACCCAACCCAAGCCTGCTATGAAACGAAATTCCACACCACCATTGAGGGTAAGCATACCCAAGGACCTAAATAACATAAAACATACTAAACTTGATGATAAGTTGACACATCCACAAAACTTCAACTGCCATAACTCAAAATCATCAGAGGACCTTTACTGAAAGATGAATGATGCAACCAATAATCGAGGATACTTTTAATTAAATCTAATGAACCAAAACCCTCACAGGGCTGAATGTACGAAATTTTGAAACTGATTCCCTGACCGATCTCTGCCCAAGCTAGACTATAATTAGAAATCCATACCCCCAGTTGACAATTTCCCCCTGCCACTGATTCTCAATATATGTAATCCCAATGGCTCCTTGTCTATTCTTTGGTACTCCCAAGTGGATCCAATAGCTGCAACTAGCTCCTTAACCCCTCCCCCCACTTCTTGCTGAGTGGTAAGCCACATGTCTGCTGAACACATGCATACAATCACCACCTACTATATACCCCTTCCTTGGCCAAACCCTGAATCGAGATCCCACATACTCACACCACTAATCCCTAAAAGCCATTCCTCAATACCATAAATCCAAACAAATTGATGTTCTTCATAGTAGAATACCCAGTTCCCCCCGCTTAGGGTTCGAACTACCACCTACTAGTGTTGAAACCAAACCATAATTCAAACCGGCTCAACTAGGTACAACCATTCCTAACCTTGGAATGTATAACACATGTAGGATGACCTTCTAGAAAAGGATCCAACAAATTCTAAGAGAATCCTGAATTTTAGCTGAAGACCTCTAAAATTTTCCAATCATGGTGACTTTAACATTAAGGGTTCCTTGAAAGAGCATAATCCAAAACATATCCTCCTAGCCTAAAATCCTTGTTGTCCGTCTGTACCTGACCTGCTAAAACCTAAGAACACAGACCCTTAATCACATCACAAAGCATCCATAATACATCAATCCACCTGCGTACTCCTGCGCTAACATACTGTCTCAAACCCTATGACCAACAGACCCCAAACTGGACTTACATCCCAAATTTGAAGGTTACAAGCCTGCTCACTCCTTCCCCGAACTGGGAAAACTAAAAGGGCAAAATCCCCACCATAGATAGTGACATACCATACCATCCATCAACCATTCCACTCTTAACTGCAATTCCTAAACCACTCATAATGGTCATTCCATTCTTGAGTTCTGCGATTCGAATACACGGCCTCAAGCCAATACCCTCGAGGCCTTGAAACCAACGAGCTCATCTAGGTCTGCACCAATCAATCCAAACCGATATCGCCACTAGGACCGAACAAATACCAGACCCATCCTCATGCTTGATAAAACTGAACCGAAGATCAAAACAGATACAGAGCTACCATTGCGAGTCATGGTATCAAAGCATGTTATCCTTCCTAACCAACCCTTGGAATCCCTTAAACATTCCTTGATTCGAGTATGGATCATGTGCTTCTCGTAGTATGGGCCCAATACTACCTTCCACACCTATCCATACTTTCCTCATTGATCATCTCGGGTCCTCCAAGACTCACTCATAATAATACTCCGAATATTCACTCAACAGTGAAACAACTGCAATAAATACTTCCTAGGCTCTCCTTGGTTTCCTTCCATGTCCCCTACCACCAGTTGCTGAAGAACTCCAATCAATGCCAGCCAACCTCTTCATGAATACATTTACATGCAACAAAACATAAATAATCTTTCGACTAAAGGACCCAACCCTACAACGGTTAGACTCAAACGAGACCTGCACAATAGAGCCAAAGCCTTCAGTATAAGGTTGTTTAACCTTTATAGCATGTAACCTTGTGTATTCATTTGATGATTAGCTCACATCAATAGGAGTCCCACAAAGCACAAAGCAAGCAACATTCAAGCAGTAAAGTTGTCTTGCACTAAGACACAATAAAATCAGACATATCCTCATATAAATTCTCGATCTCCATGTCCCATCATCTCAGATGTACCTTCGACCTACCTTCACTCCCTCAAGGGTGGCTAACCATTCCTCACACTAACCCACTATACTACACCCACTCATTTAACATCCACCAACCCTGCAGCACTCATGTATACTAGTCATACATAACACTGGATCCTATAGACAATCGAATACTTGATCCTACCCTAAGCCCTTCATTAAACAAGAACAAGAAATAAGGCCAAAGCAAACATTCTGAAGCTATAGAATTTTAGTTATGTATAACTATGATGCATACACTAATCAACTACAGTAATGATGTCAATTTCATAAAAGGAAGATCCTAGGATATCAGACATCATATAATCAGGCAATTCTATCATGCAATTCCTGAAGACCCCTAGCCTATCACTAGCATGTTGCTCTACATATCAAATAAAAGTATGGTAATTTGGGGTCTACTTACTGGCTACGGCTGATCATACACATCGCATCCTTTTTTATTATTTTGAAAACAATTGGAAAATCATTTTTAAAAACTTTTTCCTTAGTTTGAGACTGGATTCACACGAGTGTTCCTCCAATTCTCTCAAACCGGGGATCTGATACCAACTTGTAACATCCCAAAAATTCAACAAAATTTAAAAGTTTTCAAAACAACCTTTTTTCTAATAATAGTGTTATAAAACCATTATTTTCAAAACATTAATCCAAATCAGATTCTCCAAAGATCAAATTAGTTGAAAACCAATGATGTGTACGATCACACCTTTGCCTTGCCACGGTCCACTAAAGTATCTGAAACCATAAACCAAAATTGTAAGCACGAAGCTTAGTGAATTTCCTCCAAATACCACCACATTAACATAATAACAAACAACATGCATACAGAGCCTTCAAGGTGACTAGTATTCCCCATCGGCCTATACGTTATCTGGTGTAATCATAGAGCCTTCATCCTGACTACAACGCCCTACCAGCCTATAGTCTATCTGGTACGCTCACAGAACCTTCAACATGATTGGTACACCTCACTGGACCTTCAGCCTATATGGAACGTTCTTCGGGCGTTTCGCCTAACTGGTACGCCCCTCAGGCATGCAATCTGTTCGGGACGCTCTAGGTCTCATGGCCTTCAGTCCCAGCTGGTCCGCCTCAACCCAATAACCAAACACATATCCACACATACCATAACATAAAAACATATCGACATTAACATTACTGAGTTTGTTGACTGGCAGCACAAAGTAGTGTAGTCTCAACCCAACTACACTACGTCGACAAATGCAATAGATAAGCATATAACTAGTCAACAAACCATCAGATAGATCTTACAGTTCACTAAGCATGGCGTCATCCTACATACCAGGATACAAATCTAATAGATCACTACAACATACCCGTATGCGATAAACCAGGATAACAATCCAATGGGCCAGCCTTAGTGCGTTCAACCCAAAAGTATAGTGAGGGAAACTCATATCTTGATCTGATCCATAGATGATGAGGTCCCGACTCCGAATCGCAGCTTCAACCAATCACTTATCCATCCTAGTGACCAATATCCATCAAAATCCCAAAATACCAAAATACACAAAATACCCTTAAGGTCAAACTTGGTCAAAGTCCATAAGTTAATTGATCAAACCAACTAGGTCAAATAAGTCAACCCAGCCGAGTTAACCCATGCGAGTCAACTCAACCTGGTCCACACAAGGCGCATACGTGGGGCGTATGCAACTTTGCATGTTGACCACCATCGGGGTGGTTGACCCAATACATGGGGTGTACTCCATGTCCGCGGGGCGTACCCTCACAAGTCCTAAAATCCAATTAAGAGCTTAATGGTTTAAGCTCTTACGTCCAAGCTTCAAATCCATGGCCAAAATACTCTTACTAATAATAAAGTCACTAACTTTATGACCTAGCATGTCTAATAAGTGCTTAACACAGGGTCTTATTGTTGGATAAGGTGTCTAAGTCCATAACTATTTATGGTATGTACTTGACCCGACCCGGCATGATCCATTTGGGTTGCATGGCATCATGCAATTGGATAGACTAAATGAGAGAAATAACACTTGGAGATTATTAATATATTATAAGTTCTAATATATTAATAATATTATTTGATTAGTTTGATCAAGAATTAATTTAGAATTAATTATGTGATCAAAAGATAACTAATTAAATATATGGGTTGATTATGTAAATCATCCATATCTTGTATAGTGGGCTAAAAGGCTCCATGGACTATCAAGTTGGGTTCCACCCATAGGATGCTCCATGGATGCTTTATGGGAGTTACAAACCCATGGGTCATGGAAATGAAGAGTCATGACACATTAGGGTTTAACCCTAGATGTGTCAACACTATATAAGTAACATGTTCTCCACCTAAAATCGGCTACACTAAGAAACAAGAGGGCTTGGCCGATTTTGAGAAGTGTGTGTTCTCTCATAAGTTCTTCCAAGAGCATTTGGTGTTGTGTGAAGCATTTGAGGCATCACACTTGGGGTGCTAGGCTCACAAGGTTTCAAGGAACACAAACAACAACAAGGTAAGTTATTCTATCTATACTTTAAGTTAAAATTGTTCCCCATGTATGCTAGATAGGAATATAACCTTGGAATTCAACTTTGCATGATAATTAGACAAACATAGATCCAAGGTTATTAGGGTTGCATGTACACTTAGGAAGTGTTAGAATGCTCAAAACCCATCAGTGGTATCAGAGCCTAGGCTTGTTTGCTCTTATTTGTGCTTAAAAGTTGAAAAAGAATCGGAAATCTTGCTGTCTGCAATTGGACTCGTCGAGTCTATAGGGGGGACTCGTCGAGTTCATGAGTATCTTCAACCAACTCGGCGAGTCAGTTAATGCACTCGGCGAGTAGGGTCGACTGATTGCAGAATTTCGATTTAGTTGCTGGGAATGAATTAAAAACATTACCCTAAACTATTTTGGTAATTGAAAACTTGTTTTTGGTGGTGTAATGTCTTTGCTAATTCATTTACAACAACTAGTTATCAAAATTACAAAGTTTTAAATGTAATTTTTGATTGTGTTCATATTCATGTTCTTGTTCTTATGATGTTTTAGATGATCATAGGAATTATTTGTAACCTATGTGGTAGATTAATTCTTGATCATAATGTGTTTTAATGGAGTCCATAACTTATCCTTAAGTTATGGAAAACCAAGAGTCACACTTGAATTAAAACCATTAAAACAAATACAAGAGTTAGAAAAATGAAGAGTCTTCATTTTATTACTCTATTAAACTCATAAGTTACAAGAAATGAAAAGTTTTGAAAGTTACAAAACTTGCACTCAAGTTTTGGAACAAGAAAAGTTAAGTTAAAACTTTAAGTTCCAACCCCTAGAATTTTAAAAGTTAAAATTCAACCCTTATACTTATATTATGATGATTTAATAATTATATATATATATATATATATATATATATATATATATATATATATATATATATATATATATATGTATGTATAAGAATAAAGTCGTCTTACCCCTAGTACGCCTCATTCACGAAGCCGGTCTATAAGGTGGGTATAAGGTTGTTGCCTATAAAATGGTGACTTAATGGGTGTCTACTCTCACCCACCGCTTGCTTGACTGGTGGAGGGTCGTTAGCCGAACGGGTAAGACAAGGACTTATAAATTCTCATTCAAAGTATGATGAATATTATAAAGTAACTAAAATATTTTATTAAATTCCCAATCTTAGTTACTTTAGGAAAATGTGAATAAGGTGCTAATCCATGAAATTACACTTTACACTTTGTCTAAGTCGTTGGTGGAGCGTGTGTGGTTAACCGGCACACTAACTTGGACTTAACAAGGTAGGTAAAGGGTGACTTAAGGTTTATTATAGTATCGGTGGAGCGTGTGTGGTTTACCAGCACATCGATTGAGTGATAAACTTTAAGGGTACCAAGTGATTTGCATGGTTACTTCACACCTCGTTTTGTGATCCTCGGTATCCCAGTCACAAAACTTGGAGGGCACTCTCGAGATTGAAACATGCCTTTGAAAAAGTTCATTGAATCTCAAAGAATCTAGGAATTTCTAAAAACCAATAAAACCTAATATCTAATATTTCGGTTTTCGGGTGGAAATTGGTGAATCGTCATTCACCTACCTTTCAAATATGGTATAGCTTAGATTACGGCATACCTCTTCTAAGTTATATTATATTGTGATTGGATCCTAGCCTTAATATTACATTTGGGTGTTTTATTAAGGACTCTCTTAAATCTATACTAAACTTGTTCTTCTCTTTCAGATGTCTTCAAATAATGCTTCTAGCTCGAATCCTAATGGCTCCTTTACTCTTATGAGTCTGTGTGGGAAAGTCACCTTTGATGGATCCAACTTCAATAAATGGATCAGAAACATCAGGATGATTACCCGCTACGAGGACAAAGAATATGTCCTTGACAAGGAGCTTAAGGAAATTGATGAGTCCACTGCAACTCCCCAGGAGATCGCTGACTTTCATACTCATGAAAGAGATGCAACCAAGGTGGCTTGCATCATGTTAGCCACAATGACAGCTGAACTCCAAAAGTCTTATGAGGATTTCTACCCTTATGAAATGCACCAAGATTTGATGGAAAGATACCATCAAAGTGCACGACAAGAGAGGTACGAAGTCATCTGCTCCATGATAACAACCATGATGAAGGACGGAGATTCCGTCACGAGCCACATGCAGAAAATGCAAAGGTATGTGGATCGTTTGCTGAAGCTTAATGTGAACTTCCCTGAGGAGCTTGCAATAGATATCATTTTGCACTCCTTACCATCGTGCTATGATCAATTCCACATGACATATCACATGAACAAGGAAGAGGTCACCCTCAGCAAACTTCAGGGACTTCTCAAGACCGCAGAAATAGGTCTTAAGGGGAAGTCGGTTGCTATCACTCCTACTCCAAACTCAACTCCGGACTTGGCAATCGGGCAAAGTCGAGGGAGGAAGAGAAAGAGATCTTCGAAGGGTACCAAGGCCCGGACCCTTGATGGCTCTTCTTCAAGTGGAACCAAGAAAGGTTTCATTACTCCTTCTTCTGACCCAAAAGAGGTTGAATGCTTCTATTGCCATGAAAAAGCTCATTGGAAGCGGAACTGCCCAAAGTACCAGCAGGATGTGAAGGATGGGAAAGTCAAACCCAACCATGCAGGTATTTACACTATCATTTCTAATAACTCACCCCATTCGAAATCTTGGGTCCTTGATACCGGTTGTGGTATTCATATTTGTTGTGACTTTCAGGGACTAGGAAGAAGTGAGAATGTGGAGCAAGGAAGAATAAACTTAATCATGGGGAATAGGAAAGTTACACCTGTCACCAAGATTGGAGTTTATACTTTATCGCTAAGTAGTGGGTTAAATTTAGATTTGAATAAGTGTTGTTATTCGCCAGAAATGGCAAGAAATATTATTTCCTTTCATGCATTGTACAAACAAGGGTTCACCTTTTCGTTTGATAATGAAGTTGGTTCGATTAATGCTTTATTTAATAATGTTCTTTATTTTAAAGCATTACCTTGTGATGGTGTGTATGAAGCTGTATCTGTTGTAGATAACTTAGGAAATAATGTTTTGTGTATTGATTCTACTAATAATAATAACTTGGATAAAGCATCATTATGGCATTGTCGTCTTGGACATATAAGCAAGAAACGCATAGGCCAACTCCAAAAGGATGGAGTCTTGGATTCGTTTGACCTAAAGTCAAATGATAGTTGCGAATCATGCTTACTTGGAAAAATGACAAAGTCACCCTTCAAAGGCTCGTGTGAAAGGGGTGAAGGTTTGTTAGACGTTATACACACGGATGTGTGTGGGCCATTCAAACATGCCACAAGGGATGCTAATCGTTATTATTTGACTTTTACTGATGATTACAATAGATATGGATATGTCTACTTAATCAAGCATAAGTCAGAGACTTTCGAGAAGTTTAAGGAATTTAAACAGGAAGTCGAGAATCAATTGGGCAGGAACATTAAGATGCTTCGATCCAATCGGGGTGGTGAGTATCTTAGTTCAGAGTTCCACGATTATCTAAGGGAATGTGGGATTGTCTCACAATTGACACCTCCCAGGACACCGCAGTTGAATGGTGTGGCTGAGAGGCGTAATCGAACCTTGTTGGACATGGTTCGTTCCATGATGAGTCGAGCTTCGCTACCAATCTCATTCTGGGGGTATGCCTTAGAGACTGCCGCCCATATCCTTAATCTAGTCCCTATAAAGAAAGTTGCCAAAACTCCTCACGAGATGTGGACTGGTAAAGTACCTAAACTAGACCACATCAAGATTTAGGGTTGCGAGGCTTTCGTGAGACGCGAGACTCATGATAAGCTCAAACCCCGAAGCGAGAGGTGTATTTTCATCGGCTACCCACAGCAATCCTTTGGTTATCTCTTCTACAGACCTAGTGACAATATGATCTTTGTAGCAAGAAGAGGAGTCTTTCGAGAAAGAGAGTTTATAAGCCAAGGAGATAGTGGGAGGCAAATTGATCTTGAAGAAATTCAAGAGTCAAGTGGTGATGGAACTTCAAACTCTAGCCCTCAACTTGAGGAGGAAACTCCTGTTGAGCCAATTGACGAATCTGTACCTCTGAGACGTTCCACGAGAGTTAGGAGTGCACCTGAGCATTACTATGGATTCCATATTACTGCAGAAGGTGAGACACTTATTAGTGGTGGGACACTAGTAAGTCAAGATGACCCTAACAGCTACGAGGAAGCCATGGTAGGCCCCGAGTCTGCTAAATGGAAAGAGGCTATGGATAGCGAGATACAATCCATGTATGACAATCAAGTTTGGAACTTGGTTGAGAATGTACCAGGTCGAAAGACTGTAGGGTGCAAATGGGTCTTCAAGAAGAAGACCGACATGGATGGTAAAGTACACACTTATAAGGCTAGACTGGTTGCAAAGGGCTTCTCTCAAATTCCTGGAGTGGATTATGATGAGACCTTTTCTCCGGTAGCCAAGATTAAGTCTATTCGGGTTCTGTTAGCCATAGCCGCATTTCATGACTATGAAATTTGGCAAATGGATGTCAAAACCGCTTTCCTTAATGGAAAGTTGGCTGAAGATGTTTACATGAGTCAGCCAGAGGGTTTTGTCAGCAACGAGTACCCTAATAGAGTGTGTAAGCTTGAGAAGTCCATTTATGGATTAAAGCAAGCACCTCGCAGATGGAATCTTTGCTTTGATGAAAAGGTCAAGGAATTTGGCTTTTCTAGGAGTGAAGATGAATCTTGTGTGTATGTCAAGGCTAGTGGGAGTATAGTTAGCTTTTTGGTATTGTATGTGGATGACATACTACTCATAGGAAACGACATTCCAACCCTGCAGGAAGTAAAGTCCTGGCTTGGAAAGTGTTTCGCTATGAAGGACCTTGGTGAAGCTGCCTATATTTTGGGGATAAGGATCTTGAGAGATCGGAGTAAAAGACTAATTGGACTTAGTCAAAGTACCTATCTGGATAAGGTGCTGAAGAGATTCAGCATGCAAGACTCCAAGAAAGGAGAGTTGCCCATCCAGAGTAACACCAAACTGAGTAAGACACAAAGCCCTAGCACTGAGGCTGAGATAGCACAAATGAGTCAAGTACCTTATGATTCGGCTGTAGGATCGATCATGTATGTTATGACGTGTACTCGACCTGATGTAGCTTTTGCCCTGAGCATGGTTAGCAGGTTTCAGGGGAACCCTGGCAAGGCACACTGGACTGCGGTAAAGAACATTCTCAAGTACCTACGAAGGACTAAGGACTGGGTCCTTACCCTCGGTGGGAGTGATGACTTGAGAGTTGTAGGGTATAGTGATGCTAGCTTTCAGACTGATAGGGATAACTTCCGCTCTCAGTCGGGCTGGGTCTTTACCCTAAATGGAGGAGCAATTTCTTGGAAGAATTCCAAGTAAGAGACAGTGGCAGATTCTACTTGTGAATCAGAGTATATTGCAGCTAGCGAGGTGGCAAAGGAGGCGTTATGGCTGAGGAACTTCATTGGAGAGCTTGGAGTTGTACCAGCTATTAAAGTGCCAATGGAAATTTTCTGTGATAGTGAAAGTGTTGTTGCCTTAGCCAAGGAACCAAGGGATCACGGGAGATCCAGACACATCGACAGAAAATACCATTTCATCAGACATCGGATCGAAGAAGGACTCCTCGTGGCAAAGAGGGTATCATCAGATGAGAATCCGACAGATCCCCTCACGAAGGGACTGACTCGGGTTAAGCATCTCCAGCATGCTCGGAGCATAGGGCTGAAGGATGATATTAGATTTAGTAGTTAGATAACCTCGAAATTTGTAAAGTGTAATTGACATTTGATGATGAATAAAAGTGTTTTATTTATGAGTAAAGTGTTGCTATCTCTTGTCGATCGTTTACTATATTTCTTTTGCATGTTTTGACTTCCAGAATAATTTTGTTTGGTATAACATATTATTCAAACCTCCACAGTCGGTCATATTTCAGAAGTAGATATGAATCAAGACTGTCATGTTTGGTTGTAGAGGTCTTGGACAAGGCTACAACAATCATGAGTGCTCATAAGTTCTGAGCATTGGACACAACCCACGCTCACTGGAATCACTTCATGGAATTCTATCTCGAGTGATCGTGAGACGGTAATATCATATAAGTCTTTAAACCTAGAGATATGATTTGTTACTTACAAGTTGGTTATGCATTGATTGTACGAAAAATGCATTGGTAACTCGATGTTATAAATCGCGCTCTTGTGTGTAATTCAATGAGTAGTAGAACAAACATATGAGTCGAATTTTATCTGTTCCTTCTTGAATTAGAAGCTGATATATGGGCCCCTCGATGATTTTGTTTTGACCTATGTACCGGGCCCGGTCAGAACTAAATTGATGTGTTCAATGAAGTTCTTTGTCAAACAAATCGGAAATCGGGAAACAAACTGTTGGACAATAAGTAAGACATTGTTCCGTGTATTTGTCCGACTGATATCTAGAATAGAGGATTATATGATCACTTATCTTAAATGGCATACCATCATCTTCTCAGTTTCGAGAAACCTTGTAAAGAGCTACGATTGCCGATCGGTTCCTGAAGTCATACTTGCAGTAATAGTTATTAGACTTATCCAAGTGGGAGACTGTTGGATAAGGTGTCTAAGTTCATAACTATTTCTGGTATGTACTTGACCCGACCCGTCATGGTCCATTTGGGTTGCATGGCATCATGCAATTGGATAGACTAAATGAGAGAAATAACACTTGGAGATTATTAATATATTATAAGTTCTAATATATTAATAATATTATTTGATTAGTTTGATCAAGAATTAATTTAGAATTAATTATGTGATCAAAAGATAACTAATTAAATATATGGGTTGATTATGTAAATCATCCATATCTTGTATAGTGGGCTAAAAGGCTCCATGGACTATCAAGTTGGGTTCCACCCATAGGATGCTCCATGGATGCTCCATGGGAGTTACAAACCCATGGGTCATGGAAATGAAGAGTCATGACACATTAGGGTTTAACCCTAGATGTGTCAACACTATATAAGTAACATGTTCTCCACCTAAAATCGGCTACACTAAGAAACAAGAGGGCTTGGCCGATTTTGAGAAGTGTGTGTTCTCTCATAAGTTCTTCCAAGAGCATTTGGTGTTGTGTGAAGCATTTGAGGCATCACACTTGGGCTGCTAGGCTCACAAGGTTTCAAGGAACACAAACAACAACAAGGTAAGTTATTCTATCTATACTTTAAGTTAAAATTGTTCCCCATGTATGCTAGATAGGAATATAACCTTGGAATTCAACTTTGCATGATAATTAGACAAACATAGATCCAAGGTTATTAGGGTTTCATGTACACTTAGGAAGTGTTAGAATGCTCAAAACCCATCACTTATTCCATTAAGACATTCTACAAGATGCATGAAGCGAAACTAACCACTTAGAACCCACTTTTATGACTTAAGACTCCTCCTAGGGTCTGAAAGGAAAACTCAAAGGTCAAGAACATACCATATTCCAAATCTAACATTTTGGGACCCAAAAAGCTCCATAAAACAACTACCACTAGATCTATGAGATGAAGGGATAAAGTTGCATGATTTTTACCTTTGAATGGTTGAAAATGAAGAGTAAGTCCCAGATCCAAGTGTTATGTTCCTTCAAGATGAGATTGCTTCCTTACTTCTTCTTCTAAGCACACAACCACACACTTGTAGGTTAGAAATGGCTTCTCATGGTGAACTAGGTTTAAAAACATGAATAAGAGGGTGGATGATGATGAGGTGAATGGAAATGAGGCCATAAGGATGCTTCAATACTAGCCAAACCCAAAAAATTAGGGTTTCCTCAATTGGAAAGTACACCCATTATACAATGATGTATGCCCGACGTACTAGGTTGCGCACTAGTACACACAGCGTACACCACGTACGCATTGCATACTCTGAAGCCTTAATATTACAATAATGCCACTAAGGCCTTTTTTGCATACTTTTTGAACTTAGGGACCAGAAACACAATATATCACAATATAAGGATTAACAATGGAATCACTTCAAAACCAGATGTTACAATTGTACCCCCCCCCCCCCCACTTCAATTAGACTTCGTCGTTGAAGTCTACTACAGTAACTAGCTCAGGGTAGTGCTTCCACATCTCCACAACGGGTCACTCAGATGGTCCTTCCCTAGGACCTGATTCAAACTAAAGGTTGACTCAATATGGCGGTTGCCTACCCATACCATCTTTGACTTGCTATCTTTTATTACTACATAAACCAACACCACCTTTACACATTTCGTACATCCACTATCTCAACTAATTCTTAAGAAAGAACAACCACCTCGAAACGCAGATGATACGATATTACTCACAATCCGAACCATGCAGAACCTTTCCAATCCTGACTTATCTTGTTGAATCCACTGGGGATTCAGAACCCTTAACCATCCTCTGATGTCGAACCTTCCATCTGTAAAAACATTAAAATCACCAGGTACTTATTTCACTTGACTTCAGACATTTCTTCCTCTTTGCTTCTTCCTTCATCAGATAACAACCACCATTTTTTCCACCCTTATCACCGACAACTTAACTCCAGCGGCTACCAACCACGGTCTCCTCTATCGACAACATTACCGCCACCACTGTCTCCTCCGATGTCTTTTTACCATCATCTCCTCCATCGGCATAAATCACCACCACCTTCTCCGATCTTCAGTGAATCTCCATATTTGCATCAGATCTCACAAGATCAACATCAAAATTCACCAGATCCATATCAGATCTGACTAGATCTACATCATATCTCATCAGATCTCAGGTGAAACTGACTACCACTGATGATACCACCGTTATTTGAGAATCCTACATCACCGCCGAACCTCTCACATGTACAACTATCATTATCGCTGACATCAACATATTACCGCCTACAGTTGCGGCATCACCATCGTATCTTCACTACCCCTCCAGATCTGCTTCGCCTCCATGATTTTGTGTTGTTTTGTTTGTAACGACTCGGATTTTTATAAGAAAATTTTCATTTTTAATTAATCAACCACATTTCTAGATATCCAGAATTTCCAAAACAATTGTTTCAAATCCATATACATTAGAACTTTATTTTCAAATATCAGAGTGTCCCATAAAGTCATTGGAGAGAGAGTACATGTCGCACCATCAAGCTTTGCCCTTGCCCTTGGACTCGGATGAACCTCAAACAAATCCATGAACTGTAAGCGAATGCTTAGTGAGTATCCCAGAGCATATCCCACACACCAACCACATAACACATATCAAATTATCCATGCGCTACATATATCACATAAGTCATGCATTCGACAATTAAGGAAGCCATGGAAACCCTCCCGAGTCTTATACTAAATGCCACGAGAACCCCCACGTGGTCTTTGTCTGCCATGGTAACCCCCACATGGTCTTCCTGCCTTGGGAACCCCCACAAGGTCTTCCTGCCTTGGGAACCCCCACAAGGTCTTCCTGCCTTGGGAACCCCCACAAGGTCTTCCTGCCTTAGGAACCCCCGCAAGGTCTTCCTACCAAACAAACATAATGTAAACTATACAAGCAAATATTTTAGGATGCCATGGAAACCCTCCAAGATCCTATACCAAAAGCCACGGGAACCTCCATGTGGTCTTCTATGCAAATAACATACTTACATATCTCACATTCAATCAATAATTGTATCTCATAAAATGGGCCGGCCTTGGTGCCTTAGACCCATTGATATGGTGAGCAGACTCACCTCTCTCATGCTAAGCCACCGAACTGTAGTCAGATATATCCCACATTGCTCCTCCCAAACTGCCTATAATCAATGCATAAATGACTCAGGATAATCCCATAAATTCCCCTATGGTCAACCCTTGTCAAAGTCAATGTTTATAGTCAAGGTCAACAGTCCATATTGACCTTGACTCAACGAGTACAATTAGTCACTCGTTGGGTCCACTGCTCACTCACCGATTCACTGAGTCATCCGAGGGACTCGTCGAGTTCTTTGATGTTCACGGACGTAAACCACCAACCATACACCCCTGATCGTGAACCTTTGGTCGTGAACCCTTTCGACTCGCCGAGTCACCAGAGGGACTCAGCGAGTTCTCATGTAATCGGTTCTTTCCAGTGGGATTTAAGGTTTCAAACTTCAGATCCACACTCTCCTAGTGAAGATATAATGTAAAGTTGCAAATTGTGCATGCATGCATAGCCTCACATGGCCATAACACCAAAACTAACATTCAAACAAGGTTCTTATACATGGAGAGGGAATGAGCTCAATAAAAGATGCAACTTTATGATATTTATGGCCTAAGAAGGTCCAGATCTAGAACCATATCCTTGTGATAGGTCCATATCTAAGCTTGCTTCCATTTTCTCAAAGTTGGTCACAACTCTCAAATAGAATTTATGCTTAAGGTATCAGATTTATACCTCAAATCAATGCCCAAGACGAACTAGATGCTAGATCTAGTGTTTTCCCTCTTATACTTCTTCTTCAAGCTTGGAATCCTCCCAAAAATCTCAAGTTGGCTGAAGATGTTTACATGAGTCAGCCAGAGGGTTTTGTCAGCAACGAGTACCCTAATAGAGTGTGTAAGCTTGAGAAGTCCATTTATGGATTAAAGCAAGCACCTCGCAGATGGAATCTTTGCTTTGATGAAAAGGTCAAGGAATTTGGCTTTTCTAGGAGTGAAGATGAATCTTGTGTGTATGTCAAGGCTAGTGGGAGTATAGTTAGTTTTTTGGTATTGTATGTGGATGACATACTACTCATAGGAAACGACATTCCAACCCTGCAGGAAGTAAAGTCCTGGCTTGGAAAGTGTTTCGCTATGAAGGACCTTGGTGAAGCTGCCTATATTTTAAGGATAAGGATCTTGAGAGATCGGAGTAAAAGACTAATTGGACTTAGTCAAAGTACCTACTTGGAGAAGGTTCTGAAGAGATTCAGAATGCAAGACTCCAAGAAAGGAGAATTGCCCATCCAGAGTAATGCCAAACTGAGTAAGACACAAAGCCCTAGCACTGAGGCTGAGATAGCACAAATGAGTCGAGTACCTTATGCTTCGGCTGTAGGATCGATCATGTATGCTATGATGTGTACTCGACCTGATGTAGCTTTTTTTGGATTAATGTCTAAGTCCATAACTATAATTGGTAAGACTTGACCCGACCCGGCATGGTCCATTTGGGTTGCATGGCATCATGCACTTGGATAGACTATAATGAGAGAAATAAGACACTTATGGTTATTAATATATTATAAGTTCTAATATATTAATAATAAGAATAATAAGATTATTTAATTAGTATTGATCAAGAATTAATCTAGAATTAATTAAGTGATCAAAAGAAGATTAATTAAATATATGGATTGATTGTGCAAATCATCCATACTTATATAGTGGGCTAATGCTCCATGGATTATCTAGTTGGGCCAAAACCCATATGATGCTCCATGGATGCTCCATGGTGTATTTGAACCCATGGATCCAAGGAAATGGAAAGTCATGACATTTAGGGTTTGCCCTAATTGTAACACTATATAAAGATATTATTCTTGACAAAATCGGCCACTAGATTATTCTAGAGAGGGCTAGCTGATTTCATGAAGTGTAGAATTCTCTCTAAGTTATTCCAAGTGTTTATGGTGTTGTGTGAACCATTTGAGGTGTCACACTTGGGGCACTAGGCACTCAAGCTTCATGAAGACATTCTACATCAAAGAGGTATGTATTCTATCTTGCTTTATTGATTGTTTTGTATGCTAGATTAGGATAATACCTTGGACGTTCATATTTGCATGTATAATAGAGAAAACATAGATCCAAGGTATTTAGGGTTGCATGTACACTTAGGAGTGTTAGAATGCTCATAACCCAACAGTGGTATCAGAGCCTAGGCTTGTTTTCTTGTTATACTTGCAATAGAAGCTGGAAAATCGAGTTTTGTTGCTGTCTACCCAGCAGACTCGCCGAGTCCATGAAGGGACTCGACGAGTCCAAGGCAAAATGCATCCAACTCGCCGAGTTTTGTTCATGCACTCGACGAGTTGGACCCCAGACAGCATATTTTCGAGTTTTTTGGCTAGAAATGGACTAGGAACATTACCCAAAGTTGTTTTTGAACTTATAAACTTGTTTTTAATGTGGTAATGTTCATGCTAATCCATTTTCAAAGATAATTGTCAATAGATTCATGTTTTGTATTAGTTTAAAGGTTAGACTAATTACATGAAAAAGTTTGATTTGAATTATCATGTTCTTATGAGTTTCTTAGATTAATACAAAAGTTGAATGAAATAGTTGTTTTCAATCCATTTTAATCTAAGAGTTGATTCTAAAATGTGTTTTTATAACTTGTCCTCAAGTTATATGAAAAGTCACATTTAAGTCTCATAAAACTCATAAAATTGGCAAAGGTTACAAAAAATGAAGAGTCTAGTTTTAATTAATTGGAGTTATGACTCCATAATTTGTCCTCAAGTTATGGAGGACCAAGAGTCTCTTCATTAAATAAATATAAAAAAATAATGTAACCTTAATTAATTTCATAAGTTATAAAATAAAGAAAAAGTTAATTCTTTATTAGTTTAAAGTCTTCCATAATTTGTCCACAAGTTATGGAACTTGAAGAGTTTTTGGATTAAAACTACTTTAAATACATAAGTTATGGAATTAATTAGTTTTGAATAGTTTCAAAACTTGCCCTCAAGTTTTGGAATTTGTAAAGTTTTCTCTTATGAATACTTTAATTCCAAGTTAGCCCTTAGAATTTTAAAAGTTAAAATTCAACCCTTATACTTTATAATATTATAAGTTAATAATATTTATATGTATAAGAGTAAAGTCGGTCTTACCGCTAGTACGCCTCATTCACGAAGCCGGTCTATAAGGTGGGTATAAGGTTGTTGCCTATAAAATGGCAACTTAATGGGTGTCCACTCTCACCCACCGCTTGCTTGACTGGTGGAGGGTCGTTAGCCGAACGGGTTTGACAGGACTATAATTCTCCCTTCATTAAAAGTATTAATGATAAATACTAAGTAACTAAACTCTTAATAATTCCCAATCTTAGTTACTTAGGAAAATTTGAAGAAGGTGCTAATCCATGAAATTACACTTTGCACTTTGTTTAAGTCGGTTAGTGGAGCGTGTGTGGTTAACCGGCACACTAACTCGTATTTAACAAGGTAGGCAAAGGGTAACTTAATATTTATCATAGTATCGATGGAGCGTGTTTGGTTAACCGGCACATCGATTGAGGGGTAATTTAATAAGGGTACCAAGTAATTTGCATGGTTACTTCACACCTTGTTTCGTGATCCTCGGCATCCCAGTCACAAAACCTGAAGGGCACACTCGAGATTGAAACATGCCATTGAACAGTTCAATGAATCTCAAAAGATCTAGGAGTTTCAAAACCAATTAAAACCTAATAATATATTTCATTTATCTTGGTGGAAATTGGTGAATCGTCATTCACCTACCTTCAAATTGTTTTATAGCTTGGATTACGGCATACCTCTTCTAAGTTATAAAATAATTTGTTGGGTCCTAGCCTTAATATTTCATATTGGGTGTCATATTAAGGACTTTAAGATCAACTATCTTGAATATCTCCCAAAAGATGTCTGGTTTAGACATTTATGATCTTCCCAAATCTCTTGAAACAAGCTTTCCTAAATGAAGATGATGTCCCATGGATATCATACTTCTTTCTCCTCCTCCAATTATTCTCCCTATCCCACAAGTTCTTAAAAAGTTTAAGGTCACTCAAGCCCTAATGGCAAGGCAAGGTCTAGGTGTGATCACATCTTGGAGATGTAGTCGCATATTGACAAGCCGGGAGAGTTGGGTGTCAAAGTCTTGAGAAAGTTAGTGGCTCAATTACTTTCTAAGTCACATAGTGAGTTCTTTTGGAACACCTATGAAACAGACTATGACAAGACCCTTAATGATCTTATCTATTGTTAAGATCAACTTCCTGAAACTTTATGGACATTGATAATGGTGACACTGGAAATACAGAAAAAGCATTCTCTTCCCAATGGAAAGGGATCGGCCATAGTCAACTCGGTTGAACAAATGGTAAAGAGAAAAGCTAAGTCTGTGATAGTCGCGTGTACCATTATCAAAGGGTCCATATGTTTATATTGCCAAAGAAAGGGTCATTATTTGCGAAGCTGCCAGATTTACCTAAGGGTGTTAAAGTCAATAAGATTGACTCTACTTCAGGTAAAGTCCACTACTCTAACTCTGTTAAGTTTCTATTCTGAGATTCCTGATACATGATGTGACTGGGTCACATGGTAATGTTTTAAGAATCAAAGAAAAGTAAAGGAACTTAAAGAAAGAATATGTTGAATCTGATCGCATAGATGGATTTCTATCGCGAAGGTTGAAAAATCGGATTCTTGAGCTAATTCTTAGGAGTTATGAGATATTGCTAAGGAATAGATAACAACAAGTTTTTCATATGGGTTGTAAGGATAAGTTTTTCCGCATAGTTTTTAAAATAAAAGAAAATTTTTGATTTTATTTATTTTAAAAATATCCTTACAATGGCATTTGAGGGAAAAAAAATTGTTGCTTATATGATTCCATTAATAGCAAGAGTGGAAGTATGAAATTGATTCTTTCATTTGTGGTAATGTCTAAATTTATCAAATAAAGGAAAGATTCTCATCACCCAAGTTTCAATTGGACCGAAACTTGGAATCATGCAAGTTGTATATCATGATGAATGAGAACTTTCAAGTATTGGAAAAATTAAGACTAATTACTTGTTCACATGGATGTGTGAGTCAAGTAATGGACTAAGGGATCGAGTACATAGGCATGTGCACTGATTAAGTCCACCACAAAAGATATAAGACTATTCGTCATAGTTTACTAAAGCTTAGTAAATATGAGTATACTTACAAGTGTAAGTGTAACTCTGAGACATTGGAAAAGGTTCCAATGTAAGGCAGAGCGAATAACAAGAATCAAGTTAGGCAGAAGGATAAAAGTTTCTCAAATCTGAAAAGATGGGAAAGTACTTTAGTATCAGTTTTGTGATCATCTTAATGATTAAGAAACCATATCAAAATTAGTTCTCTAAGGAAGTCTTAGTGCATTCTTATGACTAAGAAGAAGGGATCTTGAATTGTTGAAATGGTTAAATCAAGAAGATGTGTAACATCCGGATTTTTACCAGGTATCTTGTAAGTTTGAATTTTATATATATTGTGAGAGAGACTCGGCGAGTTGGAGCTCGGACTCGCCGAGTAGGGACGCGGGATTGATCGAGGGTGCGCACTTGGACTCGGCGAGTCCAGGGTATGGACTCGGCGAGTCTGCGCTGTGTTATGAAACCCTAAATCTCCGGGTTTGAGGCCTATTTAAGGGGCCTTATGGCCGTGATTTGTGCTCACCCAAACCCCAGAGAGTGTCCCTAGAGTTCTTGAGCGTTTTGTGAAGGAAAGAGAGCCAATCTTGATCTTGTGTGTGTTGTTTAGCAAAAAAGAAGGAGGCCCTAAGCAAGAGGAAGCAAAGGAGGTTGCTATTTCGGGGATTTGGAGCTTGGATCACCAACCTAGAGGTATTATTTTCGGACCATTTTCTGTTTGGTGAAGTTTGATGCAATTTAGGGCTTAATGTGGTCATTTATGGGGTGATTTGGTGCCCCTTTGGTTCCCTCTTTGAGTTGAGACCATGGATATGGATCCATAGAGGTCCAGAGGGCCTCACTCATCAAGCTTTATGGGTGGAAATGGAGTCCTTGACCTTGTGTTGAAGTATTTGAGTCAAAAACATCATTTATGGTCATTTAGAGGTTATATGTGCATCAAGATTGTGACTTTACGTGCTAAATAAGCTTGGAGGGACTGGATCTATGGATTAATGGACTGGATCTGGCCTTTAGAGCAAGATTGAGTCAGTGCATGGCACGGACTCGCCGAGTCCGAAGAACAGACTCGGCGAGTAGCTTGAATATTGCACGACCACTCAGCGAGTGGCCTCGCCGAGTTGGGATGAGTGAACTCAGTGGATCAAGGGGGAGTCAGGATGGTCAGGTGGACCGAGTCAAACCGGACTCGCCGAGTTGTTCTTGAGACTCGGCGAGTTGAGTCGTGGTGGCCCCACAACTCGTGCCAGGTGGAGCTCGTCGAGTTGGGGGAAATACTCGACGTGTCAAGAGAGGATTCCAGGGAAATTGGTGTATGCGCTCAGACTCGCCGAGTCGCTATAGTGCACTCGCCGAGTCCGGTTAAGTTGACCGTTGACCAGCGTTGACCTAGATTGTCTTGTTATAGTGTGGTCAACCCTAGTTGGGAAAGTGTTAATTAGAGATGTATTGTGCTATAGGGGGACTTCAGCTCGGCAGATCGAGTGTTTAGCGATTTCAGGGTTACGGTTTACCGAGACACGCGAGGTGAGTCTTCTCACTATACTTTACCTTGAGTAGGTAACCAGAGCTATGTGATAGAGTATTTGTGTGCTATATATATGTTATGTGTTGTACTGCATGATTTCTATGTGATTTATGTGGTGCATGATTATCAGAGTTGGAACCTGAGGGTTCACAGAGTTTGGGTGCACGGACCCACAGAGTTATAGCCTAGAGTGGCTAATATGTGCTATAGTGGTATTTTGGGAAACTCACTAAGCCTTGTGCTTACAGTGTTGATGTTATTTGTTTCAGGTACTAGTGACGACTGCGGGAAGGCGCCGGCTTGATTCGTACACACACGTTTGGAGCTTGACATTTTGATCTTGGGATTTTGTACTATTTTGTTGAACAATTAAAATGGTTGTTTCTATGAATATTGATGGAATTATGTTTTTATAAAAATCAAAAAAAAAAATTGTTTGAAAATTCGGTGTTACAAGATGAGTCATACTTCGTTCCAATACAAGTCTTAGAGTCATACTCCAAGATTGTGACTTGAGTGACATGTCTTAAAGAAGGTTTAAAACACTTGACAAATGTAAGAGTAAAAGTTTTCTACTCTTGTACATTTGAAATTGGTAAGTTGTGATGTTTTGGATAAAACAAAGACCAACTTCGGCCAATTATGTGAAGTGTTTGTCTTGATTAGAATCCACACTATCTCTTGAATATCTGACAAGAGAGTCTTATATGTCAAGAGGACAGTGGGAGTCTTAAAGGTCTTGAAATTCTAAAGAACTAATCAAGAATGAAACCTGAAGTTCTTCACTAGCACACGACTTGAGGTTTATAACCTATCGTGTTGACATATTATGTGCCCATTCTAGTTAAAGTTGGTTTTGCATATGAGTTCTTAGAGTTCTCAATGTGTTGCACAACAACTTGGAAGCAATGGTAGGCCTTTGAGCTGCCAGGTGGCAAGAAATTAAGATTGAGTTCAATCCATATGGTTTTGGATTTGTCATTATCCTTGTCTTGTGATTATGGTTTTGACAAATTCACATGGATAAGAACACATACACCATTAAATCTAAGTGTCATAAAGATTCTCTCCGATTCATGAAAATGATGGTGAGGAAACACTTTCACTAAGTAGAATTTAGCTAGATAGCAAATGTGATATTTTGCATTCTCAAAGTCGTTAGTGGAGCGTGTGTGGTTTACCGGCACACTAACCTGGACTTGTGAGAAGTAGCAAAAAGGTCTAACCATTATGATTACGGCATCCCTCTTCATAATTGTTTAGACACACAAGTGTGCTATCTAAGGGAAGGTGTATGTTTTTTATAAAGTCTTATCAAAACAATCTAGTATCAGAAATCTGAACTTTGGTAAGAAAGTCAATAAAGTATTGATTTCTAGAAGTCCAGTGATTTCTGAGTACATGTCAAAGCTAGTGGGAGCATAAGTGTTATGCTAATAATCATCATGTTAGTGGGAGTATGATAATTACGATAAGTATTGCAAGCTAGCAATGTTAATTATAGAAAACAAAAGGTTTCAATTGGGAAAAAGTTGTTTTGCTATAATTAAGGGAGACGAAATTATACTTCATCTCAAATCTATAAGCTTAGATCATGAGGTTTTAATGATTTAGTCAAGGATATATATGAATTTCATGTTGGAATGGCTCAACATAAGGAAATTCTGTATATGGGTCCATTATTTGCGTTCTTAAATTCGATTATGATTACGGCATCCCTTTTCATAATCTGAATTATGAGAACTTGGCAAATTGAAATGGAAATGTTATAGCTAAAGACTGGTTTAGTCTATATGTGAGACATCATGAATCGTGTCCCATATGCTTCGGATATAGGATCGATTACATGTGCTATATTCATCCTTTCTAAAAATTTCCAAATGCCTGGGGCATTAAGAAGGGAAAAGGTTTAGAACTAGATATGACTAAAAGGATTAAACAATTGTCGAGGACAATCTAAGGTTTACCAAAGATTGGTTGCTCAAGGACAGTTGGAAGTGTAGTCATAATTCTGGAAGGACCATATTGACATAATCTGTAAGGAGGCAACTCTTGTTCAGAAGTGATAGTCGAAATGGAATCTGGAAATGTTTCAAAGTTAGAATTTTCAATCTGTGTAAGATTAAGGAAACTTAATGCAATAAGGATGGTTTCAAGGACTTGATCTCCTTTGGAATGCTCCGTAATGATTGTTGTTAAGTCTTTCTAACTTTGTGCATAATCATTACAAGAGGATCGATGCATATAAGTTTAGAATCTAACAGATTTCAGTAAATGACATGAATTTGGAATTCTTGCATTTGCAGTAAGGATTTGGGAGTGTGAAAAGAGAATCATTGAAGTTATGTTCATTTGATCTAGTTCACAAAATAAAGATCATAGACAAACATATTATGCATACTTGGTGTATGGCATGACTAGTGTTTAGAAAACATAGTGTGCATGCTTGGAGCATGGGACAACTATTGTTTTAAATTCAAGAATAAAGTTGATAGCTGAAACAGTATACAATGAATAATGTGTAATCATATGGTGATAAATAAAAGGTGTTTTATTTATATTCATAAGTTCTGAGACCATATTGGATTCAATTATTATTGTGTTTCACTTTGCATGTTTTGACTTCCCGAATAAACTAGGTTATTCTTCCGGAATGACTAAGTTATTCAAACCATCCACAGTCGGTCATATGTTGGAAGCAGATATGAATTAAGACTGTCATGGGTTGGCTTGTAGAGGTCTAAGTTGTTGGACAAATGGCTACAACACTCATGAGTGCTCATAAGTTCTGAGTATTGGATTCAACCCGCGCTCATTGGAATCACTTCATGGATTTTATCACGAGTGATCATGAGACGATAATATCTTATATTCTTCAAACCTAGAGATATGAGTTGTTACTATGAGTTGATAGTACATTGATTACACGAAACGCATTGGTAACTCGATGTTATAAAACGTGTCTTTGTGTATGATTCAACAAGTAGTAGAACAAGCCATATGAGTCGAAGTTTATCCATTCCTTTTACCTTCGGGATGAAAGCGATATCTGTGGGCCCCTCGATGATTTGATGATGACAAATGGAAGTGCTCGGCCGGGCCAGGACTGATTTGATTTGTTCAATTAGTCAGTCGTCATAAATCGGAAATCGGGAAACAACAAATGGACAGAGAGAATGATTATAATCCATGTCTCGGTCCATATGATATCTAGAATGGAGGAATATATGATCCCTTATTGAATGGACAAGTCATTGACAAGATCAGAGTTCATCTACAAGGTGAGAGTTCGACAAAAGCTTTTGAGAGCTACGATTGCCAGTTGGTTCCTGAAGTCATACGCAATAATAGTTTTAGACTTATCCAAGTGGGAGACTGTTGGATTAATGTCTAAGTCCATAACTATAATTGGTAAGACTTGACCCGACCCGGCATGGTCCATTTGGGTTGCATGGCATCATGCACTTGGATAGACTATAATGAGAGAAATAAGACACTTATGGTTATTAATATATTATAAGTTCTAATATATTAATAATAAGAATAATAAGATTATTTAATTAGTATTGATCAAGAATTAATCTAGGATTAATTAAGTGATCAAAAGAAGATTAATTAAATATATGGATTGATTGTGCAAATCATCCATACTTATATAGTGGGCTAATGCTCCATGGATTATCTAGTTGGGCCAAAACCCATATGATGCTCCATGGATGTTCCATGGTGTATTTGAACCCATGGATCCAAGGAAATGGAAAGTCATGACAATTAGGGTTTGCCCTAATTGTAACACTATATAAAGATATTATTCTTGACAAAATCGGCCACTAGATTATTCTAGAGAGGGCTAGCCGATTTCATGAAGTGTAGAATTCTCTCTAAGTTATTCCAAGTGTTTATGGTGTTGTGTGAACCATTTGAGGTGTCACACTTGGGGCACTAGGCACTCAAGCTTCATGAAGACATTCTACATCAAAGAGGTATGTATTCTATCTTGCTTTATTGATTGTTTTGTATGCTAGATTAGGATAATACCTTGGACGTTCATATTTGCATGTATAATAGAGAAAACATAGATCCAAGGTATTTAGGGTTTCATGTACACTTAGGAGTGTTAGAATGCTCATAACCCAACAGCTTTTTCCCTGAGCATGGTTAGCAGGTTTCAGGGGAACCCTGGCAAGGCACACTGGACTGCGGTAAAGAATATTCTCAAGTACCTACGAAGGACTAAGGACTGGGTCCTTACCCTCGGTGGGAGTGATGACTTGAGAGTTGTAGGGTATAGTGATGCTAGCTTCCAGACTGATAGGGATAACTTCCGCTCTCAGTCGGGCTGGGTCTTTACCCTAAATGAAGGAGCAATTTCTTGGAAGAGTTCCAAGCAAGAGACAGTGGCAGATTCTACTTGTGAATCAGAGTATATTGCAGCTAGCGAGGCGGCAAAGGAGGCGTTATGGCTGAGGAACTTCATTGCAGACCTTGGAGTTGTACCAGCTATTAAAGTGCCAATGGAAATTTTCTGTGATAGTGAAAGTGTTGTTGCCTTAGCCAAGGAACCAAGGGATCACGGGAGATCCAGACACATCGACAGAAAATACCATTTCATCAGACATCGGATCGAAGAAGGACTCCTCGTGGCAAAGAGGGTATCATCAGATAAGAATCCGACAGATCCCCTCACGAAGGGACTGACTCGGGTTAAGCATCTCCAGCATGCTCGGAGCATAGGGCTGAAGGATGATATTAGATTTAGTAGTTAGATAACCTCGAAATTTGTAAAGTGTAATTGAAATTTGATGATGAATAAAAGTGTTTTATTTATGAGTAAAGTGTTGCTATCTCTTGTCGATCGTTTACTATATTTCTTTTACAATTTATTGACTTCCAGAATAATTTTGTTTGGTATAACATATTATTCAAACCTCCACAGTCGGTCATATGTCGAAAGTAGGTATGAATCAAGACTGTCATGTTTGGTTGTAGAGGTCTTGGACAAGGCTACAACAATCATGAGTGCTCATAAGTTCTGAGCATTGGACTCAACCCACGCTCACTGGAATCACTTCATGGAATTCTATCTCGAGTGATCGTGAGACGGTAATATCATATAAGTCTTTAAACCTAGAGATATGATTTGTTACTTACAAGTTGGTTATGCATTGATTGTACGAAAAATGCATTGGTAACTCGATGTTATAAATCGCGCTCTTGTGTGTAATTCAATGAGTAGTAGAACAAACATATGAGTCGAAGTTTATCTGTTCCTTCTTGGATTAGAAGCTGATATCTGGGCCCCTCGATGATTTTGTTTTGACCTATGTACCGGGCCCGGTCAGAACTAAATTGATGTGTTCAATGAAGTTCTTTGTCAAACAAATCGGAAATCGGGAAACAAACTGTTGGACAATAAGTAAGACATTGTTCCATGTATTTGTCCGACTGATATCTAGAACAGAGGATTATATGATCACTTATCTTAAATGGCGTACCATCATCTTCTCAGTTTCGAGAAATCTTGTAAAGAGCTACGATTGCCGATCGGTTCCTGAAGTCATACTTGCAGTAATAGTTATTAGACTTATCCAAGTGGGAGACTGTTGGATAAGGTGTCTAAGTCCATAAAATATTTCTAGTATGTACTTGACCCGACCCGGCATGGTCCATTTGGGTTGCATGGCATCATGCAATTGGATAGACTAAATGAGAGAAATAACACTTGGAGATTATTAATATATTATAAGTTCTAATATATTAATAATATTATTTGATTAGTTTGATCAAGAATTAATTTAGAATTAATTATGTGATCAAAAGATAACTAATTAAATATATGGGTTGATTATGTAAATCATCCATATCTTGTATAGTGGGCTAAAAGGCTCCATGGACTATCAAGTTGGGTTCCACCCATAGGATGCTCCATGGATGCTCCATGGGAGTTACAAACCCATGGGTCATGGAAATGAAGAGTCATGACACATTAACCCTAGATGTGTCAACACTATATAAGTAACATGTTCTCCACCTAAAATCGGCTACACTAAGAAACAAGAGGGCTTGGCCGATTTTTGAGAAGTGTGTGGTCTCTCATAAGTTCTTCCAAGAGCATTTGGTGTTGTGTGAAGCATTTGAGGCATCACACTTGGGGTGCTAGGCTCACAAGGTTTCAAGGAACACAAACAACAACAAGGTAAGTTATTCTATCTATACTTTATGTTAAAATTGTTCCCCATGTATGCTAGATAGGAATATAACCTTGGAATTCAACTTTGCATGATAATTAGACAAAAATAGATCCAAGGTTATTAGGGTTGCATGTACACTTAGGAAGTGTTAGAATGCTCAAAACCCATCAATAACATCTCAAACGGAGCTCGATCGATGCTGGCATGATAATTGTTATTGTACGAAAACTTTGCCAGTTGGAGATACGCATCCCAACTCCATCCAAAATCCAACACGCATGCCCGCATCATATCCTAGAGTGTGTGGATTGTTCTCTTACTCTGACTGTTGGTATGGGGGTGGTACGCCATGCTAAAATGTAGCTGAGTACCCAACTCCTCATGGAATTTCTTCCAGAATCTGAATGTGAACCGAACATCACAATCAGAGACTACCGACACAGGAACCCCATGTCTGGACACTACCTCACGCACGTACATATCCACTAACTTCTCTACGGATATACTTTAAGATATCGGAATGAAATAGGCACTCTTAGACAGTCTATCCACAATCACCCATATGGCATCCACACCCCTCGCCGTCCTTGGCAACTTCGTAATGAAGTCCATTGTGATCTCATCCCACTTCCATATGAGAATGGGTAGCGGCTGGACCTTACCATGAGGCTGCTGATGCTCGACCTTGACCTTCCTGCAGGTCAATCACTGCTCTACAAACCAAGCAATTCCCCGCTTCATGCATGGCCACCATCAATTTAGCTGCAAGTCCCTATACATTTTCATAGCTCCTGGATGTATAGACAACTTGGACTTATGCGCTTCCTCTAATATCTTCTATCTCACGCCCCCGGTCACAGGTACCCACACTCGGCCGCACTATGTCAAGAGACCACGACTATCCTTAGCAAATAGAGGATATTGTCCTCGGATCCTCTCTATCTTCCAATTCTCTTTCTTCACCCCCTCAACCTGAGCCTCTTTGATCATCTTCAACAATGGAGAGACCACTATCATCCTCAAACACATACTCCCAGACGGGGAACCTTCCATCTTACGCCTCAAAGCGTCGGCCACTACGTTGGCCTTCCCAGGGTGGTATAGAATTTCACAATCATAGTCTTTTAGCACACCCAACCACCCTATTTGGCGTATGTTGAGGTTCTGTTGGTCCATCAAATACTTCAGACTCTTGTGGTCAGTATAAATGGTACACCGCACTCCATACAACTAATGCCTCCAAATCTTGAGGGAAAACACCACTGCCCCCAGTTTCATATCGTGAGTAGGGTAATTTGCCTCATGGGGCTTCAACTGTCGCGAGGCATATGCTATCACGTGTCGTCTCTGCATCAGTACCACACCTAACCCTGAAATTGATTTGTAACAATACACCACCAAATCACCTAATCCGTCTAGTAGAACAAGGATTGGAGCCTCGCACAATCTCCGCCTCAAGATCTCGAAGGCCAACTGTTGATCTGTACCCCACCGAAACATCACATTCTTCTTGTTCAGACGGGTCAATGGCATTGCAATCTTGGAGAAATCCTAGATATATCTTCGGTAATAACCCGCTAAACCTAGGATGCTACGAATCTCTGATGCATTTTTTGGTACTTTCCATCGCATCACAGCCTCAACCTTGGCTGGGTCAACCAAAATACCCTCATGGTTGATGATATGCCCCGAGAATTATACCTATCTCAGCCAGAACTCACACTTAGAGAACTTGGCATACATCTTCTCTGCCCTTAGGGTTTCCAACACCTCCCTTAAGTGTTGTTTGTGTTGTTCCCTAGTCTTAGAATAGACCAGGATATCATTAATGAAAACGATCACCGACTGATCCATCATCGGTCTACACACCCTGCTCATAAGATCTATGAATGCTACTGGGGCATTAGTGAGCCCAAATGACATCACTACAAAGTCATAATGCCTATACCGAGTCCTGAAAGCCGTCTTTGGTATATCCTCATCCCGAATCCTCATCTGGTGGTATCCTGACCGGAGATCAATCTTGGAAAACCAAGATACACCCTGCAGTTGATCGAACAAATCATCGATCATTGGCAACGGATAACGGTTCTTCACCGTTAGGTTGTTCATTTCCTTATAATCGATACACATTCACTGCGATCTGTCTATCTTTTTCACGAAAAGAATCGGTGCTCCCCACGGGGAACTGCTCGGCTGAATGAACCCTCGGTCTAGCAGCTCCTGAAGTTGCGTAGAGATTTCCTGCAATTCCGGTGGTGCTAACCGGTATGGTGCCTTTGCTATCGGAGCGGCGCCCAACACCAAGTCAATGCGAAACTCCACCCGCCTCTCTGGAGGCACTCCCGGTAACTCTTCAAGGAAAACATCCTGAAAATCCCGAACAACCGACACACTGCCTATATCCTTCGTGATCTCTACCCTTGTATCCGAGATATAAACTAGAAATCTCAAACAACCCAGCTGCAGGAACCTCCTAGCCCTCACAACTGAACAAAGGGTCGGCCCCTACGATACCCTATCACCATGTATCACTAGTTCTCCCCTACTTAGGGTTCGAACCCTCACCAACTGATGCTCGCAGTCAATCATGGCCTCGTCGGCCCCCAACCAATCCATTCCGATAATCACTTTCAGCCCTCGCAACGGTATCGGGACTAAATCAACACGATATCTATCACCGTGCACATTCAGTACATAGTCCCGATACACCCTTGTAGCACTAACGATGTGGTCATCCGCAATCTCCACTTCGAGCGGGGAATCCAAAGTTCCTGGCGCTTCCTGAAACTTCTTGCTAAGTGCAAGAGATCCGAACGATCGTGTAGCACCCGAATCAAACAAGACATGAGCAGACATACCATTGACCAAAAATGTCCCTATACCAGCATGGAATTAGTTAGATTTTATTATTTAAGAATCGATATAATTGTGGGTTATTAATAAGATAATTATGTTGATTTGCTCTGTGATTTGGATAAAAAAACGTACCCTATCTAGACTTACCATTTCCGCCTTCGACCGAGGGTGTGACATAGAATGGTATCAGAGGTGCAGATTATAGTGAACAAGTGTTTCCTTAGGAAATCACAACTATATCCTTGGGCATATACTTCGATAAGGTTTGTCCTTGAACCTATAAATAAAAATCTTGTTATTAATTACACTACTGATAGACTACTCATAGTGTGTGGGGGTCCAGTTGAGTGTGGGAACCAGTAGGAAAAGGAAGCATGTGACGAATAAAGCCAAAAATCTACATTAAATAATAAACTGATGAAGGTGTGTGTGGTGAATACGCCATGCACGTCGCAGAACCCAATTTTAAAAAATTGACACCTTTAACCCCAAATATATTGCACCATAAGAACTAAGAAGCCATTTAATCTTATAAACCTTGCTTGTCCAAATTCGCGAAGCGCAAAAGGAATAATGTACCAATATTATCTTAAATAACAAAGAATATTATTTAAAGATGGCCAAAGCAATCTAGGAAAAGCATAAGCCAATAAGAAGACAATTCACTACGAAATTAACTATTCAGAAACCATAATATGTGTTAAAAACAAATGTAGGAAGAATAGTAAATTCCCAAAAAATGCATAAAGATTTAAAAAAAAATTACCACTCTAATCTATGCGAAAGAAGTAACAATTAACCTCATTATAGGAAAAAAAAACATGACAACATTAGCATTAGTAGACCTGTAACATCCGGATTCCCACGTATATTATTCTAATAATTTATTTTTGGAATTTGTGAAGGAACTCGGTGAGTTGATGCTTAGACTCGCCGAGTAGGGTTGCGGATTATCATCCGAGTTCACTTCTAGACTCGGCGAGTCCATGCTGTTTAATGAAACCCTAAATCCCCGGGGTTGGAGCCTATTTAAGGGCACTCATAGCCTCCCATTACGGCTACCAGTCCCTTGAAAGAACCCTTAGTGAGCTAGAACGTTTGGGAGGAAGTAGAAGCCATATTTTTAATCTTTTTATCTTTGGTTTAGCAAGAACAAGGTGATCAAGAGCAAGAGAAGACTGAAGGAGGTGTGATTCTAGTGGTTTCAACTTGAGGTATTTATTCGGACCTTCTTCAGTTTTGGTATTGATTCTTAGAGTTAGGGTTTTCTAACCTCTTTTGAGGATGATTATGTGGAGAAATTGGTCACTTATCGAGTTTATGCTTTGGATCTAGACTCAAAGAGGTCTAGAAACCTTAACCCTTGGAGCTTTATAAGTTATCTTGGGAGTTATGAGCTTAGAATGCGATTTTTGGGGCTAAATCACCAAGTGATACCATTTAGCTGATATATGAGTGTCAAGGTCTGGACTTTATGTAATTATTATGCTTGGGAAGGTCAGATCTATGGATTAGAGGAACAGATCTGACCTCAGGAGGTCAATGGATTTTGTGCATGGCATGTACTCGCCGAGTTGTTCTTCAGACTCGGCGAGTTGAGTCGGGGTGGCCCCACGATTCTTACCTGGGGACTCATCGAGTAAATGGAGTGACTCGACGTGTTAAATGGGACTAAAGAGTTAAGTGGACACAGGTGGACTTGCCGAGTTTCCCAAGTGCACTCACCGAGTCGGGTCAAAGTTTGACCGTTGACTTTGGTTGACTTTTAGGGTTTGGTCAACAATGAGGGCCTTTGAGCCAAAGGAGGGGTAAAATGGCCTTTTACCCTTCAGAGGGTGCTTAGAGAGAGTAGAGTCTAGTTCTGAGAGTTATATTTATGAGAGTATTACTTTATGTGTTTAGGCGGATGCTAGATCGTATTTCTATCGAGTCAGTGATTTACCGGGACATCTGAGGTGAGTCTTCTCACTATACTTTACCTAGAGTGGTAATTAGAGTTATGTGCCAGAGTTATCATATGTTATTATCTAATGTGTTATACTGCATTGTTTCTATGTGGTTTATATCATGTGTATATCAGAGTATATCAGAGTTAGAACCGAAAGGTTCACAGAGCTAGGACCAGAGGGTTCCACAGAGTTAGGGCCCACGGGCCCACAGAGTTATAGCCTCGAGTGGCTAGTATGTGTTATGCATTGGATTTTTATGTATTTGATCTTGGGAAATATTTTTGTGAACCAAAGTATTGATACAATGGGATTTTGTTGTTAAATGTGTTTGGTAAAGTGTGTTTAAAAATGTGAAAATTTGTTTTAAATTTTACGATGTTACAATTTGGTATCAGAGCCTTGGTTTGAGGGATTCGGATGCATCTTCGGGCGTATCTGAACTCAAACTGAGGAATTGAGGAAAAATTTGATAATAAAGTAAAAAAAAAAAAAAGGAGTAAAAAGAGTTTTGAAACAGACAGAGCAGAACCGTGTGTACGATCAGCCAGCGCCCGAACGGTGATTTCCTAAAATACCCATACAATAAGTTGTAAAAGAAATGTTATGCTATGCTATATGAATTATATTATGCATGCTAGAGTAAGATTAGGTATTCTTATTAGGACTAGAGTGGCCTGATATATGATGCCTTAGTCTAGGGATTTTGCTATTAGGAATGCTTGAGAGTGTTGAGATAGAAGCAAAGAGTTTATGAGAGATTTGCTAGTGAGTAGCACATGATTAAAGAGAATAGTGTACTTGGGATTTGGGGATCTGGGAGGAGGACTTGGTGTGAATGCTGAGTTGGTGTGGTCGGTAGTATTGGGCCCATACTATCGAAGGCACCGGGTCAGTGCGCAACCTAAGTAAGAATCCTTAAAGCACCAGAGATCAAGTAGGATTGGGATATCGAGTGTGTGTGCATCCGAGCAAATTACTGATATCTTATGTTGTATTTCAGAGAGGCATCATGGTAGGGACACGTCACAGACCAGGGACCAGTAGAGGGGATGTGAGCGACGAGGAGCTCCGCCAGATGATTCACGATGAGGTGGCTGTCGCCATCCGCGATGAGATTCTAGAGATGTTCGGGCCTATTAAGACCACCCTGATAGAGATATTCGATTAGAGATACGCTGCTCTTTCTGAGGCTGTTGTTGTTTTGGCCACTACAGCTGTAGTTGCGGCTAGACCACAGGGTGGTGATGTGTTGCTGTTCCGTGAGTTCAGCAACACAAAACCACCAGAGTTTGATGGGACCAGGACCCGATTACAGTAATGAGGTGGATATTAGACATGGAGGGATGTTTCATTACTTGCTCGTCTCCGGAGTATTTGAGGGTCCGGTTCACGCTGAACCAGCTTCGCTTGGGAGCGAAGGATTGGTGGCAGTTTGTGACGGTGCATTATTCTCCTGCTGAGCTTGCTGCAGTGACTTGGGAGAGGTTCACTGCTATGTTTCGAGATGAGTACGTTCCCCAGGTGGAGAGGGAGCGTTTGGCCCAGGAGTTTTTAACCCTCAAGCAGGGTACTGATTCTGTCACGGTGATTACGAGGAAGTTCCATGAGCGGGCGATGTTCTGCACAGAGTACGTGTCCTCCGAGCAGGCACATATGAGCCGCTACCTGAGCATTTTGAGGAGGGATATACAGGAGTTTGTGCGAACTCGACGTATCAGACATTTTCTGAGCTTCAGGAAAATTCTTGGAAGAGGGAGATAGAGCTGGAGACCCATGCTAGGGAGGAGGCTGAGTCTCAAGCGAGGGATCGGCAACCGACACAGTCTCAGCCGGTAGCCAAGTGGGCCAAGCCTGCTGATTCACGATCTGGGAGTCAGAAGGGTTGGACTTATGGCAAGTGCGGCAAGAGCCACGAGGGGGTGTGCAGAGCGGGGTCTTGCTACAAATGTGTCAAGGAGGGGCATATGGCCAGGGATTGCCCCAAGGGGTTTGCAGTATGCTTTCACTGCAACCAGACCGGACCCCGCAAGGCAGAGTGTCCACGGTTATGAGGAACTACCCAGAGAGCACCTCATGGATCTGCTCCTGCTGCTATCAGAGCTACTGAGAGCCGGCCAGTGAAGGCCGGGGTAACAAAGGCGCGAGGGAGAGCCTTCTAGTTGACCGCAGAGGAGGTCCGCGCAGTGCTCGATATCGTGGCTGCTATGTATTCTTTCGTATATTTACTTTTATGTTGAGATATTTACTTTCTTGTGAATTCTGTACCTGCCTTGGTGTTATTTGACTCGGCTGCGAGTTGGTCTTTTGTATCTTTGGCTTTTAGTCAGCACATTAGTAGTAGTCGAGAGGTGATCAGTCGACCTCTAAGAGTTTCCATAGCTGACAAGAGAGCGGCGAATGCCACCGAGGTGATTCGAGGATTTGTACTCAAGATTTTCGGCATCAAGTTCCCGATTGATCAAGTTCCTATTGCGATGGGAGATGTCTGTGTCATCGTGGGCATGGAATGGTTGAGCAAGTTTGGAGCGGTAATCGACTGCGAGAGACAGCTGGTGACCATATGAGACCCTAGTGGGGGAGTTCTTACCGTGTACGGCGAGAGTATGTGTTCTGAGTCGGCATTTTGTTCAGCTGCTAGAGCGAGACAGAGTCTACAGCAGGGTTGTAAGGGGTTTGTAGCACATGTGATGGATACGAGGGTTGATTCAGAGAGACCGAGGTCAGTTGATGAGGTTCCGATAGTGCGTGACTTCGCGAATGTACTTCCAGAAGAGTTACCAGGTGTGTCTCCCGAGAGGCAGGTTGAGTTCAACATCGATTTGGTTTTGGGAGCTGCACCTATCACCAAGGCACCTTATCGCCTTGCGCCTCCAGAGATGCAGGAGTTATCCTCGCAGCTTCAGGAGCTGCTGTGGAACGGGTTTATTCAGCCGAGCAGTTCGCCATGGAGAGCGCCTATCCTTTTTGTTTTGAAGAAGGATGGATCACATCGAATGTGCATTGATTACAGGGAATTGAACAATCTGACGGTCAAGAAGGGTTACCCGTTGCCGAGGATCGATGATTTGTTCGATCAATTATAGGGAGCATCTTTGTTCTCCAACATTGATTTGAGGTCGGGTTATCATCAGGTGAGGGTGCGAGATTAGGACATCCAGAAGATAGCGTTTAGGACTCGTTACGGGCATTACGAGTTCGTGGTGATGCCTTTCGGGCTCACCAATGCACCAGCGGTGTTCATGGACCTCATGAACAGAGTATGTACGCTGATGTTGTATCGCTCAATGATCGTGTTCATTGAAGACATATTGGTGTATTCGAGATCCAAAGAACAGCATGAGGGACATGTGAGAGAGATCCTCGGAGTTTGGAGATCAGAGAGGCTTTACGCCAAATTCTCCAAGTGTGATTTCTGGTTACGAGAGGTCCAGTTCCTAGGGCATCTCATTAACCAGAAAAGGGATTTTGGTCGATCCAGCCAAGGTTGAGGCGGTGATGAGTTGGAAGGTCTCGAGGTCACCTACAGAGATCAGGAGTTTCCTAGGATTGGTAGGCTATTATCAGAGATTTATCAGGGATTTCTCCAAGATCGTCGTGCCACTCACCAAGTTGACCCAGAAGGGTGTTGTTTTTTCTTGGGGCCTAAAGCAGCAAGCCTCCTTTGAGACACTTCGTCAGAGGTTATGCGAATCCCCGGTGTTAGCCCTTCTGGAGGGAATGGAGGACTTCGCGGTATATTGTGATGCGTCGATATCAGGGTTGGGAGCAGTGCTTATGCAAAGGGGACGTGATAGCATATGCATCGAGGCTGCTAAAGCCTTATGAGGAAAGGTATCCCACCCACGATTTAGAGTTGGGGGCAGTGGTGTTCGACCTCAAGATCTGGCGTCACTATCTGTATGGGGTCCGGTGTACCATATACACGGATTATAAGAGTCTGAAGTACTTGATGGATCAGCCCATCCTGAACATGCGGCAGAGGAGATGGTTGGATGTAGTAAAGGATTATGATTGTGAGATCCTGTACCACCCAGGTAAGGCTAATGTGGTAGCCGATGCCCTGAGCCGTAGGACGGACAGCGCCCCGATGCGAGACGTTTGTATGAGATTGACAGTGATGACTCCGGTGTTGGACACCATTCAAGGGGCCCAGGTCGAGGCTGTGAGACCAGAAAACCAAAAGAGGGAGCGAGTTATCGGGCAGGTATCAGAGTTCGTTACCGATAGCCAAGGACTTATGACATTTTAGGGTCAGATTTGGGTACCATTTGTGGGCGGGATGCGTACCATTTTGATGGAAGAGGCACATCGATTGAAGTTCTCGATCCATCCCGGGGCCACTAAGATGTATCTGGACCCAAAGAAGGAGTATTGGTGGCCCTGTATGAAGAGGGATGTTGCATGGTTCGTTGAGAGGTGCCTAACCTGTCGTCAGGTTAAGGCCGAGCACCAGAGACCGCATGGTAAGTTGCAGCTGTTAGAGGTTCCCGTGTGGAAGTGGGAACAGATTGCTATGGACTTTATCACCAAATTGCCAAGGACTGCGAGGGATGTCAATGTAATTTGGGTGATTGTAGACCGGTTGACAAAGAGCTCTCACTTCCTTGCTATTAACGAGAGCTCTTCTATGGAGAAATTGGCAGAGTTGTATGTGAGAGAGGTGGTCTCGCGACATGGAGTTCCGATCTCGATTGTCTCGGATCGAGATGTGCGTTTCACTTCCACGTTCTGGAAGAAATTTCGTGAGGAGTTGGGTACGCGGCTGCATTTTAGTACCGCATACCACCCACAGACTGACGGGCAGAATGAGCGGACAATTCAGACGCTCGAGGATATGCTCCAAGCATGTGTATTTGATTTTGGCGGAAGTTGGGACACATATTTGACCTTGGCAGAGTTTTTCCTACAACAACAGCTATCATTCAAGCATTGGTATGCCACCCTTTGAGTTGTTGTATGGGAGGAGCTGCCAGACCCCCATTTGCTGGGGAGAGGTAGGGAAACGTGTGATGGGTAGTACAAAGATTGTGCTTCAGACGACTGAGTAGATATAGCAGGTCAGATAGAGGTTTTTGACCGCCCAGAGTCGTCAGAAGAGTTATGCGGACAGGCATCGGTCCGAGCTCGAGTTTCGGGTCGGTGACTTCGTGCTCCTGAAGGTCTCTCCTTGGAAAGGAGTGATCGGATTCAGGAAGAGGGGAAAGTTGGGGCCTCGATATATTGGACCTTTCAGGGTGATCGTGAGAGTAGGCAGGGTAGCCTACTGCTTGGAGCTACCTGCGAAGTTGGGTTAGATTCACGACACCTTTCACGTGTGGCAGTTGAGAAAGTGTATAGCCGACGAGTCGGCAGTGGTACCGTTAGAGGATATTCAGGTGGATGTAGGCTTGAACTATGTTGAGAGACCAATGGCAATTAGGGATCAGAAGGTCAAGGTTCTGAGGAACAAGGAAGTGCCTCTGGTACAGGTGGAGTGGTCGCATAGGAAAGGCTCAGAGCTGACTTGGGAGCCGGAGTGTGGGATGCGTGACCAACATCCATAGTTGTTTGCAGAATAAGACTTCGAGGGCAAAGTCTGATTCTAGTGGGGGAGAATTATAACATCCGGATTCCGAGGTATATTATTCTAATAATTTATTTTTGGAATTCGTGAAGGAACTCGGCGAGTTGATGCTTAGACTCGCCGAGTAGGGTCTCGGATTATCATCCGGGTCCGCATCTAGACTCAGCGAGTCCATGCTGTTTAATGAAACCCTAAATCCCCGGGGTTGGAGCCTATTTAAGGCACTCATAGCCTCCCACTGCAGCTACCAGTCCCTTGAGAGAACCCTTAGTGAGCTAGAACGTTTGGGAGGAAGTAGAATCCATATTTGATCTTTCTATCTTTGGTTTAGCAAGAAGAAGGTGATCACGAGCAAGAGAAGACTGAAAGAGGTGTGATTCTAGTGGTTTCAGAGTCCAAAGACTTCAACTTGAGGTATTTATTCGGACCTTCTTCAGTTTTGGTATTGATTCTTAGAGTTAGGGTTTTCTAACCTCTTTTGAGGATGATTATGTGGAGCAATTGGTCCCTTATCGAGTTTATGCTTTGGATCTGGACTCAAAGAGATCCAGAAACCTTAACCCTTGGAGCTTTATGAGTTATCTTAGGAGTTATGAGCTTAGAATGCCATTTTTGGGGCTAAATCACCAAATAATACCATCTAGATGATATATGAGTGTCAAGGTCTGGACTTTACGTAATTATTATGCTTGGGAAGGACAGATCTATGGATTAGAGGAACACATCTGACCTCAGGAGGTCAATGGATTTTGTGCATGGCATGTACTCGCCGAGTTGTTCTTGAGACTCGGCGAGTTGAGTCGGGGTGGCCCCGTGATTCTTACCTGGGGACTCGTCGAGTAAAGGGAGGGACTCGACGTGTTAAATGGGACTAAAGAGTTAAGTGGACACAGGTGGACTCGCCGAGTTGCCCAAGTACACTTGCCGAGTCGGGTTAAAGTTTGACCATTGACTTTGGTTGACTTTTTGGGTTTGGTCAACAATGAGGGCCTTTGAGCCAAAGGAGGGGTAAAATTGTCTTTTACCCTTCTGAGGGTGCTTAGAGAGAGTGGAGTCTAGTTCTGAGAGTTATATTTATGAGAGTATTACTTTATGTGTTTAGGCGGAGGCTAGATCATATTTCTACCAAGTCAGTGATTTACCGGGACATCTGATGTGAGTCTTCTCACTATACTTTACCCGGAGTGGTAATTAGAGTTATGTGCCAAAGTTATTGTATGCTATTATGTGATGTGTTATAGTGCATTGTTTCTATGTGGTTTATATCATGTGTATATCAAAGTATATCAGAGTTAGAACCGAAAGGTTCACAGAGCTAGGACCAAAGGGTCCACAGAGTTAGGGCCCACGGGCCCACAGAGTTATAGCCTCGAGTGGCGAGTATGTGTTATGTATGGTATTTTGGGGAACTCACTAAGCTTTACGCTTACAGTGTTATGTGTTATGTGTTTCAGGTACAAGTGATGATCACGGGAAGGCAGCGGCATGACTTGTACACACGCATGGATTTTTATGTATTTGATCTTGGGAAATATTTTTGTGAACCAAAGTATTGATACAATGGGATTTTGTTGTTAAATGTGTTTAAAAATGTGAAAATTTCTTTTAAATTTTGCGGTCTTACAATTTGGTACAGAGCTTTGGTTTGAGGGATTCGGATGCATCTTCGGGCGTATCTGAACTCAAACTGAGGAATTGAGGAAAATTTGATAATAAAGTAAAAAAAAAAATTTAAGAAAAGGAGTAAGAAGAGTTTTGAAACAGAGCAAAATTGTGTGTACGATCAGCCAGCCCCCAAATGGTGATTTCCCAAAATACCCTTACAATAAGTTGTAAAAGAAATGTTAGGCTATGCTATATGAATTATATTATGCATGCTAGAATAAGACTAGGTATTCTTATTAGGACTAGAGTGGCCTGATATATGATGCCTTAGTCTAGGGATTTTGCTATTAGGAATGCTTGAGAGTGTTGAGATAGCAGCAAAGAGCTTATGAGAGATTTGCTACTGAGTAGCACATGATTAGAGAGAATAGTGTACTTGGGATTTGGGGATATGGGAGGAGGACTTGGTGTGAATGTGGAGTCGGTGTGGTTGGTAGTATTGGGCTCGTACTATCGAAGGCACCGGGTCAGTGCGCAACCCAAGTAAGAATCCTTAGGGCACCAGAGATCAAGTAGGGTTGGGATATCGAGTGTGTGTGCATCCGAGAAAATTACTGATATCTTATGTTGTATTTCAGAGACGCATCATGGTAGGGACACGTCACAGACCAGGGACCAGTGGAGGGGGTGTGAGCGACAAGGAGCTCCGCCAGATGATTCATGATGAGGTGGCTACCATCGTCCGCGATGAGATTCCAGAGATGTTCAGGTCTATTAAGACCACCCTGATAGAGACATTCGATTAGAGATACACTGCTCTTTCTGAGGTTGTTGTTGCTGTTGCCATTGCAGCTGTAGCTGCGGCCAGACCGCAGGGTGGTGATGCGTTGCTGTTCCATGAGTTCAGCAACACAAAACCACCGTAGTTTGATGGGACCCAGGACCCGATTACAGCAATGAGGTGGATATCAGACATGGAGGGATGTATCTTCACTTGCTCGTCTCCTGAGCATTTCAGGGTCCGATTCGCGCTAAACCAGCTTCGCTCGGGAGCGAAGGATTGGTGGCAGTTTGTGACGGCGCATTATTCGCCTGCTGAGCTTGCTGCAGTGAATTGGGAGAGGTTCATTGCTATGTTTCGAGATGAGTATGTTCCCCAGGTGGAGAGGGAGCTTTTGGCCGAGGAGTTTTTGACCCTCAAGTCGGGTATTGATTCTATCACGGTGATTACGAGGAAGTTCCATGAGCGGGCAATGTTCTGCCCAGAGCACATGTCCTCCGAGCAGGCATGTATGAGCCGCTACCTGAGCATTTTGAGGAGGGATATACGGGAGTTCGTGGCGAACTCGACGTATCGGAAATTTGCTGAGCTTCAAGAAAATGCCCGGAAGAGGGAGATAGAGCTGGAGACCCAGGCTAAGAAGGAGGCGGAGTCTCAGGCTAGGGATCGGCAACCGGCACAGTCTCAGCCGGCAGCCAAGCGGGCCAAGCCCGCTGATTCGCGATCTAGGAGTCAGAAGGGTCGCAATTATGGCAAGTGCGGCAAGAGCCACGAGGTGGTGTGCAGAGCGGGGTCTTGATACAAATGTGGTAATGAGGGGCATATGGCCAGGGATTGCCCCAAGGGGTTTGCAGTATGCTTTCACTGCAACCAGACCGGACACCGCAAGGCAGAGTGTCCACAGTTACGAGGGACTACCCAGGGAGCACCTTAGGGATCCACCCCTGCTGCTATTAGAGCTACTGAGAGCCGGCCAGTGAAGGCCGAGGTACCGAAGGCGCGAGGGAGAGCCTTCCAGTTGACCACGGAGGAGGTCCGCGCAGTGCCCGATGTCGTGGCTGGTATGTATTCTTTCGTATATTTACTTTTATGTTGAGATATTTTGCTTATATTATGATATGCGTAGGTACTTTCTTGTGAATTTTGTACCTGCCTTGGTGTTATTTGACTCAGGTGCGAGTCGGTCTTTTGTATCTTTGGCTTTTAGTCACCACATCAGTATTAGTCGAGAGGTGATCAGTCGACCTCTAAGAGTTTCCATAGCTGACGAGAGAGTAGTGTATGCCACGGAGGTGATTCGAGGATGTGTACTCGATATTTTCGGCGTCAAGTTCCCAATTGATCTAGTTCCTATTACGATGGGAGATGTATGTGTCATCGTGGGCATGGACTGGTTGATCAAGTTTGGAGCAGTTATCGACTGCAAGAGACAGTTGGTGACCATACAAGACCCTAGTGGGGGAGTTCTTACCATGTACGGCGAGGGTACGTGTTTTGGGTTGGCATTTTGTTCAGCCGCTAGAGCGAGACAGAGTCTACAGCAGGGCTCTAAGGGGTTTGTAGCATATGTGATGGATACGAGGGTTGATTCAGAGAGGTCAGTTGATGAGGTTCCGATAGTGCGTGAGTTCTCGGATGTATTTCCGAAAGAGTTACCGGGTGTGTCTCCTGAGAGGCAGGTTGAGTTCAGCATCGATTTGGTTCCGGAAGCTGCACCTATCGCCAAGGCACCTTATCCCCTTGCGCCTCCAGAGATGCAGGAGTTATCCTCACAACTTTAGGAGCTTCTGGGGAATGGATTTATTCTGCCGAGCAGTTCTCCATGGGGAGCGCCTATCCTTTTTGTTAAGAAGAGGGATGGCTCACATTGAATGTGCATTGATTACAGGGAATTGAACAAGCTGACGGTCAAGAACCGTTACCCGTTGCGGAGGATCAATGATTTGTTCGATCAGTTACAGGGAGCATCTTGGTTCTCCAACATCGATTTGAGGTCGGGTTATCATCAGGTGAGGGTGCGAGATGAGGACATCCAGAAGACATCGTTCAGGACTCGTTACGGCCATTACGAGTTCGTGGTGATGCCTTTCGGGCTCACCAATGCACCAGCGGTGTTCATGGACCTCATGAACAGAGTATGTAGGTCGATGTTGGATCGCTTGGTGATCGTGTTCATTGACGACATATTGGTGTATTCGAGATCCAAAGAACAACATGAGGGACATCTGAGATAGATCCTCGGAGTTTTGAGATCGGAGAGGCTTTACGTCAAATTCTCCAAGTGTGATTTCTGGTTATGAGAGGTCCAGTTCCTAGGGCATCTCGTTAACCAGAAAGGGATATTGGTCAATCCAGCCAATATTGAGGCGGTGATGAGTTGGGAGGTGCCTAGGTAACCTAAAGAGATCAGGAGTTTCCTAGGATTGACAGGCTATTATCGGAGATTTATCAGGGATTTCTTCAAGATCGTTATGCCACTCACCAGGTTGACCTGGAAGGGTGTTGCTTTTTCTTCGGGCCCAAAGCAGCCGACCTCCTTTGAGACACTTCGTCAGAGGTTATGCGAAGGCCCGGTGTTAGCCCTTTCGGAGGGAATGGAGGACGTCGTGGTATATTGTGATGCGTCGATATCAAAGTTGGGAGCGGTACTTATGCCAAACAAGACATGAGCAGACATACCATTGACAAAAAATGTCCCTATACCAGCATGGAATTAGTTAGATTTTATTATTTAAGAATCAATATAATTGTGGGTTATTAATAAGATAATTATGTTGATTTGCTCTGTGATTTGGATAAAAAACCTACCCTATCTCGACTTAGCGTTTCTGCCTTCGACCGAGGGTGTGACATAGCATGGTATCAAAGGTGAAGATTATAGTGAACAAGTGTTTCCTTAGGAAATTACAACTATATCCTTGGGCATATACTCCGATAAGGTTTGTCCTTGAACCTATAAATAAAAATATTGTTATTAATTACACTATGATTGACTACTCATAGTGTGTGGGGGTCCAGTTGAGTGTGGGATCTAGTAGGAAAAGGAAGCATGTGACGAATAAAGCCAAAAATCTACATTAAATAATAAACTGATGAAGGTGTGTGTGGTGAAGAAGTCAAATCAATGCAGCTTTCGTGCCCAGCCTAAAGATCCTATCCTCGCAGCAGTTGGAGCTCTTGATGGCACGTTCAAGTGAGTTTATGAATGAATGAAATCAGTTGAAGGAGCGGCCAAGGACGAAAGCTTTGATTGCGTTCTGCTATGGTTGGCTTTTTTCCTTGCCTAAAACAACTATCTTCTCTTCGGGAACGGATACGCCATGCACATCGCAGAACCCAATTTTCAAAAATTGACACCTTTAACCCCAAATATATTGCACCCTAAAAACTAAAAAGCCATTTAATCTTATAAACCTTGCTTGTCCAAATTCGCGAAGCACAAAAGGAATAATGTTCTAGTATTATCTTAAATAACAAAGAATCTTATTTAAAGATGGCCAAAGCAATCTAGGAAAAGCATAAGCCAATAAGAAGACAATTTACTACGAAATTAACTATTCAGAAACCATAATATGTGTTAAAAACAAATGTAGGAAGAATAGTAAATTCCCAAAAAATGCATAAAGATTTAAAAAAAATTACCAGTCTAATCTATGCGAAAGAAGTAACAAGTAACCTCATTATAGGAAAAAAAAAAAAAAAAACATGACAACATTAGCATTAGTAGACCCATCCACCATCTAGTCAATGATTGAGTGTCATCTTTCAAACATTCTATGAAATTATGGAGTTGCTACAATGGAAGGAAATATCAACCAAGGGAATAAAGAAGGTAAGCAGATAACAAGCACCTATAAGGAGTTTGTCAACAGCAAACCAAGAACCAAGTATGGAGACAAAAGAATAAATGGATTAATCCGCTAGTTAAAATAGATGGAAAGCAAGTGTGCAAAGGATTGTAGGGTAAATTTTACAACCAACACATTTATAGATAAGGATCTTATCCACTAGAATGCTCACGTCAAGACTTTAGGCGTAGACGTGGTTTATGTAGTTTCATGGGAAGAACTGCAAAAGCTAATGATAAAAGAGTTTTGTTCTAAGGATACATGAATATAGTGGAACAGGAATTCCACCATCTGACTACAAGGAACATAAGTTTGGCAATCTATACCAAATGCTTTGAAGAGCTAGCCCCAATATGCCAAGAATTGATCAGCTTAGAAAGCAAGAAGATTGAAGCATATATCAAGGGGCTAGCTCCACGAGTTCGAAGGATGATATACACAACCCAACCCAATACCTACAAAGATTATAGCTAGACACTTAGCCTTTAATCTAGTAGAACTTGTGACCAGGAAGAAATCATTCAACTAAAGGAAGAGTAAGAAAGAAGTCAAGGATCTCATCAAGAAATGGGAAGAATGTCTCAAAGGAGAATCAATTTGATCCTCATGGAAGAAAAGAGACATCAAGAAGTATCGAGAAAGTTTGCCAATACTACCAATAGAGTATTTGGGAAACCTTCCCAAGTGTGACAATTACGGCTATCACCACCAGGGCAACTGCAAGGAACTAGTTTGTGTCAACTGTGGTAGAAAAGCGTACACTGCAAAGTCTTGCCGAACTAAAAAAGCCAGTGGAAAGATACTTGAAGCACAGAATCCCAGGGCCACATTGTAATAAGGAGATATTATGATTACCTTCTAAAAACATATATGTAATGCCTAGAAAGGATTGGCAGCCTTGAAATATCTACCTTTGAAAGGAATGTACTATAACCATACAACACCGTAATATCTTATCAAAGAATATCAATTCAAAGATCATTATTATATATATATATATATATATATATATATATATATATATATATATATATATATATGAACAATTATGTAAGGAAATTAAACTGAGTGAAATAATAATAAAGATAAATAATCATATTTTAAAGGTGTTCTAAAATAAGTGTTAAATGGGACATATTATTCATCCATAATTAATTGATATTCGGCTACTCCAGACTTATAATCGTAAATCTCAAGTAAATTAGGTATGTATAGATTTATACGGGACTGACACCCCCACATCCGATTGCTAGTTATAACCCCACATACATGACTTTATAGTCTTTTCACAACGTCTGATTAAGCGTCGTGGTGAGGAAATTTCAAGTCATAAATATAGCTCAGTTATGGAGACTCATTATAAAATTGCTCGCCAACCTTAATTACTAGAAGAGAGATGTCATCCACTTAAAAGGTTTTTGAATTCTCGTGCATTATACTACATTTTATAGCACTTAAGGTAAAAAAAAATTGACATTTTTGGTACACTATGTTATATGTGATATGGTAACATAAACAAATCTGATCAAAAAATATTCACCAAAGAAATAAGAATAAATATTTCTATTTATTTAATCTATATCAATGGGTGACAAATAGATCCTTACATGACATATTTAGTTCATAATGTGTCTAACATAAAACCACTCATCAACTGCCACTTTTGATGCTTAGAGAAGCACCAATCATATATGATTGGTTACAGATTCCTTAATATCATGTATAGCTTGCTTACACAAGTATTCTTGATTAATCATATTCAAAACTAATGTTTGCATTTGACCAAGATTACGCTTAACATTTTTGATAGCAGCTTTACTAAGTTCTGGGATGGGTTCCTCCCACACCTTCTTGGGCCTTGCATCTTTCTTTTCCTTCAATATCATTGAACGTTTTTCCTCAAATTTCAAACTTTTACGCACTTCATTAATTTTTTTGATAAGTTCTTCAATGTGAACCTTTTGGTATGGCTCCAAAATACTTTTTGGCAAAAGGGTTTGGTATAAACATTGGCTTTGAACAGACTCGACATTAGGATGTACAAAACAATAAGTTATACCGCACAAAGAAGTTATGAGTATTACAATGTCTATGCCAACAAGGGTACAAAGGTCACTCGCACTCTTAAATATCATGTCACGATGCTTTGTGAATGCAAGCAAGCGATTACTTTGTTTCTTCCTCTCATTGAACTTGAACCCCAATTTTTGACGAAGTCTACATCTCTTAATGTTTTTCATGACTATATAAAAGAATGTGAGCAAAATGAATATATATATATATATATATATATATATATATATATATATATATATATATATATATATATATATATATTCAGAACATAAAATACAAAGAAGTCCACTTAAATGAAAAACAAATTACACAAAATTTAAAAAGATAAAACAAATACCATAATTACCCATGTTAAAAGTCTAATAAAAACCATAGAAAAATCTTGATTTTTTTTTCTTTATATATATATATATATATATATATATATATATATATATATATATATATATATATATATATATATATATATATATATATATATATAGGAGTAGGATCAAATGAGAACACCAAAAAGGTTGAGAACGCGAGAACAAGGTATATGCATTTGTCACTCCATATATTCATTTATGGAGAAATGATAAATTTTTACGCATTTAATTTCAATTGAATAGAAAAAGCATCTTCATGTTGATTGTGCGTAAATATTTATCATTTCTTCACAAATGAATACATGTAATCACAAATGAATATATTTGTTCTCGCATTCTCACTCTTTTAGGTGTTCTCATTTGATCATGGTTAAACATATGCACATATGTATATGTACATATGATGCTTTTTTTTATTTCTATTTTGTGAAATGCTTAGGCGATTGTTATAACTTTTTATGGTTTCTTCTACATTTTATATATATATATATATATATATATATATATATATATATATATATATATATATATATATATATATATATATATATATATATATATATATATATATCCTAAAAGGTATACATTAAAATACTTCTTAAATAGTTTGGTGTACATGTTAAATATAACTGGACACTCAAAGCTTATAGTTTAATGAAACTTAACAAAAAAAAAATTAATTATCACATTTAATTATTTACCATCAATACAATAATGAATACCTTATAAAAACCTCACCATAAAATTATATATGAAGATACTAAATGTGTAATACTATTTTTTTAGTGTATTATTTTGTTTTCTTTCAATTCATAAACTTATACTTTCAAAATAACAAACTATAAAATAAAATAAAAATGTTACCAGGTACAACATAACACCTACTTTCATTTTTATAAATTTTATAAATTTGTTCCATAATTATTATTTTTTTATAACTTTATTTCAACAACTTTTTTCTAACCTATTTTAAATAATATCCAACTTTATTTTGTATAGTTTATTTACATTTTTTTGATGTATTTCTGTAGGTAAGTTACTTTTAGATCGAAACATACATATATATAAATGTTATAAAAAAATATAATTGTTAAAGCTTATTATTAAAATAATTATAAATAAAGTTTGCAAAGTTGTAAATAATTTTCTAACAACATTTTTTTGTAGTATCTGATTTTGAAAAAACACACATAAATCTGAAACAAAAGTAAAGTAATTCTAATAATATCTAAATAAATACGTTATACATCAAGAAAAAACATAAATAGACATTTAAAAAAGCATAAAAGAAGTTGTAAATAAGTTACAAATATTGTTATGAATTTATTCAAAACAATTTTTTATAATTTTTTAAAAATTATCTTGAGAATTTATAAAAAGTATCATAAAAAGTTTATAAAAAAGCTATAAATTTTACCATAATTTAGGCTCAAGCTTTTTAACAAATATGTTTCAAAACTATTTAACAACTAATTTTCAAAACTAGTTTACCAAAAGTTGTAGATTTTGTTATGAATTTGGTTCAAATTGATTTTATAAATTTGCATCAAAAATAGTTTTAAAATGTTGTAAAATTAAAATAAAAAAATAGAAAATAACTCTAAAATTTTGTTAAAATTAAATATATTAAATTTTTATTTGTGACAAGTTTATAAAATAAAATCTGGATCCAATTCGTTAAAATTTTAAAAGTTGGACAAAACATTAAAAAAATGAAAGTTGACGATATACTTAAGGCATGTTGAACACACAACTTTTGAGCGATTTTATTTTTTAAATTTTGCAAAAAAACTCGTAAAAAATACGTGAAAAAAATAACTTCATTCTGCAATAACACCTATAACTTTTTGCTAAAACAAAACGTTTCAAATCCAAAAACTTAGTCAAGTAGCTTTTAGCGAAAACTCTTATAAATTCGTAACTTGACTTAGTTTTTAAATCAATTACATATTTTAAATAAGGCATTTTATATCATGTTATATGTTTTTAAAACTTTCAGCTATTTTTTTCGAATATTCATATAGAAATAATAGTTATAGCGTTCAACTAATTTTCCGAACTCATCCTTAGAATAGGAGGTTGTCCATATCATTTTATATTTGATTATTCTTTAATTTAATATATAAATGAATCACTAGATGATTCATTTGTAAGATGATTTACAAGAAAAAATTCCCAAAAAACATCTTTATGATTCATTTTTAAGTAAATTAAGAAAAAATTTATTTTTATGACAGTTTTAGTGAATAACAACAAAATCATTGTATAATGAATCATCGTGATGTTTTTTTGAGAATTTTTTCTTGTGAATCATCCTACAAATGAATCATCTAATGATTCATTTTATTTGATTGCGAAAAAAATAGGTAGAAAAAAAACTTCTTACCTTCTTACCAAAAATTTCCTTCTTATTTAATATATATATATATATATATATATATATATATATATATATATATATATATATATATATATATATATATATATATATATATATATATATATATATATATATCGTTTACAAACAATCAAGATATATAGTGAATCTTATGTTCTAAAAATAATTTGTTTTTAGATACAATAAAATCAGCCAATTCAAACCAGCAAGTTTGATAATGCAAACAAATTAAGTAGCATTGAACTTCTATACAAAATAGCATACTTACCCATATGGTGTCACCTTAATGGATTTTGCAATGTTGTCAAATCAACATGAGAGCACATTTAAAAATGCGATATTTGAAGAAGTATCAGAATCTTACATTAAAAATAGGAAACTTAATATTTTGAGCACATTTGGAACTATTTCAAATTTAAAATATGGTAAAATTATAATTTTCTTTTCCATTTACTCCTTGTTTAAAATGTAAACATATATAGGTTGCGTTTGACGTGTTATAACTAATTTATTTTTCAAATTTTTTTAGTTTGTTATTATGAAAAATCAAAAAATAGCTTATAATGTAGACTTTTAAAAAAATATTTATACTAGTTTTTTCTAAATCTTTTTTTTAAAGAAATCAAATATACCCTTATATATATATATATATATATATATATATATATATATATATATATATATATATATATATATATATATATATATATATATATATCATATTTTATATTCTTTTATATCTTTTAGCGTCTCATCTTGTTTTTAGCAATCGTTATTTTTATCACATAGTTTTTCTATTATCAATTAGATTTCTAACTAGCCAATAGACTTTAAGTGGTACGCCAAAATGACTTTAATTCATCTCATAACAAAAATTAGAATGAAAATTACTTTAAACTCATTTGATCTTTTATTTAGAACATGTTTGTTAAAATTCTTTAAAGGATATTTTGGAATTTAAACTCATTTGATCTTTTATTTAGAACATGTTTGTTAAAATTCTTTAAAGGATATTTTGGAATTTAAACGAATGTATTTTTTAAAGAAATCAAATTAACATTTAAAAAATACAGAATATATGCATTAAAAATTAACTAAACATATACTAAACTAAAACAAAACAATGTAGCTTGCTATATCCCACTTGTATATTGATATTTAGAATCTTAAGTAGTTATCCTCTTCAATCCTTTTTGAGCCACCAAATTGTGTTTTCTCTCATATTATTTGGGAGTTTAGGATTTTATCTTTGATCAAACTAATCCTATTTATACTTGTTATGTTTCAAAACAACCACTTGCATATAACTTAATAGCAACAAGAACCTTTTTTTCAAAAATTAAAAGTGTAATAATTATATCAGTTATTCAATTATGATTGTTAGTTGGTAATTAGTTGGTTGTTTTTTGATTTTTTGCGAGATAACACATGTAACATGTAGCCTACGATTAATATGTATATTTGGTAAATTTTGGCAATTTGCCTAGGAATAGAATTATACGGTAAAAATATAGATAAATATATGTTGTTGAAACAAAATAAAGTTATTATAATATTAAGTTTTCAAAAATTAATTGGTTTAAAGAAATATTATGTTACTTCACATTAAATACAATAACATACAAAAAAAAAAAGGTGGTTTTACTAATAATATGTTTCATATATCTTGTTATAGATAGACAAAATTGAATATATATATATATATATATATATATATATATATATATATATATATATATATATATATATATATATATATATATATATATATATAACGGAAAGTTATTTTTCAATCTCAATGACATTTACTCGCATAAAACAATCTACATTGGTGAACGTTATATTTTTCTAAAATGGTAAATATTTTAATAGGATTATAAATCAAATATTAAAACAATATTATGCATTGACAATGTTTTTGAAAATAAAAGAGAAAAGATATACTTTATATTTATATTTATAAATGTCTAATATTTCTTTCATTTACACAATCTACAATGTGATATAAGATATCAATGAGAATTAGTCTTTGTATTCATGTATTTTGATTTTTAGGTCCCACATATAGAACTTGTAAATGATAACAACGAGATATTCATATTTCAAATAATTGTTAACATCATAGATTCTTTAAAAAAAAATTCAACTTGAGGTAACCTTAATATAAGGCCTTTCTTTTTTAAGTTTCAAACTACTCTCATCACATATTAATAGTCTATGTTTCGTTTTTAGTTTGTCTCAAAATAATAGTGTACTTCAAAAATAAATAATCTTTTTACAATTGATTCTAACCACCATGTACATCTTTCCTTTAAACTTATAGTTGAACGATACCTCCTCGCAAATCAACAAGGCACAATCCTCCGAGTACTCCAACTCTGATACCACCTCCTCCACAATTCAGTGCGGTAGCTCTAAATGCTATAGTGGCTGCGGTTGTGGCTACAGCCATGGCTCAGTATCAATCCACTGATGCCAGCAGAGGTGGAACCCCTGTTAACTCTACTCAAGGTGAACTCCTTGTGCGCTCGAGAGAGTGCTCCTACAAGGACTTCACTAATTGCAAGCCAAAGTCCTTCAAGGGGACTGGCGGAGTCATTGCCCTCTGGCAATGGTTCGAGAAGACGGAGTCGGTCTTCGAGATTTGTTCCTACCCTGCCGCGAGTAAGGTCAAGTTTCCTGCTTGCACCTTTAAGGAGAAAGCTCTGACATTGTGGAACAGCCATGTCAAGTCACTCACTCTTGTAGTGGCAAACGACATGGGCTGGGAAACTATGAAAGACCTCTTGATTGAGGATACTGTCCGAGGGGCTAGATATAGAAGTTGGAACAGGAACTGTGGAGCCTAACCATGAGGGGCTCCAACATAGTCGCGTATACCGCCAGATTCAGTGAACTGGTGGCCCTATGTCCCAACATGGTTCCCACCGAAGGGAAAAAGATCGAAAGGTACATCTTGGGGCTGGTGCCTCCGTATCAGGGAAATTTCTTAGCTTCACACCCTGCTACCTTCGACAATGCTAAACGATTGGCACAACGACTCATCGACCATGGTGTCCAATCCCCATCATCAACAACAACCCTGGCCATCTCAGAACCCTCCAAATCCGCTGACAATAAGCGGAAGTTCTAGGATGATAAAAAGAAACAAAGAGCTGCTAAAAAGCAGAGAGACTTGGTGGTTCATGCTGCGATCGAACCTACCGCTGCTACTCCAATAAGGTAGTATGCGAGAAGTTTGCCAAAGTGTAACAAATGTAACTTCCACCACATCGGACCCTACCGTGAAATGCAGTGCTCTAACTGCAACAAGAAAGGACACACTATCCATTTCTGCAAGTCTCCGGCAAGACCAATCACCTAAGTTCCTGGCGCTGGTGTGGGCCAGGCTTGTTGTGGATGTGGCGAAGTGGGCCACTACAAAAAGGACTGCCCCAAAGCAAGAAATGCTGGTGGAGCGGTAAAAGTTCTGGCTATAGGCCATGGAGAACCAGTTGTTGACCCTACGGTGGTGACTGGTACGTTTCTCCTCGATAACTCTTATGCATGCATACTGTTTGATAGCGGAGCAGAGAGAAGCTTCGTGAATCATAAATTTGCTCGCCTACTTAAACAAAAACCATGCACACTTAAGGAACCATTCACTGTAGAAATGGCTAATGGGAAAACTGAGAGCACAAATAGCATATACATAGGATGTACCCTAACTCTAGATAGCCATTCATTTCCAATCGACCTCATGCCGGTCTTGATTAAAACCGTCGACGTCATAATCGGCATGGATTGGTTGAGTCTTCATCGTGCCGACATTATGTGTTATGAAAAACTTGTACGCCATGAACTTCCGTCTAACGAAACTCTCATTATCTATGGCGACAAACCCATCACGAGTCTTCGTATCATCTCAAGTATTCAAGCACGGAAGTATCTACATAAGGAATATTGTGCATTCCTTGCTCACGTTGTTGATACTAGACTAAAAACGAAGGAACTAAAGAACATTCCAGTAGTGAGCGACTTTCCCCACATCTTTCCTAAAGAACTACCAGGATTACCTCCGCAACGACAAGTCGAGTCCAAAATCGACTTAGTCCCAGGAGCTACCCCAGTATCCAAATCGCCCTACCGATTAGCACCAGCAGAGATGCAGGAACAATCTGGTCAACTTAATGAACTGATCAACAAGGGCTTTATAAGACCAAGCTTCTCACCCTAGGGAGCACCGGTCTTGTTCGTTAAGAAGAAAGACGGATCATTCCGTATGTGTATCGACTATAGAGAACTCAACAAACTGATGGTCAAAAATCGTTACCCTCTGCCTCGCATAGATGATTTATTTGACCAACTGCAAGGGGCGAGTTACTTTTCCAAAATTGATCTAAGGTCCGGATATCACCAATTACGAGTGCTAGAGGAGGATGTTCCAAAGGCACCCTTCCGAACTCGTTACAGATACTACGAGTTCATGGTGATGCCATTCGGATTGACCAATGCGCCCGCAGTATTCATGGACTTAATGAATAGAGTGTGTTGTCCTTACATGGATCATTTCATCATCGTCTTCATTGATGACATTCTGATCTACTCTCGAAGTAAGGAAGAGCATGGCGATCACTTGCGACAAGTTCTAGGAACTTTGCGAACAGAGAAGCTCTATGTGAAGTTCTCTAAATGTGAATTTTGGATCCGAAGAGTAGAATTCTTAGGATACGTAGTTAGCAAAGAGGGAATCCACATGGACCCATCCCAAATTAAGGCCATGGAGAACTGGTCAGCTGTCACCCCCCCAAATCAAGGATGGCGGAAACGTCCGGGGGTGGAGGACTTCATGTAGAGTATCACAACACGAGTATAATAGTGCTCAAAGTAAGTACAACCATCACAAATATAATTGGAAAAGTTACATCAAAGTATATGTTTACATGATTCACATCAATTACATTATGATACAAAATGAACTGTTTGACGAATTATCGTCCCATCCTCAAATCGTTGTTGATTTCCTGTTTCACTGAATTCCTGAGAATACAAGTAGTTTGAAAAAAGAAGTGTCAACACAAAGGTTGGTGAGTTCATAAGAGATTTCGTTAGAGAAGTAAACCGTTTTCCTTGTAAAATCGTTAGAATATGTATCCAGAAAATCCGATATTTTCTTTAAAATCTGTGTAATGTAGTCTTATAACCGAAGACCAAAATGTATAAGTAACCTCTCTTACTGATAGAAAATGATATGTCTTTAAATCGACATAAACGCGATTGAATTAAATGAAATCCCCATAAATTCTTATGTTTGTTAATACTTTATATATATGTAGTCCTAAATCCCAGGACCGAGAAATAACAAGTATTGGCCATACTTAAAGATATAAATGTGGTTTCAAATGATGTGTAGTCATAAATACCAAAACCGAAAGTGTACAGTAATATCTGTACTTATTGACATAAAAAGTGATTTTAAATCGACATAAAACCCATTTAGGTTTTATAAAAATCCCATAAACTTTATGTATTGTTATCTCCCTATGTGAGTTGCTATAATCATACTATGACTGAATGTGTCACACCCCAAAACCGATAACGGCGGAATACGTTTCAGGGTGGAGCACGTCACAATTGCATAATAGTAAAAACAAGAAACATACAACCATTTCATTTACATAGTGAGTTTAATTACAAGTGTGTTTTGTAATGTCCAACAAACACCAAAGGTAATACAAAAATAAGAGATGGATCTTGTATGCTCCACCTTCTCCAAAATGCTGCACATGTACCTGTCTATCTTTGACCCGAGGATACAAGTTATTTTGAAAACGAATATCAGCATAAAGTTGGTGAGTTCATAAGAGTTTAGTGTGAGTTTTCGCATAAAAAGCATTAGAACCGATAGTATGAAAAGCTGAAATTTACAGTCATAAGTAGTAGTAAAACCTAGAAAATCCTATATTTTCCATAAATGCATTGTAAGTGAAAACCTTTAAGAAACATGTCATTTTCATCTTTGAAAACCATTTATCGTAAAAGTATAATAGTGACTCTCCAATAAGTAATACAATATAGTGAGTTATGCCTGAAGTAAATAATAGTGGTACCAACTTCCTTTAGTGTTAGATGCTTGTTTACTTCGGGATATTAACTTACCGTTAGTTTAGTATTTTGGTGCGGTTATAGTGTATTTCTTGTATGTTACCAATAGTGTGAATAATAGTGGACCCCATGACCTTCCCGGTCATGCACAGTGTAATGAAGTAGTGGCATCCCTGGACCTGTGCGGCTCGGACTGAAGTTAACAGTCGGGATGTAATAGTGTCTCCCCGTATAGATCTATACATATAGCATCGTCTTCCTGTCGGAAAACTCTGGGCATAGTGGGTAGCGAATAGAGTATCTCGTAGTGAGTTAGTGTGTTATCGTCTGTTTAGTGCTTTCTCTTTTGTTATAGTGTAGTAGTCTTTTAGTATAGTTCATAGTGTGTTCTCTTACTAGTGTATTGTCTGGTAATAGTGCATATTATAGTGTAGAGAGTAATAACTATAATGAGTAGTAGTAATAGTAGCATTAACTATACCTATTATAGTTAACTTAGTGTGTATGGTTCTTGTCATGTTAGTGATTTAGGCATCTAATGAAATGAGAAATACTCGTGTCCCATACTAATATACAAGATATATAACTAAGAAATCAATGACAGTCGGACGGATAACCACTACCCTAAGCCCACAATCAAACAAGAACAGGAAATAAGGCAAGCTATCGGTCCTAAGTCCTTCAAGTCTTACTTATATAATTATATTAGCGTGGTTACATTTTATAAGAAGATTTGTTTAATAAAAGTATTTTCCAAAAGAAACATTTAAAAACTTGATTATTTATCCAAAATAGTTTTGAAATCGTAGAATCTATTTATAACGCATAGTGATAAATCACATGTGATTTGAACTAGGGATAGTGAATCACATGTGATTAATTTCCGTAACATGAATAATTGTCTTGTGTAAATTTCCATAAACATGTATAATCAACTTGTATCCCCCCCCCCCTAAAACATATAAAACATTTGAAAGGTTCATTTAAGGGGTATGAACTCACCTGAAATCGCGTAAATCGGGTGAATCGGGTAAATCGGATGAAAGTGTCGGTTGAGCGTTTTGTACCAAATAACGACTTGTGCACCTTTTAGGACCCTAATGTCATATGAAATATGTATTTTACAAGAAATTAATCATTTTATGCTTTTCATTAAGGTATTTAGGCATTTTAGCATCGATTCAGGATTCTAGGGCTTAGATGGGGTTCCCGGGAGTGGTATAAGGCCAAGAGGGGTTTGCGGGGGAGTCCAAGAGTTCACTCCCTTGGATTTTATGGCCCAAAGGCCACTCCTTGGGAGTTTACGGCCGTAAGCCCCTAGGCTTGACCGTAAACTCTTGTTTTCCTCCAAAAGTGCAAGATAAGGTCTCAAATCAACTCCTTTTATTTCTAGTAAATGCCTAGGACTAATTTGGAGGGTTAAAACCTTCATTTGGTGTCACTTTGGGGAGTTTACGGTCCAAGCTTGTGCTTGGGCCGTAAACTCCATTTTTCCCCTCAAAATTGATTGTTAAATGGCCCTAAGCACTTCCCTACACCTTAGATAAATTTTTTGAAGGCCTTAGGTGGGTTTTTGGGACATTTTGGCATAGAAATTGGGTAGTTTACGGCCCAAGCATAGCCTTGGCCGTAAACTCCTCTTTTGGCTTCAAAATGAGATGTGTAATGGCCTTAAACATTTCCTAGGGTCATAGTTAAATTCCTACATGCCCTAGATGAGTTTTTGGGACTTTTACCAAGGGTTTTTGGGTGTTTACGGCCTATGCATAAGCTGGGACCATAAGCTCCTTTTTAGGCTTCAAAATCTTAAGTTTTCATGTCCAAACTCACCTAGGTAAATTCCTTAATTAGTACACAAGCTTAAAGGAAGGAAAAATGGGGCTTTTGGCAAAGTTTTAGGTGTTTACGGCCTAAGGGGCTTCCTAGGTCGTAAACTCCATTTTGTTCCCTAAATCCTATGATTTTTGGCCTCTATGTAACATCCCAAAAAAAAACAGTCTGAAAATTTCGTTTAATTTAATGATAAAACCATAGTCAATAAACCTCATATAGAAATCATAAGCAATGTATCTTAGAATATTATAACAACTGTCAAATATATCAGAGTAAAAACATCACAGGCTGAACAAATGGTGTGTGCACTGCAATCTTCCCGAGCTCCTCTTTTGAAAACTGAATACCTGAAACCAAAACTGAAACTGTAAGCACGAAGCTTAGTGAGCTCCCCCAAACTACCACATACCATACAATAACATATAAACACATATTGGGCCTTGCCCACTGCATCGCGACGAAGCCCGGAAACTGCATCGGACCGGAGTCCGGAACTGACTGGGACCTTGTCCCCTGCATCGGGCCAAAGTCCGAAACTAACTGCATCGGACCGAAGTCCGGAACTGACTGGGATCCTGTCCCCTACATCGGACCAAGTCCGGAACTAACTGCATCGGACCGAAGTCCGGAACTGACTGGGACCCTGTCCCCTGCATCGGACCAAGTCCGGAACTAACTGCATCGGACCGAAGTCCGGAACTAACTGCATCGGACCAAAGTCCGGAACTGACTGAATCATAGCATAGCATAACATATCAACTAGCATGAACACATATACTGCATACTACATCGGGCCGTAGCCCGGAACACATAACACATAACCCATAGCACATAAATTTTATCTGAGCCACGAAGGCATCAAACATACTAACTACTGCATCGGACCGAGGTCCGAAAACTACTGCTAACTGAACGGGCCGGCATTGTGGCCTTAGACCCGTCCCTACTGGAAGGAAACTCACCTGATGCTGCTGAACTGCTGCTGCTAATCCTTGACTGCTACCTGACTTCTGACTTCGACTGCTGCTCCACTAGCTCCTCAAGCTACCAATATCAATATGACACTTAGTCCAACTGACCTCCAAAGGTTACTAGGTCAAATCTGGTCAAGGTCAAAATCCTGGTCAAAGTCAACCATCCGGGTCAACCCTACTCGCCGAGTCTATCTACTGACTCGCCGGGTTCATATGCCCTGAGTCTTTCTTGTTCGCGACTCGACTCGCCGAGTCAATCCATGACTCGCCGAGTCCAACTAGGTCCAAGTCCTGTCCTGTCCAACTCGCTAAGTCACCACCCGACTCACTGATTCGGGTCTCGACTCGAAGGGTTTAGGGTTTCGCGATCAGACTCGCCGAGTCCAAGAACAGACTCGCCGAATCCTAGACAATCTTCAACCAACTCGTCGAGTTGTTCATCCAACTCGCCGAGGCCATGCCTATCTTCATCCGACTCGACGAGTTGTTCATCCTACTCGTCGAGTTCCTCCTCACCTTCAAGCTACTCGCCGAGTCCACTCGAAGGACTCGCCGAGTCTATCCATTCCTCAATCCATGCAGTGGCTTTTCGAGCCAAACTGAACTTCCAACTCCTAGATCCATACTTCTAGGGCCTATTCCCCACGTAAAGTGGCAAACTTTACGTGTAGATTGAGAGATCTAAGCTCAAAACACACTAAATTCGGGTTTATCGCAAACATGCTTCTTCAACATATCAAAGGCTGATACTTTAGGGGATTCTAGACCAAAACCAACATGGATCTGAGGTAGCAACCTCAGATCTGAACCTCCAACTCGAATTGGTTACATATCATACCAACAATGGCCAAAACCCACACATAAGAGTAGATCCAGATGAAAAAGAGAGTCCAAGCAACAACTTATTACCTCCACTTGGTCTGAAATGACTCCACAATCCAGATCTACAATCCCTTCTTGCACCTCCAAGGTCTTTCTTCCTCCTCCAAGCGTAATGCATTCTACAAGGCAAGATCTAGCTCCAAAAACGGAAATGGCGGCTAGGGTTTGATGTTCTGGGGTAGAGAGGCAATAAATGAACCCTAGGAAGGAGAATGAGACACTTAAATAGGCTCCAAGTTCCTGGGTTTAGGGTTTTCCCCGTTCAGACCCAACTCGCCGAGTCTCCCTGGCCGACTCGCCGAGTCGGTCGCTTTCACCACAACCCGGATCCCGCTCGGACTCGCCAAGTCCCTCCATGGACTCGCCGAGTCTCCCCTAAACTTGAGGTTTTCTTTCTTTTCTTGGCTTTCCAAACTTTGGGGTGTTACAACTCTCCCCCACTTAAACTAAACTTCGTCCTCGAAGTTTGCTACGATCAACTGCCTTTGAGCTGCCTCCAACTCCCGGTCTGGAAAATCTAACACCCTTATGCCCATCACTCCAGCCACTCACCATGCTGATCACTACTGTTGGTACATACTGAATCTTTCTCCTTTCCATAATTTCCTCAACGATACTTCCTCCGAATGAAAATCCTGTTGCCTCTCAACTGCCTACTGGATGCACTGAGACTACCCTTGCTCAACTATTCTGCCAATATCTGAGTTACCATCTCCCACCGGTCACTACACTCCATCGCAATCTGCTAGCCGCTCCTAGCAACTCCGTAAGATACCCCGACTGTCCATAACTATCCCATCTATTCTGTCATCCATACTGAATCAGCTTGCTTACATCCCATCTGATTACTCAACTCCTACTAACTCGAGTCTTTCATCCCGAGAAAAGCTACCTGCCTAGCTATCTTTACATGTCACTTATACTCGGCCGAAGGCTCAACTGATCCTGCTGAGAGAGACTTGTCATTTCCAAATCAACCAACTATACCGTCAACACTTGTATTCCAACTCAAATACAATACTGACCCAAAACTCTGAAACCTTTCAAACACTGAATTGTCTACAATACTGAACCTGCCTAAAACACTAAACTGCCTGAAACGCTGATCGGGCTGAATCACTGAGCTGCCTGAAACACTAAACTCAAATCCAACTGTAGAGTCAAGGGACTCCTCACTTAGTCGCTTCCACGACTTCTGAATGAAATCTTCCTCAAGGACTAGTTTCCACTAGTTATCCTGTCACTGTGGCTCTAACAACCTTCCGATCCAACCAATCGGGTCCTTACATTACATCCTGACATCATCCATTCTATGACTAATAACATGATGGCTCCCAGACTGACGGTAGCCCTTAACATACCCGAACCTCAACGGTCCACTGCTACTCTGATCTCATAACTGATGTGACGATCTATAGCCAAGATTCGCTGACTTAGCCATAACTGAACCATTTGGGAAATCCGAATCTAATCCGTAGATTCCCATATTCCTACCGCTGCACCCGAATGGGTGGGAATTACTACATTCCCGCGTTCAACCACGCGCTCATGCTGCTACCAATCTGATAAAAGCCACGGCTACACCCTTGGATTCACAAGTCTCAAATACTATCTGGCTGCTAATGAACGCTACGGCTACCCCCGCAGGCTTACAACACTCTACTACTATCTGACTGCTAGTGAATGCTATGGCTACCCCCGCAGGCTTACAACACTACTACTACTATCTGACTGCTAGTGAATGCTACGGCTACCCCCGCAGGCTTACAACACTACTACTACTATCTGACTGCTAGTGAATGCTACGGCTACCCCCGCAGGCTTACAACACTACTACTACTATCTGACTGCTAGTGAATGCTACGGCTACCCCCGCAGGCTTACAACACTACTACTACTACCTGACTGCTAGTGAATGCTACGGCTACCCCCGCAGGCTTACAACACTACTACTATCCCGAGGACATCCTGACTATCCCTAGTCCCGCTAGTGATTCCTCATCCCGATTTCTCAAACCAGCCCTCAGTCTTTGAATTCTGCATCATCCTCGACATCTTATATCCTTGATATACTTAGTGCTTCATCAAGGAATTCTCCGGCTTGGTTCCCAACCCAATTGTCTACTAATCCGGATACAAGAAGCTATTGTTGGGAAGTTTCCAACCTCCCAACTCCTGAATCTACGCAACCTGCATGCTGCCTCATACACTGGCTACTAATACAAAACATCTCTTGTTGCCCGCTCTCGGGTTCCTCATTCCACTCACTTGAGTCTTTACAGGTGGTCCTCAAATCCTGGATTCCTAACCAGTTTCTAACCATCTCCATTACATGAACCCACTGATGGGAAAAGTTCTCGAACTCCCAATTCTGAACTTCTCAATCCATCCATCACTGTGCTACTACCACTTCTTCTCAGAGTCCGCGCAATCATTCTGAGTGACTCTTATCCATGTATACCCGGAGGGTCCTCCCCCACTTCAATCCTGCTTACCCCTTGCTGCTTCATATACAAAAGAGACCCCGACCTTTACTACCATCCCAAAATTTCTACTGGGGAGCCCAAGCCCGCCAGGTAGGAACTTGACCATTCCATCCAAACCACTATCCGCTAGCGAAACGAACCATATCTCTCCCTACTGATGTGCACAAAAGTACCCATTAATTTTAATATTTATAACCTAACAAACTTATACTAATTCGAAAAATATATAAACCCTAGATTTCAAGCAAAAGCTAAATGCAGCTTATTCCTTCGAATTAAACACAAATCCAAGCTATTAAGTATCCGAAATACTTACCCGTGTGGTGGATTTAACAAGAAACGAGAGAGAAGCAGGAATCTTGGAGAGAGCTGCCGTCACAGTTTGCGCGAGAGAAGAAGAGGGAAAAGAATAAAGAAGAAGTCAAAGGGTCAAAAGATATACCTGGTCGCCGTGTTACGCGGGGCGTAACTCAAGAGTACGCGGGGCGTACCTCAACCCCCTGAAATGCTCATTCGCGATCCGGGGCATATTACGCATGGCGTACGTAAACTTACGCGGGGCGTAATTAATTTTAACTTTCTTCTTTTAATTGAATTTCCTTTTCTTTTTTAATCATTTCATCTAGGAACTTAAAACTTATTTAATTTTTTTCCTTTTTAATTTCTTAAGCTAATGATGACTTCACGATGAGTGATAAAAAAAAATTGAGATGTCATAATCACTTATCTTTGTCAAGATCAAACAACAATGGTTGATCAAAAACCTTTGCATGCAAGAATTGGTTTGCGAAAACACCCACTTTCGGGACCCGTTAGAATATTTCCTTTGTTTTCCTTGCACCATTAACTAGAAGCGGAACAAGAAGTGACCTAACTAGTCAAGAACAGCAAGAGCTCGGTCTTCCACTTAACCACCACAATACGCCTTGCTATACTACGCCTCATGGATTGAGTTGGACAAATCAACAAAGTAGTAGGCTAAGCAGGTCAAGAATTCCCTAATCGCTTTCATTCTCGAAACCCATGCAAAAAGTAAAGTCAATCAATGTGTACAATCCCAAATTCCTGCAAAATAAAAACAAGAACCTTCCCGACAAGTGAAAAGATATCATCGAAAATCAAACTAAAAAAAATTGCGAACTAACTAAAAACAAATAACGAATAATCAAATAAAATAAATTAATGACAAGCCGTTCCCCGGCAACGGCGCCAAAAACTTGATGTGCACAAAAGTACCCATTAATTTTAATATTTATAACCTAACAAACTTAGACTAACTATGCACTTATAAGCAGTGTACCTAGTCAGATTACAGTATAGCTTAGGTAAGTCGGGTGTCGATCACAGGGAACGGTGGATTAATTTAATATATTTAATTATAGGTTATATGTCACACGAAAAGAATAATTTAATAAATCTCAAACTAATAATTAATTAACCATTCTCGATAAACTAACAGGAAAAACAAATCTCTTTAGGTACTTTGGTTTAGACAAATTCCACCTTGAAAACATAAACAATTGCATGCACAAATTCATTTATTCATGTTCACCGATTCCTAAATTGATTAGATTCATGTTCACTATAACTAATCCTTTAGCAAACAAGTTAATTCAAACAATGATCAATTGATTAAACTAACATGCTTCCTAGTGTTCAGTTCGTATCAAGCAAGACTTGTAAACTTAGTTAATTTAAACATTTAATTAACCTCTTGTTGATGGTCATCAAACAAGGCTCACACATTAACTTATTTATTCCCATGTTAATCCTAGTTTCACATTCGTTATTTCTAGTCTTATAATCTCAATGGTCATCAAAAATCATAAGAGACAAGCAAATCAAGCAGGTTTTCATACAACTTAATTCACTTAACAATTAACAGCAAATAATTATCATTAACACATGAGGATCTTTGAACAAGCTTGGCAAGATAAATTAAACACAAATAAATTATTTAACATAACAATTAGTCTAAGAATCAAAACTTCATTCAATCATAAACACAAAGTAAAAGGTTTTTACACCCAAATCAGAAACTAAATACAGAAAGTACCATAAGGAAGTGCTAAACATGGTCACGTTAGCAATCCATATGATTACCGACATGTATCCGCTCTCTAATCCTTCAGATCTCTGCTCCCGTTAGCTTAACGGCCTTCCGGCCGCCTTCTAGACCCTCAAAACGGCTTAACAGAAGTTAATTATCGACTAAATTAGGTTAGAAGTCGAATCCCCCCTCCTGGTTGGCTAAAAATCGACATTTATAATCTTTGTGGCCGACCTAAGTACGCTGGGCGTACTATGGATTATGCGGCGCGTACTCAAGATAACTACGCGATCATGTATATCCGGTGCAAGCAGGTACGCGGGGCGTACTCTTAAGGTACGCGGGGCGTAACCGCGTCCTCAGCCCCCTTTTCTTTCTTTTAGCTTCTAAGCCCAGTTTCCGCTTCAGTCTTTTCTCTTGTGCTTTATTGACAACAAATAGCTGCAAAACATAATTCAAAGTATTATGAGTACTCTTTAGTTCTAAAATATAATAAATAAGGCCAAAATATTAAGATAAAGTGCATAAAAATATGTCTAAAAATACACATATCAAAATACCCCACACTTAGCCTTTGCTTGCCCCCAAGCAAATTCACTTTTATTTTACCAATATCGCACTAAACAATCCATTTAAAACTCAGCCATTATGCCAAGACCTCAACGCATGCATTTGTGTCTAAAATTTTCCTAAGTACCCCCCCATACTTTAAATACTCACAATCTTCATAAACACTTGCCCACTTTTTCCGAACAATGCTCATTTTATGCAACCCTCCGAATCCATCCTCAGAAAACCTCCTAACCTCAAGGTATTTTTAGTTGAGCAACCTAAGCATACATAATCTAGAATTACAATTTATGATACCACTATGGCGCTTTCTTTGAATTCTTCACTTGCTTGATAATTTGATCTTGGATATCTTTGAATTCACCACCTTGTTGTCTGATTTTTTGGTATCTTCAACTTTTTGGATTTCTTCAGAATTTTGATATTTTGGTCTTCACTTTATTTGCACCAAAATTCCTCAAACTTTTCCGTAATTCTCTCTTTTTTTTTACATGTACCTCTCTTTTTTTCACTCAAAACCTACATGCTTAAGTAGAGGCGCTCAACCTCAACCTTTATTGGTTAAAGATAATAATTTTCCTGGATACATTTCAGGTTTAGGCTGCTAAACATATTGCATCCTTCAAAACGAGCGGGGTTATGTTTTTGTTCCATGATTTCACTAAAATAAGGGAAGCCACAAATGCACTATAACGTATATTGGCTCAACTAAACATTTGAGTTCTTATCGGATCATCTCATACAATATTAGCAAAATTTTAAATTATCACTAGATTTTCCTAAATTAAACTATTCGTTTAAATTTTTTTTAAATTTCCCTAAATCTAGCAATTTCCAACTATTATTTCATTTTTATAATTTACTTTTACCGACCCCCTACCCCACACTTATTTCATACAATGCCCTCATTGTATGCTAAAACAAATTAAGAACATAAAAAGGGAGAAAAAGGAACAGACTCCCCTGGGTAGTTGTGGCGAGATCGAATGGGGCTGCTACAGGTTGCTTCAAATACTGCTGAAAAACTGAAAACTGGAACTGCTGCTTCTGAATGTGCCGAAAAATAAAATCAAGACCGCCATCTTTGAAAATGTGGTACAAAATATTGCAATTAGATGCAATGTATAATAACCATGACGTGGGAAAGTGTCGACCACGTCGTCTCGTCAAGATTGACATCCTCTCCTCGCGATGAAAAATCCCCCACAACACAGGAAAGTGTCAACCATGTCGTGGCAGCCGGGATGATACTTCTTCCTCGCGTCGAAATATAACTCTAATAAATATGCACCCCACACTTATGACAAATTGTAGGTCTTGACTATAATCTTCGAACTCTCACATGGCTCTCTAGCAACATTCGGACCTAGCTGCTGAACTTACTGCCAGCTTCCTAAGGACGAATATTCTGCATAAATCTAAACAACCATAGAGCATCAACATGGAAAACAAACTAAATCAAAGTTTAATTACATACCAAATACTAAAAACTAAACTTAAACTAAAATAAACACAAAACAAAATAAAAAGGATCACTCGTCATCTCCATCATCATGTGGCTGTGTCCCAGAAGTACCGGCCCCGTCAAATCGTGACTGGAATGGTGGTGGAAAGGAAACCGAATACTAAAATCCCTGATGGGCAAAGAATGCATTCAACGCATTCCCTTGCCATCGTTGTTGCGCGTCCACATGTGAAACATACTCGCTAAGGTTCTGGACCCTCAAGTCAAGACGATCAATGCCCTGAGCTAAGTAGCGCATATCAATCTCCGGCTCAGGTCCCTGCTGCGCTCCCCGAGGAGCAGGTCTACGCCGTGGGACCCATCTCGGCTGTGGCTCGGCGGCACCCTCCTCATCCGCCACATCATCTGCTCGAACCCTCAAAACACCATCTCCACCCCGCTCTAATACGCGCATCGACTCCAATAGCTGAAGACTCATCGGCCTCATGTCGTGAAAAACCATCGATCTCGTGATCTCACGTGTCATCAACTGATATGATCGAGCTACTCGTGTGATAAAATGCCCTCCGCATATCGGCCTATCTCCCCGAAGTCCCCTGGCCCTCCGTCCCAAATATGCAGCTAAAGCAACTGGAAGGTTCAGGTGCCTCCCTAGAGTAACTAGTGCCCATAGGAAATACAGGTCCGTCGAAGGCACTCTCTCACTATTCTTGTGATGCGTGAGAGACATAGAAATCAACCGGTGCAACATTCGGTATGTAGTAGACCGAATCATCCCCCCTCGAGCGGTAGATGGTGTATAAATACCTCCCGTAATCTCGGCCCAAAAAGTGTTCTCATTGTAGTCCTCCGGCCGCTCCATGAGACAGTCAGCAAGAAATGTCGGGAAGTGGACACTCCTTGTCTCATCGGCTGTGTAAATACCCACCCGAGTAGCAAGCTCTATCACGCTGCATTCCCGACTCACTCCTCCCAGTCTGAAAGCAAAGGCTGTCCTGTCATTGAGTGGCTTCCTAGGATCATAGGAAACTGTAGCATAGAATTCCAGCAAAAACTCCCGATATACCGGCTCCTGGATCCTGAACAAACGCGCCCATCCCTGACACACAAACAATTCCACACCACTCGCGTTCGAGTGTGTGTATTGCAAAAATTCCTGGATTAATGCAGCAAGTCCAGTCCTGGTAGCCAACTCCCAGTCGAAAGAGGGTGCAATATCAATCTCCTTTGTGAGAAGCAGGCTCAAGTTGGTGACATAACGCGCCCGGGTAGCATCGCTCAGTGTTTGCGGAAATTGTAAAAAGCGATGATCGGTCACATCCTCGGGTGGGTTGGTTCTTTGTGTCCTTCGAGCCATAATCTGCACATATTAACACAAAACCCAAAACCAACAAAATATGGCAGCATTAATAGATTTTTTTAAACCAAAAAAAATTGATACTTGGACATGGAATTTATGTAGGGTGGACGTCCAGGCCCATGAAACTGCCCCTGTTCGTTTTCTTGTTCCCATAAACCATATCCAAATAACGCAGCAAGGGCAACAGCGCAGTCAAATTTTTTAAATTGCTTGGTCAACAAGATCGTAGGAGAGAACTCGGGACCTCCCTAAAAATATGAATTAATCTCTGTAAATTCTTTATCTATTTGAAAACATTTATAAGGGAAACATGCAATTAAACTTTATGCTATTTGAAAACATTTATAAAGGTCAAAAATTGAAGCCAGAATCAAGAACTCGAAGTCACAGGGGTACGCATTGCGTACGACCCCAAGCTCGAATCGGTAAACGTGGGACGGAATTAAGACGAAATTAAGCTCGAGGATTTAATGCATTAACCGAAATCGGTCCATTCAAGCCCTAATCAACACATACATTTGCAAAATCGGCCCTAATTCGAAAAATATATAAACCCTAGATTTCAAGCAAAAGCTAAATGCAGCTTATTCCTTCGAATTAAACACAAATCCAAGCTATTGAGTATCCGAAATACTTACCCGTGTGGTGGATTTAACAAGAAACGAGAGAGAAGCAGGAATCTTGGAGAGAGCTGCCGTCACAGTTTGCGCGAGAGAAGAAGAGGGAAAAGAATAAAGAAGAAGTCAAAGGGTCAAAAGATATACCTGGTCGCCGTGTTACGCGGGGCGTAACTCAAGAGTACGCGGGGCGTACCTCAACCCCCTGAAATGCTCATTCGCGATCCGGGGCATATTACGCATGGCGTACGTAAACTTACGCGGGGCGTAATTAATTTTAACTTTCTTCTTTTAATTGAATTTCCTTTTCTTTTTTAATCATTTCATCTAGGAACTTAAAACTTATTTAATTTTTTTCCTTTTTAATTTCTTAAGCTAATGATGACTTCACGATGAGTGATAAAAAAAAAATTGAGATGTCATAATCACTTATCTTTGTCAAGATCAAACAACAATGGTTGATCAAAAACCTTTGCATGCAAGAATTGGTTTGCGAAAACACCCACTTTCGGGACCCGTTAGAATATTTCCTTTGTTTTCCTTGCACCATTAACTAGAAGCGGAACAAGAAGTGACCTAACTAGTCAAGAACAGCAAGAGCTCGGTCTTCCACTTAACCACCACAATACGCCTTGCTATACTACGCCTCATGGATTAAGTTGGACAAATCAACAAAGTAGTAGGCTAAGCAGGTCAAGAATTCCCTAATCGCTTTCATTCTCGAAACCCATGCAAAAAGTAAAGTCAAGCAATGTGTACAATCCCAAATTCCTGCAAAATAAAAACAAGAACCTTCCCGACAAGTGAAAAGATATCATCGAAAATCAAACTAAAAAAAATTGCGAACTAACTAAAAACAAATAACGAATAATCAAATAAAATAAATTAATGACAAGCCGTTCCCCGGCAACGGCGCCAAAAACTTGATGTGCACAAAAGTACCCATTAATTTTAATATTTATAACCTAACAAACTTAGACTAACTATGCACTTATAAGCAGTGTACCTAGTCAGATTACAGTATAGCTTAGGTAAGTCGGGTGTCGATCACAGGGAACGGTGGATTAATTTAATATATTTAATTATAGGTTATATGTCACACGAAAAGAATAATTTAATAAATCTCAAACTAATAATTAATTAACCATTCTCGATAAACTAACAGGAAAAACAAATCTCTTTAGGTACTTTGGTTTAGACAAATTCCACCTTGAAAACATAAACAATTGCATGCACAAATTCATTTATTCATGTTCACCGATTCCTAAATTGATTAGATTCATGTTCACTATAACTAATCCTTTAGCAAACAAGTCAATTCAAACAATGATCAATTGATTAAACTAACATGCTTCCTAGTGTTCAGTTCGTATCAAGCAAGACTTGTAAACTTAGTTAATTTAAACATTTAATTAACCTCTTGTTGATGGTCATCAAACAAGGCTCACACATTAACTTATTTATTCCCATGTTAATCCTAGTTTCACATTCGTTATTTCTAGTCTTATAATCTCAATGGTCATCAAAAATCATAAGAGACAAGCAAATCAAGCAGGTTTTCATACAACTTAATTCACTTAACAATTAACAGCAAATAATTATCATTAACACATGAGGATCTTTGAACAAGCTTGGCAAGATAAATTAAACACAAATAAATTATTTAACATAACAATTAGTCTAAGAATCAAAACTTCATTCAATCATAAACACAAAGTAAAAGGTTTTTACACCCAAATCAGAAACTAAATACAGAAAGTACCATAAGGAAGTGCTAAACATGGTCACGTTAGCAATCCATATGATTACCGACATGTATCCGCTCTCTAATCCTTCAGATCTCTGCTCCCGTTAGCTTAACGGCCTTCCGGCCGCCTTCTAGACCCTCAAAACGGCTTAACAGAAGTTAATTATCGACTAAATTAGGTTAGAAGTCGAATCCCCCCTCCTGGTTGGCTAAAAATCGACATTTATAATCTTTGTGGCCGACCTAAGTACGCTGGGCGTACTATGGATTACGCGGCGCGTACTCAAGATAACTACGCGATCATATATATCCGGTGCAAGCAGGTACGCGGGGAGTACTCTTAAGGTACGCGGGGCGTAACCGCGTCCTCAGCCCCCTTTTCTTTCTTTTAGCATATAAGCCCAGTTTCCGCTTCAGTCTTTTCTCTTGTGCTTTATTGACAACAAATAGCTGCAAAACATAATTCAAAGTATTATGAGTACTCTTTAGTTCTAAAATATAATAAATAAGGCCAAAATATTAAGATAAAGTGCATAAAAATATGTCTAAAAATACACATATCACCTACCATGCTACAGTTACCGTACTCCCCTAACTACCAACCAATCATCCGAGGTATGCAAATGGCATATGACATAAGCACAGGCAAGCCACTCCATAACACAACACTTGTACCACGATTGATGCAGAAACCATAGCAATATATCATAACGTAAGCTGACAAAACAAAGTTTCATACCTCCATTACTCAGTGCTGCTCGAATCCTTGCTGAAATCTACCGGAGAAACTCGGCTCCAAGCCGTAGGCACCCTTGCCCGGCCTTGACAACCACTGACAGTACTCGAAGTTCCAAGGGCAGGAGCTGGCGCCCGCCCTGCTGAATACAACTCGGACAGTGGGCCTTCTTGTGGCCCCTTTGACTGCAATGGAAACACAACGGATCAAGTCTCTGGGCGATGGTAACAACACAGTCTCTGCTAAAATGACCAATCTGGCCGCGCTTGAAACACCCAACATCGCCACCACTTCTACGCCTACACGCACCCATGTGCGTCCTTCCGCACTTCCCGCATCGACTGCGGCTCTGATAGTTCCTCGTCCTCAAATCTGAACTCTTGGCCTCTTACTCGAACCTGTGGCAACCTGTGTCTCATCCATTTTCCTCTTCCCTTCCGACTCCTTGCCCGACTCTCGCTCCTGCGTTACCCCAACGGCAATGTCTGCGGTCTGAACAACAGATGTCTGATCCTGAAGCCTCGCTATCAATCTATCAGTGATCCTCACGACCATGTCTGGGAGACCCTTGCGAATGGCTCGCGAAACTTCCTCAACTATCCAATCATACAATGGTTTCTCTTGGAGATAGAATGCCCCACTCACCCTGCCTCCTAATAGCAGAACTAGAAATGGGATCTCCCTCCCTGATGGATCCCAGAACTCCATAACACTCGGGGCTCGAGTTTTGTGGGACTTTGAATGAAACAAAAATAGATTGTACCTTCTTGATTAATTCATCAAGCTCATTAAACTACACGCTGAGAGGTTTTGCTGTGAAACACAAGTCCTCTCGCTCCTTCGTGTCTCTATTCCCACTGTCCGTGTTGTATCCCCTCATTTGGGATACATCCGACACCATCAAGCACTTTCCACCACTTCCTTCATCTTTCGCAACATAAGCCTTTCCATGAGATGGCTTCCTGACTTCATCATCCTCATAGTCGGTTGACCAGACCTCCACGCCACCGAACTCATCATCCGCTACCGAACCCTGTACAATTAAAGCATTCATTGAAGGGTTAGTGATAGTTTTCTTTCTCTTTATCTCTTCCAGCTTTTTCATTAACACAGCTTCTTCATCTTTCTCCTCATCCTTTTCTGCCATTTTCTTTAGGACACAATCTTTGGCATAGTGGTTCTTTCCTCCACAATAGTAGCAGTTCACTCCCGAATCTCCTTCAGCTTTCGGTTCTTTCTTTGGTTCTTTTGCCTTCGGTTCTTCCCTGATCTTTTCAGAACTATAACTTCCCTGCCAATTTCGGTTCTTATTGGTAGGGAACCTTTTCTTGACGAACCTCTTCGGGTTTGACACCATCATTGCATAGTCTTCAAAGGTAAGGTCATAGTCTTCTAAGTTAAGGTCTTCATCTTCCACCACACCTTTGCTTTTGGACAGAAGGGCCAATGATCCCAAGCTCGAAACCACATTTTTCTCCTGCAAGACAATCTTTTCTTGGGATTTCAAAATCCCTACCAGCTTTGCCAATGAGTAAGATTTGAATTGCTCATGTGCTTTAATAGTGGACACAACCGCTCCCCACTCAGATCTAAGACCGTTTAAAAACATAACCTTTTGTTCCATCAACTTCCTTTCAATATCGTGTTTAATCATCTTACTAAGAAGATGATTGAAGCGATCGAACGTCTGAGTAACAGTTTCTTCAAGATTCTGCTTAAATTCACCAAACTCAGACAAAAGTAAGGTTTGAGTTGAATGCTCGAGATCTTCGTTTGTGGAATATAGCTCTCGCAGCCTATCCCATATTTCTTTAGCAGTGCTGCACGAACTCACTAGCCTGAAAGTATCAGATTGAAGAGCTCGATAAAGAACTTCCGTTGTAGAGGATTTTATGGTTACAAAAGAGATCTTCTAAATCACACGTAAAAAACGATCTATCAGTTATGAAAAAGATGCATGCAAGCATCTATTAATACACAAACCCTAACAAAACAAGTTACGGATGGACAGGCTCATACCGTATACAAAATGGACTAAGAGACGAGACCAAGACGCAACACCAAATACCCAACAAATACATTCAAAATATTACAAATATTCCGCAATTGACCATCACGTAGGCCTTGAGACAGATTGATATCAACGGCTCACATGGTGCAACTTATAATTTTTATATGATAATATGAAGTCCTACTTTAAGCTTTCCCATTTGGTAGAATGTTTATAGTAAATATTAAATACATCCCTCGTGAAGAAATGAAGAGTCATAATCATAATTTCTTTGAACGACAAAAGAGTGTTGATGGATGCCATTTTAAGCAAATCAAATTAAAGAATGAGGTTCCGTTTCGACTTGAATGATATTAAAGTCCCAAGATTTTAAGAACTGCATTATTGACACCATGATAGCAAACCTTGCATTAATCTTATGGCATTTTGCGTTTCCAATGCAGATTTTAGTGAAAAACGAAATATTTCTTTCACCTTTAAAAGAATCAATGATATTTATTAAGTAATATTATTTAGCTTTTAGCTTCACCTTTTAACTAACACTTATTAGTAAAGTTTACAATAGGAGTGGGAAATTAGTCGCTATATATTGTCCTATTTGATTTGCCTCAATGTTTGACAATGACAAATAATGACATTTCTTTGTGGTTTTCTTGTCTCTTGTGATATGAAAAGCTTACGCTAAAACCTTTAAAATGGCAAATATTAAGAAAACGACTGTAGTTTGCTATTTTTTATTTCTGTTTTACAATAAAACCACCTGTATGTGACCTGTGACTATTTAATTTCAAATTTAAATGAAAAAACATAAAATCGACACGTATATTTTAAAGTTGCAACTGCACCCTAGTCACAAAAACAAGAATACCAAAAATAAAATAAATAGATAAATTGAGGCTTGAAGTTTAAAGGTTTACTAAAATGAAACCTAATAACAAAACCGTTTTGAAGGTTGACTAAATTGGTGAAAGAAAATCAACCAAAACAGATGAAACCAACAAAAACTTAACAATAAATTGTCCATCATCTTCATCTCTTGTGATTAAGCATCAACTAAACTAAGATACATATCATGTGATCAAACACCAATTAAACCAACAATACACATAGAGAGAGTGTGAGAGACTAAAAAATCAAGCCAAAAACCCTAGAAATAACTATAATTCATCAATAATATTATGTATAGGAAACAATCAAAAACCATAATTGACCATAAAAAAGCCAAGGGGGTTGATACAATATCCATGATGGAAGTCGGGTTTTGCCTACACGTGCAAAATTTGCAGCTTTGATAACACTAAGCTATCAAGAAGCTAAATGCAAACTACCATTATGAAAAAACCAATCAAAACATTTCAATAGTTTTCTAACATATGAAGATTATAATAGAGTATTTAATCTTTGTGAGGGTTGGAATCCAGGAACTTGGCATATCTTTCCGATTTTGCCCCTGATTTGTGATCATAGTACTCGACCACCGCAGCTCCAGCTAATGCCGCCAGTGTCAGAGCCTGTGCATGCAACCTAATTCACCCACAAAATTGATGTTTAGAAAATATTTGGGAAAAAATGAGGGCAATTTTGTAAATGTTGGGGACTTAAGGGGGAAAGTCTTCTTGTCCTAGTTGTTCTTTGAGCTAGTGCTCAAAGAACAACCGTATTATATAAATAACTTGAAAGGAGGGTAAAATGGTAATTTAGTCATATTCAAACGGTTCATTCAGTCAAAATCTAGGCAGCATTCATCCATTCCAAATTTTATCCAAACAGAACTTAATGGGAGAAGGAAAAGAAATAGATCATAAGCCTATTTCCGTGACAAGATTTGTAGGGCTATTTTCGACAATGAGGGCGGGGGCATTTGCGTCTTTTTCATAGACCAGATATCAAGAGCGAGCCCCTGCCCCCATCGTTTTAGGTTTGACAAAATTTGGAAGTTTTGCCCCCATGATAGGACATGCTGTGTAGGGATATTTTCATTGACGAGGATGAGGGCAGTTTCGTCTTTTGTATAATCCTCCCACCATGTTCTAACTTTGATATTAAGCGTGGTTCTTTGCAATCCCTAAACTCAGATTAATCAAGTAAAGGAGTTGTTCTTGGTTATGTTTAATTTCACCAACAAAGTGTGGTGAACAAATGGAAGCACTTACCAAGAGGTTTACTGATACAGCCACAGAAACCATTAAAAATACCATTTCTGAGTCTGGAAGCTTCATCAGAAGAGTAGATGAAACTCCGAAGGGAACTCCGAAGAGCGGTGGTGGGTCCGGTGGTAGCGGGGGTTCAGGAGATAACTATGGTGGTGGAACAAATTGGCGATTTCGGAAATTAGACCTGCCCCTATTCAGTGGAGAGAACCCAGACGGGTGGATTTTAAGAGCAGGGCGGTTCTTCAACTTCTATAAACTCTTGGAAACAGATAGGGTGGAAGCTGCGGTGCTGGCACTTGAAGGTGATGCGCTACTCTGGTTTTAATGGGAACACAAACGACGACCCATTACACGGTGGAACGAGATGAAATCGCTCTTACTCCGTCAATTTCGGCCGATGAACGCAGGTACGATTTACGAGCAATGGCTAGCCCTAACTCAAACCGGGTCGGTTCAAGAGTATCAAAGATCCTTCATCGAGTTATTAGCCCCATTATGCGTCTTACCAGACGATGTCACCATGGGCCGTTTTGTTAATGGGCTCCAAGAGGAGATAAGGGACGAGGTCCATTTATTAGAGCCCAGATCTTTAGACCATGCGATGTCCCTAGCGATTAAAGCAGAAGGAAAATTACGCTCCCAACAACACAGGAAGTCATCATCGAACAAAGTGGGAAATACGCAGCGATCATCGTCAACTGGAACCCTAACCGGATCTCCCTTGATCACTCCGATTAAAACCACAATTTTTTCTCAAAGGAACTCGCCGGTCCCAGGTCCCAAGTCTGACCTTTCCCATGGGCACTAAACCAAAAGGGCAATCGACAGGGGAAGTTCGCAGGTTATCTCATAAAGAATGGCAAAGCAAAAGGGAGAAGGGACTGTGTTTCCGTTGTGACGAGAAATGGAATGCAGGTTACGGATGTAAGAAGGAATTAAGTGTGTTGTTGGCACATGAAGAAGACGATAAAGGAGTTAGGATTCAAGAGTTGGATAGTGAAGAACCAATTGAAACATCAGAGACCACCAACTTATCGGGCATATGCCTCAATTCTTTCATAGGTAGCAGCAATCCCAAAACCCTAAAATTGAAGGGAACGACTGATGAAACTGAAGTAATCGTGCTCATTGACACGGGAGCAACACATAATTTCTTGTCCTTAGATGTCGTGGAAAGGTTAAATATTCCCATTGCGACAACTAAAGGATTCGGAGTATCACTCGGAACTGGGATGACGATTGCAGGGCAAGGAAAGTGCCAACGGGTTTTATTGCAGGTTCAAGGACTTGGAATTAAGGAAGATTTCTTACCTCTCACGTTGGGTAATTCTGATGTCATCTTGGGAATTCAGTGGCTAGAAAAATTGGGTGCTGTTACCACAACTGGAGGACCCCAGTGATGAAATTCCAAGTCGGAGGGCAAAGTCACTCTGAAAGGCGACCCGACATTGGAGCGAGCCAAGGTGTCCCTAAAAACTATGATAAGAACAATAGCGTCAGTAGGTGGTGGATTCATGGTTCAACTCAACCAGGTTGAAGAACAAGATGCCCAAGAACCCCTACCTCAGTGTCCAAGATATTTGCAAGGGCTTATCAAGGCTTACCCCCCCCCCCCCCCCACCACCACCACCCACACACACACACACAATGACAAGGTCAAGGCAGTGGATGCATGGCCCACCCCCACAACAATTAGAGAACTTCGGGGATTATTGGGACTCACCGGATATTATAAAAAAAATTATATCTGGGTATGCGAGCATTGCAGCCCCTCTTACAGATCAGCTTAGGAAGGACTGTTTCGGGTGGAATTCACAAGCAACGGATGCTTTTAATGCTCCCAAGACAGCCCTTATCAATTCTCCAGTACTTGCAATGCCAAATTTTTCTAAGCCTTTTGTGATTGAAATGGATGCATCAGGGGTGGGCTTAGGAGCTGTGTTAATCCAAGATGGTCATCCTATAGCCTATTATAACCAAGTGTTAGGGGTCAGAAATCGAATGAAGCCAATTTATGAAAAAGATTGGGGCAGTGGCATACAAGCTCAAGCTGCCAGACTCAGCTAAGATCCACCCAGTTTTTCATGTGTCACAATTAAAAAAAGCAATTGGAAATCAAGCAGCAACAATCGACCTTCCAGCACCATTGACAAAAGATATGAAGTTGAAATGGGTACCAGAAGAAGTTAGGGGGATGCGAACTTTGGTTGAGGACAAGGGTCAAAAAACAGAAGTGTTGATTAAGTGGAAAGATGTCCCAAAATTTGACTCCACCTGGAAAGATGTGATTACCATCCAAGGAAACTTTCCAGATTTTGACCTTGAGGACAAGGTCAGTCTTTGGGAACGGGGTAATGTGGTACACCCACCAATTCAATTTACGTACAGGAGGAAAAAACAACAAAAGGATCACAATCAGAGGGGGACCACAACCAACCAGCAGGTGGCAACAATCGTGGGGACAGAACAGGGGCAATATGGTCATTAAAGGTTGTCATCACTGAATATAAGGTCTGCAAAATGACCTGGAGAGGGGCATGCGAGAATATTAGAAGCTTCTTTCTTTTGGGAGATCATTAGCTTCTCGAATTGCTAATTCTATCCACTTTTCCTCTTATTGCATTTTTCCTGTTAGTTTTCAGCTTATATCCCTTTTCATTATTTAAGAAATCAATACAACAGTTGTCTTGAGTTCTTTTATACATTGCAAGCTAGTTCATTACACAAAGTTTGGGACATTCTTCTACTAACTTGAAAAATTCAGCATTTCCTTAGAATGTTTTAGTTATCGATGCTCTATAAGTCGAAGAAAATCTACAACAATTTAGGGGTTATTCCTCCTTAAATTTATAAAGAAAGTTAGGAATCGGATAAATCAATAACCATCCCTGATTTGCATTTATGTAAACGAAATGGAATGAAGATCAAATCATAATTTATATACACCAACACCATTATGGCATCAAGATCAAAGCATATCAGAAAAAAGAGGGGAGGAATTAATTATAACATCAAAATGATCTATACCTAGCGTGAATGATCCTGACGCTGGTTTTCATGCCCGGCTGAGACCAATTGTAAGCGATTGATCCAACAATCCCACTCAACCACAAGCATCCTAATTGAATCCACAAAAACAATTAGCAATTTCATCAAAATGTCGGAAACAATATAACGAAATCGGAATGCATAAAAGAGAAAACGAAAAATTACCAACGGAACGAAGCTTATGCTCAACAATCCACTCCCTCGTGCTATCAATCTTGGACTTGGCGTTTGATTCGCCCATCTTTGGTTGTTTCGTTGGACAGAAAGTAGAGAAAATATGAGAAACGCGACGGAGATAAAGAAGAAGAGGGCGGTGGGAAGAAAGGGAGGTGGTGGTACTAGCCACGAACGGTGTTAGGTACGGGAGGCTTACTTTCACTTACGGTGCTTCCAATATTATATATTTACGAAAACAATAAAAAAAAAATTATAGTTTTTTATTATTTGTTATTTATTTGATTAATCTCTAAATATTATTATAAGTACCTTAATTTTATTTTACTCCTATTTTTCCATCATTGGATCATTTTTGATGATATCATCGGTGAATATACAAGCATCTCAAATTGCAACATACCTCTTACGTTTCATGTCCAATTTCATTCCTCATTTTTTCTCTGCACACAATCAACCATCGTCAAAGGCTCTCAAAACATATCTCCTATGTTTCTCCTTTATCTCTTGAGTCTCTAACAACCGTTGGTTACCATCACCGTGAGTATGTTGTCAATACGACCTACAAGAAGGTAAGTGATCATCCTTTCTGATCTCTGTTTTTGGTTTTCGATGATCGATACACATCGTGGTTTTGAATTTTTTGGGTGTTTTTTTGTTAGTTGAATAGATGGCAAGAGCATATATCGACATCGTCATGATCTTATTAGTTTTCTAATTCAGGTACCTCCATCTCTTTTGTTCTAAACCTTAATCCATTCCTTCAATCTATACCAAAAAACGTAACCCTATCGAATCAATCCTATGACTTATCATCCAATCGATACCAGAAATCGGTACCTCAATCTCTTTTCTGTAGGGACATCTGTGCTTTGTGAAACTGATTCTCCTCCCTCTTTTGAATTCCCTGGATTCGGATGAAACTGTATTAAAGAGAGAAAAAATGAGTATCGTACCACAGGCGACAATTGAGGTCATAGCACAGAGCATTGGCATAAATAATTTGTCTCCAGATGTTGCATTAGCTCTTGCTCCTAATGTAGAATACCAAATGCGTGAAATAGTGCATGTAATTTTTTTTTTTGTAAAAGCTGTTCATTTGACTCGCATAAGTCGAAAGGTATTTTATCTTCTTAGGGTTTGAAATTGCAGATTGCCTCAGTAGGTTTCTTTGTATCTTGGGTATCTTCATTCAGCTCAGTCTATATCACTACTAGAAAATAGACCTTTAATGACGCGCTTTTTACGACACGCGCTGATTAACGATACGCAATAGGACGTGCCCTTAAAATAGTGTTATCTCTCCAAAAAAATTTAAGGATTTACGTCACGCATTATTGCGTGCCCTTAATTTAGTGTCTCAAGAAAAAAAATTAGAAACACGGAGGGCGCTTTATCTTAAACGCGCGTCGTCTGTACATGTCGCTTTATAATTTTAATGAAACGCGCTTTTAGTTAATGAAGGGGGAAACGAAATCCCCAAAATTTTGAAAACCCGCCTTTTTTTTTCTATCTTCTATATATTTTTCATCCTTGCAATCCACTCTCCCCTCTCAGATACTCTCTCCTCTAGATCTCTCTTCATTCTTTACCTCCCGTCTCTCTGTAAACCTCGAAGGTGAATCGTAATTGATCTGCGAGGTCTCCTTCTTTTTCTTTGTTTTCTCAGGTACAACATCATCCTAATCCATTAACCCCTTTCATTTTTCATTAAAAAAAAAACCCTAATTAACTTGGCAAGTTCATGAACCAGATGTAGCACATTCCAAACTGGGGATTTAACCAAACCCGATAGAGCCATTGACGGAATCTTTGGATCCGGTCAACAAGGACTCTCTGTAATCGCGCAGCTTTCATCACAAGGGATCGCTCCAGGTCTTTAATCTATCAATCTACAATGTCCACTGTCAAGTTACATCGAATCAAGGTCTAGGGTTTCAAATGCTTCAAGTTCTTCCCAAATAATTTCCCCTCTCAAGACGATTTTCCTCGATCGTATCTTTATGGTGATGATTCTCTCTCGATCGGATCGAAGACCGCTGTAATAGCCCGGATCCCTAGGTATCTTCATTTCATATATTTTTGACATTCTGTGAAGGGACTCGGCGAGTTGGTGGTCGAACTCGCCGAGTCGGGTCGCTGTTTTGAGCGGGGGTTCGCGTCCGGACTCGGCGAGTCCAAGGGATGGACTCGGCGAGTCTGTGCTGTTTAATGAAACCCTAATTTCCCGGTCCTAAGCCCTATTTAAAGGACCTTATGGCCCTTATTTGCGGCCACCTTGAACCCTAAGAGCCTCCATACGTCTGTAAGCCCTTGTGAGTGTGTTTGAAGGCCATTTGTTCATCATTTTGTGTGATATTGCAAGGAAAGGAGGGACAGGAGCAAGCTTGAAGTGTTGGGGAGCTTAGATCTGTTGCTATTTCATCAAGGGAGTCTTCTTGAGGTAATTTTCAGAGCCAAACTTCGTGTTTTGTGTTGATGTGCCAAATCTAGGGTTTCTTCTTGCATTTCTTGGCTTGAATAAGAAGTATGAGAGGTCCCATGGAGATATGGAACCTAGATCTGGACTTTAGCAGGTCCAGGAGACCCCTTATGACAAGCTTTATGTCCATTCTTTTGAGTTAGAAGCTAAACTTGCCATATTAGAGGTTGTTTCTTCAAAATAAGCCTTGTATGCATTGCATGGCAACCAAGACTGAGACTTTACGTGACAAATAAGCTTGGGAAGGCCAGATCTATGTATGTATGGAACGGATCTGACCGCAAAAGCCAGTTTTAGCTGGTGCATGGCATGGACTCGCCGAGTTTGAAGAATAGACTCGACGAGTCGCTTGAAGATTGTCCTTGAGACCATCCTGTGTGTAGTCCGGACCGAGTTGTGGGCGAGTTAGTGAGTCGCAGAGAGTTGGAAAGGTTTTGACAGGTGGACCGAGTCAGGTTGGGACTCGCCGAGTTGACCTTCGACTCGGCGAGTTGAGTCGCGGTGGCCCTGTGATTCAGGCCCGGGGGGGACTCGTCGAGTCAGGGGAGTGCTCGACGAGTCAAAGGGGAATAACCCTGATAGTTGATTAAAATGCGTAGACTCGCCGAGTCACTAGTGTGCACTCGCCGAGTCCGGTCCAAATTGATTAAAGACGTTTGACCAAGTCAACCTATGCTGACTTGATAAGGATGGCCCACCTTTGTGGTACAAGTAATAATTATAGATTTATAATATCATAGGAGGATTTGCAGCTCGAAGGTTCGAGTCCGAGTGATTTCAGGATTTACGATTAGCGACCTAGCGAGGCATTTGAGGTGAGTCTTCTCACTATACTGTACCCGGAAGGGTTTTGATTGTGTGACCGGAAGGTCGAATATGATATGAAATATATGCCTTATGTGTGTTAAGTTATTTGCTATATGTGTCATGTATGATATGTTTGATTTGGGCCGGAAGGCAACATGTTATGGGCCGGAAGGCGTGGTCATATGGACTGTAAGGGTTGACGTGGGTAGGACCGGAAGGTTTACCCAGTCGGGACGGAAGTCCCCTGAGACACATGGACCGGAAGGTCAAGGCCTGGAAAGGCGTATGTGCGTATGTTGTATTTTGGGAACTCACTAAGGTTTATGCTTACAGTTCTTGCATTATGTGTTTCAGTTACTAGTGAGGACCGTGGGAAGGCGCCAGCGTGACCGTACACACACTCGGGGAAACTATTTTGTTATCTTTTGTTATGTAATCGGTTGTGACTACATTGATACCTTGGAATCTAAACTTATTACTCATGTTTTGATGGTTGTAAAAATGAAAATTTTTGGTTGGAAATTTTATGACGTTACAAGTTGGTATCAGAGCCTTGGTTTGAGGGATTCGGGTACACCTTCGGGCGTAACTGAACTCAAACCGGGGATTTGAGAAAATTTTAAAAAAAATTAAAATTTCTAATAAGTGAGACGACCAAAGAAGAAAAAGTGTGTACGTTCAGCCAGCGCCCGAACGGTAAAAATCCCCAAAATACTCTTATTATATGTGTTACGATATATGATATGATACGCATGCTAGTAGGCTAGGTATACATATTAGGACTAGAGTGGCCTGATTTTGTGATGCCTTAGTCTAGGGAAACTTGCTTCTATGAGGTGCTCGAGAGCGAGTGAGTAACTAGAGTATGATAAGAATAGAGTGCTCAGGATTCGGGGTTTGGCGAGGAGGACTTGGGGTGAATACCGACGCGGTGTAATTGGTAGTATTGGGCCCGTACTACCAAGGACACCGGGTCAGTGGGCAGCCCAAGTAAGAACCCCTGAGTATCGGAGACTGAGTAGGACTGAGTTATCGAGTGCGATTTTGCCCGATAGAGTCTCTGATATTTTTATGTTGTTTTTCAGAGACATCATGGTTGGACCACGACACAGACCTGGCACGAGTGGAGTGACTGACGAGGAGCTTCGTCAGATGATTCATGAGGAGGTAGCTGCAGCAATCCGGGCCGAGATTCCGGAGATGTTTAGGTCTATTAAGACCACGCTGATGGAGACATTTGATGAGCGGTACACCGCGTTGACTGAGGCTGCCGCCGCTACAGCTACCGCAGCTGTGGCCGCTGCCAGACCACAGGGGGGTGACTCGTTGCTGTTCCGGGAGTTCAGCAACATGAAACCACCAGAGTTTGACGGGACGCAGGATCCGATTGCTGCGATGAGGTGGATTGCGGATATCGAGGGATGCTTCTATACTTGTTCATGCCCGGAGCATCTGAGGGTGCGGTTCGCCTTGAACCAGCTCCGCCTGGGAGCAAAGGATTGGTGGAAGTTCGTGATGGCGAACTTCACTCTAGCGGAGGTTTCAGTCGTGACTTGGGAGAGATTTACTGCTATGTTCAGAGACGAGTATGTTCCCCCGGTGGAGAGGGAACGGTTGGTTCAGGAGTTCTTGACCCTCAAGCAGGGTAAAGATTCGGTTACAGTGATCACACGGAAGTTTCATGAGAGGGCGATGTTCTGCCCCGAGCAGGTGTCCACGGAGTAGGCTCGGATGAGCCGGTATTTGGGAGTGCTGAGGAGAGACATCCGAGAGTTCGTATCGAACTCGTCATATCAGACTTTTGCTGAGCTTCAGGCGAATGCCAGGAAGCGTGAGATCGAGTTGGAGACCCAGGCCAGGGAGGAGGTCGAGTCTCAACGGGTGGATCGGCGGTCGGCTCAGTCGCAGCCGGCAGCCAAGCGGACCAAGTCCGCTGATTTGAGATCCGGAGGACAGAAGAGCCACACTTGTGGGAAGTGCGGCAAGGGTCACGAGGGGGCATGTCGATCGGGTGCTTGCTACAAGTGTGGCAAGGAGGGGCACATTGCGAGGGATTGCCCCAAGGGATTTATGGTTTGCTTCCATTGCAACCAGACTGGCCATCGGAAGGCCGAGTGCCCCCAGCTTCACCAGGGATCTTCGCCTGCTGCCAGGGTTCCTGAGGTTCGGCCAGTGAAGACTGAGGCCCCGAAGGCTCGTGGGAGAGCTTTCCAGTTGACTGCGGAGGAGGTCCGCGCGACGCCTGATGTAGTGGCCGGTATGTATTCTTTCATGTATTTACATTTATGCTGAAATATTATGCTTATATTACTATCTGCGTAGGTACTTTTCTTGTGAATCATGTGCCTGCTTTGGTATTATTCTACTCGGGTGCGAGTCGGTCCTTTGTTTCGTTGGCTTTTAGCCAGCACATCGATATCGATCGGGAGACGATGAGTCGTCCCCTGCGAGTTGCTATAGCAAACGAGAGAGCGGTATACGCCACCGAGGTGATTCGAGGATGCATGCTCGAGATTTTTGGGGTCGAGTTTCCTATAGACTTGGTCCCTATAGCTATGGGGGATGTTTGCATTATTGTGGGCATGGATTGGTTGAGTAAGTTTGGAGTAGTCATTGACTGTGAGAGACAGCTAGTGATGATTCGAGACCCTAGTAGGGGAGTGCTCACGGTTTATGGCGAAGGGACCCGGTGTGGGTCGGCGTTTTGTTCAGCGGCCAGGGCAAGGCAGAGTTTGCAGCAGGGCTGTGATGGATTCATAGTGTCACACCCCCAAACCAGAATGGCGGAAACATTCGGGGGTGGATGACTTCACGTAGTATCACAACGATTGAATATTGTAAAGAAAGTAACACAACCATCATATATATAAAAATGAAAACGTATATTGTTGCGTTATACATGTTATCAAAAGAATATTACAATATGATGATAAATGTTTAATGATAAAAACATCCTTTGTGTTCCTTCTTCCAAAAGCTGGTAGTTTACCTGTATCACTGATTCCCTGAGAAATACAAGTGGTTTTGAAAAGTGTCAACAATTAAGTTGGTGAGCTCATGAGTGTTCCGAGTTGAAAAGTATATTCCTTTTGGTAGTAATTTGGTAAACGAGGTTTTTAGAAAATCCAATATTTTCTTGTAAAATGAAAAAGGTTCCAAAGTTGGAATGTGTTAGTAACTTTTATAAACAAATGATAACAATAATTTAGTATGAAAATATAATGTAGGAATACTGCGATGCACATATGAATCTCATAAATCAATCTTGTTTTATACTTTTTATGTGAGTTTTATAACCATACTATTGACACTGACGGCCTGTAACAACATTCTTCAAGTGTTGCAGTGTTATGACATTTGTCACCCCAGACCTGCCGGTCTAACTATAGCTAGTAGTTTAGGTGCGGGATTGTCAATCCCGTATAGATCTATACACAAGTATCACGCTCTCCCTCCAAGAGATTATGGTATATAATACAGGACTTGAAATGCATACAAAAATGTACGTTGAAGTTTAAATATCTCACATTACCTAGTATAAGTAGATTTACAATGAAATGACCTTACTTCTTTTGAAAGTGTTTCGTTTTTCAAAATGTATAAAAATGTAGGATTGACTTGCTAACTATACCCATTATAGTTTTTCAGATAGTATGTTCCATTTAGTAGAAATAACTTAGTGATATAATCGCCCTTGTATACATAAGATGTTTGTATCGATATTCGAAGTTAGAAATTGCATTTATGTTTAGAAAACGATACTTTTAACGTGTAATGTACTTGTATTTCCCCCCTAAAACATGAAAAAGGATTGAAAAGTAGGGGTATGAACTCACTCGTTAAGTTTGAAGAGAGGGGCTAGAGTTGAGCAGAGTTTCGATCGCGGATAGTTGCGTCGTCGGGCTCTTCGGGGGTCTCTACAACGTAAATCTTTCGTCGGGGGCTCGAGTGCGGAAACCGAGGTGAGGGGAGGGCCTCTGGAGCTTAGAAGTATGAGAGAATGGCTGGGGGATTGTGATTTGTGTGCAAAAACTCGAGCTTAAGCCTTCTATTTATAGGCTGGAATTGCCTCGTACGCGGGGCGTAATTTTGGAGTACACGGGGCGTACTCGCGTACACAGCGCGTACGTCGTTACGCTGGGCATAGAGATACGTCATGGCTTACGGCTCCTGGCTAGCTAGGCGTAGCTTGGGCGGGCCGATGGGACTCGACTCTGGGTCTAGTACGCGGGGCGTCCTCCCAGAGTACGCGGGGCGTAATCCCTGCTTCCAACTTCTAAATTCCGTAACTTTCGCGTACGAGCTCCGTTTTTCGCGTTCTTTATATCCACGCGTAGGTGAGATTATGCTCTACAACTTTCATTTAGACTCCGTCGGCTAGTTTTGACTTTATTTTTAATGATATAATTTTAATAGGCCGGGCCTCCTAAAGTTCGTTAAAATTTCATAGGTTCTTTATTCGATGTCGGTTTTCGTTTGTCTCTTGATTGTTTTATTACCACCGAGGAGATCTTCAACTTCCGTTTAGGTGGCGATAGCTAAAACACTCGATCTTTAATCCGAGTTTTTAGCCCTCTACTACTGTTACGAAACTTTGAAAATTCGTAACTTCTTCATACGAAGTCCAATTTGGGCGATCTTTTTATGCACGCTCATCTTTCAACGAGATCTACGACTTTTGTTTAGATACTTTAAGGCTAAAATGTATTTTATTGAGATTCCACTTTTTACGTCAAATTATGTTTTAACGTCGTGTCGTAATTATACGAGTGGTTATAATTTCTTCAATATAACTCGGTTTTGAGTGTTCTTTATGGTTTTGGAAACCTGGGCATGATATCTAACATTCGATGCATCCCAACTTAGATACCTGAACACTTTATTTTCGAGGTTAATTTCGTTGTTTTTAGCTTTCGAATGTTTACAATGCTTTTGGGAAAAATAGGGTTGTCACATCATCCCCCTGTTACGGGAATTTCGTCCCGGAATTTAATCTAAGATAGATATTACAAATTAAGAAAAAGATGCGGGTACTTTTGTTTCATTTGATCCTCTCGTTCCCAGGTGTATTCAGGTCCTCGCTTGGCGTTCCAGCGGACCTTTACGATAGGTATGCGGCTTTGTTTAGTCCTTTTGACTTCCCGATCCATGATCTCTACCGGTTCCTCTACAAATTGGAGGTTTTCGTTTATTGCAATTTCGTCTAGAGGGACGACAAGGGTCTTGTCGGATAAGCATTTCTTTAGGTTTGATACATGAAAGGTAGGGTGTACGTTGTGGAGTTCCTGAGGTAGTCTAAGTTTGTAAGCCACTGGACCGATCCTCGCAAGGATCTCGAATGGTCCGATGTATCTGGGGTTCAGTTTCCCACGTTTTCCGAAGCGTATCAATCCTTTCCAAGGCAAGACTTTTAGTAGGACACGGTCTCCAACTTGGAATTCCAAGGGTTTTCGTCTCTTATCTGCATAACTCTTTTGTCTATCCCTTGATGCCTTTAGACGTTCTCGGATTTGAACAATCTTCTCCGTAGTTTCCCGTATGATTTCTGCCCAGTAAGTGTGTTGTCAGTTGCTTGTCCTTTTGCTAGTTGGGTGTCCCCCACTTCAGCCCAGCATAAAGGTGACCTGCACTTGCGGCCATAGAGGGCTTCGAACGGGGCAGCTTTGATACTGGTGTGGTAGCTATTGTTGTACGAGAACTCGACCAAGGGTAGATGTGTGTCCCATGCTTTGCCGAAATCGATTACGCAGGCTCTCAGCATGTCTTCTAGGGTTTGTATGGTTCTCTCGCTCTGGCCGTCGGTTTGAGGGTGATAGGCGGTACTCATGTCTAGTCTTGTCCCCAAAGCTCTTTGTAGCGACTGCCAGAATCTTGAGGTGAATCTACTATCTCGGTCCGAGATAATGGATACGGGCACACCGTGCAGTCGTACAATTTCCCTGAGGTACGTCCTTGTTAACTTCTCCAATTTATCCGTTTCTTTGATCGGTAGGAAATGCGCTGATTTAGTTAACCTGTCGACAATTACCCAAATGGTGTCGAGTCCGTTTGTCGTTTTGGGTAACTTGGTTATGAAATCCATAGTTATCCGCTCCCACTTCCATTCGGGTATTTCTGGTTGTTGTAATAGACCTGAAGGCTTTTGGTATTCTATTTTGACCTTAGCGCACGTCAGACATTTACTCACGTAGGTAGCAATTTCGGCTTTCATGTTCAGCCACCAGTACAACTTCTTGAGGTCGAGATACATCTTGTCGGAGCCGGGATGTATGGAGTATCGTGTTTTATGGGCTTCATCCATGACGATTTCTCTGAATCCACCAAACTTTGGTGTCCATATTCGATCCATGAAATAACGAACTCCGTCGTTCTTGGTTTCAAGATTCTTATCCATTCCCCTTAGGGTTTCTCCTGCCACATTTTCAGATTTCAAGGCTTCTATTTGGGTTTCCTTGATTTGCGTGGACAGGTGGGAATGGATCGTCATAGTTAGGGACTTCACTCGGCGACCTGAGTATTCCTTCCTACTGAGTGCATCCGCCACTACATTAGCCTTTCCGGGGTGATATCGAATTTCGCATTCGTAATCACTTAGTAGCTCTACCCACCGTCTTTGTCTCATGTTGAGTTCTTTCTGGTTGAGAATATGTTGAAGGCTTTTATGGTCAGTGAAGATCGTGCATTTTGTGCCGTAGAGGTAGTGTCTCCATATCTTTAGAGCGAAAACGACTGCTCCTAGCTCAAGATCGTGCGTTGTGTAGTTCACTTCATACGTCTTTAGTTGTCTTGAGGCATAGGCGATGACCTTCCCTCGTTGCATCAGGACACACCCGAGTCCTTGGTTTGATGCATCACAATAGACCACGAAGTCCTCCGTCCCTTCTGGTAGGGTTAGGATGGGCGCACTACATAATGCTCGTTTTAGCGTTTGAAATGCGGCATCTTGTTTTTCTCCCCAGTCGAAGGTCACATTTTTCTGAGTTAGTGTGGTGAGTGGCTTGGCAATCTTGGAAAAATTCTGTATGAACCTTCGGTAATACCCGGCGAGTCCTAAAAATTGTCGGATCTCTGTAGGGGTTCTTGGGATCGTCCAATTCTCTATTGCCTTGATCTTCGAGGGATCCACGTGTATTCCTTCCTTGCTTACTACGTGTCCTAGAAAATCCACCTCTCGAATCCAAAATTCGCACTTGGAAAATTTTGCATAAAGTTTCTCTGCCCTTAATGTTTCCAGAACTTGGCGGAGATGTTGGCTGTGTTCTTCCTGGTTTCTAGAATAGATGAGTATATCATCTATGAACACGATCACGAATTTGTCCAGGAAGGGGCGACATACTCGGTTCATCAAATCCATGAACACTGCTGGAGCGTTTGTCAATCCGAAGGGCATCACTACAAACTCGTAGTGACCATATCGTGTTCGGAAAGCCGTTTTGGGGATGTCTCCTTCTAGTACTCGTAGCTGGTGATAACCGGATCTTAGGTTGATTTTCGAGAAGTAGCTCGCTCCTTGTAGTTGGTCAAAAAGATCGTCTATACGTGGAAGGGGATATCGGTTCTTGATAGTCAGTTTGTTCAGTTCTCGATAATCGATGCACATGCGAAAAGATCCGTCCTTCTTTTTCACGAATAGGACTGGTGCACCCCATGGTGAGAAACTTGGCCTGATGAATCCCTTGCTCAACAGCTCGTTCAATTGACTGGACAGTTCCTGCATCTCGGCTGGAGCTAAACGGTAAGGTGACTTTGCTACTGGGGTGGCTCCGGGAATCAAGTCGATTCTGAATTCGACTTGACGTTCCGGTGGGATTCCTGGGAGATCTTCGGGGAATATGTCTGGGAAGTTGCAGACTTCTGGAATATCTTTAATGTTCTTTGGTTCTTTCTTCTGGTCTACTACGTGGGCTAGAAAGGCATGGTATTCCTTGCGAAGATATTTTCGTGCTTTAATACAGGAGATGATTTGTAATTTTGCACTAGGTTTGTCTCCATATATAATGAGATTTTCACCGTTGGGAAGATTGAGACGAACGGCCTTTTCATGGCAAAGAATGTCGGCATGGTGAAGACTCAGCCAGTCCATACCGATGATTATATCAAAACTTCTTATCGAAATGGGCATAAGGTCGATTTGAAATAAGTGTTCGTTTAAATTTAATGTGCACCCGACGTACATATCACTTGTGCTTTCTATTTTTCCATTAGCCATTTCTACAGTGAATATTTTATTAAGTGGTTGGGGTCTCTGGTTAAGTAGATGTTTGAATTTATGGCTCACAAAACTTCTCTCCGCACCGCAATCAAATAGTATGCATGCATAAATGTTGTCGAGGAGAAACGTACCCGTAACTACTGTTGGATCAGTTATTGCTTCATTTTGACCTATCGCCAGCACTCTCCCAATACCACCAACATTCCTTGTCTTGGGGCAGTCCCTCTTGAAATGCCCGGTTTCTCCACATCCATAACATGCTTGGCTTACTCCAGTACCAGGAACTTGAGTGAATGGCCGCGCTGGTGCCTTACAGAAACGGGCTGTGTGCCCTTTCCTGTCGCAGTTCTTACAGTACATCTCGCGGCAATTACCGTGGTGATGGTAATTACATTTGCTGCACTTTGGCAAGTTCCCTGCATATTGTTTTGTTGGCATCGAAGTTGTAGGAGTTGTGCTGGGAGTAGTAGCAGCATGAACCGCCACCATTTGTCTCTTTGAAGGTTCTTGCGAGGTTAGTCCCTTCCTCTTGTTCCAGAATTTCTTCTTGCTGTTGTTATTGTTGTCGTTGTTCCCTTTGGTTGGTTCAGTTACGATAGTCGTGACTCCTTGGCAGATGCCATGATCCACAAGAGATTGCGCCAGTTCTTTGGCACTGTCGAAGGTCATGGGCTTGGAAGCTAGCACACTTCCTCGCAGTTGGGGTGATAATCCCCAGATGTACCTCTCCACTTTTTGGCTTTCTAGAATCAACATCCCAGGACAAAGCGTTATCAAATCGCTGAACCTATTGGTGTAGCGTGCGATGTCCGATCCTTTCATCGAAAGGTTCCACAATTCTTGTTCTAGCTTCTGAATCTCGCCCCTTGGGCAGTATTCCCGTAGGAGCATTCGCTTCAAATTCTCCCAACCCATGGAGTTTGCCACCACCAGGGTTAGTGTCTTGACGTGGCCGTTCCACCATGTCAAGGCGCGTTCAGAGAATGTACAGGCAGCAAATTTTACTTTGCTTTCTTCCGGGCATGCGCAAATTTCAAATATGGCTTCCGTTTTCTCTATCCATTGGGACAGAGCCAATACTCCTCCAGTTCCATAAAAGGGAATATGTTTTCCATTAGTGAAGTCTTTGTAAGTGCAGACTCCAGTACGGCCTTGGCTTGGGCCGTTGGTAAAGCTATTTATTCCACCTCCCGACCCATTGTTGCTCATTTGAGCCATCGCCGCGGTTACAGCGGCCGTTACAGCAGTTTGGAACATAGCTGCATCCATAGTTGGAGGAGGTGGTGGAGGTGGTGCTGGAGTTGAGTTTCTGCGTGTTGTTCTACGAGGAGGCATGTTCTGGTAGAGAAAATAAGAATGAATACTATAAGTTTCTAATGTTTTGACAATCGTGTAGTTGAGGGTTAGTCGTATCTTGTAATTTGTTTTGCCTTTAGTTTTTGGTTTCAAATTAGATATAACAATTTAATTAATTTCGAGAGGTATATAAAGAGGCACTGCATATATATATGTCACACCTAAGGTGTGTTTCATTATGCTTCTAGGAAAATTTGACCTACCTATGAGGTCTCCGTTTACAGATACAAAAGAAAATAAGAGAAAAACTTTATCCGCGGTCCTAGTCTATATCAAAATTTGTTGGAGCTTGAACAAACTCTACTTGTGGCGTTTGGAGCTGGATTCGGCATCTGACCGTTTGACTCCCATCAGTCGCCTCTCGAATTCCGCTTGTTGTTCTTTCATCTCCCTTATATCATCTAGAGCTGTTATCATTTGGTTCTGTAGTGTCCCCGTGTAGATTTGGATATTCTCATGTAGTCCTTCCAAACGGCTGATGTCGGAGGCGTTACCTTGGGTAGCAGCATTGATCTCTCGAATTCTGGTTGCTTGTTGGTCTGCCTGGTAGTTCTGGTTAGCTATAGCGTTCACGACAACGGGAAGTGCTCGATCAGCTGAGCCTCCTCCACTGACATTGTAAAAATCCCGACACATGCCAAATGGAGGGCGTACACCTTGCTGACGGCTCCAGTAGTAGAGGTGGCTTCCCCAGATGGGAATGGGTCCCGGTTGATGTGGCCTGATCACTGGAGGATGGGGGATGGGAAGGTCGATTACTTCTGGTTCGGAATCTGTTCCGCTAGAAATTTCCACGATCTCCTCGTCGACTTCGTATTCCTCTCCGACTTCGATTTCGAATTCTTCTTCGACTTCTTCTTCGATTTCCTATGGGTCTTCCTCCGGGTCTTCTTCTATCCAGCCGCCGTTACCTTGATTTAGGTAGTAGGGGTCTCCCGGTAAAGGAAATCCGGCCATTTGTCTGTACTGGGATAGAGGTATGAGATTTTTATAAGAAAAGAAATTTCTAATTAACGACTTCCTAAGCCTATTTATATCTTTACTGAGCGCAATGTTTTATCGTTTAATAATAGACTTATATTATTTCAATTTAGCGAATTTAGATTTTATAAGTTTTTGGCTTGTTGACTACTACGACCATTCCTCGACGTATATTTGTCAAATCCAGGATAAATATAGTTGATCAGGCTATATTTATTCTTGATTTGATTACATACCCCAAGGCTCGATCGTGGTATTGCAACTTGCCATACTACTTTTTAGAAAAACTTGTCATGACGCGAGACTGATACGTGCGGTAAAAATGTATATATTTAAAAGAAAATATATTTCTATGAAAATGTTGTTATCAGAGGGTTTTTGGTTCCCGTTGTATTTATAGTTTGTATATCTTATGTGGTTTGATATACTTAGTTCACTATAAACAATGCTCTGATACCAATCTGTCACACCCCCAAACCAGAATGGCGGAAACATTCGGGGGTGGATGACTTCACGTAGTATCACAACGATTGAATATTGTAAAGAAAGTAACACAACCATCATATATATAAAAATGAAAACGTATATTGTTGCGTTATACATGTTATCAAAAGAATATTACAATATGATGATAAATGTTTAATGATAAAAACATCCTTTGTGTTCCTTCTTCCAAAAGCTGGTAGTTTACCTGTATCACTGATTCCCTGAGAAATACAAGTGGTTTTGAAAAGTGTCAACAATTAAGTTGGTGAGCTCATGAGTGTTCCGAGTTGAAAAGTATATTCCTTTTGGTAGTAATTTGGTAAACGAGGTTTTTAGAAAATCCAATATTTTCTTGTAAAATGAAAAAGGTTCCAAAGTTGGAATGTGTTAGTAACTTTTATAAACAAATGATAACAATAATTTAGTATGAAAATATAATGTAGGAATACTGCGATGCACATATGAATCTCATAAATCAATCTTGTTTTATACTTTTTATGTGAGTTTTATAACCATACTATTGACACTGACGGCCTGTAACAACATTCTTCAAGTGTTGCAGTGTTATGACATTTGTCACCCCAGACCTGCCGGTCTAACTATAGCTAGTAGTTTAGGTGCGGGATTGTCAATCCCGTATAGATCTATACACAAGTATCACGCTCTCCCTCCAAGAGATTATGGTATATAATACAGGACTTGAAATGCATACAAAAATGTACGTTGAAGTTTAAATATCTCACATTACCTAGTATAAGTAGATTTACAATGAAATGACCTTACTTCTTTTGAAAGTGTTTCGTTTTTCAAAATGTATAAAAATGTAGGATTGACTTGCTAACTATACCCATTATAGTTTTTCAGATAGTATGTTCCATTTAGTAGAAATAACTTAGTGATATAATCGCCCTTGTATACATAAGATGTTTGTATCGATATTCGAAGTTAGAAATTGCATTTATGTTTAGAAAACGATACTTTTAACGTGTAATGTACTTGTATTTCCCCCCTAAAACATGAAAAAGGATTGAAAAGTAGGGGTATGAACTCACTCGTTAAGTTTGAAGAGAGGGGCTAGAGTTGAGCAGAGTTTCGATCGCGGATAGTTGCGTCGTCGGGCTCTTCGGGGGTCTCTGCAACGTAAATCTTTCGTCGGGGGCTCGAGTGCGGAAACCGAGGTGAGGGGAGGGCCTCTGGAGCTTAGAAGTATGAGAGAATGGCTGGGGGATTGTGATTTGTGTGCAAAAACTCGAGCTTAAGCCTTCTATTAATAGGCTGGAATTGCCTCGTACGCGGGGCGTAATTTTGGAGTACACGGGGCGTACTCGCGTACACAGCGCGTACGTCGTTACGCTGGGCATAGAGATACGTCATGGCTTACGGCTCCTGGCTAGCTAGGCGTAGCTTGGGCGGGCCGATGGGACTCGACTCTGGGTCTAGTACGCGGGGCGTCCTCCCAGAGTACGCGGGGCGTAATCCCTGCTTCCAACTTCTAAATTCCGTAACTTTCGCGTACGAGCTCCGTTTTTCGCGTTCTTTATATCCACGCGTAGGTGAGATTATGCTCTACAACTTTCATTTAGACTCCGTCGGCTAGTTTTGACTTTATTTTTAATGATATAATTTTAATAGGCCGGGCCTCCTAAAGTTCGTTAAAATTTCATAGGTTCTTTATTCGATGTCGGTTTTCGTTTGTCTCTTGATTGTTTTATTACCACCGAGGAGATCTTCAACTTCCGTTTAGGTGGCGATAGCTAAATAACACTCGATCTTTAATCCGAGTTTTTAGCCCTCTACTACAGTTACGAAACTTTGAAAATTCGTAACTTCTTCATACGAAGTCCAATTTGGGCGATCTTTTTATGCACACTCATCTTTCAACGAGATCTACGACTTTTGTTTAGATACTTTAAGGCTAAAATGTATTTTATTGAGATTCCACTTTTTACGTCAAATTATGTTTTAACGTCGTGTCGTAATTATACGAGTGGTTATAATTTCTTCAATATAACTCGGTTTTGAGTGTTCTTTATGGTTTTGGAAACCTGGGCATGATATCTAACATTCGATGCATCCCAACTTAGATACCTGAACACTTTATTTTCGAGGTTAATTTCGTTGTTTTTAGCTTTCGAATGTTTACAATGCTTTTGGGAAAAATAGGGTTGTCACATCATCCCCCTGTTACGGGAATTTCGTCCCGGAATTTAATCTAAGATAGATATTATAAATTAAGAAAAAGATGCGGGTACTTTTGTTTCATTTGATCCTCTCGTTCCCAGGTGTATTCAGGTCCTCGCTTGGCGTTCCAGCGGACCTTTACGATAGGTATGCGGCTTTGTTTAGTCCTTTTGACTTCCCGATCCATGATCTCTACCGGTTCCTCTACAAATTGGAGGTTTTCGTTTATTGCAATTTCGTCTAGAGGGACGACAAGGGTCTTGTCGGATAAGCATTTCTTTAGGTTTGATACATGAAAGGTAGGGTGTACGTTGTGGAGTTCCTGAGGTAGTCTAAGTTTGTAAGCCACTGGACCGATCCTCGCAAGGATCTCGAATGGTCCGATGTATCTGGGGTTCAGTTTCCCACGTTTTCCGAAGCGTATCAATCCTTTCCAAGGCGAGACTTTTAGTAGGACACGGTCTCCAACTTGGAATTCCAAGGGTTTTCGTCTCTTATCTGCATAACTCTTTTGTCTATCCCTTGATGCCTTTAGACGTTCTCGGATTTGAACAATCTTCTCCGTAGTTTCCCGTATGATTTCTGCCCAGTAAGTGTGTTGTCAGTTGCTTGTCCTTTTGCTAGTTGGGTGTCCCCCACTTCAGCCCAGCATAAAGGTGACCTGCACTTGCGGCCATAGAGGGCTTCGAACGGGGCAGCTTTGATACTGGTGTGGTAGCTATTGTTGTACGAGAACTCGACCAAGGGTAGATGTGTGTCCCATGCTTTGCCGAAATCGATTACGCAGGCTCTCAGCATGTCTTCTAGGGTTTGTATGGTTCTCTCGCTCTGGCCGTCGGTTTGAGGGTGATAGGCGGTACTCATGTCTAGTCTTGTCCCCAAAGCTCTTTGTAGCGACTGCCAGAATCTTGAGGTGAATCTACTATCTCGGTCCGAGATAATGGATACGGGCACACCGTGCAGTCGTACAATTTCCCTGAGGTACGTCCTTGTTAACTTCTCCAATTTATCCGTTTCTTTGATCGGTAGGAAATGCGCTGATTTAGTTAACCTGTCGACAATTACCCAAATGGTGTCGAGTCCGTTTGTCGTTTTGGGTAACTTGGTTATGAAATCCATAGTTATCCGCTCCCACTTCCATTCGGGTATTTCTGGTTGTTGTAATAAACCTGAAGGCTTTTGGTATTCTATTTTGACCTTAGCGCACGTCAGACATTTACTCACGTAGGTAGCAATTTCGGCTTTCATGTTCAGCCACCAGTACAACTTCTTGAGGTCGAGATACATCTTGTCGGAGCCGGGATGTATGGAGTATCGTGTTTTATGGGCTTCGTCCATGACGATTTCTCTGAATCCACCAAACTTTGGTGTCCATATTCGATCCATGAAATAACGAACTCCGTCGTTCTTGGTTTCAAGATTCTTATCCATTCCCCTTAGGGTTTCTCCTGCCACATTTTCAGATTTCAAGGCTTCTATTTGGGTTTCCTTGATTTGCGTGGACAGGTGGGAATGGATCGTCATAGTTAGGGACTTCACTCGGCGACCTGAGTATTCCTTCCTACTGAGTGCATCCGCCACTACATTAGCCTTTCCGGGGTGATATCGAATTTCGCATTCGTAATCACTTAGTAGCTCTACCCACCGTCTTTGTCTCATGTTGAGTTCTTTCTGGTTGAGAATATGTTGAAGGCTTTTATGGTCAGTGAAGATCGTGCATTTTGTGCCGTAGAGGTAGTGTCTCCATATCTTTAGAGCGAAAACGACTGCTCCTAGCTCAAGATCGTGCGTTGTGTAGTTCACTTCATACGTCTTTAGTTGTCTTGAGGCATAGGCGATGACCTTCCCTCGTTGCATCAGGACACACCCGAGTCCTTGGTTTGATGCATCACAATAGACCACGAAGTCCTCCGTCCCTTCTGGTAGGGTTAGGATGGGCGCACTACATAATGCTCGTTTTAGCGTTTGAAATGCGGCATCTTGTTTTTCTCCCCAGTCGAAGGTCACATTTTTCTGAGTTAGTGTGGTGAGTGGCTTGGCAATCTTGGAAAAATTCTGTATGAACCTTCGGTAATACCCGGCGAGTCCTAAAAATTGTCGGATCTCTGTAGGGGTTCTTGGGATCGTCCAATTCTCTATTGCCTTGATCTTCGAGGGATCCACGTGTATTCCTTCCTTGCTTACTACGTGTCCTAGAAAATCCACCTCTCGAATCCAAAATTCGCACTTGGAAAATTTTGCATAAAGTTTCTCTGCCCTTAATGTTTCCAGAACTTGGCGGAGATGTTGGCTGTGTTCTTCCTGGTTTCTAGAATAGATGAGTATATCATCTATGAACACGATCACGAATTTGTCCAGGAAGGGGCGACATACTCGGTTCATCAAATCCATGAACACTGCTGGAGCGTTTGTCAATCCGAAGGGCATCACTACAAACTCGTAGTGACCATATCGTGTTCGGAAAGCCGTTTTGGGGATGTCTCCTTCTAGTACTCGTAGCTGGTGATAACCGGATCTTAGGTTGATTTTCGAGAAGTAGCTCGCTCCTTGTAGTTGGTCAAAAAGATCGTCTATACGTGGAAGGGGATATCGGTTCTTGATAGTCAGTTTGTTCAGTTCTCGATAATCGATGCACATGCGAAAAGATCCGTCCTTCTTTTTCACGAATAGGACTGGTGCACCCCATGGTGAGAAACTTGGCCTGATGAATCCCTTGCTCAACAGCTCGTTCAATTGACTGGACAGTTCCTGCATCTCGGCTGGAGCTAAACGGTAAGGTGACTTTGCTACTGGGGTGGCTCCGGGAATCAAGTCGATTCTGAATTCGACTTGACGTTCCGGTGGGATTCCTGGGAGATCTTCGGGGAATATGTCTGGGAAGTTGCAGACTTCTGGAATATCTTTAATGTTCTTTGGTTCTTTCTTCTGGTCTACTACGTGGGCTAGAAAGGCATGGTATTCCTTGCGAAGATATTTTCGTGCTTTAATACAGGAGATGATTTGTAATTTTGCACTAGGTTTGTCTCCATATATAATGAGATTTTCACCGTTGGGAAGATTGAGACGAACGGCCTTTTCATGGCAAAGAATGTCGGCATGGTGAAGACTCAGCCAGTCCATACCGATGATTATATCAAAACTTCTTATCGAAATGGGCATAAGGTCGATTTGAAATAAGTGTTCGTTTAAATTTAATGTGCACCCGACGTACATATCACTTGTGCTTTCTGTTTTTCCATTAGCCATTTCTACAGTGAATATTTTATTAAGTGGTTGGGGTCTCTGGTTAAGTAGATGTTTGAATTTATGGCTCACAAAACTTCTCTCCGCACCGCAATCAAATAGTATGCATGCATAAATGTTGTCGAGGAGAAACGTACCCGTAACTACTGTTGGATCAGTTATTGCTTCATTTTGACCTATCGCCAGCACTCTCCCAATACCACCAACATTCCTTGTCTTGGGGCAGTCCCTCTTGAAATGCCCGGTTTCTCCACATCCATAACATGCTTGGCTTACTCCAGTACCAGGAACTTGAGTGAATGGCCGCGCTGGTGCCTTACAGAAACGGGCTGTGTGCCCTTTCCTGTCGCAGTTCTTACAGTACATCTCGCGGCAATTACCGTGGTGATGGTAATTACATTTGCTGCACTTTGGCAAGTTCCCTGCATATTGTTTTGTTGGCATCGAAGTTGTAGGAGTTGTGCTGGGAGTAGTAGCAGCATGAACCGCCACCATTTGTCTCTTTGAAGGTTCTTGCGAGGTTAGTCCCTTCCTCTTGTTCCAGAATTTCTTCTTGCTGTTGTTATTGTTGTCGTTGTTCCCTTTGGTTGGTTCAGTTACGATAGTCGTGACTCCTTGGCAGATGCCATGATCCACAAGAGATTGCGCCAGTTCTTTGGCACTGTCGAAGGTCATGGGCTTGGAAGCTAGCACACTTCCTCGCAGTTGGGGTGATAATCCCCAGATGTACCTCTCCACTTTTTGGCTTTCTAGAATCAACATCCCAGGACAAAGCGTTATCAAATCGCTGAACCTATTGGTGTAGCGTGCGATGTCCGATCCTTTCATCGAAAGGTTCCACAATTCTTGTTCTAGCTTCTGAATCTCGCCCCTTGGGCAGTATTCCCGTAGGAGCATTCGCTTCAAATTCTCCCAACCCATGGAGTTTGCCACCACCAGGGTTAGTGTCTTGACGTGGCCGTTCCACCATGTCAAGGCGCGTTCAGAGAATGTACAGGTAGCAAATTTTACTTTGCTTTCTTCCGGGCATGCGCAAATTTCAAATATGGCTTCCGTTTTCTCTATCCATTGGGACAGAGCCAATACTCCTCCAGTTCCATAAAAGGGAATATGTTTTCCATTAGTGAAGTCTTTGTAAGTGCAGACTCCAGTACGGCCTTGGCTTGGGCCGTTGGTAAAGCTATTTATTCCACCTCCCGACCCATTGTTGCTCATTTGAGCCATCGCCGCGGTTACAGCGACCGTTACAGCAGTTTGGAACATAGCTGCATCCATAGTTGGAGGAGGTGGTGGAGGTGGTGCTGGAGTTGAGTTTCTGCGTGTTGTTCTACGAGGAGGCATGTTCTGGTAGAGAAAATAAGAATGAATACTATAAGTTTCTAATGTTTTGACAATCGTGTAGTTGAGGGTTAGTCGTATCTTGTAATTTGTTTTGCCTTTAGTTTTTGGTTTCAAATTAGATATAACAATTTAATTAATTTCGAGAGGTATATAAAGAGGCACTGCATATATATATGTCACACCTAAGGTGTGTTTCATTATGCTTCTAGGAAAATTTGACCTACCTATGAGGTCTCCGTTTACAGATACAAAAGAAAATAAGAGAAAAACTTTATTCGCGGTCCTAGTCTATATCAAAATTTGTTGGAGCTTGAACAAACTCTACTTGTGGCGTTTGGAGCTGGATTCGGCATCTGACCGTTTGACTCCCATCAGTCGCCTCTCGAATTCCGCTTGTTGTTCTTTCATCTCCCTTATATCATCTAGAGCTGTTATCATTTGGTTCTGTAGTGTCCCCGTGTAGATTTGGATATTCTCATGTAGTCCTTCCAAACGGCTGATGTCGGAGGCGTTACCTTGGGTAGCAGCATTGATCTCTCGAATTCTGGTTGCTTGTTGGTCTGCCTGGTAGTTCTGGTTAGCTATAGCGTTCACGACAATGGGAAGTGCTCGATCAGCTGAGCCTCCTCCACTGACATTGTAAAAATCCCGACACATGCCAAATGGAGGGCGTACACCTTGCTGACGGCTCCAGTAGTAGAGGTGGCTTCCCCAGATAGGAATGGGTCCCGGTTGATGTGGCCTGATCACTGGAGGATGGGGGATGGGAGGGTCGATTACTTCTGGTTCGGAATCTGTTCCGCTAGAAATTTCCACGATCTCCTCGTCGACTTCGTATTCCTCTCCGACTTCGATTTCGAATTCTTCTTCGACTTCTTCTTCGATTTCCTATGGGTCTTCCTCCGGGTCTTCTTCTATCCAGCCGCCGTTACCTTGATTTAGGTAGTAGGGGTCTCCCGGTAAAGGAAATCCGGCCATTTGTCTGTACTGGGATAGAGGTATGAGATTTTTATAAGAAAAGAAATTTCTAATTAACGACTTCCTAATCCTATTTATATCTTTACTGAGCGCAATGTTTTATCGTTTAATAATAGACTTATATTATTTCAATTTAGCGAATTTAGATTTTATAAGTTTTTGGCTTGTTGACTACTACGACCATTCCTCGACGTATATTTGTCAAATCCAGGATAAATATAGTTGATCAGGCTATATTTATTCTTGATTTGATTACATACCCCAAGGCTCGATCGTGGTATTGCAACTTGCCATACTACTTTTTAGAAAAACTTGTCATGACGCGAGACTGATACGTGCGGTAAAAATGTATATATTTAAAAGAAAATATATTTCTATGAAAATGTTGTTATCAGAGGGTTTTTGGTTCCCGTTGTATTTATAGTTTGTATATCTTATGTGGTTTGATATACTTAGTTCACTATAAACAATGCTCTGATACCAATCTGTCACACCCCCAAACCAGAATGGCGGAAACATTCGGGGGTGGATGACTTCACGTAGTATCACAACGATTGAATATTGTAAAGAAAGTAACACAACCATCATATATATAAAAATGAAAACGTATATTGTTGCGTTATACATGTTATCAAAAGAATATTACAATATGATGATAAATGTTTAATGATAAAAACATCCTTTGTGTTCCTTCTTCCAAAAGCTGGTAGTTTACCTGTATCACTGATTCCCTGAGAAATACAAGTGGTTTTGAAAAGTGTCAACAATTAAGTTGGTGAGCTCATGAGTGTTCCGAGTTGAAAAGTATATTCCTTTTGGTAGTAATTTGGTAAACGAGGTTTTTAGAAAATCCAATATTTTCTTGTAAAATGAAAAAGGTTCCAAAGTTGGAATGTGTTAGTAACTTTTATAAACAAATGATAACAATAATTTAGTATGAAAATATAATGTAGGAATACTGCGATGCACATATGAATCTCGTAAATCAATCTTGTTTTATACTTTTTATGTGAGTTTTATAACCATACTATTGACACTGACGGCCTGTAACAACATTCTTCAAGTGTTGCAGTGTTATGACATTTGTCACCCCAGACCTGCCGGTCTAACTATAGCTAGTAGTTTAGGTGCGGGATTGTCAATCCCGTATAGATCTATACACAAGTATCACGCTCTCCCTCCAAGAGATTATGGTATATAATACAGGACTTGAAATGCATACAAAAATGTACGTTGAAGTTTAAATATCTCACATTACCTAGTATAAGTAGATTTACAATGAAATGACCTTACTTCTTTTGAAAGTGTTTCGTTTTTCAAATTGTATAAAAATGTAGGATTGACTTGCTAACTATACCCATTATAGTTTTTCAGATAGTATGTTCCATTTAGTAGAAATAACTTAGTGATATAATCGCCCTTGTATACATAAGATGTTTGTATCGATATTCGAAGTTAGAAATTGCATTTATGTTTAGAAAACGATACTTTTAACGTGTAATGTACTTGTATTTCCCCCTTAAAACATGAAAAAGGATTGAAAAGTAGGGGTATGAACTCACTCGTTAAGTTTGAAGAGAGGGCCTAGAGTTGAGCAGAGTTTCGATCGCGGATAGTTGCGTCGTCGGGCTCTTCGGGGGTCTCTGCAACGTAAATCTTTCGTCGGGGGCTCGAGTGCGGAAACCGAGGTGAGGGGAGGGCCTCTGGAGCTTAGAAGTATGAGAGAATGGCTGGGGGATTGTGATTTGTGTGCAAAAACTCGAGCTTAAGCCTTCTATTTATAGGCTGGAATTGCCTCGTACGCGGGGCGTAATTTTGGAGTACGCGGGGCGTACGTCGTTACGCTGGGCGTAGAGATACGTCATGGCTTACGGCTTCTGGCTAGCTAGGTGTAGCTTGGGCGGGCCGATGGGACTCGACTCTGGGTCTAGTACGCGGGGCGTACTCCCAGAGTACGCGGGGCGTAATCCCTGCTTCCAATTTCTAAATTCCGTAACTTTCGCGTACGAGCTCCGTTTTTCGCGTTCTTTATATCCACGCGTAGGTGAGATTATGCTCTACAACTTTCATTTAGACTCCGTCGGCTAGTTTTGACTTTATTTTTAATGATATAATTTTAATAGGCCGGGCCTCCTAAAGTTCGTTAAAATTTCATAGGTTCTTTATTCGACGTCGGTTTTCGTTTGTCTCTTGATTGTTTTATTACCACCGAGGAGATCTTCAACTTCTGTTTAGGTGGCGATAGCTAAATAACACTCGATCTTTAATCCGATTTTTTAGCCCTCTACTACAGTTACGAAACTTTGAAAATTCGTAACTTCTTCATACGAAGTCCAATTTGGGCGATCTTTTTATGCACGCTCATCTTTCAACGAGATCTACGACTTTTGTTTAGATACTTTAAGGCTAAAATGTATTTTATTGAGATTCCACTTTTTACGTCAAATTATGTTTTAACGTCGTGTCGTAATTATACGAGTGGTTATAATTTCTTCAATATAACTCGGTTTTGAGTGTTCTTTATGTTTTTGGAAACCTGGGCATGATATCTAACATTTGATGCATCCCAACTTAGATACCTGGACACTTTATTTTCGAGGTTAATTTCGTTGTTTTTAGCTTTCGAATGTTTACAATGCTTTTGGGAAAAATAGGGTTGTCACACATAGCCTATGTGATGGATACTCGTGTGACCGTGGAGAGGCCCAATTCGATTGATGACGTTCCGGTTGTATGCGAGTTTGCGGATGTGTTCCCCGAGGAGTTACCAGGTGTGCCTCCGGAGAGGCAAGTGGAGTTTCGTATCGATTTGGTTCCGGGAGCGGCGCCCATCGCCAAGGCGCCTTACCGTCTCGCTCCACCGGAAATGCAGGAATTATCCTCACAGCTTCAGGAGCTGTTGGGGAAGGGATTCATTCGACCGAGTAGTTCGCCTTGGGGAGCGCCGATTTTGTTCGTCAAGAAGAAGGATTGTTCACATCGGATGTGTATCGATTATCGGGAGTTGAACAAGCTGACGGTTAAGAACCGATACCCGTTACCTAGGATCGACGATCTGTTCGATCAGTTACAGGGGGCATCTTGGTTTTCCAAGATTGACTTGAGGTCGGGATATCATCAGATGAGGGTTCGCGAGGAGGATATCCAAAAGACTGCCTTCAGGACTCGTTATGGACATTATGAGTTTGTGGTGATGCCTTTTGGGCTCACCAATGCCCCGGCCGCATTCATGGATCTCATGAACCGGGTGTGCCGACCGATGCTGGATCAGTCGGTGATCGTATTCATCGATGATATTTTGGTGTATTCGAGGACTAGGGACCAGCATGAGGAACATTTGCGGGAGATTCTTCGGGTTTTGAGATCGGAGAGACTGTATGCCAAGTTCTCCAAGTGTGATTTCTGGTTACGAAAGGTCCAGTTCCTCGGGCATCTTGTGAACCAGAAGGGGATATTGGTCGACCTGGCCAAGATTGAGGCGGTGTTGAGGTGGGAGGTGCCGAGATCGCCCACCGAGATCAGGAGTTTTCTGGGTTTGGCTGGATATTACCGTAGATTTATCAAGGATTTCTCCAAGATCGCTGTGCCACTTACTAGGATGACCCGGAAGGGTGTTACGTTTTCATGGGGACCAGAGCAGCAGTCTTCATTTGAGACGCTTTGTCAGAAATTGTGCGAGGCTCCAGTGCTTGCACTCCCGGAAGGGATGGAGGATTTTGTGGTATACTGTGATGCCTCTATATCGGGTTTGGGGGCGGTACTTATGTAGAGGGGTCATGTGATAGCGTACGCTTCGAGGCAGTTGAAGCCTCATGAGTCGAGATATCCCACGCACGACCTGGAATTGGGGGCGGTGGTGTTTGCCCTCAAGATCTGGCGACACTATTTGTACGGGGTTCGGTGTACGGTTTACACGGACCATAAGAGCTTGAAATACTTGATGGATCAGCCAAATCTGAATATGCGACAGAGGAGGTGGTTGGATGTGGTGAAGGATTACGATTGTGAGATCCTGTACCACCCGGGCAAGGCTAATGTGGTAGCCGACGCATTGAGCCGTAGGGCGGATAGCGCCCCGATCTGAGATATTTGTATGAGGTTGACGGTTCTGACCCCGATTCTGGATATTATTCGAGGGGCTCAAATGGAGGCTGCGAAGCCGGAACACCAGAAGAAGGAACGGGTTGTAGGTCAGGTATCAAGATTTGTTACGGATGGTCGAGGGCTTATGACTTTTTAGGGACGGATTTGGGTGCCGTTTGTGGGCGGTGCGCGCACTATTTTGATGGAGGAAGCACATCGATCGAAATTCTTGATTCATCCTGGTGCTACGAAAATGTATTTGGAGCTCAAGAAGGAGTATTGGTGGCCATGTATGAAAAGGGATGTCGCTTGGTTCGTCGAGAGGTGCTTGACTTGTCGGCAGGTCAAGGCCGAACACCAGCGACCGCACGGTAAGCTGCAACCGCTAGAGATTCCCGAATGGAAGTGGGAACAAATCTCTATGGATTTCATCACCAAGTTAACGCGAACGGCGAGAGGAGTCGATGCGATTTGGGTGATCGTGGATCGGCTGACAAAGAGCGCTCATTTTCTAGCTATTAGCGAAAGCTCTTATGCGGAGAAGTTGGCTGAGTTATATGTGAGGGAAGTAGTATCTCGGCACGGGGTGCCGATCTCGATTATTTCGGACCGCGACGTGCATTTCACTTCCAGTTTCTGGAAGAAATTCCATGAAGAGTTGGGTACTAGGTTACATTTCAGTACGACATATCATCCTCAGACAGACGGTCAGAGTGAGCGGACAATTCAGACACTCGAGGACATGCTTCGGGCATGTGTGTTGGACTTCGGAGGGAGCTGGGACACCTATCTACCTTTAGCAGAGTTCTCGTATAATAACAGCCATCATTCGAGCATTGGTATGCTGCCCTTTGAGCTATTGTATGGGCGGAGGTGTCGCACCCCCATCTGTTGGGGTGAGGTGGGACAGCAGGTTATGGGTAGCACGGAAATCGTGCTGCAGACAACCGAGCAAATTCAGATGGTCAGGCAAAGGTTGTTGACCGCTCAGAGCCGACAGAAGAGTTATGCAGATAGGCGACGGTCCGAGCTTGAGTTCCAAGTTGGTGATCTCGTGCTCCTGATGGTCTCTCCTTGGAAAGGAGTGATTCAGTTCAGGAAGAGGGGCAAGTTGGGGTCCCGATATATTGGTCCTTTCCGTGTGATCGCAAGGGTGGGTCGGGTAGCCTACCGTTTAGACTTGCCAGCAGAGTTGGGACAGATTCATGATACTTTCCATGTGTCGCAACTGCGGAAATGTATAGCCGACGAATCAGCGGTGTCTCAAGAAAAAAAATTAGAAACACGGAGGGCGCTTTATCTTAAACGCGCGTCGTCTGTACATGTCGCTTTATAATTTTAATGAAACGCGCTTTTAGTTAATGAAGGGGGAAACGAAATCCCCAAAATTTTGAAAACCCGCCTTTTTTTTTTTCTATCTTCTATATATTTTTCATCCTTGCAATCCACTCTCCCCTCTCAGATACTCTCTCCTCTAGATCTCTCTTCATTCTCTACCTCCCATCTCTCTGTAAACCTCGAAGGTGAATCGTAATTGATCTGCGAGGTCTCCTTCTTTTTCTTTGTTTTCTCAGGTACAACATCATCCTAATCCATTAACCCCTTTCATTTTTCATTAAAAAAACCCTAATTAACTTCGCAAGTTGATGAACCAGATGTAGCACATTCCAAACTGGGGATTTAACCAAACCCGATAGAGCCATTGACGGAATCTTTGGATCCGGTCAACAAGGACTCTCTGTAATCGCGCAACTTTCATCACAAGGGATCGCTCCAGGTCTTTAATCTATCAATCTACAATGTCCACTGTCAAGTTACATCGAATCAAGGTCTAGGGTTTCAAATGCTTCAAGTTCTTCCCAAATAATTTCCCCTCTCAAGACGATTTTCCTCGATCGTATCTTTATGGCGATGATTCTCTCTCGATCGGATCGAAGACCGCTGTAACAGCCCGGATCCCTAGGTATCTTCATTTCATATATTTTTGACATTCTGTGAGGGGACTCGGCGAGTTGGTGGTCGAACTCGCCGAGTCGGGTCGCGGTTTTGAGCTGGGGTTCGCGTCCGGACTCGGCGAGTCCAAGGGATGGACTCGGCGAGTCCGCGCTGTTTAATGAAACCCTAATTTCCCGGTCCTAAGCCCTATTTAAAGGACCTTATGGCCCTCATTTGCGGCCACCTTGAACCCTAAGAGCCTCCATACGTCTGTAAGCCCTTGTGAGTGTGTTTGAAGGCCATTTGTTCATCATTTTGTGTGATATTGCAAGGAAAGGAGGGATAGGAGCAAGCTTGAAGTGTTGGGGAGCTTAGATCTGTTGCTATTTCATCAAGGGAGTCTTCTTGAGGTAATTTTCAGAGCCAAACTTCGTGTTTTGTGTTGATGTGCCAAATCTAGGGTTTCTTCTTGCATTTCTTGGCTTGAATAAGAAGTATGAGAGGTCCCATGGAGATATGGAACCTAGATCTGGACTTTAGCAGGTCCAGGAGACCCCTTATGACAAGCTTTATGTCCATTCTTTTGAGTTAGAAGCTAAACTTGCCATATTAGAGGTTGTTTCTTCAAAATAAGCCTTGTATGCATTGCATGGCAACCAAGACTGAGACTTTACGTGACAAATAAGCTTGGGAAGGCCAGATCTATGTATGTATGGAACGGATCTGACCGCAAAAGCCAGTTTTAGCTGGTGCATGGCATGGACTCGCCGAGTCTGAAGAACAGACTCGACGAGTCGCTTGAAGATTGTCCTTGAGACCATCCTGTGTGTAGTCCGGACCGAGTTGTGGGCGAGTTAGTGAGTCGCAGAGAGTTGGAAAGGTTTTGACAGGTGGACCGAGTCAGGTTGGGACTCGCCGAGTAGACCTTCGACTCGGCGAGTTGAGTTGCGGTGGCCCTGTGATTCAGGCTCGGGGGGGACTCGTCGAGTCAGGGGAGTGCTCGACGAGTCAAAGGGGAATAACCCTGATAGTTGATTAAAATGCGTAGATTCGCTGAGTCACTAGTGTGCACTCGCCGAGTCCGGTCCAAATTGATTAAAGACGTTTGACCAAGTCAACCTGTGCTGACTTGATAAGGATGGCCCACCTTTGTGGTACAAGTAATAATTATAGATTTATAATATCATAGGAGGATTTGCAGCTCGAGGGTTCGAGTCCGAGTGATTTCAGGATTAACGATTAGCAACCTAGCGAGGCATTCGAGGTGAGTCTTCTCACTATACTCTACCCAGAAGGGTTTTGATTGTGTGACCGAAAGGTCGAATATGATATGAAATATATGCCTTATGTGTGTTAAGTTATTTTCTATATGTGTCATGTATGATATGTTTGATTTGGGCCGGAAGGCAACATGTTATGGGCCGGAAGGCGTGGTCATATGGACTGTAAGGGTTGACGTGGGTAGGACCGGAAGGTTTACCCAGTCGGGATGGAAGTCCCCTGAGACACATGGACCGGAAGGTCAAGGCCTGGAAAGGCGTATGTGCGTATGTTGTATTTTGGGAACTCACTAAGCTTTATGCTTACAGTTGTTGCATTATGTGTTTCAGGTACTAGTGAGGACCGTGGGAAGGCGCCAGCGTGACCGTACACACACTCGGGGAAACTATTTTGTTATCTTTTGTTATGTAATCGGTTGTGACTACATTGATACCTTGGAATCTAAACTTATTACTCATGTTTTGATGGTTGTAAAAATGAAAATTTTTGGTTGGAAATTTTATGACGTTACAACTGCTCACTCTCTCCTTAGATCTCCATGTGAGTCTGATCCCCCCTCTCTGTAACAGCCTCGCTTCCTTCCAAAAATTGAAGAACATTCTCTCTCGATCGTATCTTTATGGCGAAATTTAGACACAATAATCTCAACATAAAATTCGTAACTGAACTCCTCTTCACCTCTACCCTACTCCATCTACAACGACTCCTTAAATTTACAAACCCTAGTCCAGTTGCGGTTCTAGTCAAAACAGGTACCTATCTATCTGCTTTCTGAATTACCCTAGATTGGAAATTTCTTGATACTTCGCTAGTTTTTAAACAAACAAAAATCAGTTTTTCTCTCAATAATCCGTTGGCTTTTTCATTGGTGTTCCCCTTACTGGTTTCGATAACCTCTATAATCTGTGAAGTTTGTGTTTACTTTCTTGCCCTCCCTCTCTCTAAGAAGAAAACGCAGCCTCGACGCCTTTAATCACCCAATGACATAGGTGAAACTCAAACTTCTCAGACCAAAAGAAATATTGTACCATTAACGGAAGAAGTGCAGGGGGGTTGCTTATTGGTGCTGTTGTGAACATGAGACCTGATTTATTTAAGGCTACTGTAGCTGGAGTACCATTTGTAGATGTTGTGACTACAATGCTTGGTCCAACTATTCCTCTTACAATTGCAGAATGGGAGGTGATTTATATATAATATTTTTTGTTTTGGAAACTCAAAGCCGGATGCTATGATAATATTAGTATGTTTCTTTCTAAATGTGAATGACTTGCTCTATTGCAGGAATGGGGTGATCCTCGGAAAGAAGAGTTCTACTTTTACATGAAATCATATTCACCAGTTGACAATGTGAGTGCCAATGTATATTGTTTCAGTTTAACTGACATAAATCCATCTCACAGATCATCAAATGAAAATGTTGAAGTTAATTACTGATGGGTGTCTATTTTGAATAGGTAAAAGCTTAGAATTATCCAGCCATAGTTGTTACTGTTGGAATAATGGTAGGTTGTCCTTTCCAGAAGATAACAACAGTGACATATTGTAGTGTTTACTTTTTTTTTTATTTGGTAATTTGTGCCAATATCATTTTCTTGATATATCTAATGTATTGTTTAACTGGAGGTATGTATGTATGACATGTTTTGGCAGATCCACATGTACTTTATTCAGAACCTGCTAACTTTGTTGCCAAGTTGAGAGAGATGAAAACAGATGAGAATGTAGTGTTGTTTAAATGTATTCCGCTTAAAATAACTCAACTCATCTGAAGGCAGTCTCTATTGTTGCTAATAAACATCAAAAGGGCTTAGGCCACTGGAATTGACTCAGTGAATCCCACTAGAACTTCTTACAAATAGTCGGTTGTTGGGACTCCTGACTATCTGGCTCCTGTGATACTTCTTGGCGCGGGACATGGTTGGAATTTACAATTATACCCCTTCCCTTTACCCTTTATCATTTATTCAAATGTCTTTCTGCTTATTGCTTATCTATATATTGAAAGTTGAAACACACTTAATTCCTTTGGTCTGGTTTGTTGTAGGTGCAACCGCTGACTGTTGGTCTGTTGGTGTTATTCTTTTTGAGCTACTTGTAGGGATACCACCGTTTAATGCAGAATCTCCACAGGTACTCACTCTCATAAAAGTATGACACTTTGTTGAGGATGGAGGGTAGATTGCTTTGCATTGCATAAAAAGGTAACAAATGTACTTTGGTCATCTTCTCATTTTCTGAATTTGGTTGGGTTAGGGTGCAGCAAGTCTTTGCCAACATTATGAACAGAGATATAACATGGACCAAGATTCCTGAGGAGATGAGCTATGAAGCATATGATCTGATTAATAAGTAAGTTTCTACTTTTTTATCAGTCAATCCAATCATCACATATTTATACATAATTATAATTATGTTTATGTTTATTTTAATTTTAGGTTGCTGACTGAAAATCCAGCTCAACGCCTTGGTTTCATAGGGGCTGTACAGGTAACATTTTCTCTCTCCATCATATATATATATATATATATATATATATATATATATATATAAGGCAAAGAGGTAGGAAGTTAATTGATAAATGATGTGTGTGACTTATTAATGATAAACAAACAGGTAGAGATGCACCATTTCTTTAAGAATATCCACTGGGACACACTTGCAAGGCAGAAGGTAATTTCATATATTTTAAACTTTTATTCTAAGAAAAAAAAGTTGTTTTATAAGAGTTGAGTTGAGTTGAGTTGTGTGGGGGTATGTTTCAATCAGGCTACATTCATACCATCTGCTGAGACTCTGGACACGAGTTATTTCATGAGCTGGTCTATTTGGAATCCAGAAGATTAGCAGGTTGATGAAGGCAATGATTTTGATGATATGTCTGATACAAGCAACACATTTGGTGATAGTTCTTTCGGCAATATGCTAGAGGAAGAGGTATGATCTCATATCCATGCATCCTTTTCCACACACACACAGACACACACACATACCTGGTTTCTTTTGTAATCCTTGATCATTTGGCTGTGTGATTAAACAGGCTGGGTGATGAATGTGGTAACCTGGAAGAATTTGGTGCTTCAACTCTCAATGTGAATTACTCATTCAATAATTTCTCATTTAAGGTATGATGACACAACCTACACTTTTTCTATATATACACACATTATTGATCACTATATGAGTTAGATGTAACAGCCTTGAAGGTTGATATGGTCTTAAGTCTTGACTAATAAAAAGATTTGAGATTTTGCTTCACATTCCTTGTTATGATTCAGGGAGGGAACAACCTTATTAGATAAGCAAAAGTTGATGAAGATTTTACATATAAACAAGAGAATTAAACTAGGAATTAGGAAAGTTAGCTGAAAATCAAATATTCTTCTTTCCAACAACAACAACCAATTCTATTGTAATAAGCTAAGGCCTCGTTTAGTGACATGACCATGCTTGGTGTTCTTATCATTTTCTGTAATTTGAAAGGTTGTTTGGTAATTAAGTATTCAAATCAAAATATTTGGCAAGGCTATTAAAGATGAAATCACAACGTGTTCTATAAACCATGAAAATTAGAGTAGTTACAACTACTCTATTGACCTACCTAAGATACAATCTTGATAGATAACTGAATACATATATTAATACTTGTTCAGGTGAATGCTCTGTTATCTTATTTAGAGATCGATAATCATGAGGGGTTGGTTAGGGAGCACATGCCTGGTAGATACGCAGAGCTGGAACAGTATTGGGGGGAGTCGCAAGTCATGGGGCCTGGGCCCCGTGCAGATGGTTGGGCTGATGAATTTTCCCAAGAACACGGTGGGGACCCAAATGCTTGGGCTTTATCCTTTGAGCAACAACATGGTACTGGGCATTGGGCTTTTAAATTCTAGCATGTGAGTGAGCTCTTTCACATCAATAATTAAAATAATAGTTAAATGTTGACTTACTATTAATTCTTATGTTATTGATTTCAGGAGCAAACGCAGATGATGTCTGTGGTCCGAATGGCAGGTGCAAACACGTTCATTATTATTTCTCTCTCTCTCTCTCTCTCTCTCTATATATATATATATATATATATATATATATATATATATATATATATATATATATATATATATATATATATTTCATTTGTCCTTGTCACAGGAAGTAGATCCATTTGAGAGATTAACTGATCAAGACATCCGCACTACAATCCACCATGCAACTAGTCCTAGATCCGCTTTATTCGTGCAAGAGGTTTAAATTTTTATTTATTTATTTATTTATATTAATAGTTTAACCCTTTATTACAATTATATAGGTTCCACTTCAAGTTTTGGTTCGAAGACAAATAGCTCGGTGGTTGGATCATTGTCTTCAATGTGCTAGACTTGTATACAATGAATTAGTAAAGGTATTATCTTTTTTTCTTTTTCTTTTTATTTTTTTATAATTCAGAATAAATAAATATTTGGGAAATATTTCAGATCACCCATAGTTGTCTAGTGCATGAACTACAATAGTTTCCTGTTCTTAAGATGCACATTAATGACATTGCTGGGAGTTTTTTGTTTGAAGGTCTTCAACCTTCACAAACAATGATTGGACACTTACTAGAAATGGAGGTATTAGACCAAACTACTTTGATTGCGATTTTTATACATACATGTTCCTGTTTATTAAACCAAAGTATTTATGGTGTCAGGTTACTTCAGTAAAAACTTGTAGTTGGTATTCACCATTGACTATTGATTGACTTACTTTTTTCTGTTTGATGCAGAGTCAACTGGTAGGGAAATTGTTAATTTTTCAAAGTAAAACAAAGGGTTGATTGAACGAGAGAAAAGAAAACACCAACACTCAATGGATATTAAGAATAAAAAAGATAAAGATATGAGGAAAAAAAGGTAAAACAAACTCGTATGTATGAATATGATTTGTATGATAATTAAATTTATAGTGTACGTATGTTTTGGTTTGCATGTAGTCTTTGTTTGGCAGCTTGGAAAAACTTTGTAGCACCTGATCGTCCATGCCACTCTTGGTAAAACAAATTTATAGTGTACTTCTTCCATTCATGTTAGTAGTTTCTCATTATGATGTGTTGTTTCTTGTGCATTTTTATTTTTAGGAGGTATTTTACTTTCTTTAATATTTAAAGTTACAGGACATGAGTATCGGCACATCATGGAACATTTAGGGTAGTTGTTTCTTTTCCTCTTGGTGATCCATCAATGAAGTGGCCAACATCATGTAATAACTTTTTAGGGGAAGATGTAGGTATATGTTTTTTTTAATGAATAATGTAATCATATGTATGAATATGAAATACAGTTTGTTATTTGTATGACAATAAATTTTATGCAATGGATTGTATTTTTTGTATATGGTATTTTATTTTCTGTTATGAAATTAATAAATGAATAAATATATTTTTTTAGAACATTTAAAATTATGATACACAAAAATGTGTGTCATCTTCATTTATGACATGGCCTTTCTTGACAGGGGCTTCCTTGATACGCATTGCGTGTCATAAACACGCGCGTCGTAAGGTTACGACACACAAACGTGTGTCGTCTTCATTTATGACAGGGCCTTCCTTGATACGCATTGCGTGTCATAACCGCGCGTCGTCTATAGATGACGCGCAAAAGCGCGCCATCTCTCTTTATGACAGGGCCTTCCTTGACGCGCATTTACGCGTCGTCTAAGCGTTTTACGACGCACAATGAGCGTCGTAAAAGGCCTTTTTTCTAGTAGTGTATGTAAAAGAGGAAGACATAAACATAATTCATATAGATTCAATAAACCATAAAAAAAGGAATTTCCCATAACAAATCAAAGGGGTATTTTTGTCATTAAACAATGTTATATCTTAAATTTATGGTCTGAAACTGAAAAAGAGGAGTATTTATGTTTGAAACTGAAAGAGAGATTAACAAAGGTAAAAGGTTGTAATTCGACATCATTTTCTTGAAAGAAAAGAAATCATGAAGGTTTTTGGAATTATTTCTATTATGAGGGTATTTATGTTTTTGCACAGACAAAAGAACTTTTAAAAATCTTTTTTTTTTTTGGTGGCAGATTCACAGGAAAGTATCTGTAGGTGAGAAGCTTAGTAGTCGAGATCAAAGAGCTTGGGAAAGGCATAAAGAAAGACGGTATTTCTCTTGCTGATCAAATTCGTGAAGTGAAGAACAAGAAAGCAGAGATTTTGATGCATCATGGACTACAGTACAAGTTTGAGATACGAAAGAATGAATGGAAATACTTTGTGCATTACCTTGTAAGTTTGATACAATGTATTTAGATCAGCTTGTTTTCATATCACCACATTAAGTAATTAACTACTTTCTTTTTGTTTTTAGGGTTGGAATAAAAAGCTAGTAAGGTTTTCCTTTTCCTTTTCCATGTCTATATTATATCTACTATGCATTTTAGTTTTAATAGTGTGTATAAACTATAAGGTTTGTCTTTTTAACCTTCATAAAGCTCCAATATCTTGATTACAGCTGTGATGAATGGGTTGGAGTTGATAGATTAATGAAGTATACAGAAGAAAACATTTTAAAGCAACGAGCACTTGACAAAAAACAAGGTGTTGACAAAATCTCAAAAGGAAGATCAACTCAAACTAAACCTAAAATATCAAATGGTAAGAATTTTGACTATTTTACCCCTTCTTAACAATCTATTTTTATCTGCTATGAATAACAATGAATTTTTTTTGTGTTTTTTGCATCTCTCAAATGTAAATGTGGAAAAAGAAGATGTGAAGAGTAGTGGTATATTACTATATTATTATCTTTATATTATTTGAACTCAAATAAATAATTTATCTTTACATATATTAAGAAATTTTAACTATCTATTTATGTGTTACTTACTCAGGGGAAAAAAAGGAAAAAGAGAAAGAGTGATTTAAGTATAAATGTATGTTTATGTTCAAATTCAAACATCTCATATTATATTATAAAATTTTTGTTCCCAAAATAACCTTATGCCTATGGTGTTAGAAAGAGAATGCATCTCTTGAAAAGCCTGTAAAGATTCAAATTTCATCAGCTCCAAAAAAACAACTTGTCGATGATTGGGAATCTGTTAATCATCAAGATAATGTATAAAACTATTAATTAATATTATCAAATTCTTTTTTTTTTTTTTTGCATTTTACAAATTGTTGATTTTTTTTCCAGCTTCTTAAACTCCCACGTTCTCCAAATGTTTATGACATTTTGGCAAAGTATCTTGAATACATGTCAAAGAAAGATGGGATGTAAGTCAACAAGTGTTTAATTTTAATTTTTTAATCTTATGAAAATATGATATTTCTAATTTCTAAAAATGAAAATATTAATATTAATTAATTTTGTTGAATTCAGGATGACACAGATGCACTTGGAGATATAACATATCAACCAATAGGTCTCCATTTCAACCAATAGGTAGGAGTTGGAACATATGAAGGTGTTATCATCATTATTATTGTTATCCTTTCAAAAACAATAGTTTTGAAATCTGCTTTCTTTTTATTATATACATTTTATCTACCTTTTACAAAAAGATATAACATATCAACCAATAAGTCTCCATTTCAACAAAGCGTTCCTTATATCTCATTGTTATATTGAATTGAATATATATATATATATATATATATATATATATATATATATATATATATATATATATATATATATATATATATATATATATAACTCATGTCTCAGTCCATATGATATCGGGATGGAGGAATATATGATCCCTTATCTAATGGACAAGTCATTGACAAGGTCAGAGTTCAACAACAGCTTTAAGAGCTACGATTGCCAGTTAGGTTTTGAAGTCATACTCAATAATGGTTTTAGACTTATCCAAGTGGGAGATTGTTAGATTAACGTCTAAGTCCATAACTATATTTGGTATTTAATCAACCGGACCCGGCATGGTCCATTTGGGTTGCACTTCACCGACAATTTATATGGATAGTCTTTTGAGAATAGTATATTTATGATTACTATTAATATATTATAAGTCCTAATATATTAATATGGAATCATATTATTTAATTAGTATTGATCAAGAATTAATTAAGTGATCAAAGGAACTAATTAAATATGGACTCTTATATATATATGGAATGGGCCAAGTTCATTTAGGTTGGGCTAAGCTATCATGGATAATCCATGGAGCTTTTAACCCATGGATCCTGTGTAAATGAAAGGTCATGGGTATTAGGGTTTACATGGATGTAACCCTAATCCTCAATAATATATAAAGGTGTCCTTGGCTAACAAAATTGGCACTAGTGTATGGAAATAAGAGTGGACCGATTTTAATGTGCGTACATATTCTATCAAGTTCTTCCAAGGTGTTTTGGTGATTTGTGATTCCACTTGAGGCTTCCACATTATTGGGGCTAAGCTCTTAAAGCTTGAAGACATCGAGCTACATCAAAAGGTATGTCATCTAACTAGAACTTTGTAGTATAGGTGCTTCATAATATGTTAGTTAGGATGAAACCTTGGTATATTTAATATTTGCATGTATAATAGAGAAAATGTTGGGTATTTGGTGTTGCATCTTGGGCTCGTCTCTTAGCCCCATTTTGTATCCGGTATGGGCCTGTCCATCCGTGACTTATTTGTTAGGGTTTGTGTATTAATAGATACTTGCATGCGTCTTTTCCATAACTGATAGATCGTTTTTACGTGTGATTTAGAAGATCTCTTTTGTAACCCTAAAATCCTCTACAGCGGAAGTTCTTAATCGAGCTCTGCTGAGGATTGAAAGTTCTAATCATTCGACACATTTAGATCCATACTTGTGTATTGTTTCATTGTTTTCGTTCATTGTTTACCTGTTACATAGATCTAATCGATCAAAGAGTTTATAAATCTCATCAATTGGTATCAGAGCGGGAGGCTGTGTAATTCATACACATATCTTCTGTGAAAGAAGTTATTAGGGTTTATTCCGCATTAACTGATATTTATTGAGCCGTCACTCCATAATTGATGTATCTCATTACTTATTCGTTTTGCCCTAATATTATATATTACAAGTCTGATCTTTCAAACAGGTTAAACGATCAAGCATGGACGATTCTCAATCTAATCCTATCAACATCTCAAACAGTATTGGATCAACAACAAAGATTCCTATTCTTTACGCTCAAGATTACGAAGTTTGGGCGCATCACTTTGAAGACTACGTCATCGGATCTAAAGACAATGGGTATCTTGTATGGGAAGCTATTGTATCAGGACCATTCGCTCACTCAGGAACATCCAGAATTATTAAAACTCAGAAAGAGTATAATGATTTGCTAAAAGATGTTAAAGATGTGGCACAAGACGAAAAGGAAAAGTTTCAGTGCAACATTAAAGCTTTGAGACTGATTCGATTCGCTCTTCAATCTGATAGATTTAGATTGGTAAGTTCCTGCAGTACCGCTAAAGAAATCTAGGATAGGCTGCGAGAGCTATATTCCACAGATGAAGATTTGGAGCATTCTATTCAGACCTTGCTCTTGTCTGAGTCTGGTGAATTTAAGCAGAATTTTGATGAAACTGTTACTCAGATGTTCAATCGCTTCAATCATCTTCTTAGCAAGATGATCAAACACGATATAGAAAGGAAGCTGATTGAACAGAAAGTCACCTTTCTGAATGGCTTAAGATCTGAATGGAGATCTATTGTGTCTACGGTCAAAGCTCACGAGCAGTTCAAGTCTTATTCGCTGGCAAAGCTGGTGGGAATTTTGAAATCCCAAGAAAAGATTGTCATGCAAGAGAAGAATGTAGTTTCAAGTTTGGGATCCTTGGCCCTCCTATCTAAAGAAAAAATGTGGTAGAAGATGAAGATCTGGACCTAGAAGACTATGATCTTACCTCTGAAGATTATGCAATGATGGTGTCTAATCCAAATATCAAGAAGAGATTCCCTACTAATAAGAACCGAAACTGACAGGGAAGCTACAGTTCTGAAAAGGTAAGGGAAGAGCTAAAGACAGAGGAACCAAAGAAAGAGGTGAAAGTTGAAGGAGATTCAGGTGTGAGTTGCTACTACTGTGGAGGAAAGAACCATTATGCCAAAGACTGCGTTCTAAAGAAAATAATAGAGAAGGATGAGGAAAAAGATGAAGAGTCCTTGTTAATGAAAAGGCTGGAAGAGATCAAGAGAAAGAAAGCTACTGCTAACCCTTCAATGAATGCTTTAATTGTGCAGGGTTCGGCAGCAGATGATGAGTTCGGTGGCGTGCAGGTCTGGTCATCCGACTCGGAAGATGATGAAGTTAGAAAACCATCTCATGGAGAGGCATACGTTGCAATAGGTGAAGGAAGCAGTGGGAAGTGTTTGATGGTGAAAAATGTATCTCAAATGAGGGGATACAATACGGATGGTGGGAATGAAGACTCTAAGGAGCGAGAGGATCTATGCTTCACAGCAAAACCTCTCAGCGTGCAGATCAATGAGCTAGATGAATTGATCAAGAAGGTACAATCTGTTTTTGTTTCATTTAAAGTCCCACAAAATTCGTATGAAAAAGAATTAAAAAGCTTAAATTCAAGAATCTTAAATCTAGATAGTAGCTTAACTCAAACATCGATCACCAATTCTAACCTAACTGACCAAATAAGCAGGGTGTCTTCCAAGAGCGAAGAACGGAGGATGTAGATAGAGCTGAAGGAGTCGGAGCTGATTAAATCCAAGGATGAAAACATTTATTTGCAAAGTGACAATTTAAAACTTTTGAAACAGAGAATTGTTTTTTGTTTGATTGCTAAACGTCTTTATGCCAACATCACTCAACTTCATTTGAACTGTGAAATAGGGCAGAAAATTCATCGCATGGTTTTGCCCTTCCTTGAGTTTAAGGAAGATGAATTCGATGCTGAAGCATATAATTGCGAAAGTGTTGTATCGTCTGATGATGTGAATCCCACTTACATGTATGGCCTGGACAAAATAGAATCTTTTATAAAGTCCAAGGACCATTAGGACATGCTGAAAAATCTTTTGGATGAAAACGATAGACTGAAACTAAGGACCGAAACCATACAAAAATTTGACTCATTGAATGCCAATTTAAGTTCGGAAAATAAAATTGATGTTGAAAATGCATCCGAACTTAATGAGGATGATGATATGAGTGTAATTTTTGTAGATGATGAAGTCGATTGTTTCGAGTTTGTAAAAAGCGAACACGAAAACCACAAAAATCTTATTTCCGAAAATTCTGTGGAGTTCGCTCGTCTGTCACAAAATAAGTCCCTGATTCTTAAGGAAAAGGCTGTTGTATACCAGAAGGTGAGAACAACACCAAATTAGTTATATAAAGTCAAAGGAGTAATCGAACATCAAACAGCCGAACTCACTACCATTGTAAACGAAGATAACGCAGATGGCTACGATGAGTTCTTCTGGTCTGCTCCTATCGATAATGCTGGTGAAACAGTTGGTTTATCAGAGCAAACATTTTGGAAAACAAAAGGAAGATATATACCAGAGCCGCTGAACAAGCCTGATAACTTTGACGTGCCAAGTACCATTGGCACTAAAGAAATTCCATTAGAAGAAGTCACCTCCACAACCAAAACCTCATCTACAACAAGCAAACCTGTTGTTCAAAAGCCAAAACAAAAGGCGAATATTCACATGCAACCCAAAAGGTGAAAAACCAAAAGCAACAGAGGAATCTGAGATACAAGAGGAATCTATCAGAGCGAAAATAGTTCTGGGAATCTCAAAATGCTCGTTTTTCTGATCATGACAGAAAGTTAGAGAAAAGGGAAGTCAAACCGCAAGAAGGCATTAACAACCGAAAGCATAGGTTCGACTCAGAGCACACAAGCTACCGAAAGCATAGGTTCGGTTCAGAGGACATCAGCTACCGAAAGCATAGGTTCGGTGCAGAGCACACAAGCTACCGAAAGCATAGGTTTGGTTTCGAGAGCACAGGTTACCAAGGTTCAAGGTTCGGTCTCACCAATGACCACCAACAAAAGGGTCACCTAGAATCTCGAGTCAAGAAAACTTCTCAATATAAATTCTCTCATTCTAATTCTTCTCAACCCCATTCTAAATCCAATTCTGTTCAAACTCAAAATCCAAAATCTTCAACAGATTTGAAAGGAAAATCGAAGGTTTCCTCGGTCAAGAGTGATCAAAAGAATTCCAAAGTCCAAACACCTGAACCTGAATTCAAACCAACTGTAACAAATCCCAATAAAATTAAAGTTTACACTATTAAGAAGAAAGATGAAACAACTTTAATAAAAAGAACATATCTTGTTGATATTTCTCTCACTATTCCTGTTCCTGTGAAAGGCTCACATGGACCCAAGAAACTTTGGGTTCCTAAATCTGCTTAATTTTTGCAGGTTATCAGTGATGAGCAGTTCGACGAAGAATGGTATATTGACAGTGGCTGCTCGCATCACATGACAGGAAGGAAAGAAGAGTTGAGGGAATATCGATCACTTCCAAATGGTGGGAATGTCAAGTTCGGGAACAACTCATATGGCACGATTAAAGGTTATGGGATGATAACGAATGGAGGCTTCACGATTAGAAAGGTTGCATACGTTGAAGGACTACAACACAATCTTATCAGTATGTCTCAGCTTGTTGGAGGTACCGGTCTTATAGTTTCGTTTGATGATGAGGGTTCGGAAATAATAGAGAAGAAAACAAATTCAAACAAGGTTCGGTTGACCCAACCTTCTTTCGTAAGAAGGAAGGTAACCACCTTATGATTGTAGAACTATGTCGATGATATCATCTTTGGCTCAACAAATCCCAGCTTAACAGCTGAATTCAGAAAGCTGATGGAGACTAAATTTGAAATGAGCTCAATGGGTCCGATTAACTTTTTCCTTGGTTTGAACATTAGACAGGGACCCGAAGGCATCTTTATAAACCAGGAAGCATACACCAAAACTCTTCTTGCTAAATTTGGTATGATGGGAGACTCAAAGGTCAAAGTTCCAATGGCATTCGGCACCAAACTCACACCTTCCCTGGAAAAACCGGCAGTTGATATTACGCTATACTGCTAGATGATTGGGTCCTTAATGTATGTTACTGCTAGCAGGCTTGATATAATGTTTTCTGTATGTTATTGTGCTAGGTTCCAGGCGAATCCTCGTAAACCACATATGCTTGCAGTGAAAAATATACTCCAGTATCTGAAACGAACCACCTCTCTCGGTCTATGGTATCCATCAAACTCAGGCTTCTTTGTTCAAGCCTTCTCAGATGCAGACCTTGGAGGATGCGGTTTAGACAGGAAAAGCACCACAGGAGGTTGCCAATTCCTTGATGGGAAGTTGGTCAGCTGGCAGTCAAAGAAACAAACCTGCGTTTCTCTTTCTACAACCAAAGCAGTGTACATCGCAGCCGCCTCTTGTACATCTCAAGTCATTTGGATCCAAAGCCAGCTCCGAGATTATGGAATCAACATGAAAAAGATCCCACTATATTGCGATTCAGAAAGTGCAATTAGGATCTGTCATAACCCAGTGCAACACTCTAAGACCAAGCATATAGCACTGAGGTATCACTTCATTAAGGATCATGTGGAGGATGGAAATGTCGAAATTCACTTTGTTCGAACCACTGATCAACTAGCCGATATTTTTACCAAAGCCCTACCTGAAGCAAGTTTCAATAAAATCCTTCAAGGTCTAGGAATGATGGAATCAGAATCGGTACCAAAAACACCATCTCAAAGTTAAAAGTTGGAAGCGAAATGAACCGAACACTCGGTCTATTTCGGGTTCGGTTCACATGGGAACCGAAATGAACCGAACGCTCGGTCTATTTCGGGTTCGGTCCCATTGCACATATTTTCGCTCAATCTCAAAAAGGTGTTGTCTATGGTTGTATACATTTGTACAGTTGTTTTCCAAAAATCCAAAAATATTTTTTTAGGAACTGAAATGAACCGAGCGTTCGGTCCATTTTGGGTTCGGTTCAAATTTTTATTTTATTTTTTGTGTTTTGTTTGGTTTTTCTCTTTTCGAAAAATTTGAAATCTCCAAAAATATTTTCTTACTTTTTCTTTCGTTCTTGTTTAAATATCGATGGGACAGGTTTCGTTCTCACACTTTATACTAACTAGTTAAGCATCCCTAGAAGCATGCTGCTGCATGTAGTCTAAAGCCTCAATTGATTTTGAATAAAGCCTTAATGACTAGGTATATACAAACCTTGTCTTCCCAATAAGGCTGGTACATTTATTCTAATCCTGAGCTACCTTACTCTTTTCTCATATGGGTTAAGAGTTTCCTGCTTTGTCACCATTTTCAGCAGAGGTACTTTAGTTTCTCTTCACCACTTCAATATTTTTCTCCATCAAATTTCGGTCCCATATCGTAACCCTTGACACTCTCAGAAATAACCACTGAGGTTTATGGTTACACAATCTCTGTGTTTATGATCTTAGCCTCGTGTCACTACGTGCTAAGTGAAACCCTAAATTCAATACCTAACATGAATTGACGGTAAACATGAAATCTTTTTCCGTTGTGAGATTCTTATGAAATTGTTATTTACCATAACATTTCTTCCCTTAGAATCCAGTTTTTTTTTTTTTTTTTTTTTTTTTTTTTTTTTTTTTTTTTTTTTTTTTTTTTTTGAGATTTCACAAACACACATCTTGAATGAGTCACTATATACATATTCCAACCTACTTGTTCAACACACCATATCGGTCTCACAGGTACTTCATTTAGTCTCGATCTTATGTCAAGGTCCGGGATTCTAAACTGAAGCGAAAGCCACCCTTTTAAGCCTTATCAAAAGATGCCTTTCAGCACTTCTTAACAAGTGATTGATCATAATTCAACGGGAATCCATACAGACACTTTAAAGTCTCTCTTGACTTTGAAGAAAGTGATTCGTGCCCGGGATCAATTGTTTTGCGTCTATATTGACATCACAAATTCCCACATAAATATCGCTTTATTTCCTTATCTTTGACACTATGCACGAAAATCTTTGATTTTCCAAAAGTCTAGTTCGGTTCCATCATTATCTTTTGTTTGGATGACAGCTATTTAACAGATAAGGTGCTGACTCAGCCGACAGAGTAACGACTTCAATAGTGAGTTGACGGGCACGCGTGCAATACGGAACAGTTTTTCTTTCTCATGCGTAATCATCGGGGTTGCCAACCGTCGCGATTCTGTCACATCCAAAACCGTTTCGTGTATCAAGAAGATTTGGGGGATGATTCTTCTCTCTCCTCTACCCACAGTATAAAAGCAACACTCCTGATTCATTCCACATTTACAGCAATCAAAAATTAAACGAGCAAAATCAGACGATTTATTCTCTACTGTTCATCATCTTGAACATTGCATTCAACAATGGCGGACTCTTCCTCAGTTCAGGAAACCTCTTCTCGCACCAACATTCTTCCCATTCACGCTCAACAAAGCCTGATGACCGATCTAAACCCTAAAGTCTACGAGAATTATATGTATCCCATGGTGGAGTGTCTCAAATACTCTCCACTAGTTCTAGCCCTTTCAAAGGTCGAGATTGTGCCCATGGTATGTCTTTCCCATGTCTTCTCCACTGCTCATTATGATAAATCAGTGGATCGAATCTACTTCGACCTCCTTTCTTACAAGACCTCCATCTCCAAGCAAAGATTCTGCTGGCTTCTAGGGTTTGAACCTGATGAATCTAGGGTTAATCCCGACTCAATAACTGTGGGACAACTATTCTCGATGTTCTACAACATGGGCTACACAGAGATACTCATGACTGTTACCAAGTTCAAAAAGTCGTGTATTCCTCCTCTATGGAACGACTTCTTCACCATTCTGTTCAAGGGGCTATCTGAGCGGAGTTTTGGTTCTGATGGGGCCAGTAAATTGTTCATGACCATTCTCTATGGTCTATACAATGGCATCAACCTCGACTACGGCTCGGTTCTCTGGCAACAACTCATTCAGAGCCTTGCCTCCTCCTCTCGCCATACTGAAGTGTCCTATACCAGATTTTGGACACTGATCACCATGTGGGAAATGGATAAGCTTCATGTTCCTACTGTTGCCGATTCCCTCCTCTCCTCCATCAGTGTCTTCCACACCACCAAGATCATCGTCACTGATCCGACCAAGTTCTCCTTCTTCGGATCCATTTCGGATTCCATGTCCGCTGGTGTGTCCAAGGAGAGTGTTATCATGAAGGCCTACAAGGACTTTCATCCTTCGGGCCCACGGGAACTTTCTGCGGAAATGGTTCAGTCCATCAATGACGCAGATAAACCAGCTGCTAGAGGGAAGAAACCCGAGAAAGGGAAGATTAAGAAAGCAACAAAGGGAGCAAAGGGTCCTTTTCCTAAGAAGCGAAAACCCTCAAAGACAGATCTTCCCCCCCCCCCCCCCCAGTGAAGAAGAAGAAAACTCAACCGAAGAGGAAACTTATTCTCTCTTCTTCATCCAACGATTCAGAGGATAACCAATCTGACTCAGACGAGTCGGCTAGAGGCAATACTCCTCCTCACTTGCCTGCTCATGAGGTACCAGTTTCATCAAAACCTCCTTCTCCTTTTCCTATCCCATACCCTCCATTCCCACCATAACCTCCTCCATTTCCATTCCCTCCATATCTAACCCTATTTCTATTCCCCCCATAACTACCTCTACTACCATTCCACCCACAACTACTTCCATACCACCACCAATCTTCACTGAAGCCACTAAAACCACCACCAGTGAGATTCCAACCAACGTATCTGATACGGGGTTTCGAACTTCACAACCCGAACCTACTTCCGTACCCGAACCCACTTCCACTACCGAACCATCCGCCACACCCTTATCTCCCACTCCCTCTGCCGAAACCGAAACCTTTTTGGGAGGGGAGGATATGATCTTTGATTCCATCTACTACAGCCCCTACCAACTCCAAAGTGATGATGATGATGATGCTCCAGTTACCAAAAAGCACATCAAGGAACTCCACGAGAAGATTGATAATCTTGTGGCTTCTTCCTCTACCTCAAAATCTCACATTTCAGAGGCTGCCATTCAGGGGATGGTGGAATCTCTCTCCAAAGCACATGAAGCCTCCATTAGCTCAGCTGCTGCTGCTATTGAAAAATCTACAAAGGCTAGTGCTGTTGCGACCGAAAAAGTCGAAAAACTATTTCAAGATGCTCATATATGGCTGGAGTCTTTGCAGGCGGCATCCGAAACCAATACCAAGAAGATTCGCACCGTTGTGGAGAAGCTGGTCCATTCTCTCAAAACAGAAAAAGACCACTTTTCCAGCTTCCGTCAGAATCTCAAAGAAGACAATCAGTCTTTTCAGTCTTCGGTTGCGGATCGTCTTCTCACCTTTCAAGCAACTCTTGCCGCCGAGTCTACTACAAAGGATGAGCTTGCTTGTAAATCTTCCGAGCTTAATCTTGCAACTCACCAGCTCTCCCAAGCTGCAAAGGAGATCGATTCTCTTTGGTCTGAGAAAGTTGTGGTTAGGAGTTGTGTTTCGGATGTTCATGGGGCTCTATCCAACATCATCGAAGCCCAGGATCCGATTCTTAACTACTCGGTGAGGCGCACTCTTGCAGAGAAGCTCGCTCCTGCCCTTGCCTTGCTTAGCCGCATTGAAGGGATTCCTGAGCAGGAGGAACATCCAAAACAAGGGGGATAAGGGAAGCCCACAGCTCAATCAAAACCCCCTCCGATTTCTAAAGCTCAATCACTCCCAGTTTCATCACTAGTTCCTCCGAAAGCACCCAAACCAACAACTGTTCCTGAATCAGGTTTGAGTGCTCAAAGCAAAGACAAACAAATCATCGATGACAGTGATGAATGTGAGGATCAAGAACTGATTGCCAGCCTACTGAGGAATCAGGCCAGAGAGAAGGAGTTTGATGAAAATGCTCGTATTGCCAGAGAGGCTGAAGCAAAAGAGAGGAAGATAAAGGAGGCTCATGAACTCCTTGAAAGCAGAAAACTCTATTTCCTCCTTGGACTCTTGAAGAGCTTGTTAAAGAAGCTATCGAGTCCCCCTACACTCTTTGGCTTGAACCAGTGATCTCCTTGGACCGGGTTAATTCGGTGGATTCCCAATTTGACATGCCCTTGACCAGAAAAGCTTTTATCTTCCATGCATTCGCCCACATAGCTGAAGTTCCTCATCCTCACCTGAAGGTTGATAGGGAGCTTGTAGACTTCTATCTAAGGACAGCTCAACCTTAGTATCAGACGTGGAGCGCACAGAAGATCATCAACGTTCGGGTTCTCAAACTTGTTCGGGAGGGTAACTTCACAAATGTCAGATTCAAGGTCTTAAGGGGATTCGACAAAACCGAGCATTCCATCTCTCTAGCTGATCTTCCCAACTTAAACCCTCATGACTAGATAATCTTGCACAACTTTCTTCTTGTTAATGAAGTGGGATATGGTCCGATCATAGATTATTTCAAGAGAATGTTGGTGTGTTATATTTTGGAGGTTGCCAAGCTAGATCAAGAAGTGGCAAATGTTCTCAGGAAAAAGCCCACTATCACTCCAGTCGGTTCTGCAAGTGATTTAAACAGAATGTAGATGGGAAAGATTGATCCTAAACGAAACTCAGTCATGTTCACCAGGGCAGAAGGTCAGAAATGCTTATTTGCTTTGGCTAACAAACATCTTTAAACCACTTCCTGCTTGGAGCATATTCTAGGTATCATCAATCGATGCAAACAGAACTTGGAGAGTGATAAAATACTTCAACGATATGATCAATTGGTACATTCACTTCCGACAAACCCTTCTTGCTATAATTCCCTGCCTATTCAAAACTGTAAAGAAAGCAAGTGCCGCAGGAGTAAGCAAGCTGGAGTGAGGTCTCGCCCCTATTGACGCAAAGGGGGAGATTGTTGGGTATTTGGTGTTGCGTCTTGGGCTCGTCTCCTAGCCCCATTTTGTATCCGGTATGGGCCTGTCCATCCGTGACTTATTTGTTAGGGTTTGTGTATTAATAGATGCTTGCATGCATCTTTTCCATAACTGATAGATCGTTTTTACGTGTGATTTAGAAGATATCTTTTGTAACCCTAAAATCCTCTACAGTGGAAGTTCTTAATCAAGCTCTGCTGAGGATTGAAAGTTATAATCATTCGACACATTCAGATCCATACTTGTGTATTGTTTCATTGTTTTCGTTCATTGTTTACCTGTTACATAGATCTAATCGATCAAAGAGTTTATAAATCTCATCAGAAAACATAGAACCTAGGTTTATAGGGTTGCATGTACACCATATGAGTGTTAGAATGCTCAAAACCCGTCAGTGGTATCATATCAAGGTTTGTTTTCTTGTTATACTTGCTTAAACTGCTGAAAAATCGAATTTTGGTGTTGTCTGCACAACAGACTCACCGAGTCCATTGATAGACTCGACGAGTCCAAGGAAAAAAGCATCCAACTCATCAACTTTATTCATGCACTCGATGAGTTGTACCCCCAGACAACATATATTTGACTGTTTTGGCTGGAATTGGACTAGTAACATTACCCTAAGCTGTTTTTGGACTTATAAACTTATTTTTGATGTGGTAATGTTTATACTAATCCAATTTCAAAGATAATTGTCAATAGATTCATGTTTTGTATTAGTTTAAGTGTTATGCTAATTACATGAAAAAGTTTGATTCCAATTATCTTGTTCATATGAGTTGCTTAGATTAATAGAAAAAGGTTGATTGATTATGTGTCTTTGATCCATTTTAATCTAAGAATTGATTGTAAAATGTGTTTGTGTAACTTGTCCTCAAGTTACATGAAAAGTCACATTAAAGTTTCTTAAAACTCATAAAAGTTGGCAATGGTTACAAAATGAAGAGTCTTGTCCTCATTAAATGGTTTTATGACTCCATAACTTGTCCTCAAGTTATGGAGGTTCAAGAGTCACTTCATTAAATCATTAAAATGTGTAATCTTAATTAGTTCCATAAGTTACAAAGAAGAAGAGTTACATTCTTTAATAGTTTAAAGTCCTCCATAACTTGTACTCAAGTTATGGATCTTGAAGAGTTTTTAATTAAAACTACTTTAAACACATAAGTTATGGAATTAATTAGTTTTGAATATTTTCAAAACTTGCCCTCAATTTTTGGAATTTGAAAAAGTTTTCTCTTATGAATACTTTAATTCCAACTTTAGCCCTTAGAATTTTAAGAGTTAAAATTCAACCCTTATACTTTATAATATTATAAGTATATATATATATATATATATGTATGTATGTATGTATGTATGTATGTATAAGAGCAATTCAATCTTACCGTTAGTAGGCCTCATTCATGAAGTCGGTCTATAAGGGGGCTATAAGGTTACTGCCTATAAAATGGCAGTTTAATGGGTGTCCACTCTCACCCACCGTTTCCTTGACTGGTGGAGGGTCGTTAGCCGAATGGGTAGGACAAAGACAATACATTCTCCCTTCATTAAAAGTATTAATGATAAATACTAAGTAACTAAACCTTTTATAAATACCCAATCTTAGTTACTTAGGAAAAGGTGAATAAGGTGCTAGTCCATGAAATTACACTTTGCACTTTGTTTAAGTCGGTTAGTGGAGTGTGTGTGGTTAACCGGTACACTAATTTGTATTTAATAAGGTAGGCAAAGGGTAACTTAATGTTTATCATAGTATCGATGGAGCGTGTATGGTTAACCGGCACACCGATTGAGGGGTAAACACTTAAGGGTACCAAGTAATTTGCATGGTTACTTCACACCTTGTTTTGTGATCCTCAGCATCCCAGTCACAAAACCTGAAGGGCACACTCGAGATTGAAACATGACATTGAACAATTTAATGAATCTCAAAAGATCTAGGAGTTTCAAATCCAATTAAAAAAAACCCAATAATTTATTTCGTTTTTCATGGTGGAAATTGGTGAATCGTCATTCACCTACCTTCAAATATTCTATAGCTTGGATTACGGCATCCCTCTTCCAAGTTAAAAAATTGTGTTGGGTCCTAGCCTTAATATTTCATATTGGGTGTTATATTAAGGACTTTAAATCAACTATCTTGAATATCTCCCAAAAAGATGTCTGGTTCATACATCTATGATCTTCCTAAGACTCTTGAAACGTCACCTCCTCCAATTATTCACCTTTACCCACAAGTTCAAGGTCACTCAAGCCCTATTGGTAAGCAAGGTCTATGTGTGGTCGTATCTTGGAGATTAAGTCACATATTTACAAGTCGGGAGAGTTGAGTGTCAAAGTCTTGAGAAATTTGGTGGTTCAATCACTTTCTAAGTCACATATTGAGTTCCTTTGGGACTCCTATGAAACAGACTATGACAAGACCCTTAATAATCTTATCTATTTGCTTAGTGTTGCCGAATCAACAATGATTTGGAAGGCTAGTAAAGCAAATTAGATTAGAAGATCAACTTCCCAAAACTTTATGGACATTGACAATGGTGACACTGGAAATCCAGAAAAAGCATTCTCTTCCTAATGGAAAGGGATCGACCATAGTCAACTCGGTTGATCAAATGGTAAAGAGAAAAGCTAAGTCTATGATAGTCGTATGTACCATTACAAAAGGGTCCATTTTGTTAAAAATGCCAAAGGAAAGGGCACTGTTTGCGAAGCTGCCAAATTTACCTAAGGATGTTAAAGTCAATAAGTTTGACTTTACTTCAGGTAAAGTCCATTATCTAACTCTGTTAAGCTCCTATTTGGAGATTCTTATTACATAATGTGACTGAGTCACATATTTATGTTTTAAGAATCAAAGAAAAGGTGAAGAAGGAAGTATATGTTGATTTTAATCGCGAAGATGAATTTCGATCGCATGGTTTGGTGATTAGAATTTTGAGTTGTTACTTAGGAGTTATGATATATTGCTTAGGAATAGATAACAACAAAGTTTTCATGTGCTTTTACACTGTAAGGATAGTTTTTCCGCAAAGCTTTTAAAATAAAAGGAAAAATTTAGATTTTATTTATTTTAAAGTATCCTTAGAATGGCATTTGTGAAAAAGTTTTGTTGATTATAAGATTCCGTTAATAGCAAGAGTGGAAATATGAATTTGATTCTTTCATTTGTGGTAGTGTCTAAATTTACCAAATAAGGAATGATTCTCATCACCCAAGTTTCAATTGGACCGAAACTTGGAATCATGCAAGTTGTATAGTATGATGAATGAGAAGTTTCAAGCATTGGAAAATTAAGATTAATTACTTGTTCACATGGATGTGTGAGTCAAGTAAAGGACTAAGGGATCAAGTAAACACTCTTGTGCACTGATCAAACCTACCACAAATGATCGTTAAGACTATTTGTCATGATTTACTAAAGTTTAGTAAATACGATTATACTTACAAGCTTCAATATAATTCTGAGACACTGGAAAGTTTCAATGTATGACAGAACGAATAAGAAGAATCAAATTAGGCAGAAGGATAAAAGTTTTTCAAATCTGAAAAAGATGGGATAGTACTTTAGTATCATGTTTTAAGATCATCTTAATGATTTTGAGACCTTATCACAATTCATCCTCTAAGTGCATTCTAATAGTTAAGAAGAGGAGTTATGAATTGTTGAAGTGGTTAAATCAAGAAGATGATTCATACTATGTTCCAAAAGCAATTATTAGAGTTATACTTTAAGATTGTAACTTGAGTGACATGTCTTAAAGAAAGTTTAAAACACTTGGCAAATGTAAGAGTAAAAGTTTTCTACTCTTGTACATTTGAAATTGGCAAGCTATGATGTTTTTGATAAAACAAAGACCAACTTAGGCCAATTGTGTGAAGCGTTTGTCTTGATAAAGAATCCGCACTATCTCTTGGTTATTTGGAAAGATAGTCTTATATGTCAACATGACAGTAGGAGTCTAAAAGATCCTAAAAGGGTTTCAAGATCTAATCAAGAATAAAAACATGTAGTTTAACATTAGCACACGACGTGAGGTTTATAACCTATCGTGTTGACATATTTCTATTTTTGTGCCCATTCCAGTTAAAGTTGGATTTGCATATGAGTTCTTAGAGTTCTCAATTGGTTGCATAACTACTTGGAAGCAATGGCAAGCCCTTGAGCTGCCAGGTGGCAAGAAATTAAGACTGAGTTCAGTCCATATGAGTTTGGATTTGTCATTATCCTTGTCTTGTGACTAAGGTTTTGACAGTTCACATGGATAATAACACATACACCATAAAATCTAAGGGTCATAAGGTTTCTCTCCGATTCATGCAAATGATGGTGAGGAAACACTTCCACCAAGTAGATTTTAAGTAGATAGCAATTGTGATATTTGCAATTCTCAAAGTCGTTAGTGGAGCGTGCGTGGTTAATCGACACACTAACATGGACTTATGAGAAATGGCAATGGTCTAAACAATTGAGACTATGATTACGGAATCCCTTTTCATAGTTCTGACATTGTTTAGACACACCCTTGAGCTATCTAAGAGAGGTGTATGATTTTGATAGTCTTATCAAAGAAATCTAGTATCAGAAATCTAAACTTTGGTAAGAAAGTCAATAAACTATTGATGTCTAGAGGTCCAGCTGTTCTATGGATACATGTCAAAGCTAGTGGGAGCATAAGTGTTATGCTAATAATCATCATGTTAGTGGGAGCATAATAATCATTCTAAAGAGCTTATATTGAGATTTTAATCACTTTTAGTTAAGAATATATATATATATATATATATATATATATATATATATATATATATATATATATATATATGAATTTCATGTTGGATTGGTTCAACTTAAGGAAATTCTATATATGTTGCGTTCTCAGAATTTGTTTATGACTACGACATCCCTCTTCATAGTTTGAATTTTGAGAGCATGGCAAGTTAAAATTTTATAGCATGAATCGTATCCCATATGCTTCGGGTATAGGACCAATTACATATCTTATAATATTTATCCATTCTAAATTTTCCAAATGCTTAGGGTATTAAGAGGGAAAAGGAATAGGACTGGATATGGCTAAAATGATTAAGCAATTGTCAAGGACAATCTGAGGTTTACCGAAGATTGGTTACTCATGGAAAATTGGAAGTATAGAGCTAGGACCATATTAACATATTTTGAAAAGAGGCAAATGTTGTTCAGAAGTGATAGTCAAAATGGGAATATGGAATTGTTTCCATAGGTGGAAGTTATTGTTTTAATCTGTGTAAGATTAGTGTACTTAATGCAAAGAAGGATGTTCAAAGGAATGTACTTTGAATTTGAGACTTCGTTTCCATGGAATTGCTCTCCATTGGAATACTTTGTAATGTCTGTTGCCAAGTCTTTGTGACTTTTGTGCATAGTCATTTCAAAGGGATCATTGCATATGAGCTTAGAATCTAACAGATTATAGTAAATGGCAAGAGTTTGGCATTCTTACATTTACTATAAGGATTTGGGATTGTGAAATAGAATCGTTGAAATATTGACAATCGATCTATTTCACAAAGTAAGGATCATAGACAAACATAGAGTTCATAACTGGTGATGGCAAAGCTATTATTTGGAAAACATAGTGTACATGCTTGGAGCATTGGACACCTAGTGTTTTAATTCAAGTATAAAGTTGATAAAACCAAAACAATGAATAACAAGTAATCAGAATGGTGATAAATAGAAAGTGTTTTATTTATATTCATAGGTTTTGATACCATATTAGATTCATTTATTCTTGTGTTTCACTTTGCATGTTTTGACTTCCATAATAACTAGGTTATTCTTCTGGAATGACTAAGTTATTCAAACCATCCACAGTCGGTCATATCTTGGAAGTAGATATGAATGAAGACTATCATGGGTTGGTTTGTAGAGGTCCAAGTTGGTGGACAAAGTTGTGCTACAATACTTATGAGTGCTCATAAGTTCTGAGTATTGGATTCAACCCGCGTTCATTTGAATCACTACGTGGATTTTATCACGAGTGATCATGAGACGATAATATCTTATATTCTTCAAACCTAGAGATATGAGTTGTTACTATAAGTTGGTTGTACATTGATTGCATGAAAATGCATTCGGTAACTCGGTGTTATAAAACATGCATTTGTGTATGATTCAACAAGTAGTAGAACAAGCCATATGAGTCGAAGTTTATCCATTCCTTTTACCTTCGGGATAAAAGCGATATCTGTGGGCCCCTCGATGATTTAATGATGACACATGTGAGTGCTTGTCAAAGCCAGGACTGATTTGATTTGTTCAATCAGTCAGTCGTCATGAATCGGAAATCGGGAAACAACAAATGGATAGAGAGAATGATTATAATCCATGTCTCAGTCCATATGATATCTAGAATGGAGGAATATATGATCCCTTATCTAATGGACAAGTCATTGACAAGGTCAGAGTTCGACAGCGACTTTAAGAGCTACGATTGCCATTTAGGTTTTGAAGTCATACTAAATAATAGTTTTAGACTTATCCAAGTGGGAGACTGTTGGATTAATGTCTAAGTTCATAACTATATTTGGTATGTACTTGACCTGACCCGGCATGGTCCATTTGGGTTGCACTTCATCGACATAATTTATATGGATAGTCTTTTGAGAATAGTATATTTATGATTAATATTAATATATTATAATTCCTAATATATTAATATGGAATCATATTATTTAATTAGTATTGATCAAGAATTAATTAAGTGATAAAAAGGAACTAATTAAATATAGACTCTTATATATATGGAATGGGCCAAGTTCATTTAGGTTGGGCTAAGCTATCATGGATAGTCCATGGAGCTTTTAACCCATGGATCCTATGTAAATGAAAGGTCATGGGTATTAGGGTTTACATGGATGTAACGCTAATCCTCCATAATATACAAAGGTGTCCTTGATTAAAAAAAATTGGCACTAGTGTATGGAAATAAGAGTGGGCCGATTTTAGTGTGCATACATATTCTCTCAAGTTCTTCCAAGGTGTTTTGGTGATTTGTGATTCCACTTGAGGCTTCCACACTATTGGGGCTAAGCTCTTAAAGCTTGAAGACATCAAGCTACATCAAAAGGTATGTCATCTAAATAGAACTTTGTAGTATAGGTGCTTGATAATATGTTAGTTAGGATGCAACCTTGGTATATTTAATATTTGCATGTATAATAGAGAAAACATAGATCCAAGTTTTAAAGGGTTTCATGTACACCATAGGAGTGTTAGAGTGCTCAGGGATTACTAAGCAGATCAGATTGGATTCATCATGGTCTCGGACCCGAGACACTCGAGTGATGGAGTAGGGTGTAACAACCCGAAGTTTTCCATCGTCGAAAACACGTTCTACCCGTAAAAATTCACCGTTAATCAATTCGTTCCGTTTTCGTTTTGGGTTAAATTAATTAAACTTATATGTTTATTATAATCTAATGAGTGTCCAAACCCCTTTGGAACTCATGAAATTAACCCAAAAATGTTTATTTCAAAAAGTTTAGAAACGTCCCCGCCGAGTTACGGAAACTTAATCGGGTGCGACCTAAAACCCCGTTTAATGCCGGTATCGGGTAGAATTCCACCGAGTCCAAGTTTTGGGACCTATTTAAACGTGTTTAAACATTCATTTGAAGCTTTTGCTTCCTCTCTCTACTCTCTCTTTAACCTCTCTCCTAAATCCAAGTTTAAGGGTCCAAATCATCAATTTAATGCTCTAAATCTTTGAGGTACCTTCCCTAACTTGTTATGCAACCTCTCTAGCCTTAAAAGTCGAGTTTAAACCATGGATTAGGGCCATTATCACGAGTCTACGGCCCTAGAACAGTCCTAGGCCGTAAACTCATATAAATGGGGTTTTTGTAGCAACAAAACCCTTCCAAACCACAATTGGACCTTAGATATGGCTAGACGACTTTATGGAATGGACCTAGAATGCCTTAAACCATGATTTAGAGCCTTGTTCATGTGTTTACGGCCCTAGAACAGTGCTAGGCCGTAAACACATATAAATGGGGTTTTTTATGCCCTTAAACTCTTCCAAAACAACAATGAGGCTTAGATACGACTTGTAGAATTATGGTTTTGGCCTTGGAACACCTTGAACATAAATTTTGAGGAGTAAATGGGATTTTACGGCCAAGGCACATGCTTGGGCCATAAAATCAATGTTCTTGGGGAGTAAACTCCTCTAAATGTGTTAAAATGCCACTTTAACACACCTAAAGCCTTGGGATAAATTCTAGAAGTGTTTATAAACAAGTACTGGACCTTAAAACATAATAAATCACACATCAAGGGAGTTCTCGGCCATGAGGGGGGTTCATGGGCCGTAAACTCCAAAAACCTTGTCCAAAGTCCCTCAAAAATCCATACAAGGTTAGGAAAAATCCTTAGAATCACATGTGATTGATTAAGGACCAAAAACATTAAGGATTCTATGTATGGGGGAGTTTACGGCCGTAAACTCCATGTTTACAGCCGTAAACTCCAATAAATGGTCCCTATGTGTGTTATAATCCATTCCAAAGCCAAAAACCCAAGTCTAGCAATTATCCCCGAATGTTTGAAGCCATTTTGCACCATAAACCACCCCACCATGAGTTTACGGCCGTAAAATCATGGGGAATGGGTGTTATGGGCTGAAAACTCTAGTATGAGTTTACCCTTGAAGAGTAAACTCCATTTCCCGGTCATACAAGTCCTTAAAAGCCACCCGGGTCTTTCCAAACACTTGCAATGGGGTGTTTCTGCGACTAAAAGTTTTTGTCCCTAACAATTAAGTAATCTAAGTCCTAATTAGATACAAATGTGTATCTTTGCATTATACATAGGAATCTCGTACGTTTGCAAGCCCCGAACCAACGTTTAGCATCCGAAATCGTTACGTTTCTCGTCCGGTGAGTTCATACCCCTACCCTTTTTCAATGGTTTTTCAATGTCTTCAGGGGGGGGGGGGGGAATAAAAGCAAACTATAAATGTTTTCAATACATAACATTGATGTATTTCAAATAATATTTGGCAAACTTATAAATACCATTACCCCTTATGTATTATGCTAAGCATAAGGGATGATTTATCAACTACAACTATATGAATTTCAGCTAAGGAAATAACCAAACTAATCAAATTATTATGGGAATAATTTGGGGTTCTTTAGTTCTTGTTTCATCACGTACCGATATGTATATAAAGTTATTAGATAAACTATGTCTGGTTCAGTTTATCTCCGTTTCATTTTGAATGTATTGCCAGATGATTTCATTGTATATAGCTGTATTCACTGTATTATGTTTCATAATCTTTTGTATGTTTGATATCATATGAGAACCTTGTGAATAGTTTATTACTAGCTTGTGAGTTCATCACTACCCTTTATGGATGATCAGTAAATCCTCCCCAGAAGTGTAACCAGAGTCTCCTGGAGGGAGAGCAAGGAATTTGTGAATAGATCTATTCGGGACTGATAATCCTACACCTTAACTGCTAGCTACAGTTAGGCGGGCATGCCTGGGGTGACAAATTTTTGGATATCGTCCGACGTCTGACAAACGTCAAGGAGGTCTCGTTGTCGTATTACCATGGTTACCCGACTCACAATACGTATTAATATAAGTTTATTAACGGTATCGCTTTGGGTTTGGTTTTGACTATGTTTTGATTCCATATCTACCTTCTATCCATAGTTTCCATGTCTAGTACAGGATGATGGTCCCATGGTTTTCAGTCTATTGGTCTTATATCGAATGCGGGATGGTAGTCCCAGGGTCTTTAACTTATATCTAGTACCGGATACTAATACCATGATTTCAACCTATATCTTGTACGGGATGGTAGTCCCATGGTTTAGAATCTATATCTAGTACGGGATGGAAGTCCCATGGTTTTCAGTCTATATTTCAATGAATATCAAACTATACCATATCTAGTACGGGATGGTAGTCCCATGGTTTCCAATCTATGTTTCCATGAATATCAAACTATATTATATCTAGTACGGGACGGTAGTCCCATGGTTTTCAATCCATGTTTTCATGTATATTAAACTGTCTTGTACTTAGTACGGGATGTGAGTCCCATGGTTTTCAAACTACTTTCCATCTATAGATCGCATATTTCAAACTAATTCATATCTAGTTCGGGATAGTAATCCCATGATTCTCATTATATAGTTTTATGTATTAAACTATAATCCGTAATATACAACCGGTCTTACATTCAGGAAAGTATGGGACTTTCCTGGGGAAGCATTGAACATAACTACATTTTACAGATACATCTTTTACAGTAATAACCAACAGTCAAGAAAGTATGGGACTTTCCTGGGGAAACGTTTACATAACTAGAACAGGGTAACAAACAGAATAACTTTACATCTTTCACAATTGGTAACAAACAATCAGGAAAGTATGGGACTTTCCTGGGAATACGTTGGTACATAACCAGAACAATATGTCAAACCAGATAACCTAATTGTACATTTACATAAGAGAAAACATGTTTTTAGTGTACAACTTTACTTTACATGTTGACAAACGATAACAAACCTTTTTAAGAAAATATGGGATTTTCTTGGATAACAAACCTTTTTGGAAAACTAAAAGAAATTGGTACATTTTCAGAAAACAAACATCTTATGAACTCACCAGCTTTATGCTGATTTACAAACCGCTTGTATTCTCAGGTCAGCGATAGACAGGTACCCAACAATCCTTTTGGAGAAGACGGAGCGTACTGAAGATCTCGTCTTTACTTTTGTTAATATGATGCATATGTATATCACTTGTACAACTTTACTTTTGAAACAAATGTAAATTTCTATATGTAATGTAATGGTTGTTTACTTTACTTACTATGTGCATTGGATTTGATACTCAACGTAGAGTCCGCCCCGGAAATGTTTCCGCCTTCGGTTTTCAGGGTGTGACAAATTGGTATCAGAGCCCTTGTTTATAGTGAATGAAGTATACCAAACCTTACGTGGTATAAATCTATAAACACTAAAGGGCCTAAGTGCTCTGAATTAAAAGTATCTTCAAACTACAAATATTTTCAAAAGTATACAAGTATACCGAACCATCAAGATCAGTAACTACAAGTAGAACAGAACATAATTGGGTGTTGTGTACTACGGTTAAACCTGGGTAGTTATGTAGTCGTGTCTAGGGTCAATATAGCCTGGCCAACTATATTCATTCGAGACACGGCCAATATGTGCTTGGGAGTGACTGTGGTGTGCGGCATGCCTAAAACTTACCCAATACCCAAACAATGAGTCGTCGTTGCAACGAGACAAGAAATACTATGGGAGTATTTCTCGAGTCAATCCTTTGTAGAAAATCCTCGTATATGCGTTGTTATTTGATCATTCCTCTAGCGATAAAATGTTCTGCCTTGATAACTCTTTCCTGCTTTACCGCATGATATAATGCTATATCTGTCTTGATGAGATATCCCTGTTCCATATCTCTTGATTCAATTCAGAGGACTTATGATACTCTCTTTCCTGATCTTTTTAGATCACGATGCCTCCAAGAAAGAGACCCAACTCGAAGAACAATGACAATCAACCTCCGCCACCACCTCCTCCTCAATTTGATCTTGCATCACTTTAGACAGTTCTGACTGCCGCAATGGTGGCAGCCATGTCACAAATGAACCCTGGTAGTTCAGGAGGTGGTCCCCAGCCCCAAAACCCAGAAGACAGCTAGGGACACCAAAGAGGGAGTTCCTATAAAGACTTCATGAACGCGAAACCCACATCCTTCGATGGCACTGGAGGTGTCATTTCCCTAACTTGATGGTTCGAGAAAATCGAATCAATCTTCGAAATATGTGCCTGTTCGGAGTCTGACAAAGTAAAGTTTGTCGCCTGCACCTTCCTTGACAAAGCCCTGACTTGGTGGAACGGCTGAGTCAAATCCTTAACTCTACCTGTAGCAAATGCTATGGGTTGGGAAGCTATGAAGGAGCTTCTGCTCGCAGAGTATTGCCCTCGGGGCGAAATTCAGAAGCTAGAACACGAACTCTGGAATCTAAAGATGAAGGGTTCCCACATAGCCGCTTATACCTTAAGATTCGATGATCTGGCGTTACTCTGTCCGAGAATGGTTACCCTGGAAAGTAAAAAGATTGAGAGGTTCATCTGGGGGTTGACCCAGCTAACTAAAGGGAATGTCTTGGATGCGAAGCCAGACACCTATGATAGTGCAAAATGTCTTGTGCAAATCCTGATCGATCATGAAGACAACTCTGATGAGGAGGCCACCACTCCTGAGCAAGTCACAAGTGGAGGTGGAAGTAAAAAGAAATTCTAGAATAAGCGGAAGGCCCAAAGTACGCAAGGTTCCTCTAAGAAACAACAAACGGTAGCAGTCCATGCTGCTACTGCCCCTGTTGTTGTTTCAGCTATCGGGTCCACGGTCCAAACTCCTACCAGTGGATACATCGGTACCCTTCCTTGGTGCGGTAAGTGCAGCTACCATCACCATATCCCTGGTCCATGTTGCGAAAGGATCTGTGACAATTGTGGCAAGAAGGGCCATCTTGCTTGAACCTGCAGAAAACTAGCCAAATCAACAAACCAATCATCCGAAGCGGGAATCAGTCCAGCTTGCTACAATTGTGGCGAAGTAGGCCACTTCAAAAGAAATTGCCCTAAAGCAGCAACAACTGGCAACACCGGAAGAGTCCTAGCAATAGGACGAGAGGAGACAACTGCTGATCCTACTGTCGCCGCAGGTATACTCCTCTTTGACAACTCTTATACCTGCAACTCTTTTTGATTCTAGTACCAGAAGGGTAACCTGTTATCTATCTATTCGAAAACCTGTCTAAACTTAATCTTTTGTTGGTAATCGAAAATGTGTACCGTCGAGACGGCTAACCAGCAAGATAGAGAACACTAACTTCGTACCTATAGATTGTATTCTCAGTCCGGAGGATCATTCTGTTCCATTCGATTAAATGGGAAACTTTTCACGAAATGCTTTGATGCGATGTTTGACATGAAATGACCAAGCTTCATTCATGTTGTTATCCTTGGTTTCTAAATGGTCGCCCGTCTAGATATTTCCCCCGACCCGACTCTCGTGATCTTCGGCATCAAACCTTCGTATCATTTCATACTTTAAAGCTCGAAAAGTTTTCCTGATAAGAATTGCAATGTATCCCTCGTTCCTGTGATCATCGGGAAACGAGAAGTCTGCGGCTCTTTTTCCTAAATGTCTTTCCCGAAGGATTCCGAGAATTCCTTCCGAACGTATAGCCAAGTCTCATGCTGGTCTAATCTTTGGAACTACCTCGTGACCAAACCACAGTGAGGATGATGTGTTCAAGATGGTGACCAAGAATTAATATGATCACTACGGGTTAGTAGTGGTACCCTTTCGGTCAAATCATTCTCCTTGATCATATAGCTAAGTAAAGCAGTCATTCTCGTGAACCTTTCCAACAACTAAGGCGATAGGGAATTAGTCGGCATCAGAGATACCCATAGAAACCCATCGATTATTATTGCCTACATATCCATAAATTTCTTCTAGAACCATCAGACCCTTCGTGATCCTCGTAGAATCGATTCTGCAATCTTCAAACTTCGGCTACCCTCAGAACTTAGTAACATACATCCAGTACTTCACGTCTCGAATCCTTAGAAGTACCTACCTGACGAAACCCTAGTGATTTCTTTGAGGAGATCGAATTCATCAAGGGTTGGAACCTCCATGGTAAAACCGATTGAGATCGTGGATTGAGAGAGTTAACGTATGAAACAAAGACACGTCCCGATAGTGAGGGTTCGCTGGAGCGCCCAGCGGAGACCCGATTCCACTTGAGAGCGTGAAAATCCGAGGCAACAAATCTATCCATATCTCATTCCAATTCATGATCTATATCTTAATCTTTGAATTTCGGGACGAAATTCCCTCTAACGGCCCTAGAACTCTTTAACCTCTCTCCTAAATCCATGTTTAAGGGTCCAAATCATCAATTTAATGCTCCAAATCTTTAAGGTACCTTCCCTAACTTGTTATGCAACCTCTCTAGCCTTAAAAATCGAGTTTAAACCATGGATTAGGATATTATCACGAGTCTACGGCCCTAGAACAATCCTAGGCCGTAAACTCATATAAATGGGGTTTTTGGAGCAACAAAACCCTTCCAAACCACAATTGGACCTTAGATATGGCTAGACAACTTTATGGAATGGACCTAGAATGCCTTAAACCATGATTTAGAGCCTTGTTCATGTGTTTACGGCCCTAGAACAGTGCTAGGCCGTAAACACATATAAATGGGGTTTTTTATGCCCTTAAACTCTTCCAAAACAACAATGAGGCTTAGATACGACTTGTAGAATTATGGTTTTGGCCTTGGAACACATTGAACATAAATTTTGAGGAGTAAATGGGATTTTACGGCCAAGGCACATGCTTGGGCCATAAACTCAATGTTCTTGGGGAGTAAACTCCTCTAAATGTGTTAAAATGCCACTTTAACACACCTAAAGCCTTGGGATAAATTCTAGAAGTGTTTATAAACAAGTACTGGACCTTAAAACATAATAAATCACACATCAAGGGAGTTCACGGCCATGAGTGGGGTTCATGGGCCGTAAACTCCAAAAACCTTGTCCAAAGTCCCTCAAAAATCCATACAAGGCTAGGAAAAATCCTTAGAATCACATGTGATTGATTAAGGACCAAAAACATTAAGGATTCTATGTATGGGGGAGTTTATGGCCGTAAACTCCATGTTTACAGCCGTAAACTCCAATAAATGGTCCCTATGTGTGTTATAATCCATTCCAAAGCCAAAAACCCAAGTCTAGCAATTATCCCCGAATGTTTGAAGCCATTTTGCACCATAAACCACCCCACCATGAGTTTACGAGCGTAAAATCATGGGGAATGGGTGTTATGGGCCGAAAACTCTAGTATGAGTTTACCCTTGATGAGTAAACTCCATTTCCCGGTGATACAAGTCCTTAAACGCCACCCGGGTCTTTCCAAACACTTGCAATGGGGTGTTTCCGTGACTAAAAGTGTTTGTCCCTAACAATTAAGTAATATAAGTCCTAATTAGATACAAATCTGTATCTTTTCATTATACATAGGAATCTCGTACGTTTGCAAGCCCCGAACCAACGTTTAGCATCCGAAATCGTTACGTTTCTCGTCCTGTGAGTTCATACCCCTACCCTTTTTCAATGTTTCGGGGGGGGGGGGGGGGGGGAATACAAGCAAACTATAAATGTTTTCAATACATAACATTGATGTATTTCAAATACTATCTGGCAAACTTATAAATATCATTACCCCTTATGTATTATGTTGAGCATAAGGGATGATTTATCAACTACAACTATATGAATTTCAGCTAAGGAAATAACCAAACTAATCAAATTATTATGGGAATAATTTGGGGTTCTTTAGTTCTTGTTTCATCACGTACCGATATGTATATAAAGTTATTAGATAAACTATGTCTGGTTCAGTTTATCTCCGTTTCATTTTGAATGTATTGCCAGATGATTTCATTGTATATAGCTGTATTCACTGTATTATGTTTCATAATCTTTTGTATGTTTGATATCATATGAGAACCCTATGAATAGTTTAGTACTAGCTTGTGAGTTAGTCACTACCCTTTATGGATGATCAGTAAATCCTCCCCGGAAGTGTAACCAGAGTCTCCTGGAGGGAGAGCAAGGAATTTGTGAATAGATCTATTCGGGACTAATAATCCCACACCTTAACTGCTAGCTATAGTTAGGTGGGCACGCCTGGGGTGAAAATTTCTGGATATTGTCCGACGTCTGACAAACATCAAGGAGGTCTCGTTTTCATATCAGCATGGTTACCCGACTCACAATACGTATTAATATAAGTTTATTCACGGTATCGTTTTGGGTTTGGTTTTGACTATGTTTTGATTCCATATCTACCTTCTATCTATAGTTTCCATGTCTAGTACGGGATGATGGTCCCATGGTTTGCAGTCTACTGGTCTTATATCTAATGCGGGATGGTAGTCCCAGGGTCTTTAACTTATATCTAGTACCGGATAGTAATCCCATGATTTCAACCTATATCTTGTACGGGATAGTAGTCCCATGGTTTAGAATCTATATCTAGTACGGGATGGAAGTCCCATGGTTTTCAGTCTATATTTCAATGAATATCAAACTATACCATATCTAGTACGGGACGGTAGTCCCATGGTTTCCAATCTATGTTTCCATGAATATCAAACTATATTATATCTAGTACGGGACGGTAGTCCCATGGTTTCAATCCATGTTTTCATGTATATTAAATTGTCTTGTACTTAGTATGGGATGTGAGTCCCATGGTTTTCAAACTACTTTCCATCTATAAATCGCATATTTCAAACTAATTCATATCTAGTTCAGGATAGTAATCCCATGATTCTCATTATATAGTTTTATGTATTATACTATACTCCGTAATATACAACCAGTCTTACATTCAGGAAAGTATGGGACTTTCCTAGGGAAACATTGAACATAACTACATTTTACAAATACATCTTTTACAGTAATAACCAACATTCAGGAAAGTATGGGACTTTCCTGGGGAAATGTTTACATAACTAGAACAGGGTAACAAAAAGAATAACTTTACATCTTTCACAATTGGTAACAAACAATCAGGAAAGTATGGGACTTTCCTGGGAATACGTTGGTACATAACCAGAACAGTATGTCAAACCAGATAACCTAATTGTCATTTACACAAGAGAAAACATGTTTTTAGTGTACAACTTTACTTTACATGTTGACAAACGATAACAAACCTTTTTAAGATAATATGGGATTTTCTTGGATAACAAACCTTTTTGGAAAACTAAAGGAAATTGGTACATTTTCAGAAAACAAACATCTTATGAACTCACCAGCTTTATGCTGATTTTCAAACCGCTTGTATTCTCAGGTCAGCGATAGACAGGTACCCAGCAATCCTTTTGGAGAAGACGGAGCGTACTGAAGATCTCGTCTTTACTTTTGTTAATATGATGCATATGTATATCACTTGTACAACTTTAATTTTGAAACAAATGTAAATTTCTATATGTAATGTAATGGTTGTTTACTTTACTTACTATGTGCATTGGATTTGATACTCAACGTGGAGTCCACCCCCGAAATGTTTCCGCCTTCGGTTTTTGGGGTGTGACAGTAGGGCGATGTGGCCCAATTCAACCCATGAATCATGAGTACGTTGGGCGTACTCCCATTTCTCAAACTTCAAAAATTCGTATCTTTCGCATACGAACTTCGTTTTTGATGTTCTTTATATCCACGCGTAGGTGAGACTATGATCTACAACTTTCATTTAGACTCCGTCGGCTAATTTTGACTTTATTTTTATTATTATATTTTTAACAGGCCGGGATAGGAAAGGTTCGTTAAAAACTCATAACTTCTTCATACGACGTCTGTTTGCATCTGTCTTTTTATTGTTGAACTACTATTAACCAGATCTTCGATTCTCGTTTAGATTGTTTCGGCTAAAAATCAGTTGATCTAAATTTCGAGTTTCGGGCTGCATACCGTTAAGCTAAAACTTAGAAAAATCATAACTTCCTCATACGAAGTCAGATTTGGACATTCTTTTTATGCACGCTCTCGGTTTAACGAACAATAAGACTTTTGTTTTGATCACTAAGGCTAAAAATCGCTCTATCGTAAACTCACTTTTTACGTCGCACAACGTTGTGCCGGTTCTATCGCGAAACTTCGACAAATCATAACTTCTTCGTTATAACTTGGATTTCGACATTCTTTATATTTCCGGAAACCTTGCCACAACCATTAAAACTTGATGTTTAGATATCAGGCTTATCTAATATTTTATTTTACGCTTATTTTTATTCTTAATTCATTTAAGCCACACAATTAAGCAATAAACACATAATACTTAAATAATACATTTCTATTACTTTAAAATGAGTTACAAAGGTAAACCTAGACTATTACATCAATATTAATGCCTAGCCTAGAAACACGGACGTTACAATTCTCTCCCCCTTAGGATGATTCCGTCCCCAGAATCACACATCGACAAACAAATGCGGATAGCGGCCCATCATGTCACTCTCTGTTTCCCAAGTGAGATTTGGCATATTTGTATATTTCCAATGGACAAGCACTAATTTGACCATCTTACATTGTAACTTCTTAGTCTTTCAGTCAACAATTGCCTCTGGTTCTTCAATTAACCTCTTATTTTCATCAATCCTTAATTTCGAAAGGGAAATCACGTCGGGAACTTCTCCTGTGAACTTCCTCAAATAACACACATGGAAAGTGTTATGAATTCCATTCAGTTCTTCGGGTAGTTGTAGCTTGTATTCTTGATTCCCAATCCTTTGAATAACTTTAAATGGTCCAATAAACCTTGGACTTAATTTTCCCCTTTTTCCAAATCTTATAAGTCCCTCTACGGTGACACTTTAAGTATAACCGAATCCCCAACTTCAAAAGTCATCGGTCTTCGCTTGTTGTTAGGATAGCTCTTTTGACGATCCTGAGCTGCTAACATTCTCTCCCTAATTATTTTCAACTTTTCAGCAGTTTGATGAACTATCTACGGTCCCATAAACTGCTTTTCCCCAACCTTAAGCCAATAAGACAGCGTACGACATTTTTGTCCGTACATAGCTTGATAAGGTGCCATCTTTATGCTCAAGTGGAAACTATTATTGTTGGAGAATTCTACCTAAGGTAAATGTTCATCCTAGTTACCTTGGAATTCCAAGGTACATGCTCTCAGCATATCTTCAAGCGTTTTTATCATTCTTTCGCTCACACCATTAGTCTGTGGATGCTAAGCTATACTCAAACACAACTTGGTACCCAATTCCTCTTGTAGACTTCTCCAAAACCTCGAGGTGAAACGGCTATCACGATCAGATACTATCGTTAATGGAACACCATGAAGCCTCATAAATTCTTTCACGTAAGAATTCACAAGCTTATCCATAGACCATTTCTCATCGGCTGCTATGAAATCCGCACTCTTAGTGAAGCGATCAACGACCACCTAACTCATGGCGTGATAGTTCTTTGTTCAGGGTAGTTTAGTGACAAAATCCATAGCAATGTCTTCCAATTTACCCATAGGTACAGGAAAAGGTTCTAAACTCCCGTATGGTTTCTGATGTTGTGCCTTGACCCTTGCACATGTCACACACTCGGCCACATACTTTGCAATATCAAGCTTCATCGACGGCCACCGGTAATAGGGTTTCAAGTTGCTAAAGGAGCTACTTATGCTTCGGTAAATACTTCCAGATAATCACACACCACTGGAATACTCCGCACCTCATTTTTCTCCATCTTCGCATCTATCACACATGCCAAATATGATGTACATCCTTTGGCTAAACACTTTCTGGCTTTCATTAGTGAAATGATTCCAGAATTTACTCTGTGTTTGTCCCCGTACACCATAAATGACTCCTTCCCTGGTGGGTTTAATTTTATTATCTTCTTCTTGCATAATATCTAGACATCATTGGCACTAAGCCAATCCATTCTCAGCACAATGTCGAAACCATTCAGCTCGATAGGCAATAACTCCTCGTGGAACTTATTCCCATTCAGATCGATGAAGATGTTTTTCATAAGATGGCTAACATGTATAAACTTGCCACTAGCAATATTGACTAATAAAGAATTATCTAGTCTATCAACAGGCAAAGCTAGTTTTCTACCAAATTCATGTGAAATAAAGGAGTAGTTGGCTCTAGAATCAAATAAATTTGGGTAGGCAATTCGTTTACGAGAAAGGTACCTGAAGTGACATTAGTTTCTTCTTTAGCAGCTTCTAGGGGGTGTTTGGCTTAGCTTTTCAGGGGGCAAAAGTTCTTTTTGGAAAAGTCACAAAAAGTCAGGTTTTCCTGACTTTTCCAAAAAGTTCATTTTTTACTTGTATCCAAATCCAAAAGTAGCTTTTAAAGTGCACTTACCAAACATCTTTTGCTTTTTATCTTTTCCTAAAAGATCTTTTGGCTTCTAAAAAGCTAAGCCAAACACCCCTCTAGTGTCATCTGTAAGTCTCTCGCCTTCGGCTTTGGTGGAATGTTGGGTTTAGCTGCTTCCTTCTTTTTCAGATAATCCCTCGAGATGTGCCCCTCCTCACCACACCCATAATAGACTTTCTTGGTGAGGGTGCATTTGTTAGCATAGTGCCTTTGCTTTCCGCATTTGAAGCATGTGACATCCCCATCACATTTCCCATGATGCTTCTTCTTGTATTTTTCGCACCATTTCGCTTCGCCTCCTCCACCTCCCCTTGAACCAGATTTCGAGAATTTATTTTTCTTGCTGGACCCCGAGGGTCCATTGAAATTCCTTTTCTCTCCAACCTCTGACCTCTCTAGACCCTTCTCCCTAATCTTAGTCTCAAGATTCTTAGCAGCCTAGATGACAGCTTTCAAATTTGTTGTCTACTTAACCATTGGACCAAAGTCCGCTGGTAATCCATGGGAAAACTTGTTCACCTTTGAGAGTTCAGTTGGAACTAGATATGGAATAAGCTTCATCTTCTCTGTAAAGCTTGTAGCATATTCTGTAACGCTCATCTTTCCCTTTCTTCAAATTCTGAAACTCATTACTGATTTCTAGAAGGTCCTACTTTGAGCAGTATTGCAATTTCAGTTGCACCACAAAGTCTTCCCAAAACATCTTGCTAGCTTCTCCCTTGGGCATCGAGTCAGCTAACAACTTCCACCAACTCAATAATCCAGACTTTAACAAAGGGATCGCAAGAGAGGTCTTCTGTTTGTTGCTACATTCGCAACTTTCAAACATCATCTCCATTTCGGAGATCCAGTTTATAACTTCTACTGGCGTCGGGCTTTCGGATTGACATGGTGGTTTGGATGCCATGAAATCCATGTACTTACACCCACACCCATCGTTTCCTCCATCCTAGTTGTTTTGCCTAAGAATCGGTGGGTTGGCTTGACCAATAATCCCACCGAAGTTTCCCCCTTCCGACGACCCTCCATTCACTTTGTCCTCTTCAACTTGTATTGAAAGTTCTTCACGATTCTGCTGAAGCAGACGTCTAGTTTCTTCCATTTGACGATCATCGCTTTTACCCCAACCATTATCATTGGCTCAGGTGCTGCTGTTACAACAGGTGCTTGCTCAATCACTGGTGGTTGATTCCTATTTTCGTTCATGTTTCCAACTCTGCTTCTAGTTCTTTCCATTTTCGATCTATACACCGAATAAGGTGAATTTAGATCCTCATTCACGATAGATAATTAAATCCTTCATAACACTCCGAAACGTTTACATGCTAGTGATGGGTTTTGAGCATTCTAAGACTTCCTAAGTGTACATGCAACCCTAATAACCTTGGATCTATGTTTGTCTAATTATCATGAAAAGTTGATTTCCAAGGCTATGATCCTATCTAGCATACATGGGGAACAATTTGAACTTAAATAATAGATAGAATTACATACCTTGTTGTTGTGGGTGTTCCTTGAAACCTTGTGAGGCTAGCACCCCAAGTGTGGTGCCTCAAATGCTTCACACAAAACCAAATGCTATGGAGTAAACTTGGAGAGAATGTATTGTTGGATAAGGTGTCTAAGTCCATAACTTATTTGGTACATACTTGACCCGACCCGGCATGGTCCATTTGGGTTTCATTTCATCCAAACGATTTATGGATAATTTTATGAGAATTGGATACTTACGATTTATTAATATATTATAAGTTATAATATATTAATATGAAGTCATGTTATTTAATTAGTTTTCGTCTTAAATTAATTATGAATTAATTTAGAGATTAAAAAGAAGAATGGTTAAATTATGGGCTATTATATTTTATATAGTGTGGGCTAATACTCATTTGTTAATGGGCTAAGCTAATATGGAAGTCCATGGATGATCTATGGAGCTTTTAACCCATGGATCCTTGGAAAGGAAAAGACATGGGTTATTAGGGTTTCACCCTAACCAATAACCATGCACACTACATAAAGAAGCATATGATGCAAGAAATATGGCTCTAAGGGTAGACTCTAGTTGTGTGAGACTTAGTGGTGGCCGATTGCATAAGAAAGTATACTACTCTCTCAAAGTTTTCCATACGTTTGTGGTGATTTGTGATTCCATTTGAGGCATTCACACTATTGGTGCTTGGCTCTCAAACTCCAAACAATCAACCATCATCAAAAGGTATGTATTTCTACTAGTAGTTTTATGATTCATAATCCTTATGCTATGCTAGTTAGGAAGAAACCTTGGAAGTTATTATTTGCATGTATTTTAGAAGAAAACATAGATCCAAGGTTTATTAGGGTTGGATGCACACTTAGGAAGTGTTAGATTGCTCAAAACCCAACAGTGGTATCAGAGCCTAGGCTTGTTTTCTTGAATACTTGATGCAATTTGCTGAAAAATGTCGAAAAAATGCATTCTGCACAGCAGACTCGCTGAGTCCATGTGTATATTCAATCAACTCGCCGAGTCAGTTCATGCACTCGACGAGTTGGCAGACCTGAGTGCAAATTTTCGAGTTTTTGTGCTGGAATTGGTCTAGAATCATTACCTTAAACTGTTTTGGACTCATAAAACCTGTTTTTGATGTGGTAATGATGATGGTGGACCAATTTCAAAGTTATAATCAAAATTTCAAGTTTATATGTGTTCATATGATTCTTGAAATTGTTGATGTGGATGTTCATATGAGTTTTGTTAGATCATAGGAATTATTTGCAAATTGTTTGTTAGTTAATTCTTGATCTTAATGTGTTTTAATGGAATTCATAATTTGTCCTCAAGTTATGGAATTCCAAAAGTTTTTTCTTTTAAATGTTTTTAAGAAGTCATAAGTTACACTTTTGAAGAGTTTTTTTTATAATAAATGCTTTTATGGACTTCATAACTTGTCCTCAAGTTATGGATTTCCAAGAGACTCTTCATTAAAAGTATTAAACACTTAATTAAAACTCATAAGTTTTGAATATCCAAAAGTTTATGAATTGTTCAAAACTTGCCCTCAAGTTTTGGAATTTGTAAAGTCTCACACAACTTTAATTCCATACCCTAGAAGTTTTAAAAGTTAAAATTCTACCCTTATAATATTGTAAGATTAATGGTTAATTATTATATATATGTATAAGAACAAGTCGTTTTACCGTTAGTAGGCCTCATTCACGAAGCCGGTCTATAAGGTGGGTATAAGGTTGTTGCCTATACAATGACAACTTAATCGGTGGAGGGTCGTTAGCCGAACGGGTAGGACAATGACTTTAAATTCTCATTAAAAGTATAATGATTATTATAAAGTAACTAAATATTTTTTATTTAATTCCCAATCTTAGTTACTTTAGGAAAAATGTGAATTTGGTGCTAGCCCATGGAATTCACACTTTGTACCTTACCAAGTCGTTGGTGGAGCGTGTGTGGTTGACCGGCACACTAACTTGGACTAGTAAGGATCACGACGGGTGACTTAATGTTTGTCATAGATCAATGGAGTGTGTGTGGTTAACCGACACATTGATTAGGTGATAATATTAAGGGTACCAAGTGAATTGGTATGGTTATTCACACCTTGTTTTGTGATCCTTGGCATCCCAGTCACAAAATTTGAGAGGGCACACTCAAGATTGAAACATGCCATTGAAAAGTTCAATGAATCTCAAAAGATCTTGGAATTTCAAATCCAATTAAAACCTAATTATTTCGTTTTTCATGGTGGAAATTGGTGAATCGTCATCCGCCTACCTTCAAATATTTTATATCTTGGATTACGACATCCATCTTCCAAATTATAAAATATTGTGTTGGGTCCTAGCCTTATTATTTCATATTTGGTGTTATATTAAGGACTTTCTATCAACTAACTTGATTTTCTCCCATTATAGATGTCTGGTTCAGACAACTATGATCTTCCCAAATCTCTTGAAGATGGTGTCCTTCAACATCATGCTTCACTTCCTCCACCTCCTCCATTTATTCTCCCAAACCCACAAGTTTAAGGTCACTCAAGCCCTACTGGAAAGCATAGTCTATGTGTGCTCACATCTTGGTGATAAAGTCACATATTGACAAGCCGGGAGAGTTGGGTGTCAAAGTCTCGTGAAAGTTGGATGTTCAATCACTTTCTTAGTAACATAGTGAGTCTCTTTGGGACTACTATGAGATAGACTATGACATGACCCTTAATGATGTTATCTATTTGCTTGGTGTTGTGGAATCAGCAATGATTTGGAACACCAGTAAAGCAAATTTTATTAGAAGATCAACTTCCCAAATCTTAAATGGACATTGGCAATGGTAGCATTGGATATCTAGAAAAGCATTTCTCTTCCCAATGGAAAGGGATCGGCCATAGTCAACTTGCTTGACCAAATGGTAAAGAGAAAGGCTAAGTCTGAGATAGTCTCATGTGCCATTACCAAAGGGTCTATGTGTTTTATTGCCAAAAGGAGGGACACTGATTGCGAAACTGCCATATTTACCTGAAAGATCATGAGATTGATCAAGTCAAAAAGTTTGACTCTACTTCAGTTAAAGTCCACTGACTAACTCTATTAAGTTTATATTTGGAGATTCTTATTACATAATGTGAATGGGTCACATGCTGATGTTTTAAGAATCAAAGAAAAGATAGGAAGCTTAAAGTAAGTATATGTTGATTCTGATTGCGAAGGTGGGTTTCGATCGCATGATTCAGCAATCAGAATTTTGAGCTGTTGCTTAAGAGTTATAATATATTGCTTATGAATAGATAACAACAAGGATTTCATGTGGATTGTAAGGATAAGTTTTTCCGCAAAGTTTTAAAATAAAAGAAAAAAGGGTTTTAATTTTATTTATTTTAAAAATATCCTTACAATGGCATCTATGGAAAATTGTTGCTTATACGTTTCCGATAATAGCAATATTGGAAAATGGATTTGATTCTGTCATTTGTGGTAGTGTCTGAATTTACCAAATGCAGAAAGTTCTTCATCACCCAAGTTTCAATTGGACAGAAACTTGGAATCATACAAGTTGTATTGTATGATGAATGAGAATTTTCATCTTTGAAAATTAAGACTAATTCTTTGATCACATGTATATGTGAGTCAATTAAAGGACTAAGGAATTAGGTACACTGGGTGTGCGCTGGTCAAGGTCCACCACAAAGATTGATTTGTCATGATTTACTAAAGATTAGTAAATATGATTATACTTATAAGGTTAAGTATAATTCTGTAACATTGGAAAGGTTATAATGTATGACAAAACAAATGAGAAGAATCAAATTAGGCAGAAAGATAAAAGTTTCTCAAATTTGAAAGGATGGGAGAGTACTTTAGTATCATATTTCATGATCATCTTAATGATTATGAAACCATATCACAAATTCATATTCTAAGGACGTCTTAGTACATTGTTATGGCTAAGAAGAGAGTTCATGACTTGTTGGATTGGTTAAAATCAAGAAGATGAGTCATACTTCATTCCAAAACAATTCTTAAAGTCATACTCCAAGATTGTAACCTTGAGTGACATAAAGGAAGATTTATTAACACTAGTCAAATGTAAGAGTAAAATGTTTTCTACTCTTGTACATTTGAGATTGGTAAGTTGTGATGTCTTGGATGAGACAAAGACCAACTAAGTCCAATTGTGTGAAGTGTTAGTCTTGATAAGAATCTGCACTATCCCTTGAATATTTGTTTTGTCAAGGAATGGTTCTTGACTGGGGAAACTTATATGTCAAGGGGACAGTGAGAGCCTTAAAGATCCTAAAAGAGTTTCAAGATTTAATCAAGAGTAAAACCTGTAATTTATCACTAGCACACGACTTAAGGTTTGCAACCTATCGTGTTGACATAATTCTTATTTCTATACCTACTTCAAATAAGTTGAATTTGCATGTGAGTTGTCAGAGTTCAACTTGGAAGCATTGGTGGGCCTTGTGCTACCAAGGTGACAAGAAACTAAGATTGAACAAGTTTAATCCGTGTACGGCTGAATTTGTCACTAACCTTATCTTGTGATTATGGTTTTGACAAATTCACATGGATAAGAACTCATACACTATAAAATCTAAGTGTCATAAGGTTTCTCTCCGATCATGAAAATGATGGTGAGGAAACGCTTTCACTAAGTAGATTTTATGTAGATATCAATTGTGTTATTTGCATTTTCAAAAGTCGTTAGTGGAGAGCGTGTGGTTCACCGGCACACTAACATGCACATGTGAGAAATGGCAATGGTCTAAAAAATTAAGACTATGATTACGGTATCCCTTTTCATAGTTCTGAAAATTTTTTAGACACACATGTGAGCTATCTAAGAAAGGGTGTATGAATATAAATTTCAGAAGAGCAGATTTCTGGAAATATGTCAGAGCTAGTGGGAGCATCAGTTTTATGCTGATAATCATCATGTTAGTGGGAGCATGATTATTACATTTAGTGTTGCAAGTTAGCAATGTTAATTATAGAAAACAAAGTTTCAATTCGTGAAGTTGCAGGGGTTGAAAAGTTGTTTTGCTATAATTAAGGGAGAGGAAATTATGCTTCATTTCAATTCTAAAGCTTAGATTGAGATTTTGATCATCTTTAGTCAAGAATATATATATATATATATATATATATATATATATATATATATATATATATATATATATATGAATTTTATGTTGGAATGGTTCAACTTGAAGAAATTCTATATATATTGAGTTTTCAAAATTCGATTATGATTACGGCATCCCTCTTCAAGGTTAAATTTTGAAAACATGGCAAATAAAAAAATATTGTAGCAAAAGACTGGTTTAGTATCATGTCTTTATGTCAAACATCATGAATCGTGTCCCATATGCTTCGGATATAGGATCGATTGCATGTGCTATAATATTCATCTTTTCTAAATTTTCCAAATGCTTAAGGCATTGAGAAGGGAAAAGTCTAGAATTGGATATGACTAAAGTGATTAAGCAATTGTCGAGGACAATCTGAGGTTCGCCAAAGATTGGTTGCTCAGGGAAAGTTGGAAGTATGATGTAAGTTGTCGGAAAGGACCGTATTGACATGTTCTGAAAAGAAGTAACTCTTGTTCGGAAGTGATAGTCAAAATGGGACTATGAAATGTCTCCATAGGTGGAAGTTATTCAATCTATGTAAGATTAGAAAACCTTAATGCAAGAAGGATGTTCAAAGCAATGTACTTTGAATATGAGACTTCCGTTCCATAGAAGTTGACCTTCTTTGGAATACTCTGTATTGACTGGTGACAAGGTTTTGGTGACTTTGTGAATAACCATTACAAGAGGAACATTGCATAAAAGTTTAAAATCTAACATATTTTTTTTGGTAAATGATAGGAATCGGGGATTCTCACATTTACAATAAGGATTTGGGATTGCGAAATGAGTATCATTGGAATCATGTTCAATTGATCTACATCACAGTGTAAGGATCATGGACAAACATAGTGTGCATACTTTGAGTATGGCATAACTATTGTTTAGAAAAACAAAGTGTACATGCTAGGAGCATGGGACGACTGTTGTTTTTTTATTCAAGTCTTAAGTTGATTGTTTGAAACATTATACAATGAATAATGTGTAATCAATATGGTGATAAATAAAAGGTGGTTCTATTTATATTCAAAAGGGTTCTGAGACCATATTGGATTCGATTATTATTGTGTTTCACTTTGCATGTTTTGACTTCCAAAATAGCTAGGTTATTCTTTCCGAATGACTAAGTTATTTAAACACTCCACAGTCATTCATATGTTGGAAGTAGGTATGAATCAAGACTGTCATGAATCGAGTTTGTAGATGGCTAAATGGGTTTAGTCATAACAATGGTTGCTACAACATTTATGAGTGCTCATAAGTTATGAGTATTGGAATAAACTCACGCTCACTTGTATCACTTCATGGAATTATTCTCGAGTGATCGTGAGACGGTAATATCATATAAATCTTCAAACCTAGAGATATGAGTTGTTACCTATGAGTTGGTTGTGCATTGATTGCACATAAACGCATCAGTAACTTGATGTTATAAAACGTGCCTTTGTGTACAATTCAACAAGTAGTAGAACAAGCATAGGAGGCGAAGTTTATCTATTCCTTCTAGAAATAGAAGCGATATTTGGGCCCCTCGATGATTTTGTTGTGACCTATGTACCGGCCGGTCAGAACTAAATTGATGTGTTCGATTAAGTTCTTTGTCAAACAAATCGAATATCGGGAAACAAACTACTGGACAATAAGTACGCCGTTGTTCCATGTATTTTGTCCGGCTGATATCATGAGAACAGAGGATTATATGATCACTTACCTAAAATGGCGCTTCATAGTTCAACAGAGTTTTCGAGAGCTACGATTGCTGGTTGGTTCCTGAAGTAACATACGCAAATATAGTTATTAGACTTATCCAAGTGGGAGTCTGTTGGATAAGGTGTCTAAGTCCATAACTTATTTGGTACATACTTGACCCGACCCGGGATGGTCCATTTGGGTTGCATTTCATCCAAACGATTTGTGGATAATTTTATGAGAATTGTATGCTTCCGATTTATTAATATATTATACGTTATAATATATTAATATGATGTCATGTTATTTAATTAGTTTTAGTCTTAAATTAATTATGAATTAATTTAGAGATTAAAAAGAAGACTGATTAAATTATGGGCTATTATATTTTATATAGTGTGGGCTAATACTCATTTGTTAATGGGCTAAGCTAATATGGAAGTCCATGGATGATCCATGGAGCTTTTAACCCATAGATCCTTGGAAAGGAAAAGACATGGGTTATTAGGGTTTCACCCTAACCATTCACACTATATAAAGAAGCATATGATGCAAGAAATATGGCTCTAACGGTAGACTCTAGTTGTGTGAGACTTAGTGGTGGCCGATTTCATAAGAAAGTATACTAGTCTCTCAAATTTTTCCATACGTTTGTGGTGATTTGTGATTCCATTTGAGGCATTTACACTATTGGTGCTTGGCTCTCACTTGGGAAACATAGGATGACATGATGACATGATGAGTCGCTATCCACATCTGTTTGCTGATGCATGATTCCGGGACGGAATCATCCTAAGGGGGAGAGAATTGTAACGCCCGGGTTTCAGGGCTAAGCATTTTTGTCAAGTAATAGTCTAGGTCAACTATTGTAACTCTTTTTGAAGTAATAAATATGAAATATTTGATTATTATGTGAATTATGTGTGTTTGTGTGTTTATTGTTTAATTATAAATGTATAATTAATAAAGAATAAAATGAGCGTCAAAATTAAAGTGTGAGATAATCCCGATATCTCTACATAAAGTTGTAGAATATGTCTCAAGGTTTCCGTACATATAAAGAACGCCGAAATCCGAGCTATAACGAAGAAGTTATGGCCCGCCGAAGTTTTACGGCAAAACCGGCACGGCACCGGGAGACGTAAATAGTGAATTTACGATAGATGACTTTTTAGCCTTAGCAATCTAAACAAAAGTCGTAGAATATGTTAAACTAAGAACATCGATAAAAAGAACGCCCAAATCTGACTTCGTATGAAGAAGTTATGAGATTTTAAACAGACCAATCCTATCCCGGCCTGTTAAAAATATAACTTTAAAAATAAAGTCAAAATTAGCCGACGGAGTCTAAACGAAAGTTGTAGAGTACGCCTACACCTACACTTGGATATAAAGAACGTCAAAAACGGAGTTAGTATGAACGAGTTACAAATTATAATAGCATATTTACGTATTAAAATAAAGTATAAATCATGTATACGTACACATATATATACATATGTATATATCATTAGAAAGGTATCGACGATGCGGTCATTATAAGACTAATATTGAGTTCTTTCGACATTAGTTTAGTACAAATATCATTAAATCCATTTAAAATAGTATTATAGAGGGGTGTTTAGTTGTTTATATAACAAAAAGGTCATTAAGTAATTATGGAGGGTAGTTTTTGAAAATTCAATTAGTATAAATAAGAGCCTTGGGCTCTCATATTTCTTGCACCATTCTCTTGATTCAAGAGTCTTTCTCTCCTTATCCCCCGAGCATTTCGGTCCCTCGTGATTCGACTTCTCTTTCTGTAGTTTAGTATAGTAAGGTGAGCGCTGAAGCGCTGCACGAATCTTTCTTAGAAAGATTCAGCGACGAAGTTCTGCCCCTGCAGAGCCCGACTCCTAGCTAAAACCCCCTTGTAAGTAAGTTATGCTTACATTATTTTAATATAGCTTATATTTAAAATTAGTATTGTTATTATGAACTTATAATAAATACTTGGGCTATTATTATGGGTTATATAAGTATTTTTTTAACGCTTATATAATAATAATAATAGCTAGACTATTAATTAGTCTCGGCGAATAATAGACTAAACTCTAGTGGTAATAATACTAGGTTTCGTCGAAGAAAATTCTATTTAAGAAGCGAAGCGCTGTCTGAGTTCGGAATCACCACCTTTTCAAGTGAGTGCACAGTTACTTTCAACTTACACATAGATATGAAGTATTTTATATAAATTACGTGCTATGTGTGCATATTATCTGAATACTTGCTATCTATGCTAGATGAACGTTGTTATACATGTTTTCAATGATTTAAACTCTATATGCATTTTATATCTACGAAAATGTTTGGGTAAAACATGGGTAGATGTAATAGGTAATGTGTGATAAAATGATGAGAGGCCTCGATGTTGTTGTTGTTGATCCAGTCATCTAGCGGAGTATAGATGACGACCACAGACTCTTCTAGACAGTCCAGTGGAACACTAGCAGGCTCGCAACCTATAGGTGTTGTGAACGATGTGTTCACCGGTGTACTCCATCCCCCACATGGTTGCCTATTAGGACATTTATCGCTGAGGAATCCCCTTAGCAGTAGTGTCCGTCCCGATGATGATCCTTAGGCTAGGTCCCTTATGATAGGTGTTTAGGGACGTAAAGTGAGGATAACGGGAATGGGTAATCGGGTTATTGTTGATTGATGAAATTAATAAACTTATTTATTGTGGGTTGAAAACCCTATGTGCTCACCAGGCTCCCAAGCCTTACCCACTCAGTTTTATGTATTACAGGTAGTGGCGCATGAGCATAGGTGTGATGTTTTGGACGAGGGATTACGGATATAGGCCTGTACATATGAAATAATGTAGTAAGGCTTATATTGTACTGTTTATACTTTTGATCTGTACGAACATGACATCCCGAGTCTTTTAATGAAATACATTTCTATGGAAATGCTTTTGATAAATCTTTATCATATTATTGTTTTGGGACAAATTCCGCAACCCTTTTATTAAAAGATAACTCTGATTTTGAAATAAAGTATAAACAAAACCGGTCTTTTCTGGCCGTGATTTTGGGGATGTCACAGTTGGTATCAGAGCATTAGTTTAAGCGAACTAGGAATTTGTAGGATTTCTATACTTAAACTTAGAATGCTAAGCGATGATTGTGAGGTGTGAGCACTAGCTTATTTTAGGAATTGTGCCTAGAATGCTTTTATGTGCTAAATGCTTTATGCATGATATGCTGTTATTTTGTTCGGATCTATGGTCTGTTGCCGACCGGATCTGGAAACCTTATGTGTTTAGGATTCTAAACGTACGACTACGATATTAGAACTAGCATGTAAACGTTTCGGAGTGATAAGGATGATTTAAAACGTCTCTCCTAAATAAAGATCTAAATTCACCTTATTCGGTGTATAGATCAAGATGGCAAGGACCCGTAGCGGAAACGTGAACGCAAATGGAGGTAGGAACCAACCCCCAGTAGTTCAGCAAATACCTATTGTTGAAGAAGTTGCACCTGATCCAGTTACCATGGCTGGAGTTCAAGCCATGATTCAGGCTATGCTAGCTGAACAAAGGGAAGAAATGAGACGGATGCTCCGCGAGAATAGGGATGAACCTACCATACATGTTGAACCAACGGAGCCAGTTCCCGAGCCATCTAAGGAAGGGAACTATAGTCGTCAAGTGAGTCAAATAGGGACTCAAGGTGAACAAAGGGATGGCCCAGAAGGGAGAAACAACAAGGATGGGCGGATGTACAAAAATTTCTTGGGTGCAAAACCACCAAGTCTCTCAGGAAGCCCAAAGCCTGTTGAGATTATGGACTGGATCTCCGAGATGGAGATGGTGTTTAAGAGCTGCGACTGCAACGAAAAGCAGAAGACTGTCTTCGCTGTAAGACAATTGAAAACTGGAGTCTTGAGTTGGTGGAAGCTATTGGCAGATACGATGCCACGAGGAGAAGCCCTGAAAATGTCATGGGATGAGTTCTTGGAACAACTGAAGGCGCAGTACTGTTCAGAGATAGACCTGATTGATCTGAACAATGAGTTCCAAAATTTGAAGAAGGGGAGAATGAGCATCGATGACTATGCTGCTGCATTTATGGAAAAGATGAAGTTGTTTCCATACCTAGTGCCAACCGAACTTTCTAAAATTGAGAAATTCACAAACGGACTGCCGGCTGACTGTGGCCCAACAGTCAAGATGGAAACCACTCTGAAATCAGCTGTTCGAGCAGCTAAGAATGTGGAGACCCAACAAAAGGAAAGAGTTCTGGAAAGAGCTGAGGTCGGTGAGAAATAGAAGTTCGATGGATCCTCGAAGTCCAACAAGAAGAGTAGATTCTCGAAACCTGGCTCAAGAGGAGGAGGATCAGAAGCAAAGTGGTGTGACAAGTGCAAGAAGAAGAACTTTGGGAAGTGTGATGGAGGGGTCACTTGTTACAAATGCGGAAAGCCTGGGCACTATGCCAATGAATGCACCCTTAACCAGAAGGCCTGTTATGGGTGTAATAAAGAAGGGCACATTTTGAAGGACTGCCCGAAGAAGAAGGAGGCAGGAAGACCCAACATACCACCAAAGCCGAAGGCGAGAGCCTTCCAGATGACGCTCGAGGCTGCAAAGGAGGCAACAGACGTCGCTTCAGGTACCTTTCTTGTAAATGGTTTGCCTGCAAATATACTGTTTGATTCCAGAGCCAACTACTCCTTTGTGTCGCATAAATTTAGTGCGAAATTAGCATTACCTGTAGAAAAACTAGATAATGCCCTGATTGTAGAAGTTGCCAGTGGTAAATTCGTACCTGTTAGTAATCGTATTAGGAACATCGTCATTGACCTAAACGGAAACGAATTCCATGAGGAACTATTACCCATAGAGTTAAACGGTTTCGACATCGTTTTGGGTATGGATTGGCTTAGCGCCAACGATGCCGAGATATTATGCCGAAAGAAGATAGTTAGGATAAACCCACCCGGAAAGGAATTATTTATGGTGTACGGGGACAAACGCAGAGTGAGTTCTGGAATCATCTCCTTGATGAAAGCCAGGAAATGTTTGTCCAAGGGATGTGCATCGTACTTGGCATTCGTAATCGATGCTAAGAAAGAAAAGAAAGAGGTGCAGAATATACCGGTTGTGTGCGATTATCCGAAAGTCTTTCCCGAAGATCTTCCCGGATTACCACCTGATAGGCAAGTAAAGTTTCGTATAGACTTATTACCAGGAACAACACCGATAGCAAAGGCACCTTACCGATTAGCACCAACGGAGATGAAGGAGCTCATGACGCAACTTCAGGAGCTGTTGGACAGCGGTTTCATTCGACCTAGTTCATCACCCTGGGAAGCTCCGGTGTTATTCGTGAAGAAGAAGGATGGAAGCATGAGGATGTGCATAGACTACCGAGAGTCGAATAAGGCAACGGTGAAGAACAAGTATCCATTGCCGAGGATTGATGATCTATTCGATCAGCTGCAAGGTTCGAGCTACTTCTCAAAGATCGATCTTAGGTCAGGATATCATCAGCTGAAGGTGAGAGAGCAGGATATTGAGAAGATTGCATTCAGAACAAGGTATGGACACTACGAGTTCTTGGTTATGTCATTCGGACTAACCAATGCTCCCGCAGCATTCATGGATTTGATGAATAGGGTTTGTAAACCATTCCTCAATAAATCTGTGATAGTGTTCATCGATGACATTCTCATCTACTCGAAAAGCCAGGAAGAGCATGGCAAGCATCTACGAGAAGTGTTGGAGGTGTTAAAGAAGGAGAAGCTTTTTGCAAAGTTCTCCAAATGCGACTTTTGGATACGGGAAGTCCAATTCTTGGGTCATGTTGTTAACCAAGAAGGAATAATGGTTGACCCCGCCAAGATCGAGGCTGTAATGAAGTGGGAACGTCCGAAGAGTCCCACGGAGATTTGAAGCTTTCTAGGATTAGCCGGATATTACCGACGATTTATCCAAGGCTTTTCTTCGATAGCTGCTCCATTAACAACTTTGACCCATAAAGGAGCTACGTATACATGGAGTTAGAAACACGATGAGGCGTTCGAGAAGCTAAAGAAGAAGTTATGTGAAGCACCGATACTTTCTCTACCCGATGGAGTCGAAGATTTCGCAGTTTATAGTGATGCATCTGGAGTCGGGTTGGGTTGTGTTCTGACCCAAAGAGAAAAGGTGATAGAATACGCATATCGACAATTGAAAGAGCACGAAAAGAACTACCTCACTCATGATCTGGAGTTGGCAGCGGTAGTATTTGCCTTAAAGATATGGAGGCATTACCTCTACGGCACGAAGTGCAAGCTCTTCACTGATCATAAGAGTCTCCAGTATCTCTTTAATCAGAAGGAGTTGAACATGAGGCAACGACATTGGCTAGAACTTCTCAAGGACTACGATTGTGAGATACTTTACCACCCAGGTAAAGCAAATATTGTTGCTGATTCTCTCAGTCGGAAAGTCAATCTTGAAAGAAAAAGGCAAAGAGCGTTAAGAATTGAAGTCATCTCGACGATTGTGGAAAGTATCAAGAAAGCTCAAGAAGAAGCCTTAGAGAAGGAAGAACATTTGGGAAAAATGTTAGTGTTCGGTATGAACATTCGAGGACTGAAGGTATTCCAAGATAGAATTTGGGTACCTAAGACGGGAGGAATAAGAGATGTTCTAATGGAAGAAGCACACAAGACCATGTACTCGATTCATCCCAGTAGCACTAAAATGTATAGGGACCTAAAACCCTACTACTGGTGGCCGACGATGAAGCTCGATGTTGCGAAGTATGTGGCTGAGTGCGTAACATGTGCGAGGGTTAAGGCACAACATTAGAAACCGTATGGGATTTTAGAACCTTTACCTGTACCCATGGGTAAATGGGAAGACATCACCATGGATTTTGTGACTAAACTGCCCAGAATGAAGAACGGACACGACATGATTTGGGTAGTTGTGGATTGTTTCACCAAGAGTGCACACTTCATAGCAGCCAACGAGAAGTGGTCTATGGATAAGCTCGCAAATGCTTACGTGAAGGAAATTGTAAGACTTCACGGTGTCCCTCTTACGATTGTGTCAGATCGTGATAGTCGTTTCACGTCGAGGTTTTGGAGGAGTCTACAAGAGGAGTTTGGTACAAAGTTGTGTTTGAGTACTGCTTACCATCCGCAAACTGATGGTCAGAGTGAAAGAACGATTCAGACGTTGGAAGATATGCTGAGAGCATGTACCCTCGAATTCCAAGGGAATTGGGACGAGCACTTACCTCTAGTAGAATTTTCCTACAACAATAGTTTTCACTCGTGCATCAAGATGGCACCTTATCAAGCCTTGTATGGACAGAAGTGTCGTACACCGTCTTGTTGGCTCGAAGCCGGAGAGAAGCAGTTTATGGGCCCCGAGATAGTCCATGAGACTGCTGAGAAATTGAAGGTGATTAGGGAAAGAATGTTAGCAGCTCAGGATCGTCAGAAGAGCTATGCCGACAAGAAAAGACGAACGATAACCTTCGAAGTTAGGGATTCCGTTTTGCTTAAAGTCTCACCGTGGAAGGGACTTATACGATTTGGGAAACGAGGAAAGTTGAGTCCAAGGTTTATTGGACCGTTCAAAGTTCTTCAGAAGATTAGGAACCAAGCTTACAAACTGGAATTGCCTGAAGAACTCAATGATATTCATAACACCTTCCATGTGTGTTATTTTAGGAAATTCATGGGAGATGTTCCCGACATAATTCCAATCTCAGAGTTAAGGATGGATGAGAATAAAAGGCTGATCGAAGAGCCCGAGGAAATTGTTAACCGTAAGACTAAAAAGTTACGACGCAAGATGGTCGACTTAGTGCTTGTCCGATGGAAACATTCAAATGGGCCGAATCTCACTTGGGAAACAGAGGATGACATGATGAGTCGCTATCCACATTTGTTTGCTGATGCATGATTTCGGGACGGAATCATCCTAAGGGGGAGAGAATTGTAACGCCCGGGTTTCAGGGCTAAGCATTTTTGTCAAGTAATAGTCTAGGTCAACTATTGTAACTCTTTTTGAAGTAATAAATATGAAATATTTGAGTATTATGTGAATTATGTGTATTTGTGTGTTTATTGTTTAATTATAAATGTATAATTAATAAAGAATAAAATGAGCGTCAAAATTAAAGTGTGAGATAATCCCGATATCTCTACATAAAGTTGTAGAATATGTCTCAAGGTTTCCGTACATATAAAGAACGCCGAAATTCGAGCTATAACGAAGAAGTTATGGCCCACCAAAGTTTTACGGCAAAACCGGCACGGCACCAGGAGACGTAAATAGTGAATTTACGATAGAAGACTTTTTAGCCTTAGCAATCTAAACAAAAGTCGTAGAATATGTTAAACTAAGAACATCGATAAAAAGAACGCCCAAATCTGACTTCGTATGAAGAGGTTATGAGATTTTAAACAGACCAATCCTGTCCCGGCCTGTTAAAAATATAACTTTAAAAATAAAGTCAAAATTAGCCGACGGAGTCTAAACGAAAGTTGTAGAGTACGCCTCCACCTACGCGTGGATATAAAGAACGTCAAAAATGGAGTTCGTATGAACGAGTTACAAATTATAATAGCATATTTACGTATTAAAATAAAGTATAAATCATGTATACGTACACATATATATACATATGTATATATCATTAGAAAGGTATCGACGATGCGGTCATTATAAGACTAATATTGAGTTCTTTCGACATTAGTTTAGTACAAATATCATTAAATCCATTTAAAATAGTATTATAGAGGGGTGTTTAGTTGTTTATATAACAAAAAGGTCATTAAGTAATTATGGAGGGTAGTTTTTGAAAATTCAATTAGTATAAATAAGAGCCTTGGGCTCTCATATTTCTTGCACCATTCTCTTGATTCAAGAGTCTTTCTCTCCTTATCCCCCGAGCATTCGGTCCCTCGTGATTCGACTTCTCTTTCTGTAGTTTAGTATAGTAAGGTGAGCGCTGAAGCGCTGCACGAATCTTTCTTAGAAAGATTCAGCGACGAAGTTCTGCCCCTGCAGAGCCCGACTCCTAGCTAAAACCCCCTTGTAAGTAAGTTATGCTTACATTATTTTAATATAGCTTATATTTAAAATTAGTATTGTTATTATGAACTTATAATAAATACTTGGGCTATTATTATGGGTTATATAAGTATTTTTTTTAACGCTTATATAATAATAATAATAGCTAGACTATTAATTAGTCTCGGCGAATAATAGACTAAACTCTAGTGGTAATAATACTAGGTTTCGTCGAAGAAAATTCTATTTAAGAAGCGAAGTGCTGTCTGAGTTCGGAATCACCACCTTTTCAAGTGAGTGCACAGTTACTTTCAACTTACACATAGATATGAAGTATTTTATATAAATTACATTCTATGTGTGCATATTATCTGAATACTTGCTATCTATGCTAGATGAACGTTGTTATACATGTTTTCAATGATTTAAACTCTATATGCATTTTATATCTACGAAAATGTTTGGGTAAAACATGGGTAGATGTAATAGGTAATGTGTGATAAAATGATGAGAGGCCTCGATGTTGTTGTTGTTGATCCAGTCATCTAGCGGAGTATAGATGACGACCACAGACTCTTCTAGACAGTCCAGTGGAACACTAGCAGGCTCGCAACCTGTAGGTGTTGTGAACGATGTGTTCACCGGTGTACTCCATCCCCCACATGGTTGCCTATTAGGACATTTATCGCTGAGGAATCCCCTTAGCAGTAGTGTCCGTCCCGATGATGATCCTTAGGCTAGGTCCCTTATGATAGGTGTTTAGGGACGTAAAGTGAGGATAACGGGAACGGGTAATCGGGTTATTGTTGATTGATGAAATTAATAAACTTATTTATTGTGGGTTGAAAACCCTATGTGCTCACCAGGCTCCCAAGCCTTACCCACTCAGTTTTATGTATTACAGGTAGTGGCGCATGAGCATAGGTGTGATGTTTTGGACGAGGGATTACGGATATAGGCCTGTACATATGAAATAATGTAGTAAGGCTTATATTGTACTGTTTATACTTTTGATCTGTACGAACATGACATCCCGAGTCTTTTAATGAAATACATTTCTATGGAAATGCTTTTGATAAATCTTTATCATATTATTGTTTTGGGACAAATTCCGCAACCCTTTTATTAAAAGATAACTCTGATTTTGAAATAAAGTATAAACAAAACCGGTCTTTTCTGGTCGTGATTTTGGGGATGTCACAGTTGGTATCAGAGCATTAGTTTAAGCGAACTAGGAATTTGTAGGATTTCTAGACTTAAACTTAGAATGCTAAGCGATGATTGTGAGGTGTGAGCACTAGCTTATTTTAGGAATTATGCCTAGAATGCTTTTATGTGCTAAATGCTTTATGCATGATATGCTGTTATTTTGTTCGGATCTATGGTCTGTTGCCGACCGGATCTGGAAACCTTATGTGTTTAGGATTCTAAACGTACGACTACGATATTAGAACTAGCATGTAAACGTTTCGGAGTGATAAGGATGATTTAAAACGTCTCTCCTAAATAAAGATCTAAATTCACCTTATTCGGTGTATAGATCAAGATGGCAAGGACCCGTAGCGGAAACGTGAACGCAAATGGAGGTAGGAACCAACCCCCAGTAGTTCAGCAAATACCTATTGTTGAAGAAGTTGCACCTGATCCAGTTACCATGGCTGGAGTTCAAGCCATGATTCAGGCTATGCTAGCTGAACAAAGGGAAGAAATGAGACGGATGCTCCGCGAGAATAGGGACGAACCTACCATACATGTTGAACCAACGGAGCCAGTTCCCGAGCCATCTAAGGAAGGGAACTATAGTCGTCAAGTGAGTCAAATAGGGACTCAAGGTGAACAAAGGGATGGCCCAGAAGGGAGAAACAACAAGGATGGGCGGATGTACAAAAATTTCTTGGGTGCAAAACCACCAAGTCTCTCAGGAAGCCCAAAGCCTGTTGAGATTATGGACTGGATCTCCGAGATGGAGATGGTGTTTAAGAGCTGCGACTGCAACGAAAAGCAGAAGACTGTCTTCGCTGTAAGACAATTGAAAACTGGAGTCTTGAGTTGGTGGAAGCTATTGGCAGATACGATGCCACGAGGAGAAGCCCTGAAAATGTCATGGGATGAGTTCTTGGAACAACTGAAGGCGCAGTATTGTTCAGAGATAGACCTGATTGATCTGAACAATGAGTTCCAAAATTTGAAGAAGGGGAGAATGAGCATCGATGACTATGCTGCTGCATTTATGGAAAAGATGAAGTTGTTTCCATACCTAGTGCCAACCGAACTTTCTAAAATTGAGAAATTCACAAACAGACTGCCGGATGACTGTGGCCCAACAGTCAAGATGGAAACCACTCTGAAATCAGCTGTTCGAGCAGCTAAGAATGTGGAGACCCAACAAAAGGAAAGAGTTCTGGAAAGAGCTGAGGTCGGTGAGAAACAGAAGTTCGATGGATCCTCGAAGTCCAACAAGAAGAGTAGATTCTCGAAACCTGGTTCAAGAGGAGGAGGATCAGAAGCAAAGTGGTGTGACAAGTGCAAGAAGAAGAACTTTGGGAAGTGTGATGGAGGGGTCACTTGTTACAAATGCGGAAAGCCTGGGCACTATGCCAATGAATGCACCCTTAACCAGAAGGCCTGTTATGGGTGTAATAAAGAAGGGCACATTTTGAAGGACTGCCCGAAGAAGAAGGAGGCAGGAAGACCCAACATACCACCAAAGCCGAAGGCGAGAGCCTTCCAGATGACGCTCGAGGCTGCAAAGGAGGCAACAGACGTCGCTTCAGGTACCTTTCTTGTAAATGGTTTGCCTGCAAATATACTGTTTGATTCCGGAGCCAACTACTCCTTTGTGTCGCATAAATTTAGTGCGAAATTAGCATTACCTGTAGAAAAACTAGATAATGCCCTGATTGTAGAAGTTGCCAGTGGTAAATTCGTACCTGTTAGTAATCGTATTAGGAACATCGTCATTGACCTAAACGGAAACGAATTCCATGAGGAACTATTACCCATAGAGTTAAACGGTTTCGACATCGTTTTGGGTATGGATTGGCTTAGCGCCAACGATGCCGAGATATTATGCCGAAAGAAGATAGTTAGGATAAACCCACCCGGAAAGGAATCATTTATGGTGTACGGGGAGAAACGCAAAGTGAGTTCTGGAATCATCTCCTTGATGAAAGCCAGGAAATGTTTGTCCAAGGGATGTGCATCGTACTTGGCATTCGTAATCGATGCTAAGAAAGAAAAGAAAGAGGTGCAGAATATACCGGTTGTGTGCGATTATCCGGAAGTCTTTCCCGAAGATCTTCCCGGATTACCACCTGATAGGCAAGTAAAGTTTCGTATAGACTTATTACCAGGAACAACACCGATAGCAAAGGCACCTTACCGATTAGCACCAACGGAGATGAAGGAGCTCATGACGCAACTTCAGGAGCTGTTGGACAGCGGTTTCATTCGACCTAGTTCATCTCCCTGGGGAGCTCCGGTGTTATTCGTGAAGAAGAAGGATGGAAGCATGAGGATGTGCATAGACTACCGAGAGTTGTATAAGGCAACGGTGAAGAACAAGTATCCATTGCCGAGGATTGATGATCTATTCGATCAGCTGCAAGGTTCGAACTACTTCTCAAAGATCGATCTTAGGTCAGGATATCATCAGCTGAAGGTGAGAGAGCAGGATATTGAGAAGATTGCATTCAGAACAAGGTATGGACACTACGAGTTCTTGGTTATGTCATTCGGACTAACCAATGCTCCCGCAGCATTCATGGATTTGATGAATAGGGTTTGTAAACCATTCCTCGATAAATCTGTGATAGTGTTCATCGACGACATTCTCATCTACTCGAAAAGTCAGGAAGAGCATGGCAAGCATCTACGAGAAGTGTTGGAGGTGTTAAAGAAGGAGAAGCTTTTTGCAAAGTTCTCCAAATGCGACTTTTGGATACGGGAAGTCCAATTCTTGGGTCATGTTGTTAACCAAGAAGGAATAATGGTTGACCCCGCCAAGATCGAGGCTGTAATGAAGTGGGAACGTCCGAAGAGTCCCACGGAGATTTGAAGCTTTCTAGGATTAGCCGGATATTACCGACGATTTATCCAAGGCTTTTCTTCGATAGCTGCTCCATTAACAACTTTGACCCATAAAGGAGCTACGTATACATGGAGTTAGAAACACGATGAGGCGTTCGAGAAGCTAAAGAAGAAGTTATGTGAAGCACCGATACTTTCTCTACCCGATGGAGTCGAAGATTTCGCAGTTTATAGTGATGCATCTGGAGTCGGGTTGGGTTGTGTTCTGACCCAAAGAGAAAAGGTGATAGCATACGCATATCGACAATTGAAAGAGCATGAAAAGAACTACCTCACTCATGATCTGGAGTTGGCAGCGGTAGTATTTGCCTTAAAGATATGGAGGCATTACCTCTACGGCACGAAGTGCAAGCTCTTCACTGATCATAAGAGTCTCCAGTATCTCTTTAATCAGAAGGAGTTGAACATGAGGCAACGACGTTGGCTAGAACTTCTCAAGGACTACGACTGTGAGATACTTTACCACCCAGGTAAAGCAAATATTGTTGCTGATTCTCTCAGTCGGAAAGTCAATCTTGAAAGAAAAAGGCCAAGAGCGTTAAGAATTGAAGTCATCTCGACGATTGTGGAAAGTATCAGGAAAGCTCAAGAAGAAGCCTTAGAGAAGGATGAACGAAAGGAAGAACGTTTGGGAAAAATGTTAGTGTTCGGTATGAACATTCGAGGACTGAAGGTATTCCAAGATCGAATTTGGGTACCTAAGACGGGAGGAATAAGAGATGTTCTAATGGAAGAAGCACACACGACCATGTACTTGATTCATCCCGGTAGCACTAAAATGTATAGGGACCTAAAACCCTACTACTGGTGGCCGACGATGAAGCTCGATGTTGCGAAGTATGTGGCTGAGTGTGTAACATGTGCGAGGGTTAAGGCACAACATTAGAAACCGTATGGGATTTTAGAACCTTTACCTGTACCCATGGGTAAATGGGAAGACATCACCATGGATTTTGTGACTAAACTGCCCAGAATGAAGAACGGACACGACATGATTTGGGTAGTCGTGGATTGTTTCACCAAGAGTGCACACTTCATAGCAGCCAACGAGAAGTGGTCTATGGATAAGCTCGCAAATGCTTACGTGAAGGAAATTGTAAGACTTCATGGTGTCCCTCTTACGATTGTGTCAGATCGTGATAGTCGTTTCACGTCGAGGTTTTGGAGGAGTCTACAAGAGGAGTTGGGTACAAAGTTGGGTTTGAGTACTGCTTACCATCCGCAAACTGATGGTCAGAGTGAAAGAACGATTCAGACGTTGGAAGATATGCTGAGAGCATGTACCCTCGAATTCCAAGGGAATTGGGACGAGCACTTACCTCTAGTAGAATTTTCCTACAACAATAGTTTTCACTCGTGCATCAAGATGGCACCTTATCAAGCCTTGTATGGACAGAAGTGTCGTACGCCGTCTTGTTGGCTCGAAGCCGGAGAGAAGCAGTTTATGGGCCCCGAGATAGTCCATGAGACTGCTGAGAAATTGAAGGTGATTAGGGAAAGAATGTTAGCAGCTAAGGATCGTCAGAAGAGCTATGCCGACAAGAAAAAACGAAAGATAACCTTCGAAGTTAGGGATTCCGTTTTGCTTAAAGTCTCACCGTGGAAGAGACTTATACGATTTGGGAAACGAGGAAAGTTGAGTCCAAGGTTTATTGGACCGTTCAAAGTTCTTCAGAAGATTGGGAACCAAGCTTACAAGCTGGAATTGCCCGAAGAACTCAATGGTATTCATAACACCTTCCATGTGTGTTACTTTAGGAAATTCATGGGAGATGTTCCCGACATAATTCCAATCTCAGAGTTAAGGATGGATGAGAATAAAAGGCTGATCGAAGAGCCCGAGGAAATTGTTGACCGTAAGACTAAAAAGTTACGACGCAAGATGGTCGACTTAGTGCTAGTCTGATGGAAACATTCAAATGGTCCGAATCTCACTTGGGAAACAGAGGATGACATGATGAGTCGCTATCCACATCTGTTTGCTGATGCATGGTTCCGGAACGGAATCATCCTAAGGGGGAGAGAATTGTAACGCCCGGGTTTCAGGGCTAAGCATTTTTGTCAAGTAATAGTCTAGGTCAACTATTGTAACTCTTTTTGAAGTAATAAATATGAAATATTTGAGTATTATGTGAATTATGTGTGTTTGTGTGTTTATTGTTTAATTATAAATGTATAATTAATAAAGAATAAAATGAGCATCAAAATTAAAGTGTGAGATAATCCCGATATCTCTACATAAAGTTGTAGAATATGTCTCAAGGTTTCCGTACATATAAAGAACGCCGAAATCCGAGCTATAACGAAGAAGTTATGGCCCGCCGAAGTTTTACGGCAAAACCGGCACGGCACCAGGAGATGTAAATAGTGAATTTACGATAGAAGACTTTTTAGCCTTAGCAATCTAAACAAAAGTCGTAGAATATGTTAAACTAAGAACATCGATAAAAAGAACGCCCAAATCTGACTTCGTATGAAGAAGTTATGAGATTTTAAACAGACCAATCTTGTCCCGGCCTGTTAAAAATATAACTTTAAAAATAAAGTCAAAATTAGCCGACGGAGTCTAAACGAAAGTTGTAGAGTACGCCTCCACCTACGCGTGGATATAAAGAACGTCAAAAATGGAGTTCGTATGAACGAGTTACAAATTATAATAGCATATTTACGTATTAAAATAAAGTATAAATCATGTATACGTACACATATATATACATATGTATATATCATTAGAAAGGTATCGATGATGCGGTCATTATAAGACTAATATTGAGTTCTTTCGACATTAGTTTAGTACAAATATCATTAAATCCATTTAAAATAGTATTATAGAGGGGTGTTTAGTTGTTTATATAACAAAAAGGTCATTAAGTAATTATGGAGGGTAGTTTTTGAAAATTTAATTAGTATAAATAAGAGCCTTGGGCTCTCATATTTCTTGCACCATTCTCTTGATTCAAGAGTCTTTCTCTCCTTATCCCCCGAGCATTCGGTCCCTCGTGATTCGACTTCTCTTTCTGTAGTTTAGTATAGTAAGGTGAGCGCTGAAGCGCTGCACGAATCTTTCTTAGAAAGATTCAGCGACGAAGTTCTGCCCCTGCAGAGCCCGACTCCTAGCTAAAACCCCCTTGTAAGTAAGTTATGCTTACATTATTTTAATATAGCTTATATTTAAAATTAGTATTGTTATTATGAACTTATAATAAATACTTGGGCTATTATTATGGGTTATATAAGTATTTTTTTAACGCTTATATAATAATAATAATAGCTAGACTATTAATTAGTCTCGACGAATAATAGACTAAACTCTAGTGGTAATAATACTAGGTTTCGTCGAAGAAAATTCTATTTAAGAAGCGAAGCGCTGTCTTAGTTCGGAATCACCACCTTTTCAAGTGAGTGCACAGTTACTTTCAACTTACACATAGATTTGAAGTATTTTATATAAATTACGTGCTATGTGTGCATATTATCTGAATACTTGCTATCTATGCTAGATGAACGTTGTTATACATGTTTTCAATGATTTAAACTGTATATGCATTTTATATCTATGAAAATGTTGGGGTAAAACATGGGTAAATGTAATAGGTAATGTGTGATAAAATGATGAGAGGCCTCGATGTTGTTGTTGTTGATCCAGTCATCTAGCGGAGTATAGATGACAACCACGGACTCTTCTAGACAGTCCAGTGGAACATTAGTAGGCTAGCAACCTGTTGGTGTTGTGAACGATGTGTTCACCGGTGTACTCCATCCCCCCACATGGTTACCTATTAGGACATTTATCGTTGAGGAATCCCCTTAGCAGTAGTGTCCATCCCGATGATGATCCTTAGGCTAGGTCCCTTATGATAGGTGTTTAGGGACGTAAAGTGAGGATAACGGGAACGGGTAATCGGGTTATTGTTGATTGATCAAATTAATAAACTTATTTATTGTGGGTTGAAAACCCTATGTGCTCACCAGGCTCCCAAGCCTGACTTACTCAGTTTTATGTATTACAGGTAGTGGCGCATGAGCATAGGTGTGATGTTTTGGACGAGGGATTACGGATATAGGCCTGTAGATATGAAATAATGTAGTAAGGCTTATATTGTACTGTTTATACTTTTGATCTGTACGAACATGACATCCCGAGTCTTTTAATGAAATACATTTCTATGGAAATGCTTTTGATAAATCTTTACCATATTATTGTTTTGGGACAAATTCCGCAACCCTTTTATTAAAAGATAACTCTGATTTTGAAATAAAGTATAAACAAAACCGGTCTTTTCTGGCCGTGATTTTGGGGATGTCACACTTATGCTATGCTAGTTAGGAAGAAACCTTGGAAGTTATTATTTTCATGTATTTTAGAAGAAAACATAGATCCAAGGTTTATTAGGGTTGCATGCACACTTAGGAAGTGTTAGATTGCTCAAAACCCAACATGTATAACACTCAAAAATCGGCTCTAGCCCTCTTGTTTCTTGTCTAACCGATTTTGGGGAGAACAGATGAGCTTTATATAGTGTTGACACATCTAGGGTTACACCATAATGTGTCATGACTCTTCATTTCCATGACCCATGGGTTTGTAACTCCCATGGAGCCTCCATGGACCATCCAATAGGTATAACCCATCTTGATTATCCATGGAGCCTCTTAGCCCACTATATATGTTATGGATGATTTACATAATCAATCCATACATTTAATCTGTTGTCTTTTGATCACTTAATTAATTCTAAATTAATTCTTGATCAAACTAATTAAATAGTATTATTAATATATTAGAACTTATAATATATTAATAAACCATATGTGTTATTTCTCTCATTTAGTTTATCCAATTGCATGGTGCCATGCAAACCAAATGGACCATGTCGGGTCAGGTTAAGTATTTACCGAAAATAGTTCTGGACTTAGACACCTTATCCAACAGTCTCCCACTTGGATAAGTCTAATAACTGTAACTGCAATACTTCACGAACCGATCGGCAATCGTAGCTCTTTCAAGGTCTCTCGGAACTGAGAAGATGATGGTTCGCCATTCCAGATAAGGGATCATATAATCCTCTGTTCTAGATATCAGCCGGACAAACACATGGAACATAGTCTTGCTTATTGTCCAATAGTTCGTTTCCTAATTTCTGATTTGTTTGACAAAGAACTTAATTGAACACATCAACTTAGTTCTGACCGGGCCCGGTACATAGGTTAAAACAAAATCATCGAGGGGCCCAGATATCAGCCTCTAATCGAAGAAGGAACAGATAAACTTCGACTCATATGCTTGTTCTACTACTTGTTAAATTACACACAAACGCACGTTTTATAACATCGAGTTACCAATGCAGTTTCGCACGTTCAATACGTAACTAACTCATAGTTAACAAGTCATATCTCTAGGTTTGAAGACTTATATGATATTACCGTCTCACGATCACCCGAGATAAATTCCATGAAGTGATGCCAGCGAGCGTGGGTTGAATCCAATACTTAGAACTTATGAGCACTCATGAGTGTTGAGGTCATGTCCAACATCTTAGACCACTACAACCAACTCATGACAGTCTTATTTCATATCTACTTCCAACATATGACCGACTGTAGATAATTTGAATAATATGTAAAACAACATAAATATTCTGGAAGTCAAAACATGCAAAAGAAATAATAGTAAATGATTGACAAGTGATAGCAACACTTTACTCATAAATAAACACAACTTTTATTCATCATCAAATGTCAATTACATTTTACAAATTTCAAAATTATCTAACTACTAAAACTAATATCATCCTTCAGCCCTATGCTCCTAGCATGCTGGAGATGCTTAACCCTACCAAGTCCTTTTGTGAGGGGATCTTCCGGGTTCTCATCCAATGATACTCTCTTTGCCATGAGAAGTCCTTCTTCTATACGATGTATGATGAAATGATATTTTCTGTCGATGTGTCTGGATCTCCCATGATCCCTTGGTTCCTTTACTAAGGCAACTGCACTTTCACTATCACAGAAAATCTCTATAGGCTCCGATATAGCTGGTACAACTCCAAGGTCTCCAATGAAGTTCTTTAGCCACATAGCCTCTTTTTCCGCCTCGCTTGCCGCTATATACTCTGATTCGCAAGTTGAATCAGCCACTGTCTCCTGCTTGGAATTTTTCCAAGAGATTGCTCCTCCATTTAAGGTAAAGACCCAACCTAACTGAGAGCGGAAATTATCCCTATCAGTCTGGAAGCTAGCATCACTATACCCTACAACTCTCAAGTCATCACTCCCACCAAGGGTAAGAACCCAGTCATTAGTCCTCCGCAGGTACTTGAGAATATTCTTTACCGCTGTCCAGTGAGCCTAACTAGGATTCCCCTGATACCTGCTAACCATGCTTAAAGCAAAGGCTACATCAGGACAAGTACAGGTCATAGAATACATGATCGAGCCTACTACCAAAGCATAGGGTATCCGACTCATTTCTACTATCTCATCCTCAGTACTCGGGCTCTAAGTCTTACTCAGTCTAGTGTTACTATGGATGGGTAACTCTCCTTTCTTGGAATCTTGCATGCTGAATCTCTTCAACACCTTGTCCAAGTAGGTACTTTGACTAAGTCCAATTAGTCTTTTACTCCGGTTTCTCAAGATCCTTATCCCTAGAATATAGGCAGCTTCTCCTAGGCCCTTCATAGAAAAACTCTTCCCAAGCCAGGACTTAACTTCCTGCAGAGTTGGGATGTCATTTCCTATGAGTAGTATATCATCCACATACAGTACCAAAAAGCTAACTATACTCCCACTAGCGTTGACATATACACATGATTCATTTTCACTCGTAGAGAAGCCAAACTCTTTGACCTTCTCATCAAAGTAATGATTCCATCCGCGAGGTGCTTGCTTTAATCCATAGATGGATTTCTCAAGCTTACACACTCTATTATGGTACTCTGTGCTGACAAAACCCTCTGGCTGATTCATGTAAACATCCTCAGCCAACTTTCCATTAAGGAAAGCGGTTTTGAAATCCATTTGCCATATTTCATAGTCATGAAATGCAGCTATGGCTAACAATACCCTAATAGACTTAATCTTGGCTATTGGAGAAAAGGTCTCATCATAATCCACTCCAGGAGTTTGAGAGAAGCCCTTTGCAACCAGTCGTGCCTTATAAGTGTGTACATTACCATCCATGTTGGTCTTCTTCTTGAAGATCCATTTGCACCCTACATTCTTACGACCTGGCACATTGTCAACCAAGTTCCAAACTTGATTGTCATACATGGATTGTATCTCGCTATCCATTGCCTCTTTCCATTTAGCAGACTCAGGGCCTACCATGGATTCCACATAGCTGTTAGGTTCATCCAGACCTACTAGTGTTTCATTACTAATAAGTGTCTCACCTTCCGCAGAAATATGGAAACCATAGTAATGCTCAAGTACATTCCTAACCCTTGTGGAACGCCTCAGAGGTACAACTGGAGGTATAATTGGGTCAACAGGAGATTCCTCCTCTAGTTGACTGCTAGGGTTTGAGGTTCCTTCACCACTTGACTCTTGAAGTTATTTAAGGTCATTTAGCCTCCCACTGTCTCCTTGGCTTATGAACTCTCTCTCTCTCTCTCTTGAAAGATAGCCCTCCTTGCTACAAAGACCACATTCTCACTAGGTCTGTAGAAGAGGTAACCAAATGATTTTTGTGGGTAGCCGATGCAAATACACTTCTCGCTTCGAGGTTCAAGCTTGTCATGAGTCTCGCGTCTCACGAAACCCTCGCAACCCCAAACCTTGATGTGGGATAGATTAGGAACTTTTCCACTCCACATCTCGTGAGGTGTTTTGGCAACCTTCTTTGTAGGGACCAGATTATGGATATGGGTGGCAGTCTCTAAGGCATACCCCCAAAATGAGATTGGTAGCATAGCTCGACTCATCATGGAACGAACCATGTCCAACAAGGTTCGATTATGCCTCTCAGCTACACCATTCAACTGTGGTGTCCTGGGATGTGTCAATTGTGAGACAATCCCACATTCCCTTAGATAGTCGAGGAACTCAGTACTAAGATACTCACCACCACGATCGGATCGAAGCATCTTAATGTTCCTGCCCAATTGATTCTCGACTTCTTGTTTAAACTCTTTAAACCTTTCAAAAGTCTCTAACTTATGCTTGATTAAGTAGACATATCCATATCTACTATAATCATCAGTAAAAGTCACATAATAACGATTAGCATCCCTTGTGGCATGTTTGAAGGGTCCACACACATCCGTGTGTATAAGGTCCAACAAACCTTCACCCCTCTCACAAGAACCAGTGAAGGGTGACTTTGTCATTTTCCCAAGTAAGCATGATTCGCAACTATCATCTGAATTTAGGTCAAATGACTCCAAGACTCCATCCTTTTGGAGTTGGCCTATGCGTTTCTTGCTTACATGTCCAAGACGACAATGCCATAATGATGCTTTATCCAAATTATTATCATTAGTAGAATCAATACACAATACATTATTTCCTAAGTTATCTACAACAGACACAACTTCATACACACCATCACAAGGTAATGCTTTAAAATAAAACACAATTTTAAAGAAAACATTTATTCCACCAGTTTCATTATCAAAAGAAAAGGTAAAACCTTGTTTATACAAAGCATGAAAGGAAATAACATTTCTTGTCATTTCTGGCGAATAACAACATTTATTCAAATCTAAAGTACATCCACTACTAAGAAATAAAGTATAAACTCCAATCTTGGTGACAGGTGAAACTTTCCTATTCGCCATGATCAAGTTTATCTTTCCATGCTCCACATTCTTACTTCTTCTTAGTCCCTGCAATTCAGAACAAATATGAATACTGCAACCGGTATCAAGGACCCAAGAGGTAGAATAGAGCGAATTATTAGATAAGATAGTGTAAGTACCTGCATGGTTGGGTTTAACCTTCCCATCCTTCACGTCTTGTTGGTACTTTCGGTAGTTACGCTTCCAGTGCGCCTTTTCATGGCAGTAGAAGCATTTAGCCTCTTTGGGATCAGAAGAAGGTGTAACGAAACCTTTCTTGGTTCCGCTAGAAGAGGAGCCATCAAGGGTCTTACCCTTGGTACCCTTCGAAGGGTTCTTTCTCTTCTTCCCTATACCTTTACCGATTGCCAGGACAGGTGCTGAGTTTGGAGTAGTAGCAAGAGTGGTCACAACCGACTTTCCTTCAAGACCTGATTCTGCGGTCTTTAGGAGTCCCTGAAGTTTGCTAAGTGTAACTTCCTCCTTATTCATGTGGTATGTCATGTGGAATTGATCATAACACGAAGGTAAGGAGTGCAAAATAATATCTATTTCTAACTCCTCAGGGAAGTTCACATTCAACTTCATCAATCTATCCACATATCTTTTCATTTTCTGCATGTGGCTTGTGATGGGTTCGCCATCTTTCATCCGGGTTGTGATCATAGAGGAGATGATTTCATATCGCTCTTGACGAGCAATCTGATGGTAGTGGTCCATCAAATCTTGGTGCATCTCAAAAGGATAGTAGTCCTCATAGGACTTTTGGAGCTCGGCTGTCATGGTGGTCATCATGATGCATGCCACTTTGGTAGCATCTCTTTCATGTGCCTCATATTCAGCAAACTCCTCAGGAGTAGCGGTTGGCTCAGGCACCTTGAGCTCCTTATCAAGAACATATTCCTTGTTCTCATAACGAGTGACCATCCTAATGTTTCTGATCCAGTCAGTAAAGTTGGATCCATCAAAGATGACTCTCCCACAAAGGTTAATGAGAGAGAAGGAGCCAGTAGGGTTTGAGCTAGGAGTAACATTGTTGGAAGACATCTGAAAGGAAGAAAGTAAGTTTAGTTTAGATATAGGGATAGTCCTTAATAAAACAACCAAATGTAGTATTAAGGCTAGGATCCAATCACAATATATTATAACCTAGAAGAGGGATGCCGTAATCCAAGTTAAACATATATGAAAGGTAGGTGAATGACGATTCACCAATTTCCACCATGAAAACGAAATATAAATTATTAGGTTTTATTTGGCTTTTAGAAATTCCTATATTCTTTGAGATTCATTGAAATTTTCAATTGCATGTTTCAATCTCGAGTGTGCCCTTCATGTTTTGTGACTGGGATATCGAGGATCACAAAACAATGTGTGAAGTAACCATGCAAATTACTTGGTACCCTTAATGTTTTTCACTTAATCGTTGTGCCGGTAAACCACATGCGCTCCTTCCGACCTCATGAAAAACCTTAAGTCACCCTTTGCCTTCCTTGTTAAGTCCATGTTAGTGTGCCGGTAAACCACACACGCTCCACCAACGACTTAAACAAGGTGCAAAATGTAATTTCATGGATTAGCACCTTATTCACATTTTTCCTAAAGTAACTAAGATTGGGAATTTATAAAACATTTAGTTACTTTATAATAATCATTATACTTTTAATGATAATTTATAAGTCCTTGTCTTACCCGTTCGGCTAACGACCCTCCACCAGTCAAGCAAGCGGTGGGTGAGAGTAGACACCCATTAATTTGCCATTTTATAGGCAACAACCTTATACCCACCGTATAGACCGACTTCGTGAATGAGGCGTACTAGCGGTAAGACGACTTTGTTCTTATACATACATACATACATATATATATATATATATATATATATATATATATATATATATATATATATATATATATAATTATTAAATCATAATACTATAAGTATAAGAGTTGAATTTTAATTTTTTAAAATTCTAAGGGTTGGAACTAAAGTTTTAATCAAGACTTTACTTGTTCCAAAACTTGAGGGCAAGTTTTGTAAACTTTCAAAACTTTTCATTTCTTGTAACTTATGAGTTTATTAGGGTATTTAAAACTGAAGACTCTTCATTTTATAACCCATGAGTTCTTTTAATGGTTTTAAAGCAAAGTGACTTTTGGTTTTCCATAACTTGAGGACAAGTTATGAACTCCATTAAAACACATAAAGATCATGAATTAATCTACCACATAGGTTACAAATAATTCCTATGATCATCTAAACATCATAAGATCAAGAACATGAATATGAATACTTTCATGAATCAAAAATTACACTTAAAACTTGTAATTTTGATAAATTGTTGTTGTAAATGGATTAGCATAAACATTACACCATCTAAAACATGTTTACACAAACCAAAACAATTTAGGGTAATGTTTCTAGTCCATTTCCAGCAACTAAAATCGAAATTTTGAAACTGCAGCTTCTACTCGTCGAGTGCATGAACTGACTCGGCGAGTAGCTTGCATTTGGTCATGGACTCGTCGAGTCCCCCCCCCCCATGGACTCGACGAGTTCATACGGGCAGAAAGCAGAAAACTCGATTTTTTCAAGCAGTTTGCACAAAAATCAACCAAGCAAGCCTAGGCTCTGATACCACTGATGGGTTTTGAGCATTCTAACACTTCCTAAGTGTACATGCAACCCTAATAACCTTGGATCTATGTTTGTCTAATTGTCATGCAAAGTTGATTTCCAAGGCTATGATCCTATCTAGCATACATGGGGAACAATTTTAACTTAAATAATAGATAGAATTACATACCTTGTTGTTGTGGGTGTTCCTTAAAACCTTGTGAGCCTAGCACCCCAAGTGTGATGCCTTAAATGCTTCACACAACACCAAATGCTATGGAGTAAACTTGGAGAAAATGTATAACACACAAAAATCGGCTCTAGCCCTCTTGTTTCTTGTCTAACCGATTTTGGGGAGAATACATGAGCTTTATATAGTGTTGACACATCTAGGCTTACACCCTAATGTGTCATGACTCTTTATTTCCATGACCCATGGGTTTATAACTCCCATGGAGCCTCCATGGACCATCCAATGGGTATAACCCATCTTGATTATCCATGGAGCCTCTTAGCCCACTATATAAGTTATGGATGATTTACATAATCAATCCATACATTTAATTAGTTTCCTTTTGATCACTTAACTAATTCTAAATTAATTCTTGATCAAACTAATTAAATAGTATTATTAATATATAGAACTTATAATATATTAATAAACCATATGTGTTATTTCTCTCATTTAGTTTATCCAATTGCATGGTGTCATGCAACCCAAATGGATCATGCCGGGTCGGGTTAAGTATTTACCAGAAATAGTTATGAACTTATACACCTTATCCAACAACTAGTTCTAATACCATAGTCATACGCTTAGAATCCTAAACACATAAGTCTCCAGTTCCGTTTGGCAACAAAACCGTAGATCCGAACAAATCATATCATATATGGAAAATCATATAACATTTAGCACATAAAAGCATTTTAGGCATCTTTTCTAAAATAAACTAGTGCTGGAGTCTAAAATACAACAGAAACACATATCATAATCTTCACTTAGCATTCTATGTTTAAATCTAGAAATCCTACAAATTCCTAGTTCGCTTAAACTAATGCTCTGATACCAACTGTGACATCCCCGAAATCACGGCCAGAAAAGACCGGTTTCATTTATGCTTTTAAAATAATTTCAGAGTAAATATATTGATATAAAAGAGTTGTGGAATTTGTCCCCAAAACAATACATGGTAAAATAAGGTTTATCAAAGCATTTCTTAATGAAACGTATTTTTATTATATAGCAAAACTCGGGATGTCATGTTCTGATACAGACACAAAAGCATGAACAACAAAACATAGACCTTACACAGTTACATACAACTACTGGCCTATAAACAAAATATCTCCACAAGTTATCCAACTTAGGCTCTCGCACCACCACCTGTAATACAAATAAAACAAAGTGGCTCAGGCTTGGGAGCCTGGTGAGCATATATGGTTTTCAACTCATAATAAATAATTATATTTAATTTTCAGCATCCAACAATAACCCAATTACCCATTCCCGTTATCCCCACTTTACGTCTCTATGCCAACAACTATTACATGAGGTACCTAATCTAGGATTTTCATCGGGCCGGACACTACTGCAAAGGGGTTTCCTCAACAATAGATGTCCTAAAGGCAACCATGAGTGGGATAGAGTACACCGGTGAACACATCGTTCACAACAGCTACAGGTTATGAGCCTGCTAGCGTTCCACTTGACTGTCTAGAAAGAGTCCATGGTCGTCATCCATACTCTGCTAGATGACTAAGTCAACAACAACATCGAGGCCTCTCATCAATTTATCACACGTCAACTATTAACCCATGTTCTAACCCAACATATTCTGTAGATAACAATATATAAACATACATTCATATATAAACTTAAAACTTGATGAGATATTCATTCAATACACATTCCAAATAAACAGATCACACACAGACACACACACACACACACATATATATATATATATATACACACACACACACACAGCCCGTACTCTATATGAGATACTTCATAGTTATGTGTTACAAGAAAAGGGAAGATACTCTCACTCGAAACATATACTTAACACATACAACAATACTTGTATTAACAATCGTCTTTATGAAAGAGAATATGCACTCACATGATAAGACAATGATCAGACAACACCTCGTTTCTTAAAACAATTGTTTTCGATAAAACCAGGATGTTTTCCTAAAAACCGGGATTCACGCGGACAAATTTTCGGCTTGAAAATGTAATTTTCTCGGGAAATTCGGAGTGTCGGGACTTGCTTCGGGTGGCGGGATGATACCGGAGCTTCGGGGGTGTAACTTGCATGTAAATTGAGAGAATAAGGGTGAGAGAGAAGAATTTGAGTAACTAAACTCGGATGACCTTGTGTTCTATTTATAAGGTGCTGAGCATCAGATTACGTTGGGCGTAATCTTAGAGTATGCGGTGCGTACTCCCTCTACAAGCATTACGCTGGGCGTACACCTGGTACGCTTGCGTACTGGCTCGTTGACATGTACGCTGGGCGTACTAAGCTGATCAGATCGGATGCGTCATGGTCTCGGACCCGATACACTCGAGTGATGGAGTAGGGCGACCTAGCCCAATTCAGCCCATGAATCATGAGTACGCTGGGCGTACTCCCATTTCTCAAACTTCAAAAGTTCGTATCTTTCGCATACTAGCTCTGTTTTTTACGTTCTTTATATCCACGCTTAGGTGAGACTATGCTCTCTAACTTTCAAAAGCAGAAGGTATCGCTTCTTTAGTATTTCTTCCATTTAATCTCTTTGAAACCATCAATGTTGGTTTTATATATATATTTTAACTTCAACCTACATTTATTTTATTTTATTTTATTTTATTTTATTTTTATTTTTTTTTGTAAATGGTTGATGGAAATTTAACTTATATAAAATTTTATTTGGAAAGTATTATATTCATGTAATCTAATTTTTGTAATTATATTTCATATTTATATCATCCTTATATATATTTTTTATTTTTTACTTATCCTACAAAATTTTCGAATTTACAGTTTTTTATATGGTAATTCGTATCTTAAATTATGTATGATTTTATCTATTTTTGTAATTATATTTGACAAGTTATACTGTTCTTATTTTCTATAGCATACCATACATAACACATATTTTAAGTATGGAAATGATATTGATCTTTTATATATATATATATATATATATATATATATATATATATATATATATATTACTTATCTTACAAAATTTTCGAATTTATAGTTTTTTTTATATGGTAATTAGTATAATAAATTATGTATGAATTTATATATTTTTGTCGTTATATTTGATATGTTATATTGATCTTTTTTTTCTATAGCATACCATACATAACACATATTTTAAGTATGGATATATATATATATATATATATATATATATATATATATATATATATATATATATATATATATATATATATATTATTTTTTACTTATCCTACAAAATTTTTGAATTTACAGTTTTTTTGTATGGTAAGTAGTATCTTAAATTAGTTATGATTTTATCTCTTTCTCAGATTTGCTAGCCAGGAACTTTGACACTTGTGTTGCATTTGGTATGTTGTTATGTTATTAGTTAAACTTATTTTTATACTTTTGTTTTTAATGTAATACACATTTGGATTATTATTACTAATTTATTACATTTTGTCACATAGATTTTCTTGGTGAAGTTGTGTCAACTGATCCCATGTGAGTCATTGTTGAGTATGAAAGAGAAAAAAGGTTAATGAATCTGGTTGCTCAGGATTTCGGTACACATTCGTATTATTATTACACATTCCGATTTTTATATTTATCTTTCATTAATAACCACCATACATTTTTAGTGGTACAAAAGCTGCAGTCGCTTTGTTGGACAGTTTTGCATTGAAGTTGAATACTTACATTTCACAACATCAAAATGAAACTGATCCGATTATCATCCTGCTACGTTTGGCCAAACTCAAATTTTAGGGTGGTAAGGATTTTTTTTCAACAAATTATCATTTCAACTTCAAAGCAATTACTGCAATATTATTTTACTTTTTATTTCCAGGTTAGCCTCAGGATGGTAATTTTTTGTTTGGGTCTAGATTGCATATAAATGATGATATGCCTCGCATTTTAGAGTTCAAATGAAAGTATGTTTTTTCTAATAATTATGAATCCTATAATGTTTTATGTTTTTATATGATAACAACTAGAATCATTACCATAAATTAGTTATTTACCATACTTAAGACATTTAACTTACTAAATCATTACTTTTCTTTTTTAACCTCATTTTTTTGTATATGTAGTCTTAATGCTTTGGATATGAATGTTGAGTCTTCTAGTCGTACATCACAGCTCAACTCAGATACTGTTGTGGCTAATCCAGATGATTACTACCTCCGTTTACAAATAAAAAACATTGATGAGATTGTTGATTTTAACGAGGTTTAGTTAACATTTTTATATAAGAGCTTCTGCATTATATTATTGTTTTGATTTTATATGTACAATTCATATGAAATAAGATTTTAATATGATTCTCTTCAAATAATGTATGAAACAAGAAGTTGGTTTAACGAGGTTTAGTTAACATTTTTATATAAGAGTTTCTGCATTCTATTATTCTTTTGATTTTATATGTACAATTCATATGAAATAAGATTTTAATATGATTCTTTTCAAACAATGTATGAAACAGGAAGTTGGTTTAACCATCATCGATACTATCATTGGTTTTGATATGGATGAAGGCTGGTATTCATTTTATTGTCGTGACTGTTCTAAAAAAGTTACTAAAAATGATGATGATGTTGATACTGGTCCTTTTCACTATGATGGTTGTGGATTAGTCTCAGATGTATATGGAAAGCAATTAAGTATTAGCTCTTTGACTATGCATGTATTTTACCTTTTTCATATATTTCACTGTGTATGTAAAGCTAAATATAAGTATTATGTTATAATTTTTAGGATTAGGATAGTATTTTGTGTGCAAGATAAAAGTGGGTCTTCTTCGTTCGTATTGTTTGAGCGTCATGTAAAAGATCTTATTCATCGTGGAAACCAATGGTTGATGGAAAAAATAGCTAAGGTTTGATAATATATCTCCATTATTTAAATAATTAACGTATATGATTTTTCTTCTTTAAGTTTTCAACTATTTCGTTGTTATGTAAATTAGGATCAACGACGTCAATAGATACCTGATGAGTTCAAAATCCTTCTAAATAAAAAGTTTGTCTTCAAAGTTCAGGTATGCATGTTCAATCTGCAGAAAAACTATCGTGCTTACACTGTGCAGAAGTTGACTAATGATGAAAGGGTTCTTGTTGAGTTTTTTAAACGGTCACCAAATCTTGAACACCATATTATAAATGATAATGCTACTTCTATTAACAAGCCAAATAAGGTAGGAAACTGTATCATATATATTACCAAAGTCAAACCCTACGCCCTTTTTTCAATATATTTTTCTTTCATTTTACATGAATTTGTGCAAATATGTTATGTTTTTTTTTTATATTTTACTCTGATCAAATTTTTATTATTTTGTGTTTTCTACAGGAAAATACTGATGTTGTGCATCATGATAATATTGATGTTGTTGACCTTGAAGCTTTAACACCATCATCCAGTATGGGGAAGCGTCATATTCAGATTGATGCCAACACTAACTCTTTGGAGTGGTCTTCTTCAAAAACTGGTGTTGTTCCTTCTACCTTGAAGATCCCAAAGTTAAAAAAGTTGGACTAATATGAAGCCACCCAGCAACATTTTACATTTCATCTTCAATATGTTTAGAGACATTTTCTTTTTAATCTTTTGTGTGTCACACTTTTAATTGTCTGCTTATGGATCTTTTGGTTGTTTTTAAAATTTTATTCGGCTGTTATTTGGCGTGAACACGATGATATTCGTGCTATTTATGACAATTTCAAGTTATTGAACTATTTTCATTTAATGTATATTTTGTTTCTTCTTCTTTCGTTCATCATTTCATTTTATAAATTTATTATATGTACCTTATTATTCTAAATGAAGCATATCATATAATTTTATTATTATTATTATTATTATTATTATTATTATACATATATATATATATACACACACACACACACACAGAGACATGAAAATTAATACATTTTTTTTATATATGCTAATTCATCTACTTTTATTTGTCTAAATGGAATTTAAATTTTATTTGCATAAATATACATCGTTTGCATATGGTAACAGAATAAAATCATAGTATAAATATTCAAAATGTATTTTTCTATATCGTATTTATTCCTACCATAAATATATGCAGAATTTACTATTTACATAATTTAAACCCTTTTAATATTCAATTCCTTAATTTAAAGTGTTAGGAAATCATTAGTGTGTGTGTGTGTGTGTGTGTATATATATATATATATATATATATATATAGAAAGACCCCAACTTTCGTATTTTTGAAAGATCTAAACTTTCATACTTCACAATATTATTACTCCAAAACATGTTATTTGGATATTCATAAAAGCAATATTTTACATTGATAAAGAGATTACAAACTACTGGATACAAACCGACTATTACAAAGTGTTATATACTACATAACTACCTAGGATATTGTAATTTATACAAACATAAACTGGAGTACAAAAGTACTATTACAAACTATTCTAAATCGTTCAACAGTATGTGAGCATACTAGTTACTTATCACCTGCAATTGTTAAGCATTGATAGGGTATGCGGTGACGCTTAATGAGTTCAATAATAGATACAATATAACGTTATGTCATATATATACATCAATATGGAAGAAGCAAAGAGGAACAACAAAGACATATGTGAAATCATGTGACAAGCGTTCGTATCAATCAAAGACTTTATTCAAAGATATACTTTTCAATGCTTGATATACATCAATAAAACTTTGGCCCAAATGGCATAGAAGACATACAATTTCTGATTAACATCTTGTTATATTTCAGGCTTATAGTCGTGTCTAACCATTGCCAATGCCATAGAATAGAAGTCATTCTCTTATGGAGACATGCTTTACATGTCCAAAGGCTACGTGCCAGTACCAATGTGAATCTAAGTCCTTTCACTGATCACATGGTCAAAGGTATTACATTTCCTATAAAAATAGCGAATAAAATAACACGGGAAAATAACTCGGAATAATAACACTGAAAAGCACATAGCACATATAACACATAACATACAATTGTTCCTATATATTGAACTCACCTTAAATTAAACGGGAGGTTAAAATAGTAATTTGGACAACACTTCGGCTTTAAATATGACTTTCTATATTGAAAACCGGGAGCTTAATTGAAAACCGAGCTCTGTGAAGGTAGGGCTTCAAAACCGAAAAGATAATTTTTTCAGGCTTCTCGGGAGCTTTGGGACGTGTTTCGGGTGCTAAAATTGATATCGGGGCTTCGAGGAAAGTCAAAATGAAGAAAATATGGAAAAAGGGGTGAAAAGTGGCAATTTCTCAAAATTACCTGAGAAGGCTCGCAGCATCCCTATTTATAGGCGAGGTCCGAAGGTCGGCCAAGAAGGATGAGTTAGCAGCAAGGGACATGCAGCAACAGTAGGGGGAAGTAGGTGGCTCGCATGCGAGGAGGCGTGGAGGAGCGAGCTTCGGACACGCATGCGAGACGCGTTGGAAGTGTTGGGTTATGAGCATTCTAACACTCCTAAGTGTACATGCAACCCTAAATACCTTGGATCTATGTTTTCTCTATTATACATGCAAATATGAACATCCAAGGTATTATCCTAATCTAGCATACAATATTATCAATATAACAAGATAGAATACATACCTCTTGATGGTGCTTGTCTTCATGAAGCTTGAGTGCTTAGTGCCCCAAGTGTGACACCTCAAATGGTTCACACAACACCATAAGCACTTGGAATAACTTAAAGAGAAATTAGAACACTTCATGAAATCGTGTAGCCCTCATACATACACATAGTGTTAGTCATTCTCACGATTTCTTGAGCCATGGGTTTCTTTTATATGGTGGCTATTAGGGTTACACCATGTAACTCATGACTTTACCCATTCCTTATGCTCCATGGGTTTTAACCTCCATGGAGTATCCATGGGTCACCCCATGGACTTAGTCCAACATAAGGAATCTTGGATCACAAGCCCACATATATAAGAATGAATGATTTACACAATCAACCCATATATTTAATTAGTCTTCTTTTGATCACTTAATTAATTCCAAATTAATTCTTGATCAATACTAATTAAATAACCTTATTAATATATTAGAACTTATAATATATTAACAAACCTTAAGTGTTATTTCTCTCATTTTAGTCTATCCAAGTGCATGATGCCATGCAACCCAAATGGACCATGCCGGGTCGGGTCAAGTTTTACCAATTATAGTTATGGACTTAGACATTAATGCAACAGGAAGTTCATAGGTCTACGGTTCGGTTCAATCGGAAGGCTGCACATGTCGGACCTCGGACGTGACACGTCTCGGTGACGCAACTGCATCGTGCGAGGTGACGTGGCTTGGTACTATTCATGCGGAAATTCTCGAAAAATGTGCCCCAAACTTCTAAAACTCCTAACTTTCGCATACGAGCTCTGTTTTTGACGTTCTTTATATGCACGCGTAGCTAAAATTATGCTATACAACTTTCATTTAGACTTCATCGGCTAATTTTGAATTTAATTTTAAAATTATTATTTTTAACAGACCATGATAGGAAAATCCGTTAAAAATTCATAACTTCTTCATTCAACATCCGTTTTCGTCCGACTTTTTACCGTTGTATTACTAGTGACAAGACCTTCGATTCTTGTTTAGGATGTATCGGCCAAATATCTCTCAATCTAAAATTCGAGTTTTTAGCTGTCTACTGCTAATCTGAAACTTAAAAAAAATCATAACTTCCTCATACGAAGTCAGATTTTAGCGTTCTTTTTATCGAACTTCTCGGTTTAACGAATATTATGACTTTCATTTAGATGAATAAGGCTAAAAAGTAGTTTATCAGAAACTCACTTTTTACGTCTTTCGGTGCTGTTTCGGTTTTATCGCGGATCTTCGATTGGTCATAACTTCTTCGTTATAACTCGGATTTCGATGAGGTTTTCGCCTACATGTTTCTAAAGAGATTATTTACAACTTGCCATAATAAAATTTTACTTATTTAAAATTTTTATATTTTCGCTAAATTTCAGTATTTGGCTTTTAATTGGAATCTCATAAGACTTCCAATATTTTCTGAGTGATTCTAAACATAGTTTTACTTCATTTTTAGTAAAAACCATCTGTTAGAACTCAACACTCAATTTCGCATAGTATTTCACAATTTTATTCATTACAAAACACGATTTCAAAACGTGTATGTTACAAATACCTCCTCCTTTTGAGGATTTCGTCCCCGAAATTACATCGATTAAAATAAATGGGGATATTTTGCTTTTATCTCATTCTTATTCTCCCAAGTATAGTTGGGCCTCGATGGTGTTTCCACTTGACAAGCACCAATTCTACTTCTTTATTGCATAGCTTAGTTGTTCTTTCATTCACGATTTCTTCAGGCTCTTCAACATATCTTAACTTATTATCCAATTTCACCTTGGATAATGGAACTGTCTCATCGTAGATGCTCAAGCATTTGCGTAGATAACTCACATGAAACACATCATGAATACCTGCCAAATATTCAGGAAATTCTAAGCGGTATGCTTGCTTTCCAATTCTCTGGATGATTTTGAAAGGACCAACAAATCTAGGACTCAACTTTCCTTTCTTTCCAAATCGCATAAGGCCTTTCAATGGGGATACCTTCAGCATCACGAAATCACCCACTTGGAATTCTATAGGTCGTCTTCTCTTTTCTGTATAGGACTTCTGTCGATCCTGGGCCGCTTTCATTTTTTCTTGTATGATTTGAATCTTTTCGGTGGTGTCCTAAATCATTTCAGGGCCTCCAAGGATCTTCTGTCCTACATCACGCCAACATAACGACGTATGACATTTGCGCCCATATAATGCTTCATATGGTGGCATTTTGATTGAAGTGTTGTAACTGTTATTATACGAAAATTCAACAAGCGGTAAGTATTTATCCCAGTTACCACCGAACTCCAAGACACATGCACGAAGCATATCTTCTACTGTTTGGATTGTTCTCTCCGTCTGACCATCTGTCTGGGGATGATAAGTGGTGCTGAGAGCAACTCAAGATCCTAATTCACGTTGCATACTCGCCCGAAAGTGAGAAGTGAAGCGAGTATCGCTATCGGAAATGATCTTTAGTGGCACATCATGTCTTGCAACAATTTCATCCAAGTATACTTGTGCGTATTTCTTCATTGGAGCCTTTTCACACATGGCTAGAAAATGTGCACTCTTAGTTAGGCGGTCGATGATTACCCAAATGCTATCATGCTGTCTAGTAGTCTTTGGAATTTTGGTAATAAAATCCATGGACAACTCTTCCCATTTCCATACAGGAACACTAAGACGTTCTGGGGTTCCATAAGGCTTTTGGTGCTCTCCTTTGACTTGTAAGCATACTAAGCATTCCTGTACATATCTTCCAATGTCTCTCTTTAATCCAGGCCACCAATAATCAACTCTTACATCATAGTACATTTTACTTGTACCAGGATGTATTGACAGCTTAGACTTATGAGCTTCATCTAAAATCTTCTGTCTTAATCCACCATTCTTTGGAATCCATAGCCAATTCTTAAATACTTTTAATCCTCGTGGATCATCAAGTAAAACATCAACATAATGTACCATTCCTTCCTTCTTCAGATTTTCTGGCTTTAAGGCCTCAACTTGCCATTTCTCTAGTTCATCAAGAATAGTGAACTTCACCATAGTGTGAGTAATAGTATAACACATACTATTACGATAAACCTTCCTGTTAAGTGCATAAGCAACCACATTAGCCTTTCCAGGATGGTACATGATTTCGCAGTCATAGTCTTTGATCAGCTCTATGGTTTGTTGATGTCTCATATTCAGAGTTTGCTGACTGAATATATACTTGAGACTCTTGTGGTTTGTAAAGAATTGGCATTTCGTACCAAAAAGGTAATGTCTCCATAGTTTTAGGGCAAATACCACTGCAACGAGTTCAAGATCATGGGTGGGATAATTCTTTTAATAATCTTTCAGTTGTCTTGAGGCATATGCTATCACTTACCATGCTGCATCAACACACAACCGAGCCCCAATCTTGAAGCATCGCTATACACGGAGAAATCATCATCACCTTCTGGGAGTGATAAGATTGGAGCATGAGTCAAAAGATCTTTTAGAGTTGAGAAAGATTTTTCTTGGGCTTCACCCCATTCGAACTTCACTTCCTTCCGTGTAAGATTTGTGAGAGGTACAACTATACGAGAAAAGTCTTTAATGAATCTACGGTAATATCCCGTGAGACCTAAGAAACTTCGAAATTCGGAAGCATTACGAGGCACTTCCCAACTTTGAATGACTTTGATTTTGATAGGATCTACGGCTACACCGTCACTAGAAATAACATGGCTGAGAAATTGAACTTGGCAAAGCCAAAATTCACATTTTGAGAATTTAGCATAAAGTTTCTCTTTTCGAAGAAGCTCTAAGATTTCATGAATATGAACGACATGATCAACTTCAGACTTCGAATAGATTAGAATATCATCAATTAATACGATGACAAACTTATCGAGCATTGAGCGGCACACTCGATTCATCATATGTGACATCCCCATTTTCACGGCTAGAAAAGACCGATTTTGTTTATGCTTTATAAAAATCAGAGTACTCCTTTTCATAAAAATGTTGCGGAATTTGTTAACAGAAAAATACGATAAATACGTTATCAAAATATTTTCTCAGAAACGTATTTTATTCATTTTAAAATATTTGGGATGTCATCGTCAACACAAAAACATAAGCATAAACAGAACTTACATTTATTTACACTAGTGATCTACATCTCTTTAATCTCTCAGTGTAATGTGACTTCATATCAACACATGTGATATAAATAAACTGAGTGGGTCAGGATGGGAAACCTGGTGAGTACATAGGGTTTTCAACCCACAATAATATAATTATTATGTTTAAACAATCAAACAATCAACCCAATTACCTATCCCCATTATCTTCTTTAATCTTAAGGATCTACCCTAAGAATTAGCTATTCCTCGTTCATTCATTCCTAAGGATCATCATAAGGAATCGGCACAAAGTCCATCGTTGCCACGGTTTACACAACAGGGACTAAGTCTGCATAGTCGCCAGGGTTTAGGCATCAAGTATGCATGATCACCAAGGTTTAGGCATCAAGTCGGCATGATCACCAGGGTTTAGGCATCAAGTCTGCATGATCACCAGGGTTTAGAGTACACCGGGTGAACACATCGTTCATAATGCCTACAAGTTGCGAGTCTGCTAGTGTTCCACTGGACTGTCTAGAGTAGTCCGTGGTTGTCATCCATACTCTGCTGAATGATGGGGCCATCATTTGGGAAAAAAGGCTTCTCACATTGTCCACCTCTCACGCTCACCTCATGGTCTATAACACCTCTCAACTCATCATTCAACTCATATTCCATCTATTATATCTACCCATGTTTACCCCAACATTATTGTAGATATAAAATACATATACAGTTTAAATCATTTAAAACATGTATAAAATCGTTCATTTAGCATAGACAACAAGTACTCAGATAATATGCACACATAACACGTAATTTATATAAAATACTTCATATATATATATCTGTAAGATGAAAGTAACTATGCACTCACTTGAAAAGGTGGTGATTCCCAACTCAGACAATGCTTCACTTCTTGAAAAAAAAAATTTCCTTCGACGAAACCTAGTATTATCACCACTAGAGTTTAGTCTATTATTCACCGAGACTAATTAATAGTCAAGCTTTTATTACTATTATATAACCGTTAAATAATACTTATATAACCCATAATAATAGCTCAATTACTTATTATATGTTCTTAATAACGTTAATATAATTAAATAAAAGCTATATTAAAAAAGCGTAGGGGTAGCTCACTTATAGCGGGTTTTATAGAAATCCAGGCTTTGCTTGGAGCAGCATTCCCGTGCGGAAAATCTCTTCTTCTCGGAGCAGTCGAGCACTCAGGGCCTTCCGCCTCGTGCTAGGGAGGTTCCCTAGGCTTTTCGGGGGGTTTCGGGGCTAAAGAGAGGTTCTAGAGAGAGAGTAAAGAGAAGAAAGAATGAGAAAGATGTGAAGAAAATGAGGGTGGGAGAGGTTCTATATATAGGGTGAAAATGGCTGAACTTGGTGCCACATGTCACCATCTAGTGGCAAGACTTGGGGAGAAAGCAATGGCCAAGATTGTGCTACCTCATCCATTTTCGCACAACACACTTCCGACTTCTAAAATCCGTAACTTTCACATACGACCTCCTTTTTTTGACGTTCTTTATATCCACATGTAGGTAAAAATAATATCTACAACTTTCATTTTGACTCCGTCGGCTAATTCTTGACCGATCTTAAATTTAACAGTACGAGGCGTTTAGACTGTTAAATGGCCGCGAAGAATTCGTAACTCCTTCATACAGACTCTGTTTTCGTGTGTCTTTTTACAGTTAAGTTCCTATTAATGAGATCTTCAACTTTCATTTAAGTCACCTTAGCCAAAATACCGCTCGAACTAAAATTCAAGTTTCGGGCCGTGCACTGCTAAGCGGAATCTTAGAAAAATCATAACTTCTTCATACGAAGTCAGATGTGGGCGTTCTTTTTATGGATTTTCTCGGTTTAACATATTCTACGACTTTGTTTAGATCACTAAGGTTAAAAATTAATCCATCGTAAAATCACTATTTACGCTTCCCGGTGCCGTGCCGGTTCCATCGCGAAACTTCGACGGGTCATAACTTCTTCGTTATAACTCGGATTTTGACGCTCTTTATATGTACGGAAACCTTGTGACATATTATACAACTTGGTTAAGATTATTTATTCTAAATAATCTGTTGTCGAAAAGTCATTTTCGACCCCTATTACCTCTAAATTGACTAACCCGGATCTACGGACGTTATAATTATCTCCCCCTTAGGATGATTACTTCCCAGAATCATCAACGAAACAAGGCTCGTATAATGACTCCATACGTCATCTCTTCATCCTAAGTAATAATTTGAACTTCTATATTCCTTCAAGTCTATCTCTTAGACTCATTGACTGTAAGCAGTACTCGATCGTGCACCTGCTCTCTACCTCAGGGTAGACTCCAAATAATGACCTTCAAGTCACAATCTCGATCCTTACTGGATACGAACTTGAGATAAGTTCTTTTATTACTACTATGTATCTATGTGTTATATTCTAATGACCTATCATCGTATGTTGCAACGCTTTAGACATAGGTCTCTTAGAGTCAAACTCCAAAACAGAGTATACCTTCCTTCATGTTCTAATGTGATACAATCACATTTCAATATGTAGCATTTCTAGCTACCAACTTCTTTAACAATCATCGCGATACTTTTACTGATTGCCCTAGGTTAGCTTTCATTTCAATCTTTTGGTTTAAATTAGATGCTACATCGAACTTGGTTCTCTAAACCACGTAACATACTCATCGTATTCGGATCTCAATTTGATATGACCACTAGGGTTTGAATAACAACAATCTTCTTAGTCATTACCGAAACGATGGTAACGACATGCTTGAATAAAATAGACTGAATTATTGGCTGCTTGGTAACCTTGTGACTTTTTCTGATCCAAGCATGAGTCATGTGCTTCCGGTAGTATATGCATCTACTATCTTTCACACCTACTCATACTCGTCCCAAGTATTGTCTCGCAGTTTTCCAAGTCACCATACAGGAAAAATCACATAACAGTTTAACACATCAGATAACAAAAGGAGGGCTTTATTATTTCTCGAAACTATTACATAGGTGTTCAAGTTCACCCTATACTATGCCTCTAATAGGCTACATCATACGATACTATGGCTATTGCATAACTTGATCTTCCGATATGAAGTCCTCATCCTTGATTACTTGCATGGTTTTCTGCTTCGTCGAGGATCATGTGAAATGCCCTTGGCCTTGGTGGTGTTTCTGGTTTTGCTGGTTTATTTTTCCTCGGGCAGTCCCTAGAAATATGCCATTCTTTGTTACATCCATAACACACCTTCTTGTTGGACGCACACTTGCTGGCGTAATGCCCTGTCTTTCCACATTTGTAGCAAGTCACATCCTCGCCACATTTCCCGAAGTGCTTCTTTTTACACTTCTCGTACCACTTGGTTTCACCTCCTCCTCCTTCTCCAATCTTTGAGAATTTCCCTTCTTTGTTGGATTTTGAATATCGTTCATGCTTCCTTTTCTCACCAACTTCAGCTCTCTACATACCTTTTTCCATAATCTGGGTCTCAACATTCCTGGCTGCCCAGATGGCAGCTTTCAAAGTGGTTGTTTGCTTAACCATTGGACCAAAGTCTGCTGGTAATCCATGGGCAAACTTGTTAACCTTGGAGAGTTCGGTTGGGACTAGGTAAGGAACAAGCTTCATTTTCTCCGTAGAACTTGCAGCATACTCGATGACACTCATCCTTCCCTTCTTTAGATTCTGGAACTCATTGTTGATCTCCAGAAGATCCTGCTCAGAGTAGTACTGCATTTTTAATTGCACCAGAAAATCTTCCCACGATATCTTGCTCGCTTCTCTTTTGGGCATCGAATCAGCTAGTAGCTTCCACCATCTCAGTACTCCAGATTTCAACAGAGGAACCGCGAGAGCGCTCTTTTGCCTTTTGCTACACTCGTAACTCTCAAACATCGCCTCCATCTCGGAGATCCAGTTCATGACTTCCACCGGCGTCGGGCTTCCAGATAGACTTAGTGGTTTGGATGCCATGAAATCCTTGTATTTGCATCCACATCTGTCATTTCCTCCATCCTGGTGGTTTTGCCTAACTATCGGTGGGTTGGCTGGACCAACGGTCCCACTATAATTTCCATCCTCAGTCTGCCCTTTGTTTAACTCGGGCTGTTCGATCTGTATGGTCGCTTCCTATCGATTTTTCTGGAGCAAACGTCTAGTTTCCTCCATTTTACGATCCAACATCGCCTGGATCATCGCTTGCACTCCGGCCATCGTTATTAGCTCAACAGTAGCTACCACAACCGGTATTTTCTCAATCACTGGGTTGGTTTTGGTTCCCATTTGTATTCACGTTTCCACTACGATTCCTTTCCATCTTCATCTATACACCGAATAAGGTGAATCTAGATCTTTATTTAGGATTGACATATAAATAATCTTTATCACTCCGAAATGTTTATATGCTAGTTCTAATATCGTATTCCTACCTTTAGAATCCTAAACACATAAGGTTTCAAGATCCAATCGGCAACAGACCATAGATCCGATCAAACTATAGCATAACAAATCATTTAACACGTAAAAGCAATTTAGGTATCATTCCTAAAATAAGCTAGTGCTCACACCTCACAATCATCGCTTAGCATTCTAAGTTTACGTCTAGAAATTTCCTACAAATTCCTAGTTCGCTTAAACTAATCCTCTGATACCAACTGTGACATCCCCATTTTTCACGGCTAGAAAAGACCGATTTTGTTTATGCTTTATAAAAATCAGAGTACTCCTTTTCATAAAAATGTTGCGGAATTTGTTAACAGAAAAATACGATAAATACGTTATCAAAATATTTTCTCAGAAACGTATTTTATTCATTTTAAAACTTTTGGGATGTCATCGTCAATACAAAAACATAAGCATAAACATAACTTACATTTATTTACACTAGTGATCTACATCTCTTTAATCTCTCAGTGTAATGTGACTTCATATCAACACCTGTGATATAAATAAACTGAGTGGGTCAGGTTGGGAAACCTGGAGAGTACATAGGGTTTTCAACCCACAATAATATAATTATTATGTTTAAACAATCAAACAATCAACCCAATTACCCATCCCTATTATCTTCTTTAATCTTAAGGATCTACCCTAAGAATCAACTATTCCTCATTCATTCATTCCTAAGGATCATCCTAAGGAATCAGTACAAAGTCCATTGTTGCCATAGTTTACACAACAGGCACTAAGTCTGCATAGTCGCCAGGGTTTAGGCATCAAGTCTGCATGATCACCAAGGTTTAGGCATCAAGTCGGCATGATCAGCAGGGTTTAGGCATCAAGTCTGCATGATCACCAGGGTTTAGGCATCAAGTCTGTATGATCACCAGGGTTTAGATTACTCCGGGTGAACACATTGTTCACAACAGTTACAGGTTGCGAGCCTGCTAGTGTTCCACTGGACTGTCTAGAATAGTCTGTGGTTGTCATCCATACTCTGCTGAATGATGGTGCCATCATTTGGGAAAAAGGCTTCTCACATCGTCCACCTCTCACCCTTACCTCGTGGTCTATAACACATCTCAACTCATCATTCAACTCATATTCCATCTATTATATCTACCCATGTTTACCCCAAAATTATCGTAGATATAAAATACATATACAGTTTAAATCATTTAAAACATGTATAAAATCGTTCATTTAGCATAGACAACAAGTACTCAGATAATATGCACACATAACACATAATTAATATAAAATACTTCATATCTATGTGTAAGATGAAAGTAACTATGCACTCACTTGAAAAGGTGGTGATTCCGAACTCAGACAACGCTTCACTTCTTGAAAAAAAATAATTTCCTTCGACGAAACCTAGTATTATCACCACTAGAGTTTAGTCTATTATTCACCGACACTAATTAATAATCTAGCTATTATTACTATTATATAACCGTTAAATAATACTTATATAACCCATAATAATAGCTCAATTACTTATTATATGTTCTTAATTACTGTAATATAATTAAATACAAGCTATATTAAAAATAACGTAGGGGTAGCTCACTTACAGCGGGTTTTATTGAAAATCAGGCTTTGCTTGGAGCAGCATTCCCGTGCGGAAAATCTCTTCTTCTCGGAGCCGTCGAGCACTCAGGGCCTTCCGCCTCGTGCTAGGGAGGTTCCGTAGGCTTTTCGGGGCTAAAGAGAGGTTCTAGAGAGAGAGTAAAGAGAAGAAAGAATGAGAAAGATGTGACGAAAATGAGGGTGGGAGAGGTTCTATATATAGGGTGAAAATGGCTGAACTTGGTGCCACATGTCACCATCTAGTGGCAAGACTTGGGGAGAAAGCAATGGCCAAGATTGTGCCACCTCACCCATTTTCGCACAGCACACTTCCGACTTCTAAAATCAGTAACTTTCACATACGACCTCCTTTTTTGACGTTCTTTATATCCACACGTAGGTAAAAATAATATCTACAACTTTCATTTTGACTCCATCGGCTAATTCTCGACCGATCTTAAATTTAACAGTACGAGGCGTTTAGACTGTTAAATGACCGCGAAGAATTCATAACTCCTTCATACGAACTCTGTTTTCGTCTGTCTTTTTACTGTTAAGTTCCTATTAATGAGATATTCAACTCTCATTTAAGTCACGTAAGCCAAAAAAACGCTCGAACTAAAATTCGAGTTTCGGGTCGTGCACTACTAAGCCGAATCCTAGAGAAATCATAACTTCTTCATACGAAGTCAGATTCGGGCATTCCTTTAATGGATTTTCTCGATTGAACGTATTCTACGACTTTCGTTTAGATCACTCAAGTTAAAAAGTCCTCCATCGTAAAATCACTATTTACGCTTCGCGGTGTCGTGCCGGTTCCGTCGCGAAACTTCGACAGGTCATAACTTCTTCGTTATAACTCGGATTTCGATGCTCTTTATATGTACGGAAACCTTGTGACATATTCTAAAACTTGGTTAAGATTATTTATTCTAAATAATCTTTTGTCGAAAAGTCATTTTTGACCCCTATTACCTCTAAGTTGACTAGCCCGGATCTACGGGCGTTACATCATATCCATGAATACAGCAGGAGCATTTGTCAAACTGAATGGCATGACAAGGAATTCGAAATGCCCATAATGAGTACGGAAAGCAGTCTTCGGTACATCTTGCTCTTGTACTTTCAACTAATGATAGCTAGATCTCAAATCAATCTTTGAGAAATAGCTAACACCCTGAAGTTGATCGAATAAATCGTCGATGCGAGTTAGTGGGTACTTGTTCTTGACAGTCACCTTATTTAGCTCAAAATAATCAATGCAAATCCGCATTGATCGATCCTTCTTCTTGACAAACAATACCAGAGCACCCTAGGGAGAGGTACTCAGTCGAATAAAGCCTTTGTCATGTAATTCCTGTAGTTGGATCATCATTTCTTTCATTTCGGTTGGCGCAAGACGATAAGGAGTCTTTGCAATCGGAGCAGTACCAGGCACAAGATCAATTCGGAATTCTACTTGCCTGTCCGGAGTAAGTCCAGGCAGATCATCAGGGAAAACATCAAAGTATTCATTAATAATGGGAACATCATTACAGTTTTATTCTCCTTTCTTGAGATCTCAACTCTATAGGCCAGATAGATAGGACAACCTTTCAATATAAATTTACGAGTTTTGAGGAAAGAGATTATTTTTAAGATCCTTTGTTCACCGTAGATATGAATAGAATCTTCCCCTTCAATAGGAATGCATACCATCTTTTCGTAACACAAGAGTTCTGCATGGTTCTTTGACAACCAATCCATGCCGAGAATAATATCAAAGTTGGGCAAGGAGATACGGATTAGGTTAGCAAGAAAATTATAGCCTTCAATTTCTATGACACAATCCCTATAGATTTTATCAGCAAGTAATGATATACTTCCCGCAGTATCTACGTGAAATGGTTGCATGAGTGCATAGCAAGCAGTTTGAAAAGAATGCGCAAATTCATTAGATACGAAAGAATTTGAGGCACCAGAATCAAATAAGATGTGAGCAGGTCTAGAGTTGACAAGAAATGTACCCGTCACAACATTCGGGTCCTCACGTGCTTCCTCTGTGGTAATCTGGAATGCACGACCCTTAGCCTTTGGCACCTCCTCCTTTTTAGCTGGAGTATTCTTTGGTTGTTGGATAAGGACTTAACTTCTCGCTGGTTATTGAACAGAAGCTTGACTTCCCGTCACTTGGCTGGTAAGAGTAGGGCAAAAACGCTTCTTGTGGCCAGTAATACCACATGCATAGCAAGTCACATCCTTCCTTGGGCAAGCTGGCTTTGTATGACCCGTTTCTCTACACCCATAACAGACAATGGATTCCTTGTCTATTTTGCATTGACCCGGATGATTCCTTCCACAAATGCAACATGAAGGCGATTGAATAGAAAAATATTGTGACCTTCTGCAGCCACGAAAAGCACTTTGAGATTGCGCTTGCTTGCTAGGATCAGTTTAAACAGTTTGAGCTGGCGGAATAGTGGAAACAGGAGTACTTCTTTTAGTACGTGGATGCTTCGGAACAGTAAGAGTGACACCACGTATCTGTAAGTCATGCTCACGCCTTCGAGCATACTCAACAGTTTTATCAAATGACAGAACATCCTGATTGGCCACAAAATCATGGATTTCTTGTCGTAATCCCTTTAAGAATAACAGAATTTTCTCATCTTCAGTTGGGATATACTTTGTAGCAAACCGTGCTTTTTGATTGAACTGAGTTTCATACTCATTCACAGTCATTCCTCCTTGTTTAAGCTCATGGAATTCCTTCTCCGATCTTCTCCTCATATATATACGATAATACTTCTCTAGCACACGAGTTTTGAACAACTCCTAGGATAAGTTCTCTTGGTCACATCCGTTGAGAGCTTCATATGTTGCTTCCCACCAGACTAATGCTTCTCCAATGAGCATTGCAGAAGCATAGATAGCCTTGTCTTCATCATCCACATGAGAGACACGAAATACTTTCTCGGTGTTCTAAATCCAAGTTAGAACAACTATAGGATTAAGGACACCAGAAAACTTCATAGCACCACTACTCTTGAAATCTTTGAACGAGGGATGCTTCATCTTTCTGCTTGATGATTCTCCAGTGGCTTTCTCTTTGCCTTTATCACCATTCTTTTTGTGTTTCGAGAGTCTGTAGAATAACACCAGTAAGTTTACCCAAGATTCGCTCCTCACGAAGAGATACTGGAGTATTCACTTCCTCGGGTTGAGGACCTCCACCAACCTTAGGGGTATGGCTACTTACTTGTTCAGCCATTGATTTGAAATACGGGGAAATGTAGTATTTTAGAATATTAGGGTTTATTATTACCTAATACTTTTACTTATATTTTTCCTATGGTTTGTATCCATATACTTACAATGATTAAGTTCATATATTGAACTTCCAATAGTTTAAGTCTAAATACCAATTCGTGGCATTTAGTTCACTCAAACTACTGCTCTGATACCATGCTTAAAAGACCCAAACTTTCATACTTCACAATATTATTACTCCAAAACATGTTTCTTACATATTCATAAAAACAATATTTTACATTGATAAAGAGATTACAAACTACTAGATACAAACCGACTATTACAAAGTGTTATATACTACATAACTACCCAGGATATCGTAATTTGTACTAACATAAATTGGAGTACAAAAGTACTATTACAAACTATTCTAAATCTTTCAACAGTATGTGATCATACTAGTTACTTATAACCTGCAATTGTTAAACATTGATAGAGTATGCGGTGACGCTTAGTGAGTTCAATAATAGATACAATATAATGTTATGCCACATATATACATAAATATGGCAGAAGCAAAGAGGAACAACAAAGACATATGTGAAATCATGTGACAAGCGTTCATATCAATCAAAGACTTTATTCAAAGATATACTTTTCAATGCTTGATAGACATCAATAAAACTTTGGCCCAAATGGCATAGAAGACATACAATTTCTGATTAACATCTTCTTAGATTTCAGGCTTATAGTCCTATCTAACCATTTGCCAATGCCATAGAATAGAAGTCATTCTCTTACGGAGACATGCTCTACATGGCCAGAGGCTACGTACCAGTACCAATGTGAATCTAAGTCCTTTCACTGATCACATGCTCAAAGGTATTACATTTGCTATAAAAATAGCGAATAAAATAACACGGGAAAATAACCCGGAATAGTAACACTGAAAAGCACATAGCACATATAACACAAAACATACAATTGTTCCTATATATTGAACTCACCTTAAATTAACCGGGGGTTAAAATAGTAATTTGGACAACACTTCGGCTTTTAATGTGACTTTCTATGTTGAAAACCGGGAGCTTAATTAAAAACCGGGCTCTGTGAAGGTAGGGCTTCAAAACCGAAAAGATAAATTTTTCGGGCTTCTCGGGAGCTTTGGGACGTGTTTCGGGTGCTAAAATTGATACCGCGGCTTCGGGGAAAGTAAAAATGAAGAAAATATGGAAAAAGGGGTGAAAAGTGGCAATTTCTCAAAATTACTCGAGAAGACTCGTAGCATCCCTATTTATAGGCGAGGTAGTCAGCCGAGAAGGATGAGTCAGTAGCAAGGGGCACGCGACAGCAGTAGGGCGAAGCAGGTGGCTCGCATGCGAGGCTCGGATGCGGGGAGGGGTGGAGCAGCGAGCTTTGGACACGCATGCGAGACGCATCGGAAGTTCATAGGTTTGTGGTTTGGTTCAATCGAAAGGTTGCACGTGTCGGACCTTGGACGTGACACGTCTCGGTGACGCAACTGCATTGTGCGAGGTGACGTGGCCTGGTACTATTCATGCGAAAATTCTCGGAAAATGTGCCCCAAACTTCTAAAACACATAACTTTCGCATACGAGCTTTGTTTTTGACGTTCTTTATATGCACGTGTAGCTAAATTTACGCTCTACAACTTCCGTTTAGACTTCATCGGCTAATTTTGAATTTAATATTAATATTATTATTTTTAACAGATCGGGATAGGAAAATCCGTTAAAAATTCATAACTTCTTCATTCGACATCCCTTTTTGTCAGACTTTTTACCGTTGTACTACTGATGACAAGACCTTCGATTCTTGTTTAGGATGTATCGGCCAAATATCGCTCGATCTAAAATTCGAGTTTTTACCTGTCTGCTGCTAATCTGAAACTTAAAAAAAAATCATAACTTACTCATACGAAGTCAGATTTTGGCGTTCTTTTTATCGAACTTCTCAGTTTAACGAATATTACGACTTTCATTTAGATCAATAAGGCTAAAAAGTAGTTTATCAAAAACTCACTTTTTACGTCATTCGGTGCCGTGTCGGTTTTATCGCGGATCTTCGATTGGTCATAACTTCTTCGTTATAACTCGGATTTCGATGAGGTTTTCGCCTACAAGTTTCTAACGAGATTATTTACAACTTTCAATAAGGCTAAAAAGTAGTTTATCAAAAACTCACTTTTTACGTCATTCGGTGCCGTGTCGGTTTTATCGCGGATCTTCGATTGGTCATAACTTCTTCGTTATAACTCGGATTTCGATGAGGTTTTCGCCTACAAGTTTCTAACGAGATTATTTACAACTTTCAATAATAAAATTTTACTTATTTAAAATTTTTATATTTTCGCTAAATTTCACTATTTGGCTTTTATTTGGAATCTCATACGACTTCCAATATTTTCTGAGTGATTCTAAACATAGTTTTACTCCATTTCTAGTAAAAACCATCTGTTAGAACTCAGCACTCAATTTCACATAGTATTTCACAATTTTATTCATTACAAAACACGATTTCAAAATGTGTACGTTACATATATACATACAAAAATTAATATTTTCATTAAATATGTTATTTCACCTACTTTTATTTGTCAAACTCAAATTTAAATTTTATTTGCATAAATATAAATCGTTTGCATATAGTCACAGAATAAAATCATGGAATAAATATTCAAAATCTATGTTTTTATTCTGCATTTATTCCCCCCATAATTATATGCAGATTTTATTTTTTTACCTAATTTAAATCCAACTAATATTCAATTCCTTTATTTAATTATATACAATATTTATTGTTTACCTAATTTAAACCCTTCAAATATACAGTTCCCTTATTTAAAGTGTTAGAAATCATCAACATCAATATATATATATATATATATATATATATATATATATATATATATATATATATATATATATATATATATATATAACCAAGCATGTAAAACTTATCAAACATATTGAAATGAGTGACATTTCAAATGCTTCGAGAAAGAAAAAACCTACAAGGTCTGTTACTAATTTTTTACCCAACAAATCTTCCCCAACAACACCGTTGTTTGACATCACAAATGGTAAGATTCATATTTAAGCATTACGTTTATATTTGAAGTGCTTAAATGTTTATAATGTTCAATTTGTATAACTCATTTTTCTTTATATTTCATTTTGAGTTTTTAATATACATACTATTGTTCCTTAGTGAATGCATCCTCTTCATCCAATGCTCTAAAAGACCATCACATTCAATATTACAAACAATATCCCACAACGGTACAATTTCTTATATGTTATGCATCTTTATTATTACACTTTTATTTTTATATGTGCTTATCTATTGTAATATTAATATTTTTTTAAATATTTCTCCGCCGTTTATGATATGAATTTTCATTTCAGAAAATAATTTTTTCATACCACCTAATTGCCGAGTTACTCGAAACCTTAACGAATTACTTTTGGCTACCCCATCTTATAACATCATACAGCTGAATGTTCAATGCACATTTATTTCCTCAAGATCTCCACTTTCACAGCTAACCAGTCAAGGTAAAGTATTCTTAATTTCTTTTATATTATATTTACATTCACTTCTTAAATTGTATATCATCAATTTTAACTTCCCAATAAATAAACTTTTATCATTTAATTTTTAATACATATATGTCTATAATATTTAATTTGTATAACTAATTTTTCCTTTAATATCTTATTTAATTTAATGTTTTATATATACTTCTCCTCTTTAGTTCATTCATCCTCTTCATCGAATGCTCTAAAAACACCATCACATCAAACAATACAAAAAAAAATTCCCACAAAGTTACATTTTGTTATATGTTATGTCTCTTTTGATTTGCATTTTTTATTTTTTTTAGTTGCTTATGTGTATTAAATTCGTATATTTTATTTATATATTTTGCTTCTTTGTCATACAAATTTTCATTTTAGGAAAATTATTTCTTCATACCCCCTAATTGTCGACTTTCTCGAATGTTTACTGAATTACTTTCAGAAATCACCGATCAAGGTAAATTACGATTAAGTTCTTTAATATTATATTTACATCCACATCTTAAATCATATAACCACAATTTTAAACCTACCATATACTTCCTCTACTTCAAATCAACATACAAACCAAAACTCCACACCTTTCCATGTTATTAACACGCATCATAAACTTGGTCATACTTTTCCTACTATTTGATTACTAATTAGTACATATATGTCTTTATTCTATCATAAATTCATTTAAATCATCTCTAATATTATATCTTATCTCAACTTTCAAAAATCCTTCACAAACATTACCAACAAAAGCATCCAGATTATCCCATGCTCCATACTTTTCCAACAACCAGGATACAATTCAACAAAACACAACTCATTCAACAACAGGGAAACAGAAACAATTTAATACGAAAGATATTCCATTTTTTGAGTTGAATGAAGATTTCGTTGAACCTTCAGGTAGCCATATTGTTCAACTTGATCGTTTATCTATTAATAATGATCAACTTCACCATTCAATTATGTTATTATATATTTTATTTATACATACAGTTACACATTTTTTAGTTGGTACTAGCCTTAAATCTAAAGAAAACTAAAAAAAGTGGCAGACCAATTTCTACAAAAAAGAAGATACAAAGATGTATGCCTTCTACTTCAAATGCTCATAATGATGTAACCGGTAACAATCAGAGTAAATTTATCGGAATAAGTAAATGTATTATATCCATACCACAAATTCTTTGTCATGAAAAATAAAATGTTGTTACCATATTACATTTCAAGCATACCAAAACTATAATTTGTCAATTTTGTTTATTTATTTATAGATTATTTGGATTCCGGAGATGCTGTATATGTTTGCTCAATATGTACAGCTAAGGTGTAGCAGAGAGAAACGATTCGAGGAGATACAGATTTAAAGAAAACATGTTATTCCATTTGTTTTTACAATGGAAAAGTTGAACTACCTAGTCTGATTCACCCACCTCAGTTTTTTCTTGATTTATATAGCGGTGTTTCTGAAAAAAGTCAAAACTTTATACAGAATATATGTTGATACAATATGATGTTCGCATTGACATCTATGGCTGGAAAGATTGATCACGCCATTAACTCAGGAGGTGGTCCTTATGTTTATCGAATGCATCGCTAGAATTATCATATTGCAGGAAGCTTACTTCCCGAAGAGGGTGAATTACTAATATTTTTCCAGTTGTACATGTATGATACATATCATGAGGTTCAAAACAGATTCAAAGCATGCGAGTATGTGAATACCCTATATTGTATAGCTGCATTACTTATATATATATATATATATATATATATATATATATATATATATATATATTATTGCAAAAAACTTTATATCCATTATTTTTTATTATGTTATTGTAGGTCTAATAATAAGAAAAACACCCTATCTAATGAGTCCAAGGCAAATACATTTTCTCTTGAGTTCTGGACTATTCACAAGTTTATGGGCTTACTGGATTTCATATATCCATTGGTTAATCAATTTAGAATGGTATGTGATCGGTTTGGTTCAAATCCAACAGAGTGTATTAGGATGAAATTGATTGGGACAAGAGAAAATGATGGTAGGCAGTATAATCTTCTTACAACAAATGAGGTAGCTGCCCTCATTATAGGTGAAATTGATGGGTATGATTCGAGAGATATCGTATTGGAAACACAAAGTCGACAACTTCAACATGTTAATGAGTTGCATCCTCAGTATCTTGCACTTCAATATCCTTTATTATTCCTTTATGCCAAGGATGGATTTCGAGTCGATATACTACATCGTGGCGTTGAAGATCCAGAATCTGTTGGACGAATAAGGTTGACCATGCGAGAGTTTTTTGCTTATCGTATACAACAGAGAACCAATGAAATATTATTGATATTACGTTCAAGAAAACTATTCCAATAGATTTTGGTTGATTAGTATACAATGGTTGAAAATGAACAACTTATATATATTAGGTTTTGTAACATCAAGAAATAAACGGTATGACTTGAAACCCTTTAAATTAGAGTTATATCATTATTAGTCCCTTAGTACGCTGGGCGTACTTAGGTGTATGCTTAGTGTACTAGGACCCTTATTGGTCGCGGATGTTTGTAGGTACGCTGGGTGTACCATGAATTACACGGGGCGTACGCGCCATGGATCAAAAACCCTAACTTTTGGACTTGAGGCCTATATAAATGACTTTAAGCCCCTTGGTCTAAACCCTAGAGAGCCTCCACTGCTCTTGAACATCTTATCATTGCTGAAAGCCTTGAGAGATCATTTTTTAGCCTTCACAGTGTGGATTTGTGATTTTTAGTGTTCATTTCAAGGAGAAGAGTTGGTCAAGCAAGCTTGGATCAAGTGGGTGCCTGAATATCTTGCATCATAATCATCTTATAGAGCTCCTAGAGGTAAAAAGCTTGCATCTTTTCTCTTTGTCCTTTAGATCTAGCTAAGGTTTTTGAAGTTGGTCCCTTTGATGAATTTTGGACCTCATTTGTCGGCTAGATCGTCCCCATTTGATAATATGGTCAGATCTAAGGTCCTTAAGCTATTTAGGATCGTAAAATTAGGAGCTTGGTGGAGGTCTTGACCTTGTGCATGAGTTAAAGACTTTGGAATGGTCTTAATGATGATTTTGGAGGTATAATGGACATGCAAGGGCATAAAGTTAGCAACTTTATGCCTTAGGAGGTGTTAATGGACTCAGATCTAGATTCTGGATGTAAAAGAATGGAATATTAAGCACTTAATAGGGAAAGTGCTTAACTGGGACTTACGCCGGGCGTACTATGAGTACGCTATGTGTAACCTTTGAAAACTCGGTACCCTGCGCGTAAGCGGGGCAGTTTGGGTGGTTCTTGTTTTGGGCTGACAAACTTTTGGGCCTCATTTGGATTGTTGGGCCTGATTGGATTCTGTGAGTTAGAGGCCTTTTTATCAGTTTGGGCCATGGACTTATCGATTGGGCCTTATTGGGTCGAGGGGGCCCATTAAGGATAGTGGAATTAGATCTTGGGCCCGTTTGCAATGAAGGGTGATTGGGCTTTTGGGGTAGGGTTTAAAGGTTGGGCCCTTCCTTGGGATAATTTATGGACTAATCATTAATGATATTATTGTTATTATTATTTAGTTTGGGAGGTTGCGGGTCATTAGGAGGACAAATTAGTATTCTTCGGACGAAGGTGAGTCTTCTCACCATACCCATGGGTCTACGGCACCAAGGTCGGCCCATTATGTGTTTATGGTAAACGTGCAATCACATTGTGTTTCGATATGATATGTGATCGTGTGTTTTGCATGAAGACCATGGGGGAGCTCGTGGCATTGGATGTAAGACCATGTGGGGTAGCCCATGGCAGTCCTAGGTAAAGACCATGTGGGGTAGCCCATGGCATTGGAGGTAAGACCATGTAGGGTAGCCCATGGAAGTCCCAGGTAAAGTCCATGTGGGGTAGCCCACGGCATTCTTGCTGATTCTATGTATGCATGGCTTATGTGATATGTTTGTAGCTTGATTTGCTACTAGGATATGTGTATGTGTGGTGTGTGGTATGCTCTACGGAACTCACTAAGCATTTCATTAACAGGTTGTTGAATTGTTTTAGGTACATCGGAGTCAAAAGGCAAGGGCAAGGCGTGATGGTGCGGCGTGCACTCTATCTATCTCTCTTTTTCACTAATATGTTTGGGGACACACTCTGATGATTTATATAATGTAATGGATAATGGTTGCTTTTAGATAAATGTGAGATTTACGGTTTTACGTCAACGTGTTTATTAAATTAAATGAAAGAATTTTCGTTGTGAAATGTGGGCTGTTACAGGTTTAACCAACCAACATTACGCGTGGCACCTTATCGCAACTTGGCCCAGGCAGCTAAAGATAGTATTGCATATGCTTCTTTGATGGGAAACCCTATTATTATACAATCTTCTTTTACCGGCGGTAGCCATTACTGTAGAGTCTATGTATTGTAAAAGTCGAAGTAGTTGTTTCTTTTGAGTTTCACATATTATTTATTTTACTGAGTCACAGTTTTATGCGAAGCATACTGTAATAGACTTAGTATATTTTTTGTACACTCAGGTCTCCTATAAATAGGGACTGAGGATAGAAGTAGAAAGAACTTTTGAACTCGAGTATTCTTTCTGCTTAAATATTTGTAATCAGTCTTCATCAATATAAGATCTGATTAATATTTACTCGTTGTGTTCTTACTTTTCAATCATTCAATCATAATTTCTTTCATAATATCGATAACTATTCTCTTCAATTGGTATCAAAGCAGGATTCAAACTGCATCGATCTGATTTTCGTGTTAGAATCATTTGTTTTTTGAGTAGTAACTTTACTCAAAATTTTCCGCACATTTTGGTTTTGAAAATCACTTTTGATCTTCAGATTTGAATAGATTCTGCCTTTGGATGGTTTAGTCGAGTGATCGATTAGCAATTTGTGATCATTTTAGTTGATCAATTATCAAATTTATCAAGTTTTTCAAGTTTTTTGAAATTTTCGTGTTCATCAATGGCGATATTCAACATGCATACAATGACTTCTTTCTCTCATTTGCTTGGTTCTTCAACCAAAATTCCGATGTTTAATCCCTGAATACTATGATCAATGGGCTGACAGAATGGAGGATTACTTAAATGGAATTGATGAAGAACTTTGGAATTGTATCAATGGAACAGTTCAAGCTCCTACTAATGTTCAATCAATTGGACCGTCTACTACTTCTGCTGAAGTTGCTGAACAACAAAACCGTCTGAAAAAAGAATGAAAAGAGGTGCATGAGGGAACTAAGAGGTGCTCTACCTCCTGTGGTTTACAATTACATCCGTAGTTGTAAAACAGCCAAGGAGATCTGGAACACTCTAAAAGAGAAGTATCAAGGTAGATAAAAGACGAAGATCAACTCTGTGAAGCAATGTCTTGTTGAACTAAAGGAATTCAGACAAAAGGATGCTGCAACGCTTGAAAGTTATTATGATCATCTGAATGGGCTTGGGTATTGCTGCAATAGGTATGGAATCACTAGGTCTCTCATGGAATTCAATTTAACATTCATCATGGGCCTTCGCAAGGAATGGAGAAGTGTGAGTATGATGATAAAGAATCAACAAAGTTTTGATACAACCAGCCTGAATGATCTCTACAATCAGCTGAAAACACACGAAAGTGAAGTCTCAAAAATGTATGAAGAATCAAAACAAAGTATAGGAGGTCCTTTGGCTCTTGTTTCAAAGGTATCTGAAGTTGATACTAATGAAACAGATGGTTCAGACAATGAAGGTTTCTTAATGAACGATGATGATGAAGCTGTAGCATTCTACTAAAACAACAAAGTTAAGAAATTTTTCAAAAAGCCTTTTAATCCAAAAGGAAAGGCAAATGATGCAAAGAGTGGAGTCGCTAAAGCTGGAGGTGAGGAGAAGAAGAAAATGGAAAAAGTTGATGAAAAGCAAAAAGATGCAAAAGATGTGAAGAAACTAAAAGGTGATTCTGGAATCTATTATCACTACTGCAATGGTGCGAATCACTTCGCAACAGATTGCATGTTGCAAAAGAAAGAGGAGAAAAAGAACATAGTGAAAGATGAAGCTTACTAATCTGAAAAGCTCAAAGAAGTGCGTACGAAGGCGAAAGGAATGTCACTTGTTGCAAAGGGCGAGTCTGATGAGGAAGAGAGTGGAACATATCAGATCTGGTCTTCAGGATTTGATGGTGAAGAAATGAGGCATCCAACTCATGGAGCAATGTTCGCAAGCTTTGAAGATGATTGTGAAGAGAATGTTTCAGGTCGGTGCTTCGTATGCAAATCCACAGATAAATCACCAATGACTACCATGGTACATGCTATTCTTGAATCTTTTAATATTCCTTTATCTGCTTATGATGCTGAAATTACTTCTTTTGATGATACTGTTGCTTATTTTGATTCTATTATTGTGTCTGCTAGTACTGAAGCTCAAAATTTAAATATGCAACTAGTTGAGACACGAAGAGAGTTAGAAATAAATTGTGATAGGGACAATCTTGGAAATGAAGTTAGGTTGTTACTAGCACAAAGAAACATATATTGTAACTCTGCTAAGCGATTGTATGCAAAATTAACTGCTTTACATCGTTCATCTGACATTAGCAAAGAACAACATAGGAAACTTTTACCTTTTCTTGAATATGATCGTGAAAAAGTTGATGTTGTGTCTTATGATTGCGAAAACACAATTGCTCAATTTGACAAAATACCTGATGATAGATTTGCATATGGTATTGTCAAAATTGATGAATACTTGAATGCTGATGAGTTGGTTAGTATTGTCAATGAAAGTTTGACAACGAATGAACAAGTGAAAATCTTAAAGAAAACTGAAACCTCAACTCTTGATTCTCAACTCAAATATGCTGATGTCGATGACAGTTCAGATAATATGAGTGAAATCAGTGAGATTGAAGAGGAAGAAGAGGTTGATTGTTCTCAATTGTCAATCATTAATATAACATCTAAGATCAAAGGTAAAGAAATTTTAGTTGATTCGATAGTCAAAGATGACATTGAAAAAACCTCTACTTCGAAACTTTGTAATTTTGATAATGTGGAAGTTAAAAGCTGGAAATCTGATGACACTGATGAAAACAAAGAAGATATGAAGGATTCACATGAAATACCTCCACGAGTTGTGGTTGATCAAGTGTTTGGTGATACAAAAGAATTTGACAAAATTCTAAGTGACAAAGGTGCACATTATTTGGAAACTAACACTGTGGTTTATCCAAATTTTATATGCACAGATAACACAATTTTTCCAAATTAAGTATTTGTCATTACTGGGAATGCTGAGAAAATTAATCTTGAATTCAACAAAATGATTGAAAATGATAATCAAAGGTCAACTATAGAAGGTTTCTTTGCAAATCAAAATACTGTAGAAAACAATTTGATTCAAAATGCTTATGTTTATCGAAATTAAAAATCATCACAAAAATGGGTGGTTAAAAGGGAAAAAGCAAACAAAGTTTTTGAGAATGTTGCAAAACCAATGATTGAAGTGAAATTAAATTCTCATGAATTTAAATTGATGGTTGGAAATTATTCAATAGAAAATAATGTTTCAAAAAGAAAAGCAAGAAAAGAATTTTTTTGGCAAGTTGTGTCCAATGACAAATCAAAAGTTGAAAAAGAATAGATTTCAAAGTCAAAATCATCAAAATTTCAAAGAATGAATAAACAAAAAGATACAAATTTTCACAAACCAGTATATTCTGTTGACAAAATTCCAATGACAAATAATGATAAATTTGTTCGCAAAAATGACAACAATCGAAAATTTGAGACTTCTTAAAAATTTGTGAATAATCAAAAGTTTCGTAATGTTGACAAATTCACGAATAATTCATCAACTTTGAATGTCACAAATCAAACCAAAATGAAATTTACACCTAAACAACCAAATTTTCCAAATCCTTCAATTTCAAAACCGACCAAAGTTCCGTATACAAAACGAAATTCTGATGTATGTATGATCAATCGTTGGCTTGAAGGGAAAGGAAGACAATATCAAAATGGGAAGTTTTCAGAGCAATAAATAAAGAATGCATTTGACAAGTTCACAAATAACTCTTCCAACGGTAGTTCATCATCTAATAATTCGCAAATTCCGGTACAAAAATGGAAACCAGTTATCAAAGTTGCGAATGTTGTGAGAGATGAGATCAAACTCAATGAAAATCCAAAACTGTCGAACAACTATATTTCAATATCTCGATCTGATGATGTTGATATAATTGCCAGTGTAATAAACAAAGTGAAATCATGGTTTTTAAATTCAAAGCATTTGTTCAAAACTACTAATAAAGGACCCAATAAGTCTTGGGTTCCTAAATTTTTTCAATAAATGGTGGTGATGTGTGACGAGCAATATGATGTGAAATGGTATATTGATAGTGGTTGCTCTCGTCACATGACTGGAAGGAAGGAAAACTTGCGAGATTATAGAAGCTTGGAAAATGTTGGAGTAGTCAAATTTGGGAATAATCACAAGTGTCAAGTGAAAGGTTATGGAAAATTCACGAATAGACAATTCACTGTTAACAGGGTTGCTTATGTTGAAGGTCTTCAACATAACTTGATTAGTGTTTCGCAACTTGTTGCGGGTACTGGAAATCAAGTTATGTTAATGAAGAAGGAAGTACTATTTCAAATGCGAAAACAAATGAAGTACTTCTCAAATCCAAAAGATACGGTGATATGTTTACACTGGACATCAAACCAATCGTGGGTAAACCTGCTGTGTGTTTACTAACAAAGGCATCTAATGATGTTAGCTGGCTTTGGCATCGAAGATTGTCGCATTTGAACTTTCGCAACATTAACAAACTTGTCACTGAAGATTTAGTTAGAGGTTTACATGTACTAAAATTTGACAATGATACTTTATGTGCAGCTTGCGAACAAGGATTACAACATAGAAAAGGTCATCTGATTGTGATAGATTCAAAAATCGTAGAACCATTGGAACTTCTTCACATTGACTTATATGGACCGTCGACTGTTGCTACAATCAACAAAATGCGGTACATTTTAGTTATTGTTGATGATTTTTCTCGATTCACATAGGTATTTTTTCTCAGGTTAAAATCTGAAGTTGCTCAGACGATGATTGATTTTATCAAAAAGATTATCACACCCCCAAACCGGAACGGCGGAGACGTTCGGGGGCGGATGACTTCATGTGGTAACGTAAATGAATATATAGTAAAGAAAGCAATACAACCATCATATATATAATTGAAAGTTTAAATTGTTTCAAAGTGTACATGCTCAAAATCAATTACAGTATGATGTAAAAATATGAAATTAAACTGGCACCGCAATGTCCCTTCTCCAAAATCCGTTTGTTACCTGTAATTACTGAATCCCTGGGACATACAAGTAGTTTTGAAAGAGTATACCAGCATTTAAGCTGGTGAGTTTCATAAGTATTTAATGACAATGTTTGTATGAAATGAAATGTTTTTGTTCTTGTTTGTTTGTTCCTAGAAAATCCTATATTTTCTACTAGTATAAATGTAGCTTTCTTTCAAGACCAATGTTTGTTTCTAGTAAATGTATGTACGTATAAAATTTCCAATTTATCTGAAAAACCCCGTAAATAATTGTGTTTTTAATACTCTATGTGAGTTTTATAACCATACTATTGACAAGGAATGCCTATACACAACGTTCTTTAGGCGTTGGAATGTTCTAACGTTTGTCACCCCAAATGGTGGACTGTAGCTAACAGTCAGGGCGCGGGTTGTCAAGCCTGTATAGATCTATGCACAAACACCATGCTCCCCCTCCAAGGGACTTTGGTATATAATACAGGACTTGAAATGTGTACTCGAACGTACATGAAGTTAATGTCTCACAAAACTTAGTATAAAACATATTTACGCGTGGAAATGTTCGTTTGTTATTGCATATATGAAAGTAGTTTCTTTGAATAGTATTTCCATGTATCTAAAAGTTCGTTGTATTCTCATAAAACTATACCTATTATCGTTTCCTAAAAGTGTGTTTTGTTTGTATAATAAATCCTTAGTGAAAATGTTCTCTTGTTATAAAAAGTGTAGTTTTTGTAGTGCCAAAACTGACACACATAATTGTAGTATAAGCAAAGTATCTGATTTATATAAATACATAAATAGTTTCTCATTTCAAAAGATAAAATGTTATCGTGGTATAATTTGCATATGAAAGTTTCCTTATAATAGTTTTAAATCACATATGATTCCCTTGATAAAACGCGTATAGTGAAAGTTTATATAACACACGATAATAATCGAGTGTTTTACTTGTATTCCCCCCCCCCCCTTTAGAAGCATGTAAAAGTACTCATAAAACATTTAAAAGTGTGAATTATAGGGGTATGAACTCACTTGTAAGATCAGAGGTTGTGGGATGAAAACCGGACAAAATTTCGGCTCGAGAAAGTGGATTTCCTCGGGATTCTCGGGAATCTCGGGAGCACAAATTACCTTCGGGACTCGAGCAAAGTGATTGGGGCTTCGGGGTAGCACGGGCACGGAAAACGAGGCAAGAACGTAAGAGAAATGAGAGAAATGGTGTGATTTTCCCGGAACCCTCACAACCCTTTTATAGGGGGCTGAGAGACCTCGGTACGCGGGGCGTACTCGTGCGTCATGCGTGACCGAGTCCTCGACTGCCTTGGCTTTGAATGGGACCGGACGGGTAGGCTCGCATAGGGGTGACATGGACGAACCGAGGCCAAGGCCTCGAGTACGTGGGGCGTACGCCTGTACGCGGCGCGTAACTCGGATGGACCCGGTGACTCACCCTTCGGATAATACCGATTTTTCAATTAAATTTATATATTAATTATTTAGGAAACTTCAAAAATTCATATCTTCTTCATACAAACTCCGTTTTCGATGTTCTTTATATCCATGCGAATGTGAGACCATACTCTACAACTTTCGTTTAGATTCTGTCGGCAAATTCTGAAAATATTTTTATTATTTATTTTTAAAAGGTCGCGGTAAGAAAATTTCTTTAGAAATCCATAACTTCTTTATCTGACGTCGGTTTTTGCAAGACTTTTTACCGCTGAAATACCATTGTTGAGACCTTCGATTCTCGTTTAGGTCATTCCGGTCAAAAGTCGCTCGATCTCTGATTCGAGTTTTTAGCCGTCTGCCGTTAAGCCGAACTTGAAAAATTCCTAACTTTCTTATACGAAGTCGGATTTGGGCATTCTTTTTACGTACGATCACGGTTTAATGACTTCTAACATAATAGGTAATTTAATTAGTGATTTTTGGATATTTGATTTTCGAAGTTAATTTTATTACAACTAATGTGGTTACAATACTTGACTTTTTAGGTCGTTTACATGTAATTGAAATATTGGGTTGTCACATCATCCCCCCGTTAGAGGGAATTTCATCCCGAAATTTAAAGCAAGAAAGATACAAGTGAATCAGAGAAAAAGATGCAGGTACTTTTGTTTCATCTGATCTTCGCGTTCCCATGTGAATTCAGGTCCTCGCTTGGCATTCCAGCGGACCTTCACGATGGGTATGCGACTTTGTTTTTTTTGTTTGACCTCTCGGTCCATGATTTCTACCGGTTCTTCCACGAAGTTGAGGCTTTCGTTGATCTCGATCTCGGCGAGTGGGATAACAAGAGTCTCATCGGACAGACACTTTTTCAAGTTCGATACGTGGAAGGTTGGGTGTATGTTACTAAGTTCACGTGGTAGATTAAGTTTGTAAGTTACAGGGCCGATTCTGGCAAGAATCTCGAAAGGCCCTATGTACCTTGGATTTAGCTTTCCACGCTTTCCAGAGCGTATTAAGCCTTTCCATGGCGAGACTTTCAATAGAACAAGGTCTCCTACTAGGAATTCCAAAGGTTTTCTCCGTTGGTCAGTGTAGCTTTTCTGTCGGTCTCTAGATGCTTTCAACCGTTCACGAATCTGAACGATCTTCTCTGTCATTTCTCGTATGATTTTTGGACCGGTAAGAGTGTTTTCAGTATCTCGTCTTTTAGCTAGTTGTGTGTCGCCAACTTCGGTCCAGCACAGAGGGGATCTGCACTTGCGGCCATAGAGGGCTTCAAATGGAGTAGCCTTTATGCTCGTATGATAACTATTGTTGTATGAAAATTCGACCAGAGGTAAATGGATATCCCATGCCTTTCCAAAGTCAATCACACAGGCTCTCAGCATATCTTCCAAAGTATGTATCGTTCTCTCACTTTGCCCGTCTATTTGTGGATGGTGGGCTGTACTCATGTCTAATCTATTCCCTAAGGAACTTTGTAGTGACTTCCAGAACCTTGATGTAAATCTACTATCCCTATCAGAGATATTGGACATCGAAACCTCATGCAATCGTACTATTTCCCTTATGTAAGTTCTTGTAAGCCTTTCCATCTTGTCAGTCTCCTTGATTAGTATAAAATGCACGGATTTGGTTAATCTGTCTACGATGACCCATATGGTATCAAGTCTACCCATTGTCTTGGGCAACTTGGTTATGAAATCCATAGTGATCCGTTCCCATTTCCATTCCGGTATCTCTGGTTGTTGTAGTAATCCTGAAGGTTTCTGGTACTCGACCTTAACCTTAGCGCAAGTAAGACATTTACTTACAAAGGTAGCAATCTCTGCTTTCATGTTAGGCCACCAGTACAGTTTCTTAAGATCCAAATACATTTTATCTGAACCTGGGTGAACGGAATACCTCGTGTTGTGCGCTTCAGTCATGACCACATCCCTGAAACCACCTTGTCTTGGTGTCCAGATACGGTCCATGAGATAATAGGCTCCGCCACCCTTAATTTCTAGATTCTTTTCCATTCCTCTCAGGGATTCACCCGTCACATGCTCAGGTTGTAAAGCTTCTAGTTGAGCCTCTTTAATTTGTGTGGATAAGTGGGAATGGATGGTCATATTTAGAGATTTGACTCTCTGACCAGTGTATTCTTTTCGACTGAGGGCGTCAGCTACTACATTGGCCTTACCAGGATGATAACGAATCTCGCATTCGTAATCATTGAGTAACTCGGCCCATCGTGGTTGTCGCATGTTGAGCTCCTTCTGATCAAAAATGTGTTGAAGGCTCTTGTGGTCGATGTGAATAGTACTCTTCGTTCCGTACAGGTAGTGTCTCCAGATCTTTAAAGCAAATACCACTGCTCCTAACTCGAGATCAGGTGTTGTATAGTTTACTTCATGGGTCTTAAGTTGACGGGAGGCATAAGGAATAACCTTCCCTCGTTGCATAAGAACGCTACCAAGCCCTTGAGTCGATGCATCGCAATATACTATAAAATCTTCTATCCCTTCGGGGAGGGATAGTATTAGTGCGGTGCATAAGGCTTGTTTCATAGTTTGGAACACCTTGTCTTGTTTTGCTTCCCAATCAAAGACCACGCATTTCTTGGTTAATGTAGTAAGAGGTTTTGCGATGCTAGAGAAGTTCTTTATGAATCTGCGATAGTAGCCAGCTAGGCCTAGGAATTGACGAATCTCTGTAGGTGTCTTTGGTGCCAACCAGTTTTTAATGGCTTTAATTTTGGAGGGTCCACGTGTATCCCTTTTTCGCTAACAACGTGGCCCAAAAATTCGACTCTTCGAATCCAAAATTCACATTTAGAGAACTTCGCATAGAGTTTCTCTGATCGTAGTGTTTCTAAGACCCTCCGTAGGTGTTGACTATGTTCTTCCTTACTTCGGGAGTAGATAAGTATATCATCGATGAATACGATGACGAATTGATCCAAGTAAGGACGGAACACTTTATTCATTAGGTCCATGAATACTGCTGGTGCATTGGTTAATCCGAACGGCATCACTACAAATTCGTAGTGTCCATAACGGGTTCGGAAGGCTGTCTTGGGAACGTCTTCCTCTAGCACTCGTAATTGGTGATATTCGGATTGTAGATCTATCTTTGAGAAGTAGCTCGCTCCTTGAAGTTGATCAAATAGGTCGTCAATACGGGGTAGAGGGTAACGATTCTTGACAATGTGTTTGTTCAGCTCTCGGTAGTCGATGCACATCCGGAACGATCCGTCTTTCTTCTTTACAAACAAGACCGGTGCTCCCCAAGGTGAGAAACTTGGTCTGATGAATCCTTTTTGGTGAAGTTCGTTAAGATGACTAGAAAGTTCTTGCATCTCTTCTGGTGCTAGACGATAAAGTGGTTTTGCTACAGGGGTAGCCCCTAGAATTAAGTCGATTCTGAACTCAACTTGGCATTGTGGTGGTAATCTCGGTAGTTCTTCTGGGAAGATATCGGGGAAATATCGTACCTCTAGGATGTTGTTTATATCTTTTACCTCCCGACTCGTATCGACGATGTGTGCAAGAAATGCCTGATAATCCTTCCGTAAACACTTTCGAGCTTGGATGCACCAAATGATGCGAAGGTTTGTACTTGATTTTGTCGCCGTAGATCACTAATGTTTCATGGTTAGGGAGATTTAGACGAACGGATTTTTCAAAGCACATGATGTCTGCGCGAAGAGGACTTAACCAATCCATGCCAACTATAACATCAAAACTTTTTATTTGGACTGGCATAAGGTTGATTGGGAAAGAGTGACCATCTAAAGTTAGTGTACAACCCATGTATATGCAATTAGTGTTTTCCGTTTTCCCATTTTCCATTTCTATAGTGATTGATTCTTCTAACATGCTAGGTTTACATTTAAGTAACTGAATAAATTTTTGGCTCACAAAGCTTCTCTCTACTCCGCTATCGAATAGGATACATGCATAAGAATTATCGAGAAGAAACGTACCAGCAACTACTGTAGGATCAGCTGCGGCTTCCTCGTGACCAATAGCTAATACTCGTCCCACTCCGCCGGTATTGGTTGCCTTTGGGCAGTTTCTTTTGTAATGGCCCACCTCGCCACAACCGTAGCATGCTTGGCCTACACCAGCACTGGGAGCTTGAGTGATCGGTTTTGTGGGGGCCTTGCACAAACAGACAGTGTGCCCCTTTTTATTGCAGTTGGAGCACTTCATTTCCTGACACGGTCTGTGGTGGTGGTAATTGCACTTGGTGCACTTTGGGAGGTTGCCCACATAAGGCTTTGTTGGGTAGAGATTTGTAGGAACGGTAGTAGGTACCATCGCAATGTTTACGGCAACTAGTTGTTGTTTCTTCGAGGATTCTTGGGAAGCCCCACCCTTCCCTTTATTCCACCCTCTCTTCTTGTTGTTGTTGTTATTGTTGTTTCCCTTGTGTGGTTCTGGTGCAGAAGTTTTTGAGTTTTGATGATTTCCGTAATCAATAAGCGATTGTGCCAGCTCCTTGCCACTTTCAAATGTGTCAGGTTTTGAAGCTAACACGCTTGACTGAATTTGGGGCGATAGTCCCCAAATGTATCGCTCTATTTTCTTGCTCTCGGGAGCAATCATATATGGGCAAAGGATTGCCAGCTCGTAGAATCTATTGGTATAAGTTGCTATATCAGTACCAATCATTCCCAGTGTCCAGAGTTCGTGCTCGAGTTTTTGAATCTCTCCTCGTGGACAGTACTCCCTCATCAACATGATTTTCAAGCTCTCCTAGCTTATCGAGTTTGCCACTATCAGGGTAAGTACCTTAACGTGGCCATTCCACCAAGTTAAAGCCCTATCAGTAAATGTGTAAGTTGCAAACTTGACTTTGCTGTGCTCGGGGCAGGAGCAGATTTCAAATATTGATTCCGTTCTTTCAATCCACTGCCTTAAAACCATCACACCACCCGTTCCATTAAACATCCGAGGCTTAGCATTCGTAAAGTCTTTATAGGTGCACTCCTGGGGTTGTCCATGACTATCGCCATGGTTGGAAGGATGTATGCCAATTCCTAAACCCGTAGTAACAGGGGTATTGATCTGTGACATGGCAGTTGCCACAGCTGCAGTGACAGCTGCCTGGAAAATGACAGCATCAGATTACAGAGGTGGAGGTGGTATCGGTGTTTCGTTGTTAGGGTTACGCCTGGGATTCCTGCGTGGCGGCATCTTTAACTTGAGATGATATGATAGATGATACAACGATCACGAAAATTTGACCCTAAAAAGGGTCTCCGATTACAAGAATTTAAAGGAAGTAAAAACTTTTAGCCAAAGTCCTATCTTATAACAAAATTTGAGGTTTTCGCAAGTACTACTTGCGACGTGTGTTGCACTTGGAGCTCGACTCCGCATCCGATTGCTTCGACTCCATAAGCCGCCTATCGAAGGCGGCTTGTTGTTCCCTCAACTCTGCAAGGTCTGTATAAGTTTGTGCTTGGAATGCTTCGGTGCGGAGGTGGATGTCATTCTGCAACATATCCAGGCGGCGGATATCGGCCGTGTGGACTTGTACTTCCATGTTGACCTCTCGGATTCGGTTTGCTTGAACCCCCGATTGGTAGGACTAGTTGGCCAGTTTACCTACCATTGTCGGAAGTGCTCAGTCGGCTGAACCTCCGTCCCTGATGTCGTAGAAGTCTCGACACATACCGTAGGGAGAGCGTACACCTTGTTGGTGGCTCCAATGGACGAGGTGACTTCCCCAAACGGGAGTCGGTCCTTGGAAGTTCCTCCTAGTGGCTGGAGGGTTGATTATCTCTGGTTCCGAGTCTGTACCAGAGTCGTCCCCTCTATCCAACTCGATAGGCTCTTTGTCCTCTTCCGGATCCTCCTCAATCCATCCTCCGTTGCCTTGGTTTAGATAGTAGGGGTCTCCATGCGGGTGAAATTCAGCCATTTGACTATACGAGAATAGGGTTATAAGATTTGAACAAAACTTGAGGCATGTAATACTAATTAATCTATTGTATGCACCAAATACTCCTATAGTATTTAAATTGTATGTTTGATACTAGCGTCTAATTTTGGTAAGTTTTGACTTGTTGCTCACCACAATCATTCCTCGATATATGTTAGTCTAATTTCGGATAAACATAGTTGATCATGCTATATTCGTCCCAAATTTGATTGCATATCTCGAGACTAATCATAGTGTCCAACTTTTCTTAATACTTTTGTATAGTCCTCATTATAAAAATATGTCGTTGTATGCATGTATTTTGGATTTTCATAACTAAAATAATCTATTTATATGAAATAAGGATTTTAGGTACGAAAACTTTTGTCAGAGACTTTGAGTCCCTAAGCATTTATAGTTTGTATATCTTATGAGGTTCAAAATACTTAGTTCACTATAAACATTGCTCTGATACCAATCAGTCATACCCCCAAACCGGAACGGCGAAAACGTTCGGGGGCGGATGACTTCATGTGGTAACGTAACAAATGAATACATAGTAAAGAAAGCAATACAACCATCATATATATAATTGAAAGTTTACATTGTTTAAAGTGTACATGTTCAAAATCAATTACAATATGATGTCAAAATATGAAATTAAACTGGCGCCGCAACATCCCTTCTCGAAAATCCGTTTGTTACCTATAATTACTGAATCCCTGGGACATACAAGTAGTTTTGAAAGAGTATATCAGCATTTAAGTTGGTGAGTTTCATAAGTATTTTGATGACAGTGTTTGTATGAAATGAAATGTTTTTGTTCTTGTTTGTTTGTTCCTAGAAAATCCTATATTTTCTACTAGTATAAATGTAGCTTTCTTTCAAGACCAATGTTTGTTTCTAGTAAATGTATGTACGTATAAAATTTCCAATTTGTCTGAAAAACCCCGTAAATCATTGTGTTTTTAATACTCTATGTGAGTTTTATAACCATACTATTGACAAGGAATGCCTATACACAACGTTCTTCAGGCGTTGGAATGTCACCCCAAATGGTGGACTATAGTTAACAGTTAGGGCGTGGGTTGTCAAGCTCGTATAAATCTATACATAAACACCATGCTCCCCCTCCAAGGGATTCTGGTATATAATACAGGACTTGAAATGTGTACTCGAACGTACATGAAGTTAATGTCTCACAAAACTTAGTATAAAACATATTTACGTGTGGAAATGTTCGTTTGTTATTGTATATGAAAGTAGTTTCTTGAAATAGTATTTCCATGTATGTAAAAGTTCATTGTATTCTCGTAAAACTATACCTATTATAGTTTTCATTGTATAATAAATCCTTAGTGAAAATGTTCTCTTGTTATAAAAAGTGTAGTTTTTGTAGTGCCAAAACCGACACACATAATTGTAGTACAAGCAAAGTATCTGATTTATATAAATACATAAATCGTTTCTCATTTCAAAAGATAAAATTTTATCGTGGTATAATTTGCATATGAAAGTTTCCTTATAATAGTTTTAAATCACATATGATTCCCTTGATAAAACGCGTATAGTGAAAGTTTATATAACACACGATAATAATCGAGTGTTTTACTTGTATCCCCCCCCCCCCCTAAAAGCATGTAAAAGTACTCATAAAACATTTAAAAGTGTGAATTATAGAGGTATGAACTCACTTTTAAGATCGGAGGTTACGTGATGAAAACCGGACAGAATTTCGGCTCGAGAAAGTGGATTTCCTTGGGATTCTCAGGAATCTCGGGAGCACAAATGACCTTCGGGACTCGAGCAAAGTGATCGGGGCTTCGGGGTAGCACGGGCATGGAAAACCAGGCAAGAACGTAAGAGAAATGAGAGAAACTGTGTGATATTCCCGGAACCCTCGCATCCCTTTTATAGGGGGCTGAGAGACCTCGGTACGCGGGGCGTACTCGTGCATCATGCGTGACCGAGTTCTCAACTACCTCGGCTTCAGATGGGACGGGACGGGTAGGCTCGCATAGGGGCGACGTGGACGAACCGAGGCCAAGGCCTCGAGTACGCAGGGTGTACGCCTGTACGCGACGCGTAACTCGGATGGACCCGGTGACTCACCCTTCAGATAATACCGATTTTTGAATTAAATTTATATATTAATTATTTAGCTAACTTCAAAAATTCATATCGTCTTCATACGAATTCCGTTTCGACGTTCTTTATATCCACGCGAAGGTGAGACCATACTCTACAACTTTCATTTAGATTCCGTCGGCAAATTCCGAAATTATTTTTATTATTTATTTTTAAAAGGTCGCGGTAAGATAAATTCTTTAGAAATTCATAACTTCTTTATATGACGTCGGTTTTTGCCAGACTTTTTACCGCTGAAATACCATTGTTGAGACCTTCGATTCTCGTTTAGGTCATTCCGGTCAAAAGTCGCTCGATCTCTGATTCGAGTTTTTAGCCGTCTGTCGTTAAGCCGAACTTGAAAAATTCCTAACTTTCTTATACGAAGTCGGATTTGGGTTTTCTTTTTTCGTACGATCACGGTTTAATGACTTCTAACATAATAGGTAATTTAATTAGTGATTTTTGGATATTTTATTTTCGAAGTTAATTTTATTACAACTAACGTGGTTACAATACTTGACTTTTTAGGTCGTTTACATGTAGTTGAAATATCGTGTTGTCACAAAGATTGAGATTAGCTTTAAAAAGAATGTTCGCAAAGTTAAAAGTGATAATGGTTCTGAGTTTAAAAATCAAACACTGGACTCTTTTCTCACAGACAAAGATATTTCGCATAATTTTTCTTCACCATATACTCTACAACAGAATGGTGTTGTTGAAAGAAGAAATAGGTCTTTATACGAAGCAGCCAGAACCATGTTGACATATGCGAACTTACCTCAATATCTTTGGGCTGAAGCAGTATCTACTGCTTGTTTTACTCAAAATCGGTCATCATTCATCGCATATTCAATGTCACTCCATATGAAATACTCAACAATCGAAAACCTAATGTCAAATTTTTCCATGTTTTTGGTTGCAGGTGTTTTATAATGAATCTAAAAGACAATCTGACCAAGTTCCAAACTAAAGCTGATGAAGGCATATTCTTAGGATATTCGCAAAATTCAGTTGCATACAGGGTGTTAAACAAGCGAACAAGAAAAGTTGATGAAAATTTCAACTTAACTTTTGATGATTACTATCTTAAACAAACGAATAGTAAATTTGAACATAAATCAATTCTTGTTAATTCAAATACTAACATTGATAATTCAGAAATAAATTATTTTAATTATGACTTAATTTTTGGAACTCCTGACAGGGCTATTGATGCAAAAAGTAATGCTCCTTATAATCAAACATCAGAATCCTCAAAACATGATGATGATTCAACAATCACTACAATGTCGATGACTTGCAAAAGTATGCCTGGAGTTGATGTAGTGGAAGAGCAAACTTTCGAGGGGTAGAAAGAAAATATGAATCATCAAGTTGAGGGGGAGCATTCGCAAAATTATCAGGAATATCATTTACAGGGGGAACATCAAGATGAACATCATGTTGAGGGGGAGCATGATGAAACAGAGACAATTAATCTTGATGAAAATGATGAATTAAATGATAATTTTTCTGTTGCAGGATCTGAAAATGAAGATATGTATGAAGATGCACCATTGGAATTTAATCCTGATTTTCCACCACTTGAGAAATGGACAAGAAATCATCCCAAAGAACAGGTAATTGGGAATCCACAAGATGGTGTGTTGACAAGAGCTCAAATTCGTGCGAAAAATGAGGTACTAAATGTGAACCAAGAATTGTGTATGTTTAATGTTTTTATTTCAAAAATAGAGCCAAAGATAGTAAAGAATGCTATGGAACACTCAGATTGGGTTGTTGCTATGCAATCTGAACTGGCTGAATTTAAACGAAACAAGGTTTGGAAATTAATTCCTAAACCTTCTGAAGTTTCAATTGTCGGATTAAAATGGATCTTTAAAAATAAAACCGACAAAGATGGCAATATTATTCGAAATAAAGCTAGACTAGTGGTTAAAGGATATTTGCAACAAGAAGGAATAGACTATGAAGAAACATTTGCTCCTATCGCAAGACTCGAAGCAGTTCGCATATTTTTAGCTTATGCATCTCACAAAGACTTTGACATTTTTCAAATGGATGTTAAATGCGCATTCTTAAATGGAGAACTTGAAGAAACAGTGTATGTTGAACAACCACCGGGATTTATAAATGAGGAACATCCTGATCATGTCTACATTTTTGACAAAGCAGTTTATGGGTTAAAACAAGCACCAAGAGCCTGATATGCAACACTTACAAATTTCTTGAAACAATCTAAATTTAAACAAGGATCAGTTGACCCCACATTATTTCGCAAGAAAGTTAGGAATCATCCCATGCTTGTTCAAATTTATATTGATGATATTATTTTTGGCTCAACTAACCCAGCATTGTCAATTGAGTTTGAAACTCTAATGAAAAGTCAATTTGAATTGAGTATGATGGGAAAAATCAATAATTTTCTTGGTTTGAATATAAGACAGAACAGGGATGGAATTTTAATCAATCAAGAAAAATACACAAAGAACTTGCTTGAAAAGTTTGGAATGACCAACAACACGAAGCTGCGAGTACCTATGGCAGTAGGAACAAGACTAACTCCTTCATTAGATACTCCTGCTGCTGATTTAACTCTGTATTGAAGCATGATAGGGTCCTTATTGTACTTAACTACAAGCAGACCTGATATTATGTTTTCGGTATGTAATTGTGCTAGATATCAAGCTAATCCCAGGGAACCTCATTTAACTGCAGTGAAAAATATTTTTCGCTATCTTAAAGGAACAATTTCTTTAGGACTTTGGTATCCTGCGAAATCGGGATTTTTCATTCAAGCTTTTTCAGACTCAGATCTAGGAGGATGTACTTTAGATAGGAAAAGTACAAGTGGTGGATGTCAACTGTTGGATGGAAAGTTGGTGAGTTGGCAATCAAAGAAGCAAACTTGTGTTGCTATATCAACTGCTGAGGGTGAATACATTGCAGCTGCTGCTTGCACTTCGCAAATCATTTCGATTCAGAGTCAACTTCGTGATTATGCTATCAATATGAAAAAGATTCCTTTGTATTGTGATTCTCAAAGTGTAATTCAGATTTGTCATAATCCAGTACAACACTCAAAGACAAAACACATAGCTCTTCGATATCATTTTATCAAAGATCATGTGGAAGATGGGAATATTGAAATTCATTTTGTTAAAACCACTGAGAAACTTGCTGATATTTTTACTAAACCTCTTGATGAAAAATCATTTGTAAGAATTTTAGCAGGTTTGGGAATGACTGATGTGAATTTAGTTTCAAAATCAATAATTCAAGGATGAAAGGTCCAGTCAGAAGATCTAAGTCGGAATTGTTCAGAAGTTATTGTTCATTCATAGGCGTCGCATGGCTTCACATCCACATTTCTTCGCATTCACACATATAACAACTAAGGTTAGGTTTACTTTTGATTCATTTTCATTTTCGAAAAATTAAAAAAAAAAATTAAAAAAATTCAAAAAATATATAAAAAAAAATTCAAAAAGATTTTATTTTGTTATGTTTTTATTTATGAAAAACTTGAAAAATAAAAAATCTTTTCTTTTGTTTTGTTTTGGTTTTTAACTTTGTTCTTTAAGGATTGTGTGTTTTTAGCTTAGTCTAGTGCTTAATGTGAAGAGGTCATGCTTGTATGTTTCTATGGGAAGGTATAATTTTTTTTTTCTCTCAACTTTGTACTAGTTAGGATGTGCCTAAAAGCATGCTGCAACATGTTGTCTCAAGCCTCATATGACTCTATGTGTATGAAAGGAAAGCCTTAATGAAATTATCACATGAAAATTTCTTCCCAATAAGGCTTATATTCACATTAGTCAAAAGAGCTACCTTACTCTTCTCAAATGAGTTAAGAGTTTTTTGTTTGGTCCACACATAACAAAGGTACATTCGATCTTATAACCAATCTGTTTCATCATAAAAATTCTTAACACAAATCACACACAAAGATGTATGTCCGAGAGGTCTCTGATCAAAACCATCGAGACTTAGATATACAAACATTCTGTGTTAAGGATCTGACATCATGAGTCCGTAATGAAAGTGAAACCCAAAATTCTAAACTTTGAGGAATTGACGGGGAAATTTTTTCCAGATATTAAAAAAACTTTTGTTTCAGTACCAAATTTTCGAAACTCCAAATCATATTCAATTCACATGTGTGGTCTTGATCAAACATTCTCAACCCACGATGTTTGTTACCCAACAAGATCCAGTACAACAATTTTCATGAATATGATTTATGTGTGAGTTTCATTTGCAAATCCTAGTCATGATAAATATTTTCAAAAGCCAACTTGTCACTGACTACACTGGTCATACAAGTAATTTCAGTTGCAATTTCTCACCTTATGTTAAGGTTGATATGTAATGAAATTTGAAACCAACCCAAAAATATCTTTCAAAAGAAGCCCTTTGATACTTATCAAAAAGTATTCGATTGTAATTCACAGGATCATACACAAGCTGTTGATAATCTCTCTTGATGATTAACGAAGCAACCTTTGCCTGGGGTTTAACTGCCTTTGTGTCAAATTGATTTTTTGACATCACAAAATTCTAAATTTTTTTTTTCTTATCTTGTTTCTTTGGAACACTGCACTCACGTAATCCTTGAGGTTCTCAGTAATACCAACTCAGGCTGATGATTTTGCAAAATCTGGCATATGACTTGACTTTATATCCCAAAAGTGAAAGAGCCTTGCCTCCATGCGAAGGGTTCTAACAGTTACAATTCAACAACGGGAATATTAACAGGCTGTGTATACGTGACGAATGGTATTTGGTCCGGGTTTCTAGGAGATGTGACAGTTGCTTTTTCACACATGGCTAACTTTTGCAGTAATGGTCCGATTCTCAAGGTGCCACATCGGATAACATTAAATGTATCCCGCTTTAATTTCAAATCGATTCGGGTTACCTATAAAAGGGGATTTAAGAAGGTGTTATACGGTTACGCGATCAAAACAAAAATTCCTAAATTCTCTGATTCTTTATCTTCTTCAAACCCTAACAATGGTTGCTACTCAATCCAACACTGATGAAGTTCTCTCACAATCACTCATGAAGATCCAAAGCACCAACTACCTTGTTGATCCTCGAGTTTCATCTTACCCAGAAGAACTAAAGATGTTGATGGTTGCCTTGAAGAGATCTCCTTTAGCAACTGCCATGTTTAGTTCTCTCTTCGTTCCAATGACATGGTTGTCATTGGCAGCATCAACAACATCCCACAACTATGCCACTGATGTCATAACCTTTCAATTGGTGAACAACAAGAGGGTTCGTTTGAACAAGAAGATGTTCATTGAGTTCTTGAACATTCCCAATAACCCTCCATTTTTCAAACCCATCAATTCCCAAGTCATCTTTATGTTCAATGAGATGCGACATCAACCAGCACTTGAGAAGATTAGTGATTTCCGAAAATCTGGATTACCATGTATGTGGAATTTTCTATTTTGCATTTTTCTTAGATGTTTGAGAGGAAGAACAGTAGGTCTTGACAGGGGGCGATGGAAGTTTATGCGATGGTGATGGGCTTATACTATGATATCAGTGTGGATTACGGAACTCAATTGTGGAAGGAGTTCGTAAAGAGTCTTGAAAATACAAATTCTGAAAAAGGAATCTCTTGTGCAAGATATTGGAGCCTTATTCTTGAAAAGATATATGAAAAAAGAAGGAATTTAAGTCCCAAAAGGTGGTGAGGTTGCAAAATTCTTGTTGTATCAATTTCCAAAGGTGGTGGAATATGATGAAAATATCTTTACACATGTTGCTCACATTCCGGATGCGATGCTTAGTAAGGTATCATCCACTCACAAAGTGTTGGTAAAATACATGAAGATGGTGGATCCCGCTGTGCAAACTGGGATCCTATTGGAAGTCGCTGCCAAAACCTCAAAGAAGAAGATGACCACTAAGAAGGGTGAAATAGGTCAATCTTCAAAACAAACTCGAGCGGAAGAGGTTTAGATAGAGGAAACGTATTCAAAATCGAAGAAGGAAACTATACCCTCAAAATCTGGGGTACTGAGGATGATTTGCAAATCCTCTCCTATTCGCAAGGCAGAAGTCAGCAATAAGGGGGTAACGGTTAGAAGTGTTCCAGCTCGTATTTCTCCAGGATCAAAGAGGAAAAGAGCTCAGGATGTTGTGAAACATATGCAACAAACACTTTTCAAGAAACGCAAGTTGGTTATTCGCAACGAGTCGTCTGATGAAGAGGTGGTTCCAAAGACGCCACCTGTTTCTCCACTGATAACTGTTTCTATTCCACCTATTTCCATTACACCAACTTCGCAAATTTCTACAACAACCTCTATTCCACTTGAAGTAGTCACTACCAAATCAATTTCTGAGGAGGTAGCTACTTCTGATATGGTTGTCAACGTATCTGATACGGGGGCACCTATCACAAGTGTCGAAACCACACTATCTATCAGCTTATCTGCTTCTTTACCCATCTCTTCTGAGAATATATCTACTTCATTACCACCATTTTCTCTTCCAACAACTACACTCACTACTTCATCAATTTTTGATTATCCTCTACAACATCCATTCACAACCTTATTTCCATCACAATCACCCGAAACTCCTAAACCTTCGCAACCCATGTCCGATGTTGAAACTGCAGGAGGAGGTTTTGGAGGAATATTTGAAGATTTACATTTTTATTTAGAGGAGGAGGAGATAGCGGATCATATGCTTATGACAGGAAAGCAATTCAAAATCTTAAATCAAAAGCTGAATACCATTATTCAATCACAAGCTGATTCTGGTAAAACGTCATCTATGTCAGGATTGGAGGTTGAAGCTATGATCAAGTCTGCTGAAAAGAGAATACTTGATAAAGTTGCTCAATCAAATAAGAATAATGAGTTTCGCTTTCAAGCTCAAGCGAATTCGTTTGATGATGTTGTTAAGGAATTGAAGACTATTGCAAAAGAACGTCACGTTCTTTTTGTGCAGGATGTAAAGAAGGTTAGGGAGGATGTTAATTTTAAAGTTGAGGAATTAAAAAAAGAACTTGCCAAGGAGCTTCAAGATATTACTTCCCAAAATTTAGAAGTACAGAAGAGGGTTGATGTCATTACAACAAACCTGAACAAAGTTTTCAATGATTTTCAATCTCCTGCTCCAGTTCTTGCAGCTAATCAGAAAGAAAAAAAAAAGAGAAATTTGATCAATTGATTCAGTTGCTGACTGAGTTGAAAACTTTGGTTTTGCAATCTTCATCTCAGACCATTCTCACTCCTGAATTCTTGTCTCTCAAAGTCAATACTTTGGAACAAACAATTTCAGAAGGCACTTGCTCCTATTGCGAACTTTACCTCTTTACTACCGAAGAATGCCCCACCTGCTTTCACAGGTGTGCAAGGGGGAGAGAAGAATACAAGTAAAGAGGATGATGCGAAGACTGTGGGGAAAGTGATATCCACTCAGCTCAAAACTACTCTTCCAATATTCACCAATTTCTTCAACAACATTAACAACAAGGCTACTTTTCAAGGGGATTATAATTGGGTCAAAAGAAGGAGGAAGTTCGAGTGCGAAATCTCCAACTGATGATGTAGGAAAAGGAAACGGGATTTTGTATGAAAAGTCGAAGGAGGAAAAGAAAGCTGAAGCTGAGGCTGAAATGGAAAGGATGAGACACGTTCAGAGCATAATGAGGCAAAGGGCAAGTGATCCTCCCACAATGAATAAAGGTGATCCAACGAAGCTTTATTCTTATGAAACTATAAAGTCAACTGTGGGGGGAAGGAGATGTATGAATTTGAGAAAAAGCCAAAGAGGAGCTACGATATTGCAAATTCAGAAAAAAGCCAGTTGGATTTTCTGATTAATGAAATGCTATTCATAACAGCTCTGTACAAAATAAGTGAGAAGTTTAATAATATTGATGACTTCATACATACGAAAATCAGATTTCATGCTGTATTGGGAAAGAATCCAGATGAAATATGGTACTTGTTGAAGATTAAAAAGGTGTTGACAATTAAGAAGGATTTGTTGTTTGAAGACATGCTTCAGAACTTTTGATATTTTGTCACTAGAGTTGATAACAAACAATATGACTTCACAATAGCTGACTTCCCTTTGATGAACTACAATGATCTTATCAAAGAAGCTCTTATTTTAAAGTACATGCAAGATCAAAAGCTCAAAGGATCTGAAACTGAAGTGTTTAGATTCGGTTTCGCACATGTCAAAACCGATGAAGAACTCGCAACGACCTTGGGAAAGGAAGTAAATGTCCCCTGGGAAGATACCTTGACCCAGTCAACATTATCTAAATATGCTGATGGTGAAATATGCCTGAAACCTTTTGGCATGGTATTTTCAGGGAAGGATACAAAAGGAAAGCCCAAGAAATTTTTGTTCAAGGTCTCGGAAATTGAAAGATATACTTCTTCGCAATATACGAATTTTATTGTTCGTATGAATACCTTCAAGAAGAATAACGAAGGAGACAAGAGGGAGCTTAAAAAGGTTATTTCTTGGTATAGTGAAGTGCGAAAGACAGTTTACTCAGCTGTTCAGAAACTTATGGATTGAATAGCTTTGACTGTTTACAAAGGGGGAGATTGTAGAGTCTATGTATTGTAAAAGTCGAAGTAGTTATTTCTTTTGAGTTTAGCATATTAGTTATTTTACTGAGTCACAGTTTTATGCGAAGCGTATTGTAATAGACTTAGTATATTTTTTGTACACTCAGGTCTCCTATAAATAGGGACTGAGGATAGAAGTAGAAAGAACTTTTTTGAACTCGAGTATTCTTTCTGCTTAAAGCTTTGTAATCAATCTTCATCAATATAAGATTTGATTAATATTTACTCGTTGTGTTCTTACTTTTCAATCATTCAATCATAATTGCTTTCATAATCTTGATAACTATTCTCTTCAGTTACATACAACAAATATGCTTAGATGCGATGACTCTGGCTAAGTGATTTGGTTATCCAGATCTTTTTTTAACCCTTACATGTAATCCTAAATGTCCAGAAGTCATTAGATTTGTTGAAGTCGAGAATCTTAAACCGGATAATAGGCCATATATTCTGACACGAATTTTCAAAATTAAACTTGATTCATTAACCAGTCGATTGAAGGATGTAAAAACTTTGGGTGAAGTTGCTAGAGGTATCAATCTTTTATATTTTTTAGTCATTAACATTATAACTTTTTGATAATTTTATCTTTAAATCCTTGTTGCTTTCTTTGCTCACACAGTTGTATATACGATTGAGTTTCTAAAGAGGGGCCTACCACATTGTCAAAATTATAAAATTCTCAATCCTGAAGACATAGACCATGTTATATGTGCTAAATTGCCAGACAAGGATAGGGAACCCGATTTGTTTCTGATTGTTTGTGATAACATGATACACAGACCTTGCGGCAACGATCAACCACTTATGCCGTGTATGAAAAAAGGCAAATGAACGAAACGGTTTCGAAGGGAATTTACCGATCATACATATATCGATGAAGATGGTTATCCTATTTACCGGAGACGTAACGATGGAAATAATGTCGTTAAAAACGGTGTTTCTTTAGGCAACAGGTATACACAAATCCTTTTCAATGATTTACTAAATTTTAATTCCTTGAATTTCTTTTGTTTTTATTAAATATATTATTATCTGTTTAAATACATAAATATCAATAAACAAGTTAAATTTAATTTGTAGTAATATTTTATTTTTAAACGAGTAATGTAATCTACAAAAACGTATTACTCAATATATATGTTTTCTTATGTTGATCCTATGTTAATCTCAAATTATCACTTAATGTTATTTATGACACTTTTCTTGATTTTTCAGAAATGTTGTTCCATATAATAAGATCATTCTGAAACAATACCAAGCTCACATGAATCTAGAGTGGTATAACCAATTTGGATCGATAAACTATCTTTTTAAATATAATAACAAAGGACCAGATAGGATAACGACATCTATTGTTGATCCAACACAAAAGAAGAAACAACAGATAGAAAATAACGACCATGACGAAATTGGTAAGTTCTATAACTATCGTTATATTTCTGCATGTAAGGCATGTTGGAGGCTTTTTGGTTATGGCATTCATTATAGAACACCGTCTGTCGAAAGCTTGTCATTTCACCTCGAACACAAACAACCTGTTGTTTTTAAACCAAACAAACATGTTAATCAGGTTGTTTCTAAACCGACTGTCGCTGCTTCTCAATTTTTGGCTTGGATGGAATGTAACAAGCATGATTAAGATGCACGAAAGATATCATATGTTGAATTCTCAACTAAATATGTTTGGAATAAATCAGATAAGATATGGACAAAAAGAAAAACCAAGTCCAAGGCACTCGGTTGATTAGACCACGTTTCTCCCAAGTCTGATGACATTTATTACCTACGGATTTTGTTGAACAAAATCAAGGGTCATACAGGCTATGAAGATATCAGGACAATTAACGACACCGTGCATGAGACTTACAAAGATGCTTGCTATGCTCTTGGTCTATTAGATGATGATAGAGAGTACATTTCATCAATAAACGAAAAACATCATTGGGCCACTGCTTCTTTCTGCTAGTCTCTGTTTATTATGTTGATTACATCAGATAGTTTGTCAGGGTCTGCTCATGTTTTTAAAGAGATATAAATGTCTTTCTGATGATGTCATTCACGTTCGTGAACAAGAAATCAGCATCAGAGGTAATACACTAATTTATAGTTATTTTTAATTCAAACTAATTAATTTCTTCTTGAAAAGAAAATAATTTAATTTCAACTTTAAATAAAACAGATAAAAACTAATGAACAAAAGGTCATATTTAAATGGTCATTTACTAGAAGTGCATTATTATTAATTGCTGTAAAATTTCTTTTTCTCTTACATTTTAATTTGATTCCAAAACAACCCCATTGTTGTTCATATACAAATGGCCCTTGAACGGAACTATATTGCTTAAAAATGACCTTGATGCACAAATCATACATACTTATAAAGCTAGCATTTTTTCTTGAACCTTATGCATTTGAAACCCCTAAAAAATTTGCAAACACACCTCATGCATTTGAAACCTCCCATTTTAATAAATACCATTCAAATGTCTCTTAATAATCATTAATAATTCAAAGGTTTTATAACTTATATAATATATTTAATAAACAATTAATGGATACTCTAAATAAAAAAGTCAATCTTTTTGAGTAGACACACAAATACAAATCACATACAAAATTCACAAAGAAAACAAGTTTAAAGTCTTTTGTGTTTGTTTGAGGGCTTTGAACAATTTTTCGAGTCATGTTATTATGTTGAAGTTTTTAATTTGTAAGTTTGTTATATACCAATTCTATTTTGTATTTTCTTGATGTAAGTATTCTTTTAAGAATATCATTGTATGTTGTGGTTGAAATTTTAATGTAAATTAGATTAGATTCATATTATCGATCATATGTTATGGAAGATGATATATATAATATTTAATTAACTATTGTACACATGTTTGTATGTTCATGTTGCTTCAATACAATAATTAATTAAAAATCATGGATATATCATCTAATACATATTATCCATGTAAGTCTTTTTTAAAATGCAAATTGTCTATCTTATCACTTTATTTTTAAGTTATGTTTAACATTTTAATTATAACAACAAGTGTTTTTTTTAAAGTTTCTTTCATTTATTAATAATAACAAGTGGTTTTAAAATTAATAAGTAATAATTATAAATAATAAAATAAAATTACATGGATATTTCATATTATCCATGCAAGTCTCATTTGAAATGCAAATTATCTATTTTATCACTTTACTATTTAGTGTATGTTTCATATTTTAATAATAATATTAATTGTTTCTTAAAAGTCTTCGTTAACTTATTTTTAATAATAAGTGGTTTAAAACTAATGAATACCAATTGTAAATGAAAATAACATCAAATTATAAATTACATTTAGCTATAGATAAATTGTATTTTAAATGAACATCATTATTGAAATTAGTAAATGATCGCATAAGTAAAAATATAGTTAATCAATAATAATAATTGTTAAAAATAATACGAAATAGATAATTATATTGAATTCTATTAATGAGGAATGTGGGTTGATGTCAATGAATATTATTGTTCAAAATAATAGAGATTATATATATATATATATATATATATATATATATATATATATATATATATATATATTAGTGTAAAATTTTAATGTCAAAGTTAATGTCAATAACATAACAATTTTAAACATATATTTTTCAATATTTTAACAGTATATTTTTAATATTCACTGCGCAACGCACGAGAGTTCGTCTAGTTTGACATAAAACATAATTAACAATTATTTTTGCCATTTTCACAAAAAATTGTTCATTTTGCATCCTTTTTATCTTATGCATGTAAAACTAAGAAAAAACGCAAAATAAATTTACATCATTTATTGTCGTTAAAAAAGTCTAAACATAAGCCATTTACATAAGTATAACTACATTTAATTTCGTTATTTATTGCATTTTTAGGCTTGAAGTTAAAAGAGGCTGCAATTTTCAACCTTACGTTGTCATACATCGAGAAATCATTATTGAGTTGTGGATTGAGTTTGAAGCAGATACCAAACATGCCGCTTCCTGATCATAGATACATTCAAGAGTCCTGCAATATGTTAATTAAAGATGAACTTAACTATGATCCTAGTATTATTGAAGTTGAGCATCAAGATTTGTATTCCAAATTAAATGTCAAGCAAAAAAATGTTTATCACACCATTATGAATGCGGTTAACAACAAACATGGTGGTGTCTTTATTCCTTTATGGTTACGGAGGAACCAGAAAAGCATTTGTTTGGAAGACCTTGTCTGCTGCTATTAGATCCAAAGGTGAAATTGTTATCAACGTTGCTTTAAGTGGAGTTGCAACACTATTGCTCCCTGGTGGTAGGACAATGCATTCAAGATTTATTATCCCAATTAACTTGACCGAGGATTCATTTTTTTCTATCGTGCTAGACAGTGATCTAGCTGCACTACTAAACAAAGCGAGAATTATCATTTGGGATGAAACTCCGATGATGCACCATCATTGTTTTGAAGCATTTGATAGGATACTTAGAGACATTATCCATTCATCTGACAGGAATAAAGCGTTTGGCGGCAAGACCATTGTATTTGGAGATGAGTTTAGACAAATTCTTCTAGCAATAGAAAGAGGTAATAGTTCAGATATTATGCAGGCATCATTGCATTCATCAAGATTATGGAGTGAATGTACAGTTTTATGTTTAACGGTAAACATGAGGCTTCAGCTTGGTTGTCCAACTAATGATTTGGATGAGACAAAAATATTTGCTGAACAGATTCTTAAAATTGGTGAATGTAATATTGGTGGTCTTAATGATGGTGAAGCTAAAGTTGAATTTCCAGAAGATGTTATCATTCGCTCTACAGGTGGCCATATTCATCCAATTATATTGACCATTTATTCGTCTTTTGAAAACCATCTCAATGATCCATCATATTTTCGAAATAAGGCTATTTTGGTCCCTAGAAATAAAGAAGTCGATGATATCAATAACTACATGTTAGGATTGATGAAAGAAGAAGGGATAATATAACGTCCGTGTTTCTGGGCTTGCCATTTTTAGCAATGTAATAGTCTAGGTTAACCTTTGTAACCCAATTTTAAGTAATAAGAATGTATTTTTTGCGAATTATGTGTTTTATACTTATCTGCTTAATGTGATTTGATTTAATCAAGAATATTAATAAAGCGTAAAAATATAATATTATATAAACTCGATATTGACGCACGAAGATGTAGTGGTTGAGATGAGGTTTCCGAAAATATAAAGAATGCTGAAATCCAAGTTATAACGAAGAAGTTATGACGTGTCGAAGTTTCGCGACAAAACCGGTGTGGCACAGCGTGACATAAATAGTGAATTTACGAAGGATTGATATTTAGCCTTAGTGATCAACACAAAAGACGTAGATAATGTTGAACCGAGAGCGTGCATAAAAATAACGCCTAAATCTGACTTCGTATGAGGAAGTTATGATTTTCGAAGTTTCAGCTTAGTAGTAGACAGCCCAAAAGTTCGAATTAAGATCGAGCGAGTTGTAGCCAAAACTTTCTAAACGAGAATCGAAGATCTCGTCGATGGTAGTGCAACGACAGAAAGAGGGACGAAAACGGACGTCGGACGAAGAAGTTATGAATTTCTAACGAAGTTTTTCTGTCCTGACCTACGAAAAATAAATAATAAAAAATAAATTCAAAGTTAGCCGACGGAGTCTAAACGAAAGTTGTAGAGGTTAATCTCACCCACCCGTGGATATAAAGAACGTCGAAAACGGAGCTCGTATGCGAAAGTTATGAATTTTTGAAGATCGTGGCACACATACCAAAGCTTATCCGAAGGGTACGCCCAACGTAACCAAAATTATTCCCAGCGTACTTGGAAATTACGCCCAGCATAAATAGACTGCGAGAGCTGCCAATTTCTCTTGTTCAAACTCTTTCTTCTCTGTAGTTTTTGCCTCGATTTGCGTGTCAGTTATATCCCGAAGCCCCGGTATCATTCCCGAGCCCCGAAGCAAGTTCCAAAGCCCCGAGGATCCCGAGAAGTGAGATTCCCAAGTCGAAGCCCTGCCCGCGAGGAGCCCGGTTTTTGTGAAGATCTTCCAAATCTACCGAAGAATACTACTTCTACAAGTCGTAGTGCTGCCCGATCATCTTCTGATCAAGTGAGTGTATAGTCCCTTTCAATACACGATATTATACAAGTAATCGTTGAATGTATTTAAGAATATGGGTTGTGTGAGGGTATTATTATTACCTTCTAACACATAGACTTATATGTCTCTGCTTGAAATATCTTGTTATGTGTTTACGTATTACTTGCTATTTGGATGGAGTATTGAAAGAGCATGCTATATAGTTTTCTTTAAAAAAAATTATGTATAAAACATGTATATTTTTATCTACTAATATGTAGGGTAGAACATGGGTAAACAGTTGGTGCGCAATGAAATAAATTGACGAGAGGCCACATTGTTGGTGTTATTCTAGTCATTCAGCAGAGTATGGATGACGACCACGGATTATTCTAGATAGTCTTCTGGAACGCTAGCAGGATCATAACCTGTAGGTGTTGTGAACGATGTGGTCACCGGTGTACTCTATCCCCCACATGGTTTCCTTTAGGACACTTATTGTAGAGGAAGCCCCCCTGCAGTAATGTCCGTCCCAATGAAAATCCTAAATTAGGTCCCTTATAATAGATGTTGTTTTACGGACGTAAAGTGAGGATAACGGGAATGGGTAATCGGGTTATTATTGATTGCTGAATTAAAAAATAATTATTTATTGTGGGTTGAAAACCCTATATGCTCACCAGGCCCCCAAGCCTGACCCACTCAGTTTCTTTGTATTACAGGAAGTGGCGCAAGGGCATAAGATGGATGAATCATCAAGTTGTTTTGTTTACAAGTCTGTATATGTATATATTTGTTGAATGACTTGTAATGTTATCGTTTATGCTTTATGGTCTGTATTGGAACATGACATCCTGATTTTTTATTATGAAATGAAATTATATTTCTTTATGAAATGTTTTTATAAAAATCTATTTTATCATGTTTGGTTTTTGGGAACAAATTCCGCGTCTCTTTCAAAATCAAAAGGATTTACTCTGAAAATGTTTAAAAAGCATAAATGAAACCGGCCTTTTCTGGCCGAGATTTTGGGGATGTCACAAATAACTTATCTTAGTTAGAATTCTTTATGTGAGACAAAGTTAATAGATTGTTTTGAAGAGTCAGTTTACTCTCCGGATGTACTAAATGCTTTTAAGGCATCTAGAATTCCCAACCATAAACTCACACTAAAAACAGGTGTTCCGGTCATGTTGCTTCGTAATATTGACCAAACCAAAGGTCTATGCAATGGTACTAGGTTACAAATAGTTAGTCTTGGAAAACATGTGTGACAACCCGAAATTTCCATTCTGAATAAATTATATCAAGCCAATAGAAGTTAGAACAGTTACGGTGAAATTCCAGACTTTGGGTATAAGCTTGAGTATTTCAGGTTTAGCACTTAAGGAGATATCATGAGAGTGGATGCACTAGGGTTTTGTGCAACACTATTATTCCAATACTCTATGATATTAGAGTTCATTCCGAGAATAAAATATTTTCTGCCAAAAATCTCAGGACTATAAAGAGAAATTTGAGCCATATTCATTCATTAGTTACATTTCCAACTATAGAAAAGTCATTTTCTTTCTCTCGGATCTTCGGATTTTTATCCCAAATCATGAGTACCTCTCTCTATTTGTATTATATAGCTTAGATTGTGCTTAATAACATCAAAATCATGACAAAACAACAAGATTTGTGAGTTTACCGCCCAAGAACACCTTGGGGAGTAAACTCCTTTTTAAGGGCCAAATGGTGCCTAGTCCTTCCTTAAGCCATGAAACTAGTTTGGACTTGTACACTAATGAGTTTAGGTATAGAAAAAAACTTCAAAACACCAAGGAAATGGTGTTCACAGCCAAGCAGGTTCTTGGGCCGTGAACTCCATATTAGGGTGCCAAAGTGCCCTAAATGCCTTCATTAAGCCAAGATACAAACATAACACTTGACCTTGTTGTGTCTAGGACCCAAAACAATGAAAATATCAGCACCCATGAGTGTTTACGGCTGCAAACACATGACCAAATGGTCCATGGGCCGTAAACTCAAGTTAAGGGTGTTTTGATGCCATAAACACTTCCAAAGGCTTAGGCTTGAAATTAGAATACTTCCCTATGACCTTTAGGACCCTCATAAACATAAATGGCCATGAGTTTACGGTAGTAAAGTCATTTGGACCATGAACTCCTTAGAACTTCAAAGAATCTGGGTTTTCTTCATCCTAGGTTAGAGCTAATGTCCCTAAATCATTCCCTAGCCTTCAAACTTGCATTACCACATGAGATAAATAAGTAAAAAAATACGCTTATACATTTAAAATACATAAAAATACGTGAATATATACTTATAAAAATATAAAAAATACAAACATACGTAAAAATATATATAGATATGTAACAAATATTTTTATACATTATATAAAAATTTTGACGAAATCTGCAAAAAAGTCCATTTATTTTCGAAAAATTAACAATTTGGTCCCATTACCTACTGAACTGGTCAAAAAGGACTAAAGTGAATAAATTAGCCAGTTTCTTAGGCTTTTCTATTTAAAAGGTGAAAAAGTCGGGACTTTTTTATTCAAAAAATAAAATTTATGACTTTATTAAAAATTTGTCCAAAATATCGGGACTTTTCTGGAGATATCCCTTTAAATAAAATGAAAATCAAACCAAAACATTTTGGTTTATCACTTTAGACAAACAACATCGCTTTTTTTTTTGTTATTTTTATAAATGTGTCCTTATGTAGTAAGATTTTTGTTTTATGTTTTTACGTTAACATATTAAAAAATAAAACTCTTTAGGAATTTATGTGTTACAAACTATGAATATAAAAATGACTTTGATAACTTCCGTGTTACAAAATTAACTTTTCTTAATTTTAGTAGAGGTGTGATAACTTAGTTTCTATTTATAACTTTTTTAGAGTTAGCAATTATTTGAATTTTTTTGATAAAAAAGGAATATGTTTAAAGGGGCTAATGAAGGGCTTGAGGCGTAGAAGAAGTGTGAGCCTCAAGACTTGGTTACCATTTATTATCTTGTACTACTTTGTTAGTCATTTTAACCATAGGAAAGAAGTGGTTTCTTCACTTACGTAGACTTGTAGAACTTTAGTATATAAATTATATTAAAAGAAATATGTCATTTATAGTATACATATTTTGTTGAACATATTAATTGAGTTGTATCATGTAAGTGGTTAAGTTGATTGTCCTGCAATATCCAAAAGCCGACATCAACCATCATAAAATGGTCATCACTCCGAAAATAACAGTAAGGAAATTGTAAATGTTTACCATAACTTGTAACAAAGAGACCTACCTAATGCTTTCTATTGTGCTAGACAGATGCTTACGAGCTTTCCATATCTAACCTTCTACTAAAAAAAAATTAAAAAAAAATTAAGGTATGTCAATGTAAGTATGCTAATGTGGAGAACATGTATGATTAAGGTAACATAAAAACACCTTACAAAGAAGAAAGAATCATAAATATGTAAGGAGTAAAATGCTTTAGAATTAGATTGGGCCGATATAGTCTTAAACCTGTGATGAAGAAAAAAATGGTAAAATGCATGAAATAGATAATACATGAAAATCCAAACAAATCCAAACAGTAAAGCATAACACACGAGGTTAAAATGAAAGAAATAGCAACATACTTGTATTTATTTGTTTGTTATGGCATTCTACTTCCATTTCCTACTATTTAGGTATTGTACATTGAAATTTTTATCCAACTGAAACAAAGTCATAAAAATAAAAAGCTATTATCAATGGTATGGTTGAACATATTTTTTGAAGTATAATGTTTAAGTAGGAAAAGAAATGAAATTGCAATGCCATATGGGAAAAATTTCCAAAGTACATGTCTTGTTCGCAAAATTTGAAAGTTCAACGATGTAATAAATAAATGAGGTCACAGCTATGTTAAATTTTTGCAAAATCATCTTTTGATATCATCATTAGTTGGCTTGCAGCCACATATATCAAGCAATTCAAATTGCTTCTATGAAACAGTTGATCCATGAAACTACTGATGAACTGTGCATACACTACCTAGGTTTTTTCATCACTTTTAGATACTCATTTAGCTTATTATGTTAAAATAATGTCCTTTTGTGGATTTTTGATTCTGATTAATAGGTTGGCTTTGTGAAGGGACAGAAATGGAAGTTTATCAACTTGTTGTATTTGCGGAGTTGCATTCTTTACTTCCCGGAGTCCGAGTGCATATAGATTTTGTTGGACCTGCTATTCCACATGACAGGTCAACATCACATGTACTAAAGTATGTTAAGTAAAAATAAGTTGGCACCAATCTCAAAGCTAAATTTTATATTCAACAGTAATAAAAAAATATTAAATTTTATATACTTAAATGTAAATAAGATTTGCCAAACGAATCAGGAAAAAATATAAGACGATTTTTCCTTAAATAAATCTCACAATAGAGATTATAAGCAATTATAAAAGCCTACGAAATTAGGGACAAAAAATCATGATTTTGCTCTATTAGAACATACCTCACCAATCCCTCTCCGTTGTCATTCCCAAGTCTGCGATTTCACCATCTTTTTCACTTGGCACCCGTTGTTGACTCGCTGAGTCCCTAATTGAAATCTGTCTTAAAATCGGCTAAACTTCTTGCCCCTGTCTATCACCTATGATCAAGCTCTGTTGGTAGACTCATACTCACTCATTGATCGAACCTGTTGCTGACCAGCCGTTTATACTACTCTCCGAACCTTTGTCGTCAATTGTTGTCGTCCTCTTCGTCGATTGCACTGTTTTCTGTTATTCTCCACCTCTTCTTGTCTCTTCAAAATTAAATCTTCAAGATCAGGTACGTCATCATTATTTTCTTTTGAAAACCCCATCTTTAGCATCTTCACTTTATAGTCTGTAATATTGAATCAGTAGCTTGTAAGTTTTAAGTGATAAATAACAAAGATATGTGAAAGTTCCTAAAATATCTAGGGCCAATAATGTATGCGTATGAAACACAAGTTATTGTATTAAATATAAAGTTTTATATATGTTGTTTGTTTTTAAATTTTAAATTGATTTGTTTACCTTGATTAACGAGTGAGTTTATGAAATAAATATATATTTCATGTATAATGTTAAGTCTTTTCAATATATATATATATATATATATATATATATATATATATATATATATAAACTTCAAACAATCATTATTTTGTCCACAAACCGATAAATGGCTCAAACCATAATTTCTAATTGTAGCAACCCTTTGTCATTGATCATCTACTTTGAAAATGAAGATTTCCTTCATAATTTTGATTTCCATAGTATTGTTGATTTCCAACAAGTACATCAAGTTTATATACATCACTTTCATTTACAATATATATAAATTATGTGAAATTGGTTTTGTATTATTTATATCTTAATCCTTGATTATTATTATTATTTTATAGTAAAATTTAAATTTCCATCAACATTTTTTAGGAAAAAACTTCAATTGTTGTCTATACAATTAAGCAATTATGTGCTGAAGGGGAATGATACTATTTTACTTGTACTAGATGTCAACAGAAACGTAAAAGAAAATTTAATCCATGATGATCAGTTTCAATATAAAGAAGTTTTTTATTTTAACACTACAAGCTGCATGAACAAAGTCATTTTTGTTGTTCCCAGGTTTTGAAACTTATTTTATAAAGATTATTATATTGTTCTGTTAAATTAAATAAATTTATATTACTAAATCTATTTACATCAATGCTTTCAGTTTGAAAATCACCATTATAGTTGAAGATATTACCGGTTCGGTGTCACTTACTTTATATGATTGTGACACCAAGAAACTTATAAAAAAAACGCACAACAGTTGGTTCATCTGTTTTATGAGGTTACACATATTAACTTCATGTAAATAAAATTCTATTATTATTTTGTATATCTATTTTTATAAACATTTTTTTTTACGCTGGTAATAATGAAATTTATCCATCTGCTCTGAATATACTATTGAAAAAAAATATGACATACAAAATTCAAATTTCACATGACAATTTGAAGAACAAAACAGAAGATTATGCTATCTCAAGGATCACGTCTAACAATACAATCATTGATCAATTGGATAAAATATTGAAAATGGATCGGGTAAAATTCTTTACCGTCAATACTACAAACAATATACTTATTATCATTTCAATTCGTATATAATGAAAGATTAAATTTTACGTTTTTTAATATTGTTATCTTGTTATTTCTTTCTTTTGCAGTTATCGTTATTGACTTCTGAACTAAATATTGAAATTCTTTCACGAACATCATTACAAACATTTGCTACTATACGTTGGACAAATAAATATTATGGAAATCTAACATACAACAACCATGTTCTTCATACTACAACCAAAGAAATAATGTGGTTTGTGGAGTTATCGTTCAACAAAAAAAAAACATTGGGGAAATATAGAGCATCAGTTTGTTCCGTCTTCTGCTAGCAACAATCTTGACATTGATTGCCTACCACATACTTGTACGATTTTAGCATCATCCTTGTGCGGACTCCTTCTTGTTGAATCCTATGATCCAAATGAATACATTTCAAAGATTTTATTTGTTGTCAAACCAACAACTACAAATGCCAGATCGATACTGTTTCCGAGCTCTGAATACACTGCGATAAAGTTTGCTTTGTGTAATGATGAGATTTTCAAAAAAAAAGTTCATTTTTCAACAACCAAATTTATATAAAAATATTCTCAAAAGTATTCCACATTAGTTATCAAATCATAACATATCCCAAGATCACAAAATCGAATCTCCTCTTTGTGTGTACGGGTCACGCTGATGCCTTTCCACGGTCCTCGCTAGTACCTGAAACACATAACAACAACTGTAAGCATAAATGCTTAGTGAGTTCCCCAAAATACCACATACAACATATATGTCACTCGAGGCTACTGTACGACCCTTCGATCGATGTGTCTCAACGGGACCCTCCGGTCCCGTAGCTCGTTGGACTCTCTGGTCCGGTCATAACTCGTTGGGCCCTCCGACACGATCTGTCTCGTTGGATCCTCCGGTCCGGTCTATACAATTATATATCATACATACATCACATAGCACATAATCTCATACATGGCACACAATCTCATACATAGCACATAAGACCTTCCGGTCAACTCATAATACCACTCTAGGTAATGTATAGTGAGAGACTCACCTTGTGTAACTCGGTAACTCGGAAATCTCGGACTCCGTGAACATAGGATCTAGCCTCCACCTAATCATACGGAATAAACACTCGATATCAACACATTTCCCGAAGGCTAGACCATTCCCTCTCTTAGCACTCTTATGAGGGTAAAAGACCATTTTACCCCTCTCAAGGCTCAAATACTCTAAAGTTAACCAAACCCTAAAAGTCAACAAAAGTCAACCTTCTGGGGTACGCGGCGCGTACCAGATCTGTACGCTAAGCGTACTCGTTGGCTTCACAGAATCGGGGTACGCAGCCCGTTACGCCATGCGTAGGATTACGCCCACTATAACTCCCAGCTTTCTCATCCTCTTCATTCAGGTCTTAATCGGTTAAGTCTTGCGTCCAAAATCTAGACCTGACTTTAACATGACTTAATCCATAAAGTTGGTGACGTTAAGCCTTTGCATGGCTGTGGAAGTCACAAACACCCAAAACACTCTATTTTCCAACCTTAAAAGGTCCATATCTCATGCATGAACAACTTTTAACAACCAAGACTGGATTTTATCACATAACAACACTAAATGAGCTAATATTGGACAGATCTCAGCTTCTAAGAGCTTAACCACTCAAAAAGCTATGAACTTGGGGACTAAAACACTAAAACTTCTCTCTACAAAGCATGAACAGAAAAGATGCAAAGCTTGAAGCTTTTTACCTCAAAAGGGATCTCCAACCACTGTAGAACTCAGATCTACTCTTGCTCTTCCACCTCTAGCTCCAGCAATGGTTTCCTCTTCTCCTTCTTCACCTCAAAAAGGTACCTTCAAGCTCAAAAATCACACACACACACACACACAAGCTTATACATGCATTTATGCACTCTAAGGTCTCACTCAAGGGGGTATGGTGGCTGGGGCAAGGGACTAGATGTTCCTTTTATAGTGCACAAGCCAGATAGGGTCTGCATTTGGACACATTACGCCCAACGTAACCCTGGGTATGCCAGCGTACCCGGGCGAGTCCGCGTCTAAAATAAGCGCGTGAGTACACGCGGCGTACGCTTCTTTACGCCCAACATATTCACAAATACACATATAACTTTAAGGGACTCATCTTGCCAACTCTCAAAGTAGAAGGGTCCTAAGGCTTACTTGAATTTTGGGCTGTTACAATTCTCCCCCACTAGAACCAAGCTTCACCCTCGAAGTCTCATGCTACGAACAACTGTGGATGTTGTTCCCGCATCTCTGACTCTGGCTCTCAAGTCAGCTCGGACCTTTTCGGTGTTTCCACTAGACCTGCACAAGGGGCACTTCCTTGCTCCTCAAAACCTTGATCTTCTGATCCAAGATTGCGATCGACTTCTCAACATAATTTAGACTCGCGTCCACCTGGATATCCTCTAATGGTACCACTGCCGACTCGTCGGCTATACACTTCCTCAGCTGCAACACGTGGAAGGTATCATGAATCTGGTCCAACTCCGCAGGTAGCTCCAAGCGATACGCTACTCTGCCCACCCGCGCGATCACTCTAAATGGCCCAATATACCGGGGTCCTAGCTTGCCCCTTTTCCTGAAACAGATCACTCCTTTCCAAGGAGATACCTTCAGGAGCACGAAATCACCGACCTGGAACTTGAGTTCGGATCGTCGCCGATCCGCATAACTCTTCTGGCGACTCTGAGCGGTCAATAACCTCTATCTGACCTGTCGTATCTACTCTGTCATCTGAAGCACTATCTTTGTACTACCCATCACACGTTGCCCTACCTTGCCCCAGCAAATGGGGTTATGACACCTCCTTCCATACAACAGCTCAAAGGGTGGCATACCAATGCTCGAGTGATGGCTGTTGTTATAGGAAAACTCAGCCAAGGGCAAGTACATGTCCCACCGAAAATCCAGTACACATGCCCGAAGCATGTCCTCGAGCGTCTGAATCGTCCGCTCGCTTTGTGGGTGGTATGTTGTACTAAAATGCAGCCTCGTACCCAATTCCTCATGAAATTTCTTCTAGAATCTGGAAGTGAAACGCACATCTCGATCTGAGATGATCGAGATCGGTACTCCATGCCGCGATACCACCTCCCTAACGTACAACTCTGCCAGCCTCTCCGCGGAAGGGCTCTCACTGATGGCAAGGAAGTGAGTGCTCTTCGTCAACCTGTCAACAATCACCCAAATTGCATCGACACCCCTAGCAGTCCTTCGCAATTTGGTGATAAAATCCATGGTGATCTGTTCCCACTTCCACTCGGGAATCTCTAATGGCTGCAACTTATCATGCGGACGCTGGTGCTCTGCCTTAACCTTGCAACAGGTCAAGCACCTCTCTACGAACCATGCAACATCCCTCTTCATACAGGGCCACCAATACTCCTTCTTCAGGTCCAAATACATCTTAGTGACCCCGGGGTGGATCGAGAACTTCGATCTATGTGCCTCCTCCATCAAGATGGTACGCATTCCGCCCATAAACGGTACCCAAACCCGACCCTGAAAGGTTATAAGTCCTCGACTATCGGTAACAAACTCCGATACCTGCTCGATCACTTGCTCCCTCTTGTGGTTCTTCAGTCTCACGACCTCCGCCTGGGCCCCTCGAATGGTGTCTCACACCGGAGTCATCACTATCAATCTCATTCAAACATCTCGTATCGTGGCGCCCTCCGCCCTACGACTCACGGCATCGGCTACAACATTAGCCTCGCCCGGGTGGTACAGGATCTCGCAGTTATAATCCTTTACCACATCCAACCATCTCCTATGGCGCATATTCCTATGGCGCATATTCAGGTTGGGCTGAGCCATCAAGTACTTCAAACTCTTTTGGTCCGTGTATATGGTACACCGAACTCCATACAGATAGTGATGCTAGATCTTGAGGGCGAACACAACTGCCACCAACTCCAGATCGTGGGTAGGATACCTTGACTCATGAGGTTTCAGCTGCCTCGATGCATATGCTATCACATGCCCCCTCTTCATAAGCACCGCTCCCAACCCTGATATCGATGCATCACAGTACACCACAAAATCCTCCATCCCTTCCGGGAGTGCGAGCACCGGAGCTTCGCATAATCTCTGGTGAAGTGTCTCAAATGAGGTCTGCTTCTTCGTACCCCATGAAAAAGCAGCAGCCTTCCTGGTCAACTTGGTGAGTGGCACGACGATCTTAGAGAAATCCCTGATAAATCTCCGATAATAACCAGCCAACCCAAGGAAACTCCTGATCTCGGTAGGTGACCTCGGCACCTCCCAACTCATCACCACCTCGATCTTAGCCGGATCGACAAATATCCCCTTCTGGTTAACGAGGTGCCCTAGGAACTGGACCTCCCGTAACCAAAAATCACACTTGGAGAATTTAGCGTAAAGCCTCTCTGATCTCAGAACTCCGAGGATCTCCCTCAAATGCTCCTCATGCTGCTCTCTGGATCTCGAATACACCAAGATATCATCGATGAATACGATCACCGAACGATCCAACATCGGCTTGCACACCCTGTTCATGAGATCCATGAACGCTGCTGGTGCATTGGTGAGCCCGAAAGGCATCACCACGAACTCGTAATGCCCGTAACGAGTCCCGAACGCTGTCTTCTGGATATCTTTATCCTGAACCCTCATCTGGTGATATCCCGACCTCTAGTTTATCTTGGAGAACCAAGACGCTCCCTGCAATTGATCGAATAGATCGTCGATCCTCGGTATCGGATAACGGTTATTGACCATCAACTTGTTTAACTCCTGGTAATTGATACACGTCCGGTGTGAACCATCCTTCTTCTTCAAAAAAAGGATCAGCGCTCCCCAAGTTGAGCTACTCAGTCTGATAACCCCTTTCCCAGCAGCTCCTGAAGCTGTGAGGATAACTCCTACATCTTGGGCGGCGCAAGGCGATAGGGTGCCTTGGCAATAGGTGCCGCCCCTGGTACCAAGTCGATATGAAACTCCACCTGCCTCTCGGGAGGCACACCCGACAACTCCTCGGGGAAAACATCAGGGAACTTCCGCATAATTGGGACCTCATCAATCAAACTTGGCCTCCTAGCGGCCACTCGCTTATCCATCACAAAGGCCACAAATCCCCTACAACCCTGCTGTAAACTCTGCCTCGCCCTAGCAGCCGAACAAAATGCTGACTCAGGACGGGTACCCTCACTGTATACTGTAAGTACTCCCCCACTAGGGTCTCGAATCGTCACCAGCTGATGCTCGCAGTCTATAATAGCTCCAAATTGGCTCAACCAATCCATGCCCACTATGATACATACGTCCCCCATCGCAATCGGGACTAGATAGATCAGGAACCCCACACCAAAGATCTCAAGTCTACACCCTCGAATCATCTCTGTGGCATACACTGCTTTCTCGTTAGCGATAGAAACTCGCAGAGGTCGACTCAAAGCCTCTCGACAAATACAGGTATGACGACTAAAAGCTAACGACACAAAAGATCGACTCGCTCCCGAGTCAAATAGCACTAAGGCAGGTACAAAATTAACAACAAAGGTACCTACGCATAACATAATATAAGCATAATATCTCACACTCAAATAAATAGAGAGAAGAATACATACCGGCCACAACCTCGAGTGTTGCGCGAACCTCCTCCGCTGTCAATTGGAAGGCTCTCCCACGAGCCTTTGGTGCCTCAGCCTTCACTGGCTGAACATTAGTAGCCCTAGCAGCAGGCGCAGATCCCTGCATTAACCCCTGATGTAGCTGAGGGCACTCGGCCTTCCGATGGCCAATCTGGTTGCAATGGAAGCAAACAGAAAACCCCTTGGGGGTAATCCCTCGCGATATGCCCCTCCTTCCTGTACTTGTAGCATACTCCTGCCTCTTGATGCACTTCCCACAAGTGCGGCCCTTCGCGCTCCCATATCTCGAATCAGCAGGCTTGGCTCACGCCGATCCATCCTCTGTGACTCGGCCTCCTCCCTGGCTTGAGTCTCTAACTCAATCTCTCTCTTCTGGGCATTTGCCTGGAGATCAACAAATGTATGGTAAGTTGAGTTCACCATGAACTCCTGAATATCTCTCCCCAAAACACTCAGATACCGGCTCATGCGAGCCTGCTCAGTAGACATCTGCTCAGGGAAAAACATCGCCCTCTTATGAAACTTCCGCGTAATCACAGTAACTGAATCAATACCTTGCTTGAGGGTCAAAAACTCCTGAGCCAGTCGTTCCCTTTCCATAGGGAGAACATACTCATCTCGAAACATGGTGGTGAACTTTTCCCAAGTCACCTCAGAAATCTTTGCCAGAGTGAAGCTCGCCGTCACAAACTTCCACCAATCCTTCGCTCCCAAGCGATGCTAGTTCAGAGCGAATCATACTTCTAAGTGCTCCGGACAAGAACACGTGTAGAAACATCCCTCGATGTCATAGATCCACCTCATCGTAGCAATCGGGTCCTGTATCCCATCGAACTCTGGTGGCTTCGTGTTGCTGAACTCTCGAAACAACAACGAGTTACCTCCCTGAGGTCTACCAGCAGTAACAACAATAGTAGCTGCAGCAACCGCAACCTCAGTCACTGTTGCATACCGCTCGTCAAAGGTCTCAATCAATGTGGTCTTGATGTCCCCGAACATCTCTGGAATCTTGGCCCGGATGGCAGCAACCACCTCCACATGAATTAATCGACGGATCTCCTCGTCGCTAACACCACTGCTCCAGGTGTGTGTTGTGTCCCAACCATGATGTCTCTGAAATACAACATAAAAATATCATAGATTCGATTGAGCATACTCGCACTTGATAACGCAACCCTACTCGTCCTCCAATATCCAAAGGATTCTTACTTGGACTGCTCACTGATCTGGTGTCTTCAATAGTACGGTCCCTATATTATTGACCACACCGCATCAGCATTCACCCCAAGTTCTCCTCCTTGGATCCCGGATCGTAAGTACTCTACTCTCGTTATGCATTGGCTACCCTCCGATAGACCTCTCATGAGCTCCTAACTGCTACCTACTCATTCTCAAGGCATCTCATAGCAGCAGTAATCTCCTAGGCCAAGGCATCACAAATCAGGTCACTCTAGTCCTAATTTGAATACCTAGCCTACTCTAGCATGCATAACATAACATATCATATCTCATAACACATAATGTAAGGGTATTTTGGGGATTCACCGTTCGGGCGCTGGCTGACCATACACGCTGGTCTGCTCTTCTATTTTCAAATCTTTTACTCTTTTAAAAACAATCTTGTTTTTTTTTAAATTACTCAAATCCTCAATTTGAGTTCAAATACGCCCGAAGGTGCATCCGAATCCCTCAAACCACGGCTCTGATACCAACTTGTAACGATGAGATTTTCAAAACAAAATTTTCATTTTTCAACAACCAAATTTATATAAAAATATTCTAAAAAGTATTCGACAATAGTTATCAAATCCTAATATATCCCAAGATCACAAAATCAAATCTCCTCTCTGTGTGTATGGGTCATGCCGGCACCTTTCCACGGTCCTCGCTAGTACCTGAAACACATAACACAACAACTGTAAGAATAAATGTTTAGTGAGTTCCCCAAAATACCACATACAACATATACGCTACTCGAGGCTATTTTATGACCCTCGGGACGATGTGTCTCAGCGGGACCCTCCGGTCCCGTAACTCGTTGGACCCTCTAATCCAGTCATAGCTGGTTGGGCCCTCCGGCCAGGTCTGTCTCGTTGGACCTTACGGTCCAGTCTATACAACTATATATCATACATACATCACATAGCACATAATCTCATACATGGCACACAATCTCATACATAGCACATAAGACCTTCCGGTCAACTCATAATACCACTCTAGGTAATGTATAGTGAGAAGACTCATCTCGTGTAACTTGGTAACTCGGAAATCTCGGACTCCATGAAAATAGGATCTAGCCTCCGCCTAATCATACGAAATAAACACTCGACATCAACACATTTCCCAAGGCTAGACCATTCCCTCTCTTAGCACTCTCAGGAGGGTAAAAGACCATTTTACCCCTCTCAAGGCTCAAATACTCTAAAGTTGACCAAACCCTAAAAGTCAACAAAAGTCAACCTTCTGGGGTACGCGACGCGTACCAGATCTGTATGCTAAGCATACTCGTTAGCTTCACAGAATCGGGGTACACTGCCCGTTACGCCGCGCGTACTCGGATTACGCCCATCGTAACTCCCAGCTTTCTCCTCCTCTTATTTCAGGTCTTAATCGGTTAAGTCTTGCGTCCAAAATCCAGATCTGATTTCTCTAACACGATTTAATCCATAAAGTTGGTGACTTTAAGCCTTTTCATGGCTACGAAAGTCACAAACACCCAAAACACTCTATTTCCAACCTTAAAAGGTCCATATCTCATGCATTAACAACTTTTAACAACCAAGACTGGATTTTTACATAACAACACTAAATGAGCTAGTATGGGACAGATCTCGGCTTCTAAGAGCTCAACCACTCAAAAAGCTATGAACTTAGGGACCAAAACCCTAAAACTTCTCTCTACAAAGCATGAACAGAAAAGATGCAAAGCTTCAAGCTTTTTACCTCAAAAGGGATCTCCAACCACTGTAGAACTCGGATCTACTCTTGCTCTTCCACCTCTAGCTCCAACAATGGCTTCCTCTTCTCCTTCTTCACCTCAAAAAGGTATCTTCAAGCTCAAAAACCACACACACAAGCTTATACACGGATTTATGCAGTCTAAGGGCTCACTCAAGGGGGTATGGTGGCTGGGGCAAGGGACTAGATGTTCCTTTTTATAGTGCACAAGCCAGAATTTAGGGTTTGCATCTAGACACATTACGCCTGGCATAAACCTGGGTACGCCCAGCGTACCCGAGCGAGTCCACGTCCAAAATAAGCGCGTGAGTATGCACGGCGTACGCTTCGTTACGCCCAGCGTATTCACAAATCCACATATAACTTTAAGGGACTCATCTTGCCAACTCTCAAAGTAGAAGGGTCACAAGGCTTACCTGAATTTCGGGCTGTTACACTTTGGTAGCTTTCAGTTCGAACTCGTTACATTTCAAGGTCATTCGATTGTCATATACAATACAATCGTCAGTGTTTATATGTAGTATATTTTATGTTATTAATTTACTTTATTAATTACTTATATGTTATTTTATTTGTAGTGATATGCTTAAGGAAAAAGTGGACTACGATTACTACAACATAGAATTGGTTTCATCTACTACATGACAATGGAGGGAGTTTCAAAATATCCAATTACTATCATCTATTTTTCCTAATTCTGATGAGACAGTTACAAGTGGCGGTGTTGTTTACCTCTTATTATCTAATGATACCATATTGCGATTTGATATTTATTCAGAAGAACATAAACTCATATATGCACCTTCTACTATTTATGACTTCAAACCGTATGCACCAAGACCGATTAAGTTTCACATAAAATTGGGATATTTCTCTATAAATGGAGATTGTTTGTGCACTATTTGGGTTTTCATTTATAATCGGTGGGTTAAAGTAGATGTTAGTACTTACAATAAAGGTGCACATGAATGGTGGGATTATAGAAACAATACCCTATATATGATCTCCACCAGATATACGTAATGCTTTAACTAGTACACGGAAGTGTATACAATGATTCTTTTCTTTAAAGGACATACGATTGAGTATGTGGTTTCGGCACTTCCTTCTCACCAAGTTTTTTCAATTCGTTCTGATTTTGATAAAGTGACTATGTCAAGTAGATATGAGTGATTATATATATTTTAGTTTGCATTCGAACATAGTTTTATTTGTAATGAATTATTTAAATATTTTATATTACTCTATGATTTATTAGTTTTTTTTATTTATTCTTTTAATCATAAACTCATGTTTTATTTTCTATGTACGATACAAAGTTATAGTAATTCATATAAAATTCATGTATTTGGTCATTGTAATGTCTTCAAGCATATTTTTCACACACAAAAACATAAACCGAACAGTTTTAAATATCTTCTAATACAATGTTGACTTACAACCGATTATGGATTAAATTGACCAGGTCTATTATTGTCAAATCGTTTTAAGTTTAAATAACAAACTATGTTGACAAAGCCTATTATTGTCAATTTGTTTTAAGTTTAAAGGTAAATTCTTTAATCTTTGCCCTATTATTTTATTTGCAGTAAATGTTTTGATTTCAACCGATTTAACAAACATAGTGTTTGAATCGAAGATGTTGGAAGCAGCTAATATTAGAGATATCCCAATACAAATTTTTATTTTCGTCTGCAATATTTTGTGGAAGTTTATTTAAACTCTAATGGGAAAATAATCATTGTGTTTATTGATTATGGTAATGTACTTTTAATTGTTATGAGGTTAAAATAGCTATTGTAATGTATGTTATTGAATTTAAAATAGCTATGATAATGTACTTTTAATTGTCATGCTTCCTATGATGTAATATATGTTTACAATTCTATGTTTTTTATGCGCTCCACCGCGTTTAATACGACTCATAATCTAGTTATTTATTATACATTAGAAAATGTTTAAAGTAGTGTTGTTCATGGTTCGTTAACCAAACGAAATAATATTTCAGAAGGTTAACCGAAACAATCGATTCGTTATTTTCTTAAATCTAAACCAAAACTGACAAACTCGGTTAACCTGTTTTTTTTTTATTAAGTTATTCGGCTAACCTATTAATTCATCGAAACTAAAAAACTCAACAATTAATATTCAAAATAAGGATAAAAATTTGCTACAACCTTCAAGAAAAACAAAAAAGTAAATACATAAATATAAGTATAAAGTTTAATTAAAGATCATCAAAATTGTTTATTTGTTATGATAATCGTCATAATTTTAGTTGGGCATTGCAACATCAATAAACGTGGTTGTTTAAAGTGAATCGTAGCATTGGTTTTATTAATAAAATTTAATATGTTATTGGTCTAATAGATTTATAATATCATTTCTTATTTTAAATTAAAATTTTGTTGCAATTTAACATGCTATAGTGAACAATAATATGTTATTCTATTGCAAATTGCACATCTTATTTTGAATAAATATTATGACAATAAAGATTCGGTTTTTCGGTTAACCGTGCACGGCAAAAAATATTAACCGTAACCGAATCGAAAAACCTACTACTTTAAAGGTTCGGTTAACCAAACCGGAAATGTCAAAAAAATTCGGTCCAATTAACTTAAAATCAGTAAGGATTTTCAATTTTGCGGTTTGGTTTTTCGGATATTTTGAACACTCCTTGTTTAGCGCAATTTTTTTATAGCTTATTGATATTTTGTTGAGCACTTAAAATAACGCAACACTTTAGAGATGTAAGTTTTCTTTTTTATTGAGCATTCAATCTAATCATTTTTTAACAATATTTTATTTATCCCTTTTAATTTAATTTTAGTTTTAAATAAAATTATTTCTTTAATATATATATATATATATATATATATATATATATATATATATATATATATATATATATATATATATATATATATATTCTATTAAATGTTTCAAACGTTTATATATTATAAACCATAGTAAAATTTAAATCATGCTTATTAAAATATGATTGGTTTGTAAACAACTATTAAATTATAAAATATTTTGGGAGAATTTGTATATATCTTTATATATATATATATATATATATATATATATATATATATATATATATATATATATATATATTTCTATTAAATGTTTCAAACGTTTATATATTATAAACCATAGTAAAATTTAAATCATGCTTATTAAAATATGATTGGTTTGTAAACAACTATTAAATTATAAAATATTTTGGGAGAATTTGTATATATCTTTACTTTTTTTTTGAAACGGCAAACTAACTAATATACTCATAAATAGTCATCTATATCTCCACCAAGACTTGAACTCCAGACCTCTCATATGAGATGGTCACTCCATACCGCTAGACCATTGGCCCTTTGGTCTATATATCTTTACTGAACTTCAAAATATCATATTTGTTCAACTTAATTTTTAAATGTCATATGTATCATTCTTAATCATTTAAAATATCAAATTTGCCCAAATCTTTATTTAAAAGTTGTATAATAATTTTAAATCCTTATTTTTATCAATCGACTATTATACCCCTCTTATAAATTAAGTTAAAATATCATTTATATCTTTCATAAACTTTTAAAATATCATATTTATCCAAATTAAAAACAGCAATCGTAATCGTAATTTTTGAAAATATGGTTTTCTTCTATCCTAATTCGAACCTAAGTTAACAAGCATTAGTCTCTCTTTGGTGAAGTCTCATACCCAAACTCACTTTTTCATACAACTAATGCATGACCTACTTATATATCATAAAAGCACTTGTTTATCTTTACAAGCTAGAAAATTCAATCTTGTTAATATGATAATATTAATGTTTATAATCAAAATTGGTGTTATAAAAATCATACCCCTTACAAAACTTCAGTGAGTTTTCAGAATAATATATCCGTCCTTAATGTTATCAACATTTTAAGCCTAACTTACTAAAGAAACTGAAAAAACAATGGAAATCTTAAATTTTAGATCTTTTTGTTTAAATTAATTTGTAAATTTTGTTATAAAAGAGTCACTTTTTGTGATAGCCTAACAAAGTTGGATAAGAAGCCTCTACAAAAGACTACAAGGAGGGTTGCTTAAAACATAAATTAAACCTACTTTGGGAACTCTTAAATTTTAGATCTTTATGAATTAGAAACTTACTGAAAAAAGTCTTGTAAATAATGAATGTGACAGATAAAAGAGAAATGAGGGTTTCTTAAAACCTAAACTAAACCTAAATTTGGCTTCCAGGAGCAAAACTTGAGTTTGCGCTTGAAATTGCAGAGCAACAATTTGTCATGAAATTCCTTAGTTAAAGGAATTATTTGCTTAATATCCACCTACCTATTCAATGGTCGTGCTTGAAGTCACAAAATGGTTTTGGCTTTGTGAGTTTCTTCACTCATTGTTATAACATCCATAAAATTTATAAAAATTTAATATTTTTATTTCGAGCGTCCAAAACCATTACTTCTTACAAAATGTTTTCAAAATAGTTTCCTATCAGAGAATCCCAGAAATCAAAATCGTAAAATGTGAGGAGGTGCATGATCAAGCCTTCGGCTTTCCCGCGATCATCCGAACTACCTGAAACAAAACCCAAAACTGTAAGCCCGAAGCTTAGTGAGTTCCCCTAAAATACCCATGCCATACAAACAAAACAATATCCTAACAAACAACATACAAATAGTGCCACAACTCCAAAATTTAGACCTAGCATGGTCTAAACCCTAACCAAGTACTAGTGTAAACCACATTGCAATCCTTGTTGCATGGTGTTCTCTATAGCCTTAGGGCTTCTTTATAGAGCTAACAAAGGAGTAGAGATTGAAACCAAAGCTAGGTTAGGAAGGTATAATTCAACACTTAGCAAGAGATGAGGGTTTGAACCACACATAACACACCTTAAGTGTGTTTACAGCCTAGAGTTAACTCCATAATGGAGTTCACGGTCCAAAAAGCAAATTAAGGAAGGAGTTCACGGTTATGGAACCTACCAAACATGTGTTTACAACCAAAGTGAAAAAGGGAAATGTAGTTTACAGTTAGGGAGTCCTTTTATTTGTTGTTTACGACCTAAAAATCAAAGAAACAAGGTGTTCACGGCCATGTTGTGATTGTGAACATCAACCAAGGCCCAATTAGGATCTTAAACCCCATAGCCCAAGCCCATGTTGAACCGTAAACACCCCTATGTATGTGTATTCAGCCGTGAACACATTCATTTCTCACATTTTCAGCCGTGAACACTCCCATTTTTCTCTCAAACATCAACTGTGAACAATCCCATTTCCTCTCAATCTTCAAAGGTTTACACCCAGATCTTCAAATCTTCAACCAATCCACCAAGAACATTCATACCAATATTCAAATCTTCATAATAATCCAAGAACACACCATGAACCCCAATTTCCAACCGTAAACTCCATTCTTCAACTGTAAACCTATTTTATTCAACCGTGAACCCTTTTACAACCAAATAATTCATATTTATTTTGTAAGCATTATTTACCTAATTAAACAATTATTTAACCCTTTTGTTTAAATTAATATTATTAATAATTCAAATACGACGTCACATATAATTATTTTAGGATAACGTTATTCGTGCGTACACTTACTCGGGGATTGTCTCTACATCTCGTTAATTCCAGCTAACGCACATTTGAGGTGAGTTCATACCCCCATATTCTTCCAAGTTTTTTTTTAATGTTTTTAGGGCGGGGGGGATACAAGTTAAACACAAGTAATCTTGTGTTTTTAATATACTTTTGTTTATTATATTTTCTTACCGTTAATATGCATTTGAACGTGAAACTTGCTTAACACGACAAACATTGTTACTACTAGACTTACGAATAATTTACAAAGCACGTTAAGATACAAACTTTACAAGCAAAAACTTTAACATGCAAATAAAATCATAAACTATGGAGAAAATGTACTACTTTTACAAGGATACATGTTATTAACAGAAAAGGTTTTTCATTGTAGTATTCGTGAATTCGTTGAGGGAACCAATTTATGAGACACGTCTTCGTGTACTTATCTAAGTACCAAGGGAAGTCTATCGTTAGGAACCAGAGTCTCCTGGAGGGAGAGCGCGAGTTTGTGTATAGATCTATACGGGATTGACAATCCTGCGCCCTAACTATTGGCTACAATCGTTCTGGGTGACAAACGTCATTAATGTTTATGACGTCCGAAGTATGTCGTAGGGTTTAATGTCCATCGGTATGGTTATAAGAACTCACATGGATAAAACAACGACTCACTCACGTAATAATATACTTAGTAAACAGTCACTAGGGTTAATAACTATGTGATTACTTAGTATATACATTAGGGTGATATGAAATTAACATCCAACATGCAATGGGATGAGTGACTTCGGCCTCATTTCCTGTTCCTTGTTTGGTTGTGGGATTAGGACAAAATCACCCAATCGACTATCTGTTTGATCTAGATTTCTATAACTCGTACTTATAAGTGATCACAGGAGGGTATTAACATCACTACCAGTTTATAGAACAAACACATTTTCAGATAGTTTCATTTACTAATAAAGTTACATTCTAATAACTTAAGTATGGGAGAATACTTGTACTTTTCAGTTTTTTGAACACTAGAGACAACAACTCACTATTTTGGGAAATATAGGATTTTCTAGGACAAACATCAGTACTTTACAAACAAACGGTTTACCATTCAAGTATCGAATAACTATGGTTAATTCTATAATTCCTTAGTTTATGCATCCATGTTATGTATGAAGAATATCCGATACACAGTGGAATGTGTGGTTTCTGCCTCATTTCCTATTCATTGTTTGGTTGTGGGCTTAGGGGCAGATCCACATAATCAACTGTCCGTTCGATATTGGTTTATACATAGCTAGTATGAACTAAGTGGTCATAGAAGGAACTGGTATTATCATATTTCTTACAAAGAAAATATAGGATTTTCTTAAGGAACTTACTCATCACAACTTAAAGGACTAATACAGTTAACTCTATAAGTACCTAGTGAATACGTCAGCGTTATATATAATAAGGATCTGGCAAACAGTGGGATGTATGCCTTTCGCCTCATTTCATGTTCCTTGTTTGGTTGTGGGCTTGGGGAAGAACCACCCACTCGATTGTCTGTTCGATCTGGATCACATATAACTTGTATACACTAAGTACTCGTAGAAGGAACTAGTACGGGTCATTTTTACATATCATTCATTACATCAGAAAATATAGGGTTTTCTGGAGAAAGACATCATGTTTTCAAAGTAAAAAGAACTTATTTTATAAAACAAACCGGTTATGAACTAACCAACTTTAATGTTGACACTTTTTCAAACCACTTGTATTCTCAGGATACTAGTAGACAGGTACACCCACAGATTTCCAAAAGACGGAGCATAATAGCTTCAAATCATTATTTTGCTATGTACTTTTGGAGTCAATCTAATATGATTCGAATACAATGTAAACATTTAATATCAATTCAATGGTAGTTGTTGCTTTGATTACTATTATTCAATTGTTGTGATACTGTACATGACGTCCTCCACCCCGAATGTTTCCGCCGTTTCGGTTTGGGGGTGTGACAAATTGGTATCACAGCATTGTTTATAGTGAACTAAGTATATGAACCTATAAAAGATATACAATTATAAATACAATGGGGCCGAAGTGGTTTGACTAAAAGTATACTTTTTAAATATAAGTATATTACGAGAAGTATACGAACAAGCATACATACTAAGAACAAATATCACAAGAAGAACATAGCAAAAGTATTTAGATGTTGGACACTACAGTCAAACTTGGACACTTATGTAATCATATCTGGGATAAATATAGCCTGATCAACTATATTTATTTGAGATACGAACAACATGTGTTTGGGAGTGAAAGTGGTGTTGCAATGAGTCTAAAACTTACCAACTCTATATACAGAGGATCTCTAGAATAAAACATAAAGTTAAAATACTATAGTAGTATTTTAGGTGCTATAACTAACATATGTAAAAACTAAAAGACCCTTACTGGCAGGTCTATAATTGCGAAGTGTATGCTTCCAGGGTTGCATATAATTGGGATCTTGTAGACTTAGAATTTGTGATCCTCGCTCTACTACCTATTCCTTGTTTGGTTGTGGTTTTGGAGTAGGATCACTTATTCGAAGGTCTATTTTATCTTGGTGATGTACAACTTGCATACACTGCTTGGTTATAGGAGGAGCTACGTTGGATCACCAAAAACTTCAAAAGAAATGTTTTACTTAATCTCATAAGATTCTTTAGACATTCCCATTCTCACACGAACAACCTAGATAGATATAGCCACTCCACTACAATAGTCAACGGAAGAAACAAGGAAGAACAAGGAAGAATTGATAAGGAGGATTCCGAGAAGGAATCATTCGCGAATCATGCAAGAAGGCAGAGCACCTTATGCGTCATACTAAGAACTAATAAATTAATTATAACCTAGTGAGTTAGTGATTACACTGCCCACACTATGTGTTAGACTTATCTCCTTTTTCATAGCAACTAGTAACAGTAAACCAGGTTGTAGAACTTTACTAAGAAGGTGGTCACTATCAAAAATTCATAAGTCTATTTTGCATAGACCTTTGTTATGAATTGTTTTCAGAACACTGTAAAAGTCAGAACATAACTCACTTAGAACTAAGATAACTTGGATTCAAATAGCACTTGACTTGTAACCACCACTAAAGGCTTACCCTCGTTTCATCTTTTTAACCTAATGGCAGAAAGATGCCACCGAAGAATTCGAATAGACACAAAAACAATGCACCACCAACACCACCACCACCACCTCCACGGTTTGATTTGATTGTCTTTCAGGCTACAATAATAGCCGCAGTGACAACTGTCATGACTCAAATCCATGCAAGTGGTGCCAGCGGACCGAGTAGTGGTACTAGCAACTCTAACCATGGGCAAAGCCACAGAGACACAAGAGAGTGTTCGTACAAAGACTTCATGAATTGTGGACCCAAATCCTTTGATGGAAGTGGGGGAGCCATCACCCTAATATAATGGTTCGAGAAAATAGAGTCAATTTTTGAGATATGTGCGTGCCCAGAAGGGAGCAAAGTGAAGTTTGTTTCCTGCACCCTCTTTGACAGAGCCCTGACATGGTGGAATAGCCATGTCAAGTCACTGACCCTACCAGTGCCAAATGTGATGGGATGGGAGAATCTAAAATAGATGATGCTAGAAGAGTACTGCCTGAGGGGCGAAATACAAAAGCTAGAGCAAGAGCAGTGGAACCTTACCATGACAGGCTCAGACATAGTAGCCTACACCGATAGATTCAACGATTTAGCCACGTTATGCCCTGGATGGTTACCTCGGAAAGAATCTAAGGAAATGTGATAGCAGCGAAACCCCTTACGTTTGACAGTGCCAAACATCTAGCTTGAACAATGGTGGACCATCGAGTCCGCCAAGGCATAATGATCCCTGTTCCAGAGTCATCCAAGGGGAGTGACAATAAGCAAAAATTCGGGATCAAGAAGAAAAGACAGTCAACACAAGAACCCTCAAATGGACAACAAATAGTTACGATTCATGTTGCCATGACACCAACCACTCCAACACTCGGCGGTCGAATACAATATAAACATTTAATATCAATACAATGTTTGTTGTTACTTTGATTACTATTATTCAATTGTTGTGATACTGTACATGATGTCCACCACCCCCAAATGTTTCCGTCGTTCCGATTTGGGGGTGTGACATGTAGAGTCTTCAGTATAACTTGACTGCCCTTGTCGGGCCTTTAGTATATTTGGCCCCCTCTCAGAACCTTCAACATGTCTAGTCTGCCCTCCCGGGCCTTCATCATGTTTGGACTGTTGTCTGGGTCTTCGGCCTGACTGGTACGTGTGATATCCCGATTTTCACAGCCAGATAAGGCCGATTTCTTTTATGTTTTTAAAATAAAATCAGATTAATCTTTCAAAAAGTGGTGCAGAATTTGTCCCCAAAACAAAATATGATAAAATTTTATCAAAGCATTTCTACAAGAATTGTATTTTTCATTTCATTACAATACTCGGGAGGTCAACATCGATACAGACCAAAAGCATAAATAGTACAATATAGGCCTTAGAACATTTATTTACATCTACCAGCCTATAATCCAAAAATCCCTTTTCATCATCCAACTATGCTCTGGTTCCACTATTTATAATATAGAAAGTTGAGTGAGTCAGGTTTTGGACCCTGTTGAGCATATAGAGTTTTCAACCCACGAATAATAAATTATTAATTTCACTAACCAACAATAAATTTATTAATTTCATCAATCAACAATAACCCTGATTACCCGTTCCCGTTATCCTCACTTTACGTCCCTAAACACCTATTACAAGGGACCTAGCCTAATCATCATCGGGATGTACACTACTGCTATGGGGATTCCTCAGCCATATATGTCCGTAAGGCAACCATGAGAGGTATGGAGTACACCGGTGAACACGTAGTTCATAAACACCTACAGGTTATGAGCCTGCCAGCGTTCCACTAGATTGTCTAGAAAGGTCCGTGGTCGTCATCTATACTCTGCTAGATGGCTGGAACAACAAAAAAATCGAGCCCTCTCATCATTTTATCACACATTAACTATTTCATCTATCCATGTTTTACCCAACATATTTGTAGATAAAATACATATACAATTTAAAACCTGTATAAAACATCCATTCAACACCCATCTCAAATAAACAAACAATATATATACGCATAACGCATATTTTATAGAAAATACTTGAAAGTGACTACTACTCACATGATAAGATGGTGATTGGACAACATTTCGTCCCTTAAAACAATCTTTTTCGATAAAACTGGGAGGTTTGCTAAAAAACTGGGCTCTGCGCAGGCAGAGTTTTGACTCAGAAAACTCTTTTTCTTTGAGACTTCAGGCTCTCTGGGGCTTTCTTACGATGCTAGGATGGTTCCCTAGGCTTATGGGGTTTTAGTGTTGCTTAAAAGGCAGTGGAAGGTCAAAAAGTGAAATTTTTGTAACAGAACTCGGGGCAACCTCGCACCCCTTTTATAGAAGGCCGAAGCCCCTTATTACGCTGGGCATACTGCTTTGCAAGCTTCTACGATGGGCATACACTTGTACGCTAGGTGTAGGAGAGGATTACTTTGGACGCATCATAGCTACAAACACGTGTGCACCATGCGAAGGAATAGGGCGACGTGGCCAACTTCGGACCGTGTACACGAGTACGTTGGGCGTACTCCCCTGATTTTTATTTTTCAAACTTGAAAATTTTATAACTTTTGCATACGAGCTCCATTTTCGACACTCTTTATAAGCACGCGTAGGCATGACCGTGCTCTACAACTTTCGTTTAGACTCCATCGGCTAATTTTGAATTTATTTTTAAAGTTATATTTTTAATAAACCAGGACAGGAAAAGTCCGTTAAAAATTCATAACTTCTTCATCCGACGTCCGTTTTTGTCTGTCTTTTTACCATTAAAATTACTATCGACGAGATCTTCGATTCTCGTTTAGGTTGTGTCGGCTAAAAATCGCTCGATTTATATTTCAAGTTCCGGGTTGCACACTACTATGCCCAATTTTAGAAAATTCATAAATTCCTAATACAAAATCAGATTTGGACATTCTTTTTATGCATGCTCTCGATTTAACGTGTGATACGACTTTGATTTAGATTGCTAAAGCTAAAAATCACTTTATCATAAAGTCACTTTTTACGTCAAACAGTTTTGTGTCGATTCTGTCGCGAAACTTCGATAGGTCATAACCTCTTCGTTATAACTCGGATTTCGGTATTCTTTATATCTTCGGAATCCTTGTTTTGACCACTACAAATTTCTTCATAGATATCCGGTTTATCTAAAATTTATTTTTTATGCTTATTTTTATTATATCACTTTCAGCTTTTTAGCAGTCTGATGAACTATCTCGGGTCTCATAAACTACTTTTCTCCAGCTTCAAGCCAACATGATGGCGTTCAACACTTTTGTCCATACAAAGATTGATAAGGTGCCATCTTGATGCTCGAGTGGAAACTATTATTGTAGGAAAATTCTATCAAAGGTAAATGTTCATCCTAATTACCTTGGAATTCCAGGGTACATGCTTTCAGCATATCTTCCAATATTTGAATTGTTCGTTCGCTCTGACCATCGGTTTGTAGATGGTACGCTGTACTCAGACACAATTTCGTACCCAATTCCTCTTGTAGGCTTCTCCAAAACCTTGACGTGAAACGACTATCACGATGTAATGTCCCAAATTCCAAGTCCAAAAATTTCAGTTTTAATATAACGATTTGGAAAAAACATTTATCAGAAAATAACATTAAGCCATATCATTTGTAAACCATAATCTCGTGTCTGAAATCATCTCATAAAAGTAGTAACATTGTCAGAGTACAATCCCAAGAAATCTCGTAATGCAGAAATCCAATGTGTGTGTATGATGTACAGTGATGTGCATGGAAGTACCAACTAATTTTATAATTTATAACCTAACGAACTTAGACTAACTATGCACTTGTAGGGAGTGTACCTAGTCAGATTACAATATAGCTTAGGTAAATCGGGTGTCGGTCTCAGGGAACGGTGTTATTAATTAATCTATTCACTACTAAATTAATCTAACTATTAATAAGCTAAAAGGGGTTTTTATCTAATTTTGCAAGTTTAGATGAACTTAATTCTTTAACAAAAACTCAATCAATAAACAAACACTTCTGTTAGTTCGAATCTGCATTCACTCATTGGTTACACATTAGCTAGGACTATTACTATTAGTGACCAATTAAGGAAGTATTTGCAATTTAATTCTAAATCTACTAATTATTAATCAATTCATGTAAATCTATTTGGTCATACAATAGTTAACACAGAATCAATTATTAAATAAGGTTGGAGCCATGAAAGATTGATTAGTCAAAACACAATTACAGTTATAATATGAGTTCTCTAGTACAACTTAATTTAATGATTCAATTACATATCTAAGATTGGTTTGGTCTTAGCTCCAATAACTACTATTGACTATATTATTAGGTATTCCAATTCATGCAGATTTGTGTTCACTAACTACATAGAACACGAATTTAAAGCATTCAAATCATCAACTAAAGCATGATAGGTAAAATCAATTAACACAAACATATCACCAACAAGTAGGATCAAGTCTAATGCATTAAACCATGAGTTCCAACTTCATCTAGCTAACAGAAGCAACTAGATTTAGTTGGACATATTAACAACTAAACAAACAAATACTATAATAAAAAACATGTTTAAATGTGCCAATCTATAAAGACAAATTATGAACTCCTCTTTCCTTGGTGTTAAAACCAGTTTCCAAAGCTTCTTTTCCTCTAAATATATATATATATATATATATATATATATATATATATATATATATATATATATATATATATATATATATATATATATATATATATATATATATATATATATATATATATTCTCTAAAATCACCGTTCACATCGTGAGAATTTAAAACTCACGTCGTGAACTCGAAGTTATCGTTATCGTCAAGGATTCCTCTCCCTGGATGCTTATCTTCTAACTTTTTATACTCACTTCGTGAATCATCAACTTTTCATGTCGTGAGTACGTCTTTTTTGGGTGTTTTTATTGTCTTTCAAGCCTTCAACCTCCACAGTTCCATCCTTTAATGCTTTTAGTCCCTTTCTTCAAAATGCCTTCTTTTTGGCTGCAAAATATAATTTAACCTTATAGTATCATTATTCTATGCAAATGACCAAAATATATATAAAAATGCACTTAAATATTGCCTAAAAATATGTATAAATATGGCAATATCAAAATACCCCACACTTAGGCTTTGCTTGGCCTCAAGCAAATCTACTTATTTAAACTCAAACTTCCGTTACTAGCATTTTATAGAACAATCCAATTCCAACTCAACCATTATACCAAGAACTCAACGCATGCATTTGTGTCTAAATTTTTCCCAAAGTACCCCCATACTTTAAATACTCACAATCTTCATAAACAATTACCCACTTCTTCCGAACAATGCTCATTTTATGCATCCTTCCGAATCCATCCGCAGAAAACCTCCTAACCTCAAGGTATTTTTGGTTACTAAAAATCAAAGTTTTCCTTTCGGAACCGAGAACCCTCGGACCGAAAATCTCCCCACCGAAATCGGATCTTGGACAGAAAATGGATTTCGGCCGAGAACCCCATTTCCGGCCGAAAACCCAACCGATACATATGTTTCCATCTGAAAAATGAGTTATTTACTCACTATTTCACTTGAAAACACTCCCATTTTTCTCTCAAGTATTATCCAAAAAGATTCATACCTTCAAGGGAAAACCTTCAAATCTTCATATTTTCACCAAGAATAGCCTTCAAATCTTCAAGTGATCGAAAAACCCTTCTGACCGAAAAACACCTCTCTGACCGAAAACACGTTCCTGACCGAGAATACCTTAGGATCGAGAACCTGGTCCTCAGTTGAGGAATTTGGACCAAAAACAAGGATTTCGGTGGAGCCTTGACCAAAAACTCTCTTCAACATTTTCACACCATTTTTGATAATTCATTCAAGAAATTCCTGACATAAATCAAGTGTTGTCTAACACTTTAATTCATTATTTCACTAACTTAAATACAATCACGTGTTTAAATAATTCTAGGATACCATTCTTTTCACATACGCTAGACCGAGGATCATCTCTTCAATTACGCTATCCTAACACGAACACGTATCAAATGTTAGTTCATACCCCTACATTTTCACTATTTTCAATGATTTAGGATGGGATACAAATAAAAAAAAAAGAACTTTTGTGTTTCTATACAAACATTTTCAAACAATTTCAGAACCTTTACAATTGATACAAACCGAGTATTCGCTACATTTAATAAAAATATTCATATATTTTTAACCATTTTGTAACATGTTAAGCATAAGGGTATTTTTCCTTCATACAACTAAATTGCAAAAAATTTCAGTACAATACAAGAACATACATTAAAACTATAATAGGTATAGTTTGGGTTACATTACACTATTTTACAAGTTCAAGAGCACTATTCTGAAACAAAACTATAAACTATGGTAGATATAGTTTATGGAACACTACACTAATTCCCTGATACAAGTATACATTACTAAATAATTATTGAAGTATAATTATTTACATTACAAAGTACCCTACTACAAGGTTATACATACAGTTTCAAGTACAAGAGAACCTACAACACTACACGTATACTAGTTAATAAAGGGTTGTGAGGCACTACTTCAATTGTATCCATCATTGTACGAAACTAAATCCTATACAGTATAACCAGAGTCTCCTGGAGGGAGAGAGTGAGTTTTGTGTATAGATCTATACGAGACTGAGAATCCCACACCAGAACTGCTAGCTACAGTTAGCTCGACAGGCCTGGGGTGACAAATGCCATAACATTCCGACGCCTAAAGAACGTCGTAGAGGTCACTATGTCATATCAAGTAAGGTTATATGAAACTCACAACAGTATAAACTAAATCATTTTTTATGGGATTAACATTTCTTCAAATGGTTTTGTTTTAAGTAATAAAACTACTATACGTTACAGTTGGTGGTTTCTAGGCATACATACAAAAGGTTTTCATACAATACACTACTATACATTACAAATGGTGGTATATGGTGGTATCCAGGAATACATACAAAAGGTTTTCATACAGTACACTACTATACATTACAGCTGGTGGTATCCAAGCATACATACAAAAGGTTTTCATACAGTACACTACTATAAATTGCAGCTAGTGGTATCCACGCATACATACAAAAAGGTTTTTCATACAGTACACTACTATACGCTACAACTGGTGGTATCCAAGCATACATACAGAAGGTTTTCATACAATACAATACATACATTACAACTGCTGGAATCCAGGTTTTCATACAAAGGCTTTATAATAAACACTACTACGATACACTATTTTCCTAGTATAAAGTACATTACTACTATATAGAGTTTAAGGTATAACATACATGATATGGTTTTATTCATTAATAAGACTACATACCGAATATAGTAACAAACGTACATTTTGGTCTTAAGGCCTAAGACTAATTTTCACTAATAAAGAAAATATTGGATTTTCTGGAAGTACACTATAACATTTTCAATTAACCAAGACATGTTTTTCATCTCAAAATCATACTTATGAACTCACCAACTTAAATGTTGATAGACTTTCAAAACCACTTGTATTCATAGGGAACCAGTAGATAGGTACATCCGCAGGTTTTGAGAAGACGGAGCTTTTAGAGTCGTGTCTTTTACACTTTTGTTATACGTTTTTGATGTCATAGAAACTATGTATCGAACAGATGTAATTACTTAACTTATTCAATGTAATGGTTTGTTTTCTTTTATTCCTATTATATAATTGTTGTGATACTATACATGATGTCCTCCGCCCCCGAACGTTTCCACCATTTCGGTTTGGGGGTGTGACAGGGGGAATTTGATTTCAATGCATCTATTGGTCCAAACACTTCAACCACTTCACCTTTAAGAGAAGATGGTCATGACATCGTCTTTAGGGGATGAACATGATACCTTTCAAGGGTTCATTTTTACTCCTTTCACAGTTCATCGGGAAAGTGATGATGATGATGCTCTAATGACGAAATGGTAGTTCAAAGCCCTCAATGAAAATTTAGATTCTCTACTGGAGTCTTTCAAATCCTCATCAAACTATGAGTATTTGTTTGCGTCTCATAAAGTAGTCATTGATATATTGACGAAGTAGCATGCCAAAAACCTCGTGGAATACGCAAAATCTATTGAAATTCTGAGAAAACTATGCGGGACACGGTCGAAAAAGTCAAAAAACTACTTTATGATGTTACACAATTCATGGCAGACTTCCGAACCTCTTCGGATCGAGATATTGAAGCTGCAAACAAAGTTATCGCAGGTCCTGGAACAACCCTTCAACTTGATAAAGATGTTATATCTAAGGTTCGTTCTGAACTCAAGGTTGATAATGCGGAGTTGAGTGCTACGATAGTATCCAATATTAATAAGCTTCAAGAAGATTTAGCAGCTGAAAATATGATCATGGATAAATTGGCTCAGAAGACTGAAAAAGTCAAAGTTCTCTCTATTAAGTTGAATTATGCATCTGGATCACCTTGAATATGATAATAATTTATATTTGTGACAACCCAGAATTTATTCCGTCGCTGTAACCCACTTCTGTTAATAAAAATTTATTTTTAATAAAAGTTTTCCGTTAACTTCGTGAGTTACGTAAATCAGGTAGGGTTATTATCATAATTTCATATGTGACAGAAAACAAAAAATCACGCGAAAAACCCCGTTTACTGTTAGTGTTGGGTGGACCCCCACCCTGTCCGTAAACTCAACCATATATAAGGGTTGAGTGGTCTTCATTTCCACCTATTTCACACACTAGAAACTTCCTCTCTCTAATCTCTCTATATAAGTTTGGGTTTTGATCAAGAAACACTCCTACAACCTTCATATAAGTAAGTAAACCCCTCCTAGTTAGTTGTTTGCTTAGCATACTTGCAAATTTATGGATTAAACACCCAAAAACCCCAAGAACATGGGTTTACGGTTTTGGAACCTCCTAAAACCGTAAACACCCCAAAAAGGGGTTTTGATGCCCCAAAATCTTTCCAATGCTTGGCTAATGAACTAGGAACTTCCATGAATGATCTAAGAACCCCAAATCACGAAATAAAAGGAGTAAAAATGAGTTTACGGTTGGGGAATCTCCCAAAACCGTAAACACCTTCTATGGGTGTTAAAATTCCCTTAACACCTTCTATGGCTTGTACAAGTGGCTAGAACTTTGCATGCTTAACCTATATCCACCAAAACACATAAGGAAGGGACAAACATGAGTTTACGGCTGTAAACTCATGTGTTTACGGCAATAAAATCCCTAAGGAGGTATTTAAAAACCGTAAAATCCAAAGAAGATCCATTTTGTGGCAACCCCAATTATATTGCCATTACCAAACCCTATTTTCACTAACAGAATGCGTCACTATATGTTATTCTCGGAAATGTTTGGAGTCGTCAATAAACAAATATCTAATTATCTATATGTTCCAATATTATCATAAGTAATTATAACTTGTAAATGTTAACCCCGTTTAACTAAATAGAGTTATATTACTTTTCAACCACTTCACCCGGGTAAAAAGTTTTAACCCCGTTACACTTTAGCATCGGGTAGCCGTGTATCGGGTGCAATACCCGAGACATATAAAAACAAATGAACACTACAATTCAACTCTTTTACCACACATTCATCTCTCTCTCACTACTTTCCCTCTCTAGACCCAAAATCGACCCTAAATCCGTGAATTTCCGACTTCCAAACGTAAGGACTCATTCCCTATCTTAATCTAAACATACTTCACTATATTTAGAGGCCAAAATCATAGAAAACAAGGACCAAAAAGGAGTTTACGGCCAAAGAAGCCCCTTAGGCCGTAAACCCCTAAAAACATGCCAAAAACCTCATTTTTCTTTCCTTTAAGCTTATGGATTAATTAAGACATATACCTAGGAGAGTTTGGACACTAAAACACAAGGAATTGAAGGATTTAAAGGAGTTTATGGTCCAAGATTGTGCTTAGGCCGTAAACACCCCAAACACCCCAAAAACCCTTGTTTAAAGTCCCAAAAACTCATCTAGGGTGTTTGGTAATTTAGACTTGACACTAAGGAAGGTTTAAATGCATCACACAACATCATTTGATGGCAAAAAGAGGAGTTTATGGCCAAGGCTAAGCTTGGGCCGTAAACACCCAAGTTTTTGTGTCAAACAAGTCCCAAAACTTCTCAAATGCATGTAAGGAATTTAGCTAAGGCCCTTGGATGTGTGTTGTACCATTAAACTTCCCATTTTGAGGCCAAATGAAGATTTTATGGCCAAGGATATTCTTGGGCCGTAAACTCCCCAATTTTCATGCCAAATTGTCCCAAAACTCATTTTAAGGCCTTCTAGAATTTACCTAAGGTGAATGAGAACATGTTGTGCCATTTAAATATCCATCTTGAAGGATTTAATGGAGTTTACGACCCAAGAACAAGTCTTGGCCGTAAAATCCCCAAAATGTCACAAAATAAGAGTTTAATCCCTCCATATTGGTCCAAGACACATACCATTAAAGTAAGGAAGTGAAATAAGGCCTTAAACATGCAATTTGGAAGACCACATGAGCTTACGGCCAATCCTAGGGAGCTTACGGCCGTAAACTCCCAAGGAGTGGCCTTTAGGCCGTAAACTCCAAGGGAGTGAGCTCATGGACCCTCCCGTAAATCATTCTTAGCCTTAAACCACTCCCGAGAACCCCTTCTAGGCCCTAAAACCCCGAATTGATGCTAGAATGCCTCAATATTTAAACGGAAAGCATACAATGATTAAATTCTTGTAAAACACATATTTTCATATGACATTAGGGTCCTAAAGGTGTACAAGTCATTGTTTGGAACAAAACGCTCAACCGACACTTTTACCCGATTTACCCGATTCACCCGATTCACGCGAGTTCAGGTGAGTTCATACCCCTTTAATGAACATTTCAAATGTTTTATATGTTTTAGGGGGGAGATACAAGTTGAATATACATGTTTACGAAAAGTTATACAAGACAAATTTTCATATTATAGAATTAATCACATGTGATTCACTACCTGTAGTTCAAATCACATGTGATTTATCACTATGCCTTATAAATAAATCAATCGTTTTCAAAACAATCTTGGATAAACAAACAAGCTTTAAATGTTTCTTTTGTACAAAACTTTTGTTTAATAAAACTCCTTATAAAAATGTAACCACACTGATATATATTTATATAAGTAAGACTTGAAGGACTTAGGACCGATAGCTCGCCTTATTTCCTGTTCTTGTTTGATTGTAGGCTTAGGGTAGTGGTTATCCGTCCGACTGTCGTTGATTTCTTAGTTATATATCTCGTATATTAGTACGGATTACGAGTACTTCTTATTTCATTAAATGCCTAAATCACTAACCTAACTAGAACCACACACACTAATTTAACTATAATAGGTATAGTTAAGGTCTCTATCCCTTGTTTTAACTACTACTCTACACTACTATAATTCTCTCTATTATGAAGCTATACACTAATAAGAGAATACAATACAAGTTATACAAAAGACTACTACACTATAATACAAGAGAATTGTAACGTCATAAAACTTTCAACCAAAAATTTTCATTTTTACAACCATCAAAACATGAGTAATAAGTTTAGATTCCAAAGTAACAATGTAGTCACAACTGATTACATAACAAAAGATAACAAAATAGTTTCCCTGAGTGTGTGTACGGTCATGCTGGCGCCTTCCCACGGTCCTCACTAGCACCTGAAACACATAATGCAACAACTGTAAGCATAAAGCTTAGTGAGTTCCCAAAATGCAACATACGCACATACGCCTTTCCAGGCCTTGACCATCCGGTCCATGTGTCTCAGGGGACTTCCATCCCGACTGGGTAAACCTTCCAGTCCTACCCACGTCAACCCTTACAGTCCATATGACCACGCCTTCCGGCCCATATCATGTTGCCTTCCGGCCAAAATCAAACATATCATACATGACACATCTAGCAAATAACTTAACACACATAAGGCATATATTTCATATCATAATCGACCTTCCAGTCACACAGTCAAAACCCTTCTGGGTACAGTATAGTGAGAAGACTCACCTCGAATGCCTCGCTAAGTCGCTAATCGTGAATCCTGAAATCACTCGGGCTCGAACCCTCGAGCTGCAATCCTCCTATGATATTATAAATCTATAATTATTACTTGTTCCACAAAGATGGGCCATCCTTATCAAGTCAACACAGGTTGACTTGGTTAAACGTCTTTAATCAATTTGGATCGGACTCGGCGAGTGCACACTAGTGACTCGGCGAGTCTACGCATTTAATCAACTATCAGGATTATTCCCCTTTGACTCGTCGAGTACTCCCCCGACTCGACGAGTCCCCCCCCTGGGCCTGAATCACAGGGCCACCGCGACTCAACTCGCCGAGTCGAAGGTCAACTCGGCGAGTCCCAACCTGACTCGGTCCACCTGTCAAAACCTTTCCAACTCTCTGCGACTCACTGAGTCGCCCACAACTCGGTCCGGACTACACACGGGATGGTCTCAAGGACAATCTTCAAGCGACTCGTCAAGTCTGTTCTTCGGACTCGGCGAGTCCATGCCATGCACCAGCTAAAACTGGCTTTTGCGGTCAGATCCGTTCCATACATACATAGATCTGGCCTTCCCAAGCTTATTTGTCACGTAAAGTCTCAGTCTTGGTTGCGACGCAATGCATACAAGGCTTATTTTGAAGAAACAACCTCTAATATGGCAAGTTTAACTTCTAACTCAAAAGAATGGACATAAAGCTTGTCATAAGGGGTCTCCTGGACCTGCTAAAGTCCAGATCTAGGTCCCATATCCCCATGGGACCTCTCATACTTCTTATTCAAGCCAAGAAATGCAAGAAGAAACCCTAGATTTGGCACATCAACACAAAAGACGAAGTTTGGCTCTGAAAATTACCTCAAGAAGACTCCCTTGATGAAATAGCAACAGATCTAAGCTCCCCAACACTTCAAGCTTGCTCCTCTCCCTCCTTTCCTTGCAATATCACACAAAATGATGAACAAATGGCCTTCAAACACACTCACAAGGGCTTACAGACATATGGAGGCTCTTAGGGTTCAAGGTGGTCGCAAATGAGGGCCATAAGGTCCTTTAAATAGGTCTTAGGACCGGGAAATTAGGGTTTCATTAAACAGCGCGGACTCGCCGAGTCCATCTCTTGGACTCGCCGAGTCCGGACGCGAACCCCCGCCCAAAACCGCGACCCGACTCAGCGAGTTCGACCACCAACTCGCCGAGTCCCCTCACAAAATGCCAAAAAAATATATGAAACGAAGATACCTGGGGATCCGGGCTGTTACAAATCTCCCCTACTAGAATAAGACTTCGCCCTCGAAGTCCCGCTTAGGCAAAAAGCTCCGGATGCTGCTCCCGCATCTCACGTTCCGGATCCCAGGTCATCTCTGATCCCTTCCGATGCTGCCACTGAACCAATACCAGGGGTACCTCCATGTTTCTCAAAACCTTGATCTTCCGATCTTTGATGGCTACAGGTCTGTCAGCATAATTCAGGCTTGCATCCACCTGAATATCCCCTAACGGAACCACCGCTGATTCGTCAGCTATACATTTCCGCAGTTGCGACACATGGAAAGTATCGTGAATCTGTCCGAACTCTGCTGGCAAGTCTAAACGGTAGGCTACCCGACCCACCCTTGCGATCACACGGAAAGGACCAATATATCGGGCCCCAACTTGCCCCTCTTCCTGAACCGAATCACTCCTTTCCAAGGAGAGACCTTCAGGAGTACCAGATCACCAACTTGGAACTCAAGCTCGGACCGCCGCCTGTCTGCATAACTCTTCTGTCAGCTCTGAGCGGTCAACAACCTTTTCCTGACCATCTGAATTTACTCGGTCGTCTGAAGCACGATCTCCGTGCTACCCATAACCTGCTGTCCCACCTCACCCCAACAGATGGGGGTGCGACACCTCCGCCCATACAACAGCTCAAAGGGCGGCATACCAATGCTCGAATGATGGCTGTTGTTATACGAGAACTCTGCTAAAGGTAGATAGGTGTCCCAGCTCCCTCCGAAGTCCAACACACATGCCCGAAGTATGTCCTTGAGTGTCTGAATTGTCCGCTCACACTGATCGGCTGTCTGAGGATGATATGTCGTACTGAAATGTAACCTAGTACCCAACTCTTCATGGAATTTCTTCCAGAACCTGGAAGTGAAACGCACGTCGCGGTCCGAAATAATCGAGATCGGCACCCCATACCGAGATACTACTTCCCTCACATATAACTCAGCCAACTTCTCTGCAGAAGAGCTCTCGTTAATGGCTAGAAAATGAGCGCTCTTTGTCAGCCGATCCACGATCACCCAAATCGCATCGACTCCTCTCGCCGTTCGCGGTAACTTGGTGATGAAATCCATAGAGATTTGTTCCCACTTCCATTCGGGAATCTCTAGCGGTTGCAGCTTACCGTGCGGTCACTGGTGTTCGGCCTTGACCTGCCAACAAGTCAAGCACCTCTCGACGAACCAAGCGACATCCCTTTTCATACATGGCCACCAGTACTCCTTCTTGAGATCCAAATACATTTTCGTAGCACCAGGATGAATCGAGAATTTTGATCGATGTGCTTCCTCCATCAAAATAGTGTGCGCACCGCCCACAAACGGCACCCAAATCCGCCCCTGAAAAGTCATAAGCCCTCGACCATCTGTAACAAATCCTGATACCTGGCCTACAACCCGTTCCTTCTTCTGGTGTTCCGGCTTCGCAGCCTCCATCTGAGCCCCTCGAATAATATCCAGAATCGGGGTCAAAACCGTCAACCTCATACAAATATCTCGGATCGGGGCTCTATCCGCCCTACGGCTCAATGCGTCGGCTACCATATTAGCCTTGCCCGGGTGGTACATGATCTCACAATCGTAATCCTTCACCACATCCAACCACCTCCTCTATCGCATATTCAGATTTGGCTGATCCATCAAGTATTTCAAGCTCTTATGGTCCGTGTAAATCGTACACCGAACCCCGTACAAATAGTGTCGCTAGATCTTGAGGGCAAACACCACCGCCCCCAATTCCAGGTCGTGCGTGGGATATCTCGAATCATGAGGCTTCAACTGCCTTGAAGCGTACGCTATCACATGACCCCTCTGCATAAGTACCGCCCCCAAACCCGATATAGAGGCATCACAGAATACCACAAAATTCTCCATCCCTTCCGGGAGGGCAAGCACTGGAGCCTCGCACAATTTCTGACGAAGCGTCTCAAATGAAGACTGCTGCTCCGGTCCCCATGAAAACGTAACAACCTTCCGGGTCATCGTAGTAAGTGGCACAACGATCTTGGAGAAATCCTTGACAAATATGCGGTAATATCCAGCCAAACCCAGAAAACTCCTGATCTCGGTGGGCGATCTCGGCACCTCCCACCTCAACACCGCCTCAATCTTGGCCGGGTCGACCAATATCCCCTTCTGGTTCACAAGATGCCCGAGGAACTGGACCTCTCGTAACTAGAAATCACACTTGGAGAACTTGGCATACAATCTCTCCGATCTCAAAACCCAAAGAACCTCCCACAAATGTTCCTCATGCTGGTCCCTAGTCCTCGAATACACCAAAATATCATCGATGAATATGATCACCGACCGATCCAGCATCGGTCGGCACACCCGGTTCATGAGATCCATGAATGCGGCCGGGGCATTGGTGAGCCCAAAAGGCATCACCACAAACTCATAATGTCCATAACGAGTCTTGAAGGCAGTCTTTTGGATATCCTCCTCGCGAACCCTCATCTGATGATATCCCGACCTCAAGTCAATCTTGGAAAACCAAGATGCCCCCTACAACTGATCGAACAGATCGTCAATCCTAGGTAACGGGTATCGGTTCTTAACCGTCAACTTGTTCAACTCCCGATAATCGATACACATCTGATGTGAACCATCCTTCTTCTTGACGAACAAAATCGGCGCTCCCCAAGGAGAACTACTCGGTCGAATGAATCCCTTTCCCAACAGCTCCTAAAGCTGCGAGGATAATTCCTGCATTTCCGGTGGAGCGAGACGGTAAGGCGCCTTGGCGATGGGCGCCGCTCCCGGAACCAAATCGATACGAAACTCCACTTGCCTCTCCGGAGGCACACCTGGTAACTCCTCGGGGAACACATCCGCAAACTCGAATACAACCGGAACGTCATCAATCGAATTGGGCCTCTCCGCGGTCACACGAGTATCCATCACATAGGCTACGAATCCATCACAGCCCTGCTGCAAACTCTGCCTTGCCCTGGTCGCCGAACAAAACGCCAACCCACACCGGGTCCCTTCGCCATAAACCGTGAGCACTCCCCCACTAGGGTCTCGAATCATCACCAGCTGTCTCTCGCAGTCAATGACTGCTCCAAACTTGCTCAACCAATGCATGCCCACGATAATGCAAACATCCCCCATAGCTATAGGGACCAAGTCTATAGGAAACTCGACCCCAAAAATCTCAAGCACGCATCCTCGAATCACCTCGGTGGCATATACCGCTCTCTCGTTCGCTATAGGAACTCGCAGGGGACGACTCATCGTCTCCCGATCGATATCGATGTGCTGGCTAAAAGCCAATGAAACAAAGGACCGACTCGCACCCGAGTCGAATAATACCAAAGCAGGCACATGATTCACAAGAAAAGTACCTACGCAGATAGTAATATAAGCATAATATCTCAGCATAAATGTAAATACATGAAAGAATACATACCGGCCACTACATCAGGCGCCGCGCGGACCTCCTCCGCAGTCAACTGGAAAGCTCTCCCACGAGCCTTCGGGGCCTCGGTCTTCACTGGCCGAACCTCAGGAACCCTGGCAGCAGGCGAAGATCCCTGGCGAAGCTGGGGGCACTCGGCCTTCCGATGGCCGGTCTGGTTGCAATGTAAGCAAACCATAACTCCCTTGGGGGCAATCCCTCGCAATGTTCCCCTCCTTGCCACACTTGTAGCAAGCACCCGATCAACATGCCCCCTCGTGACCCTTGCCGCACTTCCCACAAGTGCGGCTCTTCTGTCCTCCGGATCTCAAATCGGCGGACTTGGTCTGGTTGGCTGCCGGCTGCGACTGAGCCGGCCGCCGATCCACCCGTTGAGACTCGACCTCCTCCCTGGCCTGGGTCTCCAACTCGATCTCCCGCTTCCTGGCATTCGCCTGAAGCTCAGCAAAAGTCTGATATGACGAGTTCGATACAAACTCCCGGATGTCTCTCCTCAGACTCCCAAATACCGGCTCATCCGAGCCTGCTCCGTGGACACCTGCTCGGGGCAGAATATCGCCCTCTCATGAAACTTCCACGTGATCACTGTAACCGAATCGTTACCCTGCTTGAGGGTCAAGAACTCCTGAACCAACCGTTCCCTCTCCACCGGGGGAACATACTCGTCTCTGAACATAGCAGTAAATCTCTCCCAAGTCACGGCTGAAACCTCCGCAAGCGTGAAGTTCGCCGTCACGAACTTCCACCAATCCTTTGCTCCCAGGCGGAGCTGGTTCAAGGCGAACTGCACCCTCAGATGCTCCGGGCATGAACAAGTATAAAAGCATCCCTCGATATCAGCAATCCACCTCATCGCAGCAATCGGATCATGCGTCCCGTCAAACTCTGGTGGTTTCGTGTTGCTGAACTCCTGGAACAGTAACGAGCCACTCCCCTGTGGTCTGGCAACGGCCACAGCTGCGGTAGCTGCAGCGGCGGCAACCTCAGTCAACGCGGCGTACCGCTCATCGAATGTCTCCATCAGCGTGGTCTTAATAAACCCAAACATCTCCGGAATCTCGTCCCAGATCGCTGCAGCTACCTCCTCATGAATCATCTGACGAAGCTCCTCGTCAGTCACTCCACTCGTGCCAGGTCTGTGTCGTGGTCCAACCATGATGTCTCTAAAATACAACATAAAAATATCAGAGACTCTATCGGGCAAAATCGCACTCGATAACGCAGTCCTACTCGGTCTCCGATACTCAGGGGTTCTTACTTGGGCTGCCCACTGACCCGGTGTCCTTGGTAGTACGGGCCCAATACTACCAATTACACCGCGTCGGTATTCACCCCAAGTCCTCCTCCCCAAACCCCGAATCCTGAGTACTCTATTCTTATCATACTCTAGTTACCCACTCGCTCTCGAGCACCTCATAGAAGCAGGTTTCCCTAGACTAAGGCATCACAAAATCAAACCACTCTAGTCCTAATATGTATACCTAGTCTACTAGCATGCGTATCATATCATATCATATATCGTAACACATATAATAAGAGTATTTTGGGGATTTTTACCGTTCGGGCGCTGGCCGACCGTACACACTTTTTCTTCTTTGGTCGTCTCACTTATCAAAAACTTTATTACTTATTTATTTATTATTATTATTTTTTAATTTTCTCAAATCCCCGGTTTGAGTTCAGTTATGCCCGAAGGTGTACCCGAATCCCTCAAACCAAGGCTCTGATACCAACTTGTAACGTCATAAAATTTTCAACCAAAAATTTTCATTTTTACAACCATCAAAACATGAGTAATAAGTTTAGATTCCAAAGTAACAATGTAGTCACAACCGATTACATAACAAAAGATAACAAAATAGTTTCCCTGAGTGTGTGTACGGTCACGCTGGCGCCTTCCCACGGTCCTCACTAGCACCTGAAACACATAATGCAACAACTGTAAGCATAAAGCTTAGTGAGTTCCCAAAATACAACATACGCACATACGTCTTTCCAGGCCTTGACCTTCCGGTCCATGTGTCTCAGGGGACTTCCGTCCCGACTGGGTAAACCTTCCGGTCCTACCCACGTCAACCCTTATAGTCCATATGACCACGCCTTCCGGCCCATATCATGTTGCCTTCCGGCCAAAATCAAACATATCATACATGACACATCTAGCAAATAACTTAACACACATAAGGCATATATTTCATATCATAATCGACCTTCCGGTCACACAGTCAAAACCCTTCCGGGTAGAGTATAGTGAGAAGACTCACCTCGAATGCCTCGCTAAGTCGCTAATCGTGAATCCTGAAATCACTCGGGCTCGAACCCTCGAGCTGCAATCCTCCTATGATATTATAAATCTATAATTATTACTTGTTCCACAAAGGTGGTCCATCCTTATCAAGTCAACACAGGTTGACTTGGTCAAATGTCTTTAATCAATTTGGACCGGACTCGGCGAGTCTACGCATTTAATCAACTATCAGGATTATTCCCCTTTGACTCGTCGAGTACTCCCCCGACTCGACGAGTCCCCCCCCCCCTGGGCCTGAATCACAAGGCCACCGCGACTCAACTCGGCGAGTCCCAACCTGACTCGGTCCACCTGTCAAAACCTTTCCAACTCTCTGCGACTCACTGAGTCGCCCACAACTCGGTCTGGACTACACACGGGATGGTCTCAAGGACAATCTTCAAGCGACTCGTCGAGTCTGTTCTTCGGACTCGGCGAGTCCATGCCATGCACCAGCTAAAACTGGCTTTTGCGGTCAGATCCATTCCATACATACATAGATCTGGCCTTCCCAAGCTTATTTGTCACGTAAAGTCTCAGTCTTGGTTCCGATGCAATGCATACAAGGCTTATTTTGAAGAAACAACCTCTAATATGGCAAGTTTAACTTCTAACTCAAAAGAATGGACATAAAGCTTGTCATAAGGGGTCTCCTGGACCTGCTAAAGTCCAGATCTAGGTCCCATATCCCCATGGGACCTCTCATACTTCTTATTCAAGCCAAGAAATGCAAGAAGAAACCCTAGTTATGGCACATCAACACAAAACACGAAGTTTGGCTCTGAAAATTACCTCAAGAAGACTCCCTTGATGAAATAGCAACAGATCTAAGCTCCCCAACACTTCAAGCTTGCTCCTCTCCCTCCTTTCCTTGCAATATCACACAAAATGATGAACAAATGGCCTTCAAACACACTCACAAGGGCTTACAGACGTATGGAGGCTCTTAGGGTTCAAGGTGGCCGCAAATGAGGGCCATAAGGTCCTTTAAATAGGGCTTAGGACCGGGAAATTAAGGTTTCATTAAACAGCGCGGACTCGCCGAGTCCATCCCTTGGACTCGCCGAGTCCGGACGCGAACCCCCGCCCAAAACCGCGACCCGACTCAGCGAGTTCGACCACCAACTGGGGATCCGAGCTGTTACAAGAATGTACTAATCATGAGATAATTCATTAATCCACTACGAGATACTCTATTCGCTACACACTACGCCTAAAGTTTTCCAAAAGGAAGACGACACTATATGTATAGATCTATACGGGGCAGATGCTATTACATCCCGACTGATAACTTCAGTCCGAGCCGCTCAGGTCTAGGGATGCCTTTACTCTACTACACTATACATGACTGGGAAGGTCATGAGGGTCCGCTATTACTCACACTATTGGTAACATACAGGAATTACACTATAAGCATGCTAAAATGCTAATCAAAAGATAAAGTGAATATCCCAAAGTAAACAAGTATCCATTACTAAAGGAAGCTACATTACTATTATTTAGTTCTAGTATAATTTACCATACTACTTTACTTATTGGTGAGTCACTATTAAACTTTCATGATGAATGATTTTCAAAGATGAAAATATCATGTTTCTTAAGGGTTTTCACTCACTATACATTTCTGGAAAATATAGGATTTTCTAGGTTTTACTACTACTTATGACTATAAACTTCAGTTTTCATACTAATGATTCTAATGCTTTCTATACAAGAACTCACACTAAATTCTTATGAACTCACCAGCTTTATGCTGATATTCTTTTCAAAATAACTTGTATCTTCAGGTCAAAGATAGACAGGTACAACTGCAGCATTTTTGGAGAAGATGGAGCATGCAAGACCCATCTCTTATTTTTGTTTACTTTTGGTGTTTGTCAAACATTACAAAACACACTTGTAAATACACTTACTATGTAAATGTAATGGTTGTGTGTTTCTTGTTTTTACTATTATGCAATTGTGATGATACCGTACACTACGTCATCCACCCCGAAACGTATTCCGTCATTATCGGTTTTAGGGTGTGACACATTTCAAGCCCCAATCACTCCCATAACCCTTGATTCGAGTCTAGCATAATTCCTTGAGTAGTTAAAGACCTTTGAGCACCCAATGACACCATTTCCATGAGTTTACGGTCGTAAACTCATGGGGGAAATGGTCTTGGAACCGTAAACACCCCAAAGGGATACCATTTGAAGAGTAAACTCCAAAGTGATGCCATACTCTCCTTAGATGCAACTCCTAACACTCCTAGCACTTGAATCAAAGTGTTTTCAAGCATCAAAGTGTCCTTACTCACTAATTAGTGATTAAATAACTAATTAGATACCATTATGTATCACTTCAGGTTACTTAGGGTCTGTGGGTGTGTTCAAGTCCTCACTTAACACGTAGCATCCTACCCGGCACTTCCATCCATTCCACTCACTGCAGCTGAGTTCATAACCCTACACTTTTCCGAGTTTTTCATGTTTTCAGGGGGGGGGGGGGGAATACAAGCTAATCATAAAGGATTTTGTAACTTTAAAACTTATGTAATTACCACGGTTTTCTATCCCTTTTGTGTTATGCGGAGCATAAGGGACGCTTTCTAAATATAATTACATAGTTTTTCAAAACAGCTTAGGAACTTATCAAACCATTCAAACTATAATGGGTATAGTTTGGGATTTCGTCATCTATCTTACAGAATCGAATTTCATGCAAAGTCAAAAATATAAACTATGTTAGATTTAGTTTATCCATTGTTAACTTAGAGTATCCTGTTGTATAATTATCTTGTGTATAATTATTATACTCTACACCATTATAAACGATTTCGAACTCGAGAACAACCAAACAAAACATAAACTAATTAATACAGGATTGTTAGACTTATCTTCGTTACGCCTCTCAGGGTACCAATAAATCCTCTTTGGTAGTATAACTAGAGTCTCTTGGAGGGAGAGCATAAAATTTGTGAATAGATCTATTCGGGACCGACAATCCCATACCTGAACTGCTAGCTACAGTTAGGGGGCACGCCTGGGGTGACAAATTTTGAAATCGTACGACACCTGAAGAATGTCAAGGAGGTCACGGGTCAAATTAGTATGGTTATACGAATCACACTATGTATAAATTAACTTTGTTTACGGGATCTCCTTCTTCTAAGGTTTTATTTTTAGTAATAAAAGTACTATACTTACTGATGGTAATCAGGGTTTTCAAACACAAAGGTACTTATCATATTGGAACCAACAAACATGTTAGAAAATATGGGATTTTCTTGGAAAACATGTATACGTATTTCTGAACTCAGTAACAATGGTTTTCAATACTAATTACATAATTAATGAAATATTTTCATTAATTCAGTGACCAGTTCTCATTACAAAAATCATGCTTATGAACTCACCAGCTTTATGCTGATATATTTTCAAACCGCTTGTATTCTCATGTTCAAGTTAGACAAGTATCTCGCTTACTTTTGGAGAAGGCGGAGCATATAGAAGTCGCATCTTTACTTTTGATTATACCGATGTATATAAATTATGTTTTCAATGCTTTTAAACAAATGTAAATATTATTATTGTAATGTAATGATTGTGTTTACTATGCTTACTATGTACAATGGTTGTGATACTATCCATGATGTCCTCCGCCCCTGAACGTTTCCGCCGTCGGTTTCGGGGTGTGACAATATTGAAGTTGTATTTGCGACACCAATAATATTTGCATATCTTCTCGAAACTCGTGATTCAATGCTCCCAATCTATGTCGGTCAGCACCTCTCGAATAAAATCAAGCCGGTCTTAACATTTCTTAATCAGTTAGAGGGTGTTTTGGGAAGTAGTGCTCTTCTAAAACAAGGGGGATATCAGGTTATTAAAGAAACTTGCATAGAAGAACCCCAACCCCAATCTAAGCCAAAATCCAATGAGCATCATAAAGAAAAACCAAAAGTTGAACAAAAGGGTAATGAATCTTCTGAGTCAAAAGGAAAAGGAAATTTGATCGATGATGATGAGGAAGAAGAGGTGTTATCTGAATGAGAGAAGCTTATCAGGAAAAAGAGGGATAAAGAGTTCGATGATATTAAATTTGTTCGTAAAGAACTTGAAGCTCAAAAAAGGGATGCTATGGCTGCAAAATTTACTTTGAAAACACAAAAGTCCCTTTTTACTCCATGGACCATGGACATGATTCAGAATGAGGCCATCGAAAATCCAAGTTTGTATTGGTTGGAGGCTGTAGTCTCTTTTGACCTGGTGAATTCAGCAGATTCTCAATTTGACTTTCGAGTCACTCCGAGATCATTCTTATTCAGATGCTTTGAGCATATTGAGAGAGCACCACTCTCGGATTATGATGTTAATCACATGCTCTTCCCGTTCTACATCAAGTATGGAAAGCCTCAACTTCAGATTTGGAACTTACAGAAGTTGGTCGCAGTCAAGGTTTATGCAACTTTTCTAGTTGAGAACTTCACAAATGTTAGTTTTAAAGGTTTCGGAGGGTCAAGTCGTACCGAAGTTGAGTTCACTCTTTTAGATTTGCTATGTATGAATCTGAATGACTGGATCTCTCTAATTCTAATTTTATCTAAGGATGAATAAAAGTACGAACCAATGATTGCTCACCTGAAAAAGAATGTTGATATGCTACATTCACGAAGTGGCTAAGATGGATGTAGAAATTGCTGCTGTTTTGAAAAAGAAGCTTGTTGTAAATCCAGAACCAGAAGCAAAGGACTTCTGAAAGATGAAACTAATGAAGATAAATAAAGAAAACTGGAACGATGTGTATCAACGAAAAGAATGTAAAAAAAAGTTGTGAAAAGCATGTTTTTCTTGCTTGACAAACATTTATATCACACGACTGCTTTGAACAACATTTTAGGAATGATTGCAACCACCAAGGAAAATAAAGATGATGATTTGAAGTGATTCATGAACATGATCAAGTGGTAACTTATGCTCCAAAAAACTCTTCTGAATATGATGAAGAAGTTGTTCCAGGTTCAGAAAGTACAACAGTGAAGAATCTCCTTTTTTTAGTTTGACACAAAGGAGGAGATTGTTGGGTTATTAATGTATTGCCCTACATCGATTTTACAAAAAATTTCTCACTGAAATCTTCTAAAGCTTTGATAATATAAAGCATTTGGCACATCTTTGATCATTGTTCTTATTGTTTGATTCACTTTACTGTTATTGAATCTATCGATATTTAAATTATTGTTTCAAGACCACTAACTTTATTAAATGAAATGACAATCAAAATGTGTCACACCCCAAAACTGGAACGGCAGAAACGTTCAGTGGTGGAGGATGTCATGTTTAGTATCACAAGATATGTATTTTGTAAGCAAGTAATGAACAACCATTTCATTTAGAAAGAAAGTGTTTACAATGTGTGTGTTCACAAAACATAGAATTCATACACAAATAAAAAAACAAGACTTGAAGCTATAATGCTCCATCTTTTGAATCCCCAGCACGAGCACCTGTCTAATAGTATCCTGAGAATACAAGTTATTTGAACGAGTTTATCAGCAATTAAGCTGGTGAGTTCATAAGATTTTAGTGATGTGAGTAAGCTTTAAAGCGTTGCGGAAAATGTATATGTAAAAGTGATGTAAGTTGTCAGTTCTATTTTGAAAAGTTCACCTGTTCCTATAGAAAATCATATATTTCCTACTTGAATGAAAGTTAAGTAAAATAACACTACAAGATGTTCTATGGGTACTAAGTGGTTACAAGTTATTTATAACTCAGAGTCAACAAACAATCGATTGTGCGCATCTGTCCTAAGCTCACAACCCAATGGGGAATAGAAAGTAAAGCAGATAGCACACATTTCATTGGTTGTTAGATAATTGTCATAAATAACCCTGGTGTAATCACTTGTTACTTATGGAGTTGTTTGTAATGGTTCCTTCATATCTAATGAAAAGTCCTTTTAAGAGAACCTATATTTTTATAGTGAAATATCGACCATAGTGACTACTTTTATAATAGCTTCGTTTATACTGCTATATATAATCTGATATCGAGTAGAAAGTTAATTGAGTGAATCTGCCCTAAGTCTACAACCCAACGGGGAACAGGAGGTAAGGTGGAAAACACACATTTAACTGCCTATTGGGTATTAGTTTTATATATCAACATGGTGTATAAACTAAAGTATTACAGAGTTACTCGCCTAAAGAATTTTAGAATTGTACTTACTTAATAAAACGGATTAAGCCCTTATCTGGGAAATCTCTAGTTTGTATACCAAAAGTACTGACTTTGAAAAGTAAGTTTTGTACTAGAAAAACTGTGCTTCAACTCTGTGTCCTATAACCTGATCCATACATGGTATCCTTATGATGACTTAATGTATATTAAGCATAAATATATATAGAATCGGGTAAATAATAGATTGGGTGAACTTGTTCCAAGCCCACAACCCAACGAGGACAGGAAATGAATAGAAGAGCACACATCCTATTAGCTGTCAGAACCCATTGATATAAATATATATATATATATATATATATATATATATATATATATATATATATATATATATATATGTATCCTGTGATGTATACATTAAGGAATCATAAGTCTAGCATTATGGTCCTATCCTTTAATCGTAGCCTTCTACCAAGGCATCTTTTGTTATGTGTTAGAGCTGACTGTTCCTTTGTCGATTTGTAAAAAGTATAATTTCCCTAGTTTATAACTATCTTGACTAGAAAATAGTTCAACTTTCAAGTGGTACTATCACTTTATGAAAGTAATGGGAAAGTAAGTACATAGATGTCGCTTATAATGACATACGGATGTACTAAATAACCTAAAAACATATTTGTTTTATTACGGTCATAATGTGAAGGCTAGAACCCCTACTAAACGCTTTCACTATCAAGAGATTAAGGGAACCAAACGCGACCCCTGCAAATTCTTGCAAGCCGTGTAATTCACATTAAAATTATATGATCATGTATACCCAATATAACTATCACCTTTTGTTTAAAACAATGAGTTAGTGATTCATTGATATAATTAGATCCTGTTTGTGTGTTCTCATGCTATAGCAACCTAACTTGTTTGTTATGTTCTGTTTTGTTCTGTATCTCTTTACTACATTTTCTGTATGGTATTGTTTGATTCTTTTCACTGTTTGTTTCTTGCATGAACTGACCCTTTGTGTGCTTCATTGTACTAGAAGTAGCGAATAATATCCTCCTAAACTATACCTATTATAGTTTACTAATGTTCTACTTGGGATATTATTGAAAAGACTCATTTATCTACTAAGTTATGCTTGTACTTTAAAAACGGAGTTTTGTGTAACTATAATTTAACATAACTTTAAAGAGTTTTGAAATGTTTTGCCAACTTATAAATAACATAAGTAACGTTTTGAAAGATGTTTAACAACAAACATTTACACAATTATCATTGTGGTCAAATTGTATTCCCCCCCCCCCCCTAAACAGTTTAAAACAGTTAAAAGATTCATTATGGGGTATAAAGTCACCTGATGCAGGTGATTCATTCGGGTATGCGTGTAAGGATGAAAAGGTCCACAAATGAAGTCCCGAGACACAACAAGTCCTAAATGACATATAGGGACACATATTGACATGAATATAGTGTTTATAGACAACTATATGAAAGGAAACACCTTCTGGGACTAGGAAACACCTTGATTAAGTGTTGGAAGTACATGTGATTCATCAAAGGGAAATGGAATGACCAAAACACGAGTTTAAGGCCTTATGACCATCACTCATTGAATTTACGATCGTAAACCCATGAGTTTACGGCCGTAAACTCATTACACTTTGATAATTTTGAGTTTTGAAGCCTTCCAAGTCATAATAAGCATCCATACTTCATGTTTAAGCCTTAGGGAGTGTTTGTGGCATCAATACACTCTTAAATTGAGTTTTCGGCCCATGGCCCACTTTTCCATGTGATTGCGGCCGCAATCACCTATGGGTGATGGTATTTTGATTTTGTTGAGTCCTAAACACATCAAGGTAAGGTGCTAGGCTAATTTCCAAGGCATTAAGAAAGGATAAGGCACACTTTGGCACCAAAATTACGGTTTATGGCCCAAGATGTTCTTGGACCGTAAACTCTTTGTCCTTGTGATATTTAGATGATTTCAATGATATCTAGGCATGTAATACACTTTAATACACTCTAGGGTTGAAGTACTTACAATTTGGGGCGAACAGTTGAAGATCCTTGGGAGAGAAATCGGGTTTTCTCTAGTTGAAATGGAAAAAATGAACTAAAATGGATAAGTCTTACTTATATAGCCTTGAGGGTTTACGACCCTAATGCCATTTTGGGTCGTAAACTCTAAACTCTTGGGGTTTTTGGAACCTAATTGATGTACAATAAACACTAGGGCATCCTTTCTCCAGTTATCTCTTGAAGTACTAACTTTAAAACACTCAAACTTATTCCAAAAAGCTTGAAAGTTAGCAGGAATAGTTTTGACTTCAATTGAAGTGGATGGTTGTACATAATGGAATTTTTTGGGTTGTCACAAAACGTTTTGTTGCATGTAATTTTATCGTTTTATTGCATTTAATTCATGATAGATTAACTAATAATTAAGGGTATTTTGGTAAAAAGATTATTTCTTTTTGAGGTAGACTATTATTTTGGGACAAACTAAAAACGAAACACAGACTATTAATATATGATGAGAGTAGTTTGAAACTTAAAAAAAGAAAGGCCATATATTGAGGTTACTTCGAGTTGAAAAAAAAAAGAATTTAAGAATCTATGATGTTAACACTTATTTGAAATATGAATATCTCATTGTTATCATCTTCAAGTTCTATATGTGGGACCTAAAAATCAAAATACAAGAATACAAAGACTAATCCTTTTTGATATCTTATATCACATTGTAGATGATGTCAATTAAATGAAAATTAGAAGTTTATAAATATAAATATAAAAGTATATATTGTCTCTTTTATTTTCAAAAACATTGTCAATGCATAATATTGTTTTAATATTTGATTTATAATCTTCTTATCATTTTAGAAAAATATAAGGTTCACCGATATAGATTGTTTTATGTGAGTAAATGTTATTGATATTGAAACATATTATTAGTAGAAAAAAGTTTTTTTTTTTTTTTATTTTTTTTTTATTTTTTTTTTTTTTATTTTACTTTTTATGTTATTATATTTAATGTGAAGCAATATAATATTTCTTTAAACCAATAAATTTTTGAAAATTTGATATTATAATAACTATTTTGTTTCAACAACATATATTTATCCATATTTTTACCATATAGATATATTCCTAGGCAAATTGCCAAAATTCACCAAATATACATATTAATGGGAGCGTTACATGTTAAATGTGTTATCTTCTATTTAATTCATGGTAGATTAACTAATAATTAAGGTTATTTTAATAAAAATATTTTTTATTTTTGAATTAGATTATTATTTTAAGACAAACTAAAAACGAAACATAAACTATTAATATGTGATGATAGTAGTTTGAAACTTAAAAAAGAAAGGCCTTATATTGAGGTTACCTCGTGTTGAAAAAAAAAACATAATTTAAGAATCTATGATGTTAACACTTCTATGAAATATGAATATCTCTTGTTATCATTTGCAAGTTCTATATGTGGCCCCTAAAAATCAAAATACAAGAATACAAAGACTAATCCCCTTTGATATCTTATATCACATTATAGATAATGTAAATGAAAGGAAAATTATATATATATATATATATATATATATATATATATATATATATATATATATATATATAAGTATATATTTTCTCTTTTATTTTCAAAAACCTTTCCGGTGCATAATATTGTTTTAATATTTGATTTATTATCCTATTAAAATATTTACCGTTTTGGAAAAATATAAGGTTCACAAATATAGATTGTTTTATGCAAGTAAATGTCATTGAGATTGAAAATTTTCGTCACACACAAACATGCACACACACACACACACACACATATATATATATATATATATATATATATATATATATATATTCAAATTTCTCAATCTATAACAAGATATGAAACCTATTATTAATAAACACAATTTTTTATTTATTTATTTTGTATGTTATTGTATTTAATGTGAAACAATATAATATTTCTTTAAGCCAATAAGTATTTGAAAATTTAATATTTTCATAACTTTATTTTGTTTCAACAACATATATTTATCTATATTTTTACCATATAGATCTATTTCTAGGCAAATTGCCAAAATTTACCAAATATACATATTAATCGGAGCGTTACATGTTATATGTGTTATCTTGCATTTAATTCATGGGAGATTAACTGATAATTAATGGTATTATTTATTTTTGAAGTACACTATTATTTTGAGACAAACTAAAAACGAAACATAGACTATTAATATGTGAGGAGAGTCGTTTGAAACTTAAAAAAGAAAGGTCTTATATTGAGGTTACTCAAGTTGAAAAAAAAAAGAATTTAAGAATCTATGATGTTAACACTTCTATGAAATATGAATATCTGGTTGTTATCATTTGCAAGTTCTATATGTGGCACCTGAAAATCAAAATACAAGAATACACAGACTAATCCCGTTTGATATCTTATATCACATTGTAGATAATGTAAATGAAAGGAAAATTAGACATTTATAAATATAAATATAAAAGTATATATTTTCTCTTTTATTCTCAAAAACATTTTCAATACATAATATTGTTTTAATATTTGATTTATAATCCTATTAAAAATATTTACCATGTTGGAAAAATATAAGGTTCACCAATGTAGATTGTTTTATGCAAGTAAATGTCATTGAGATTGAAAAATAACTTTCCGTCTCTCTCTCTCTCTCTCTCTCTCTCTCACACACACACACACATATATATATATATATATATATATATATATATATATATATATATATATATATATATATATATAATTTCAAATTTCTGAATCTATAACAAGACATAAAACCTATTATTAGTAAAAACAACTTTTTTTTATTTTGTATGTTATTGTATTTAATGTGAAGCAATATAATATTTCTTTAAACCAAGAAATCTTTGAAAATTTAATATTTTAATAACTTTATTTTGTTTCTAACAACATATATTAATCTATATTTTTACCATATAGGCAAATTGCCAAAATTTACCAAATATACATATTAATCGGAGCGTTACATGTTATATGTGTTATCTTGCATTTAATTCATAGTAGATTAACTAATAATTAAGGGTATTTTGGTAAAATGATTATTTATTTTTGAAGTAGACAATTATTTTAAGACAAACTAAAAACGAAACATAGATTATTAATATGTGATAAGAGTAGTTTGAAACTTAAAAAAGAAAGGTCTTATATTGAAGTTACCTCAAGTTGAAAAAAAAAAGAATTTAAGAATCTATGATGTTAACACTTCTTTGAAATATGAATATCTGGTTTTTATCTTTTGCAAGTCCTATGGGACCTAAAAATCAAAATACAAGAATACAAAGAGTAATCCTCTTTGATATCTTATATCATATTGTAGATGATGTAAATGAAAGGAATATTAGACATTTATAAATATAAATATAAAAGTATATCTTTTCTTTTTTATTTTCAAAAACATTGTCAACGCATAATATTGTTTTAATATTTGATTTATTATTAAAATATTTACCGTTTTGGAAAAATATAAGGTTCACCAATGTAGATTGTTTTATGCGAGTAAATATCATTGAGATTGAAAAATAACTTTCCGTTATAAATATATATATATATATATATATATATATATATATATATATATATATATATATATTCAATTTTCTCAATCTATAACAAGATATATGAAACCTATTATTAGTAAAAACAACTTTTTTTATTTTATTTTGTATGTTATTGTATTTAATGTGAAGTAATATAACATTTCTTTAAACAAATTAATTTTTGAAAATTTAATATCATAAATAACTTTATTTTGTTTCAACAACATATATTTATATATATTTTTACCGTATAATTCTATTCCTAGGCAAATTGCCAAATTTACCAAATATACATGTTAATCGGAGGTTACATGTTACATGTGTTATCTTGCAAAAAGTCAAAAAAAAAAAACCAACAAATTACCAACTAACAATCATAATTGAATAACCGATATAATTATTACACCTTTAGTTTTTGAGACGAGGTTCTTGTTGCTATTAAGTTATATGCAAGGGGCTGTTTTGAAACATAACAAGTATAAATAGGATTAGTTTGATCAAAGATAAAACCCTAAACTCCCAAATAGTATGAGAGAAAACACAATTTGAGGGTTGTAAAAGGATTGCAGAGGATAACTATTGAAGATTCTAAAAATCAATATACAAGTGGGATATAGCAAGGTACACTTTTTTTTTTTTTTTTTTTTTTTTAATTTAGTATATGTTTAGTTAATTTGTAATGCATATATTCTGTATTTTTTAGATGTTAATATGAGTTCTTAAAAAAAATACATTCGTTTAAATTCCAAAATATCCTTTAAAGAATTTTAACAAACATACTCTAAATAAAAGATCAAATGATTTTAAAGTAATTTTGATTCTAATTTTTGTTATGCGCGATTAATTAAAGCCATTTTTAGCGTACTAGTTAAAGTCTATCGGCTAGTTGAAAATCTAATTGATAATTGAAAAACTATGTGATAAAAAATAAAGATTGCTAAAATCAAGATGAGGCTCTAAAAGATATAAAATAACATAAGATATGATATATATATATATATATATATATATATATATATATATATATATATATATATATATATATATATATATATATATATATATATATATATATAAAAGAGTATATTTGATTTCTTTTAAAAAGAGAGTTAGAAAAAACTGGTATAAATAAATTTTAAAAGTTTACATTATAAGCTATTTTTTGACTTTCCATGATAACAAACTATAAAAATTTGAAAAATAAATTAGTTGTGATACATCAAACGCATCCTATATATGTTTATGTTTTAAACAACTAATAAATGGAAAAGAAAATTGTAATTTTACCATATTTTAAATTTGAAATAGTACCAAATGTGCACAAAATATTAAGTTTGCTATTTTTAATGTAAGCTTCTGATACTTCTTCAAATATCACATTTTAACTGTGTGCTGTCGTGTTGATTTGACACCGTTGCAAAATCCATTAAGGTGACACCATATGGGTAAGTATGCTATTTTTTTTAGAAGTTCGACGCTATTTAATTTGTTTGCATTATCAAAATTGCTTGTTTGAGTTGGCTGATTTTATTTTATCTCAAAACAAATTATTTTTAGAACATAAGATTCAGTATATATCTTGATTGTTTGTATACGACCTCCCTCTCTCCCTCTCTCTCTCTTATATATATATATATATATATATATATATATATATATATATATATATATATATATATATATATATATATATATATATATATATTAAATTAAAGAATAATCAAATATAAAATGATATGGACAACCTCCTATGCTAAGGATGAGTTCCGAAAATTAGTTGAACGCTATAACTATTATTTGTATATGAATATTTGAAAAAAATAGTTGAAAACTTTATAAACATATAACATGACATAAAATGCCTTATTTAAAATATGTAATTGATTTAAAAAACTAAGCCTACCAAATTATAAGAGTTTTCTCTAAAAGATACTTGAGGAAGTTTTTTGATTTGAAACGTTGTTTTAGTAAAAAGCTATAGGTCTTATTGCAGAGTGAAGTTATTTTTTTTCATGTATTTTTTTACAAGTTTTTTCCCAAAATTTAAAAAATAAAATCGCTCAAAAGTTGTGTGTTGAACATACCTTAAGTATATCATCAACTTTCATTTTTTTAATGTTCGTCCAACTTTTAAAATTTTTACGAATTTGATCCACATTTTATTTTATAAACTTGTCACAAATAAAAATTTAATATATTTAATTTTATAAAAATTTTAGAGTTTCATTATTATTATTTATTTATTTATTTATTTTTTCAACATCTTAAAACTATTTTTGATGCAAATTTATAAAATCAATTTGAACCAAATTCATAACAAAATCTACAACTTTTGGTAAACTAGTTTTGAAAAATATTTGTTAAATAGTTTTGAAACATATTTGTGAAAAAGCTTGAGCATAATTTATAGTAAAATTTAAAACTTTTTTATAAACTTTTTATGATACTTTTTTAAAAATTCTAAAGATAATTTTAAAAAAACTTATAAAAATTTGTTTTGAATAAATTCATAACAGTATTTGTAACTTATTTACAACTTCTTTTATGCTTTTTTAAATGTCTATTTATGTTTTTTCTTAATGTATAACGTATTTATTTAGATATTATTAGAATTACTTTACTTTTGTTTCAGATTTATATGTGTTTTTTCAAAATTAGATACTACAAAGAAATGATGTTAGAAAATAATTTAGAACTTTGCAACCTTTATTTATAATTATTTTAATAATAACCTTTCACAGCTATATTTTTTCATAACATTTATATATGTATGTTTCGATCTAAAATTAACTTACCAACAGAAATACATCAAAAAAATGTAAAGAAGATATACAAAATAAAGTTGGAAATTATTTAAAATAGCTTGGAAAAAAGTAACTGAAAATAAATTTATAAAAAATAATAATTATGGAACAAATTTATAAAATTTATAACAATGAAAGTAGGTGTTATCTTGTACCTATTATTTTTATTTTATAGTTTGTTATTTTGAAAGTATATTTTGATGAATTGAAAGAAAACAAAATAATACACTCCATACAATAGTATTACACATTTAGTATCTTCATAGAAAATTTGATGGTGAGGTTATTATAAGGTATTCATTATTGTATTGATGGTAAAATATTAAATGTGATCATTATTTTTTTTTTGTTAAGTTTCATTAAACTATAAGCTTTGAGTGTCCCATTATATTTAACATGTACATCAAACTATTTAAGAAGTATTTTAATGTATACCTTTTAGGATATATATATATATATATATATATATATATATATATATATATATATATATTTCAATAAAATATATAAGAAACCATAAAAAATCATGACAATCGCCTAAGCATTTCACAAATAGAAATAAAAAAAAGCATCATATGTGCATATAGATATGCTTAACCATATATATATATATATATATATATATATATATATATATATATATATATATATATATATATATATATATATATATATATATATATATATATATATATATATATATATATAAGCAGTAAAAAACATAAGCAGTAAAAACGGAAAAAAAATTAAGATTTTTCAACGGTTTTTATTAGACGTTAGGTATGAGTAATTGTGGAGTAAAAAGGGAAAAAAATTAAGATTTTTCAACGGTTTTTATTAGACGTTAGGTATGAGTAATTGTGGTATTTTTTTTTTCTGTTTATATATATATATATATATATATATATATATATATATATATATATATATATATATATATATATATATATATATATATATATATATATATATATTTTGAATGTTCATTTGAGACTAAAAAAAAAATAGAGATCTTGATATTTAACCACAACAACATATTTTTCTTTTGTCGTTCTAATGCTCCAGCATACTGATAACAATGGAATATACCTAATCATAAATGACTATATGACAGATGGGTCTAATCATATATTATTATACATTTTATATGTATATGTCTAATCATATATGATTATACATATATGTTTGTTCACAGATTGTGTAATCATAAATGATTATGACAGTTGTTGGTAGAAGAGATGGTAGTAGTGGTAGTGATAGTGGTAGTGACGGTGATGGTTAAGATGGTGGGGATGGTGGTAGAGGAGAAAAGAATGGGTGACGCTGTATAATCATTTATGATTATACCAGGCTTACCGTACAGGTACGCCGGAGGCTTAGAGAATCGGATGTGAAATACGTGATTGAGGTTGAATTTCGAGATCTCTATTTTATTTTTAATCTCAACGGAACTTATATATATATATATATATATATATATATATATATATATATATATATATATATATATATATATATATATATATATATATATATATAGAAAGAAAGAAAAAAAATCAAGATTTTTCTATGGTTTTTATTAGACTTTTGACATGGGTAATTATGGTATTTGCTTTATCTTTTAAAATTTTGTGTAATTTGTTTTTCATTTAAGTGGAGTTCTTTGTATTTTATGTTCTGAATTGTTATATATATATATATATATATATATATATATATATATATATATATATATATATATATATATATATATATATATCATATTGCCCACTTTCTTTTATAGTTATGGAAAACATTAAGAGATGGAGACTTCGTCAAAAATTAAGGTTCAAGTTCAGTGAGAGGAAGAAACAAAGTGATGGCTTGCTTGCATTCACAAAGCATCGTGACATGATATTTAAGAGTGCGAGTGACCTTTGTACCCTTGTCGGCATAGACATTGTATTACTCATAACTTCTTTGTGCGGTATAACTTATTGTTTTGTACATCCTAATGTCGAGTCAGTTCAAAGCCAATGTTTATACCAAACCCTTTTACCAAAAAGTATTTTGGAGCCATACCAAAAGGTTCACATTGAAGAACTTAACAAAAAAATTAATGAAGTGCGTAAAAGTTTGAAATTTGAGGAAAAACGTTCAATGATATTGAAAGAGAAGAAAGATGCAAGGCCCAAGAAGGTGTGGGAGGAACCCATCCCAGAACTTAGTAAAGTTGCTATCGAAAATGTTAAGCGTAATCTTGGTCAAATTCAAACATTAGTTTTGAATATAATTAATCAAGAACACTTGTGTAAGCAAGCTATAAATGGTATTAAGGAATCTATAACCAATCATATATGATTGGTGCTTCGCCAAGCATCGAAATTGGCAGTTGATGAGTGGTTTTATGTTAGACGCATTATGAACTAAAGATGTTATGTAAGGATGTATTCGTCATCTATTGATATAAATTAAATTAATAGAAATATTTATTCTTATTTGTTTCGTGAATATTTTTTGATAAGATTTTTTATGTTACCATATCACATATAACATAGTGTACCAAAAACGTCAATTTATTTTACTTAAGTGCTATAAAATGTAGTATAATGAACGAGAATTCAAAAACATTTTAAGTGTATGACATCTCTCTTCTAGTAATTAAGGTTGGCGAACAATTTTATAATGAGTCCCAATAGTTGAGCTATATTTATGACTTGAAATTTCCTCACTACGACACTTAATCGGACGTCGTGAAAAGACTATAGAGTCATGTATGTGGGGTTGTAGCTAGCAATCGGATGTAGGGGTATCAGTCCCGTATAAATCTATACATATCGAACTTGAGCTTTACGATTATAAGTCTGGGTAGCCGAATATCAATTAACTATGGATGAATAATATGTCCCATTTAACACTTACTTTAGTAAACCTTTAAAATATGATTATTTATCTTTGTTATTATTTCACTCAGTTTAATTTCCTTACATAATTGTTCACACACAAACACACACACACACACACACACACACATATATATATATATATATATATAATACCATATTTGTAAAATAATTATTATGTTCTTTATATTTATAAGATATTAGGATAGAGTAACAACCAAGTACAATGATTATCATAATGACTAGAAACTAGGTTGTTCTAGAGAATATGCCAACATAACAACTAGGCATAATCATTTAGTATAATGTTAGGCATTATAACAACTAGACATAATATTATTCTTAATGCTTAGGCAGGGTAACTGCCGGGTATAATATAATCCTAATGTTGCATGCAATTTCAAAACTACTGATATATTACAAGTAATATTCTTTTTGTAAAAAACATTGAAATAGTTTTATAGCATGTATTCCCCTCATAAAACACTTGATAACAAGAAAAGTGGGTCCGTGAACTCACATTAACAACTTGATTTGAAAGACTTAATTTACATCATCGGGAACTTCAAGCCATCTTCGAAGGATGAGAGGATTCCAAATCGATGTAGAGAGAAGAGAAATATTGTGAGGTGTGGAATTGGAAGAAGTGAAGGCTTCTACTTTTAGGGATGCTTTTGACATGCACACAGTGAAAATATAATCTATGATGTTCGTGCACGAACCTCATGGCCCCATCTAAAACATTCCACGTGTCAACTATCTAGAAATCCATGTCCCTCATATCTCGATGAATCCGAGTGTCAGACATGTATGTCGTGTGTGGCATGCATTACATGCGCTGAATTAATAATTTTTTAAAATTCGTATCTCTTTTAGATGAATCTTGTTTTCGATAGTCTTTATATATTTGTGTAGCTATTGATGTCTACTATAACTTTCCATTTAGTTGTTTTGGATAATTCTAACTACCCTTATTTTATGCTTTTTCAAAAAAAAAAAATCATATCTTTTGCGTGCGTACTCTGTTTTTAGCATTCTTTGTGTCACACCCCCAAACCAAGGATGGCGCAAAAGTCCAACAGTGGATGACTTCATGTATAGTATCACAACAACGAGTATAATAGTGCTCGAAGTAATTACAACCATCATAAATATAATTGAAATGTTACATCGTAGTATGTCTCACGTATTTCAAAATCAATTACATTATGATAACAAAATAAAATGGTTGACGTCTGAGCATCCCATCCTTGAAAGCTGTTGTTTATCGGGTTCACTGATTTCCTGAGAATACAAGTAATTTCGAAAAAGTGTCAACAATTAAGTTGGTGAGTTCATAAGCTTTTGTATATGGTGTTTGAAATCCTTTCTTCATAAAATTAATGTTTGTTCCAGAAAATCCCATATTTCCCTTTTAAAATATATTGCACTCTTAAATGTCAAGACCGAAACGTACAAGTAATCTTCCATACTTCAAAAAATTTTATGCAAGTTTACATCGCCATAAACTCGTTTAATTTGAAAGTAAAACCCGTAAATCTTATGTTTTGTTAATACCCCATGTGAGTTATTATAATCATGCTATGACCCAATCGGCCTTGTATACGACGTTCTTCATGCGTCGCAAAGTTAAATGACATTCGTCATCTCAGACCTGCCGGTCTAGCTGTTGCATGAAGCTCAGGTGTGGGTTTATCAGACCCAATATAGATCTATACACCACTATCACGCTCTCCCTACAAGAGACTCTAACTTCAATTTACAGGACTTTGGACTTTGTTACTTTGGAAGTAACGTGAAGCGAATGTCTCACAAGTCTATACATTAACAGATTTACGTAAAGTGAACTGAAAACCTCTTTTTGTACAAACCCTTTACTTTGTATTCATACCCATTTATATGAACTAAAAACCTTTTATAATGAGTTCGAAATGTAAATGAAACATAAACTATACCTATTATAGTTTAACACAATTGTTTATAACGTATGAAATCTAAACTATACTTACTATAGTTTATCAAGAGTGTTTGTAATGTATATGAAGCATAAACTATACCTATTGTAGTTTATCATAATCGCTAGTAATGTATGAAATATAAACTATACCTACTATAGTTTATCAAGAGTGTTTGTAATTGTGACAACCCGAAATTTCTATCCTGTACATTCAAACACTTCAAAGAAAGTCAAACTCATTTATGCTACCTTTTAGCGCGTTTGGTGTCCGTTTGAGCATTCTGAGCTTTAACCTTTCAAGAGGTAAACATAGGATGTATACTCCAGGGCATCTTGTGCATCTTAGAAGTTTCAATACTCCAAGAGTTTGGAGTTTATGACCCAAATGATGTTCTTGGACCGTAAACTCTATGGAGTATATATATGGCACTTAGCCATTTTTACTTCATTTCTTCCATTTCAACTAGAGAAAACCCGATTTCTCTCCCAAGGATCTTCAAACTTTCGTCCCAAATTGTAAGTACTTATACCCTAGAGTGTACTAAATCTTATTACATGCCCATATATCAAGGAAATCACCCAAGAATCACAAGAACAAGGTGTTTACGACCCAAGATCTTCTTAGGCCACAAACCCTAAAAAGGGTGCCGAAGTGTGCCCTAGCTCCTTCCTTATGCTTAGGACTTAGCATAGAACCTTTCCTTGATTAGTGTAGCACCTGAAAAAAATCAAAAAACCCCATCTTTATGAGTTTACGGTTTGGGAATCTCCTAAAACCGTAAACACCCCCAAAGAGTGTTTTGATGCCCTTAACACCTTAGTAAGCCTTGGATATTAGCATGGGACCTTAGAACATTGAGTTAGGGACTTCAAACTTAGATTTGGTACTTCTTACCATGAGTTTACGGCCATAAACTCATGGGGAAGTGGTCCCAAGGCCGTAAACACAAGTTAAGGTCATTTTTGGACCTTAAACTCACTTAGCCTCTTGTTTAAACATTGGAGAACTTAACCACTTAAGTATTTATAGTTTTAAGCCTCATTTGGTGACCTAATTGAGAGTTTATGGTCAGGAGTAAACTCCCCTAGACCATAAACTCCTACAAACATGGTCCATTGACCATAAACTCCTGTATAAGGCCTTGCACTCCTTTGTCGCAACCCAATGGCCTCCTAACACTTTGACCAAAGTGTTTTCCTCACATTAGGATGTTTATAAATGTTTAATTAGTGTTATAATCACTAATTATATATATATATATATATACAAATGTCTTCATATGTTATTAGGATCATTGTGTGTGTCTAAGTCTTCACTTGACACCAAACACTTGTCCAACACTTCTAGCCGATCTGCTCACTGCAGGTGAGTTCAGACCCCTTAATTAACCTTGTAAATGTTTTTAAATATTTATAAATGATTTATGGGGGGAGGGGTGAATACAAGTTGAATCATGTTTAGTTATTATATCAATCACATGTGATTAATAACTAGCATGCAAATGGATTTACTATACTTTAACTGTTTTACCAAGCAGATTTCTTCAAATGACTTTCTTAAATGTTTTTACATGTTTATAACTGTTTATCAAACTGTCTTACATACTGTAAGTTTCCTTTCAAACTCTGTTACAAATGTGTTTTCAAACAATGGTTTTCCTTATACTTAAACTGTCTTATTAAACAAAATTCTTTCAAATCGTTTTATAAACTGACATCAAGTCATCGTTTCTTAGTATTAAACTTTTCAAAGGTTTTACAAAACTTCTTTTATGATTTTATATTGTAAAATGCATTCCTAGATATGTATAGTTATATAAATAATGTTTAAAGGACTTATGACGATTAGCTCGCTTTATTTCCTTTTCCTCGTTGGGATGTGGCCTTAAGGCATCGGTTGCTCGTCCGAATGTCATCTAAATATTAATTATATATCATGTATACATATATAGGTATAAAGGTTCCCTGAGTCAGTTCAATACCTTTGGGTAGCCAAGGTGTACTCCCGATTATACTCGTACTTCACTAGTATATATAATAGGTGTAGTTAGGGGATACTATTTACCATTCCAAGTATAAGGAATCACACAAGATTCAGTTGATTGATGAGTCAATACTAATACATTATATGTTACATGAATACGCTTACATGAATACCTTTAGATGAATACTTTTACATAGATACGCTTACATGAATATGTTTACATAGATACGCTTACATAAATAATTTATATAGATACACTTACATGATTACACTTACAATACACGAAAACAGAGCTAACATAACAAGGTGCTATAACATGGAACAAGTAGAGGATCTAAGTATACCAATGAATCACTCTGCATTGTGATTATTATATTGGGTATACATAATCAAAGTAATGTGGATGTTCACGGCTTATAGAAATGCAGGTTTGTGTTTGGTTCCTAGAATGTCCTGATAGAGAGTGTATAGTACGTGTTCTAGCCATCACATTATACCTTGACCCTCAATTAAGGCAAATTAGTACAAAGTAGTCACTTATTACAAATACTATAGTACTTACACTTTGCATACGAGAATTGCAAACCGATTAAAAATCCGGGTAATATATTATCAATACCTTTACCATGCGCCACATTCACATTATCGATGAGGTAGAAAATAATATCAATAGGCGTACAATCTAGTCTTGGTAGAAGGCTACTTTCAAAACAGTTAGGTCTTGGTAGAAGACTACTTTTTATACTAATAGGAATCATAGGGATTTGCTAGGATGTTCAAACGCTTTCAACTACTTTCAAACAGTTCATACTTATACAAACTTTTTCCAAATATTTACAAGTCTTTACTTTCCAGTTTTACAAATCAAAGACACGTTAATACTTATGAATTCACCAGCTTTATTGCTGATACTCGCTTTCAAAATAACTTGTATTCTCAGGTCATAAATAGACAGGTACGACGGCCAGGTTTTGTGAAGATGGAGAAATAAAGACTCCTCTTTTATTTTGATTATTCATTATGTTGTCTTATACTATGAAAGAACACACTTGTAATTAAAATTATACTATTAATGCATTGGATGATGTTGTTGCTTGTTTACTACTTTACATTGTTGTGATACATTACATGATGTCCTCCGCCCCAAAACGTTTCCGCCATTCTCGGTTTTGGGGTGTGACAGATTGGTATCAGAGCATTGTTTATCGTGAATTAAGTATATCAACCCATAAAAGATATACTAACTATAAATACAATGAGATTAAAAATGCTCTGCCCAAGAGTCTATACTTTTAAATAATAAAATATTTAACAAAGTATATGTGCCTGCATTCATACTAAAATCCGTGTCACAATAAGAACAAAAGTATTACAATTGTTGAATATCACAGGTAAGCTCGGGGATATATGGTCAGTCTTGGGAGTGGCATAGCCTGATCAAATATGTTGTTCCGAGGGGTGATTAGCACATGCCCAAGAATGGTTGTGATGTTTCAACAAGTCTAAAAACTTACCAACACTACTACAATGAGAACATTATAACAGAACCTAGGTCTAAAATACCGTAGGGGTGTTTTGTGTTACTATAATTACTTACTTGAGAACTAAAAAGGATCTTCATTACTAAGTTGATAGTTTCTAAGTGGATACACTAAGGTTATATGTAACTAGGATGTCATAGACTTAGAATATGTGAAATTTTTGCTTTACCCCGGTTCCTTGTGAATTTGGAGTTAAGGTTACTTATTCGAAGGCCTATCCTATTTTAATTACATATAACTGGTATGCACTTTACAAATAGTGATGTAACTAATGAAGATTTTCTAATAATTATCTAGATAGCTCATCTAATAGTTATTTCCTTACCCCAATTTCTCGCATAGATAACATGGCTGGATTCCATCCCCACGACAACTCGTACTTTCTGGATGAAGGCAATGCTGGATGGTTTGAAGAAGAACCTGAGAATGATCATCCAATCCCTTTGAATGATCACAATGATGAAGATCTTTCTGGTGATGATAACTCCGAACCCAAGGTTGAGAACCTACCCCCGGTATCTCCCATTCCAAATCCTAACCCTCTTCCAAATTTTCATGGTCCGATGTCTCCTTGGGTAGAATGCCTGGAAACATGGAGCAAAGTGTTGGGTTTTGAGCAATCTAACACTTCCTAAGTATGCATGCAACCCTAATAAACCTTGGATCTACGTTAGTCTAAATACATGCAAAATAATAATTTTTCCAAGGTTCATAACCTATCTAACATGGCATGGGGTACTTTTAAACATAAAAGAATTAGATGAGATTACATAACTTTTGATGATGAGTTTGATTCCTAAGGACTTTGAGGGCCAAGCACCAATAGTGTGAATGCCTCAAATGGAATCACAAATCACCGCAAACTCTTGGAAAACTTTGAGAAAGTGTATACACACTTATAAAATCGGCCACACACAAACACACATGCTCTAGTCACATTAGTGGCTATTTCATGCAACATAAGCATGCTTATATAGTGTACATGATTAGGGTGAAACCCTAATAACCCATGTCTTTTCCTTTCCAAGGATCCATGGGTTAAAAGCTCCATGGATCATCCATGGACTTCCATATTAGCTTAGGCCATTAACAAATGAGTATTAGCCCACACTATATAAAATATAATAGCCCACAATTTAATTAGTCTTCCTTTTAATCTCTAAATTAATTCATAATTAATTTAAGACTAACACTAATTAAATAACTTCATATTAATATATTATAACTTACAATATATTAATAGACATATGTGTATAACTCTCATAAAATTATCCATAAATAGTTCGGATGAAATGCAACCCAAATGGACCATGTCGGGTCGGGTCAAGTATATACCAAATAAGTTATGGACTTAGACACCTTATCCAACAGACTCCCACTTGGATAAGTCTAATAACTATATTTGCGTATGTTACTTCAGGAACCAACCAGCAATCTCGAAAACTCTGTTGAACTAAGAAGCGCCATTTTAGATAAGTGATCATATAATCCTCTTTTATCATGATATCAGTCGGACAAATACATGGAACAACGTCGTACTTATTGTCCAGCAGTTTGTTTCCTGATTTTTGATTTGTGTGACAAAGAACTTAATCGAACACATCAATTTAGTTCTGACCGGCCGGTACATAGGTCACAACAAAATCATCGAGGGGCCCAGATATCGCTTCTATTTCTAGAAGGAATAGATAAAATTCGACTCATATGCTTGTTCTACTACTTGTTGAATTGTACACAAAGGCACGTTTTATGACATCAAGTTACTGATGCGTTTACGTGCAATCAATGCACAACCAACTCATAGGTAACAACTCATATCTCTAGGTTTGAAGATTTATATGATATTACCATCTCACGATCACTCGAGATAAATTCCATGAAGTGATACAAGTGAGCGTGGGTTTATTCCAATACTCATAACTTATGAGCACCCATGAATGTTGTAGCAACCATTGCTATGACTAAAACCATTTAGCCATCTACAAACTCGATTCATGACAATCTTGATTCATATCTACTTCCAACATATGAACGACTGTGGAGTGTTTAAATAACTTAGTCATTCGGAAAGAATAACCTAGCTATTTTGGGAGTCAAAACATGCAAAGTGAAACACAATAATAATCGAATCCAATATGGTCTCAGAACCTTTTTGAATATAAATAGAACCACCTTTTATTTATCACCATATTGATTACACATTATTCATTGTATAATGTTTCAAACAATCAACTTAAGACTTGAATAAAAACAATAGTCGTCCCATGCACCTAGCATGTACACTTTGTTTTCTAAACAATAGTTATGCCATACTCCAAGTATGCACACTATGTTTGTCTATGACCCTTACATTGTGATGTAGATCAATTGAACATGATTCCAATGATACTCATTTCACAATCCCAAATCCTCATTGTAAATGTGAGAATCCCTGATTACTATCATTTACCAAAAAATCTGTTAGATTTTAAACTTTTATGCAATGTTCCTCTTGTAATGATTATTCACAAAGTCACCAAAACCTTGTCACCAGTCATTACAAAGTATTCCAAAGAAGGTCAACTTCTATGGAACGGAAGTCTCATATTCAAAGTACATTGCTTTGAACATCCTTCTTGCACTAAGGTTTTCTAATCTAACATAGATTGAATAACTTCCACCTGTGGAGACATTTCCATAGTCCCATTTTGACTATCACTTCTGAACAAGAGTTACTTCTTTTCAGAACATGTCAATACGGTCCTTTCTGACAACTTACATCATACTTCCAACTTTCCTTGATCAACCAATCTTTGGTGAACCTCAGATTGTCCTCGACAATTGCTTAATCACTTTAGTTATATCCAGTTCTAGACTTTTCCCTTCTCAATTCCTTAAGCATTTGGAAAATTTAGAAAAAATGAATATTATAGCACGTGAAATCGATCCTATATCCGAAGCATATGGGACACGATTCATGATGTTTGACATAAAGACATGATACTAGACCAGTCTTTTGCTACAATATTTTTTATTTGCCATGTTTTCAAAATTTAACTATGAAGAGGGATGCCTTAATCATAATCAAATTTTGAAAACGCAATATATATAGAATTTCCTTAAGTCGAACCATTCAGACATAAAATTCATATATATGTCCTTGACTAAAGATGATTAAAATCTCAATCTAAGATTCTAGAATTGAAATGAAGTATAATTTTCTCTCCCTTAATTATAGCAAAACGACTTTTTCAACCCCTGCAACTTCACGAATTGAAACTTTTGTTTTTCTATAATTAACATTGCTAGCTTGCAATACTAATCATAATTATCATGCTCCCACTAACATGATGATTATCAGCATAACACTTATGCTCCCACTAGCTCTGACATATTTCCAGAAATCTGCTAGACTTCTGAAATTTAGATTCATACACCTTTCCGTAGATAGCTCACCTGTGTGTCTAAGCAATTTCAAGAACTATGAAAAGGGATGCCGTAATCATAGTCTCAATTTCTTAGGCCTTTGCCATTTCTCACAAGTCCATGTTAGTGTGCCGGTTAACCACACACGCTCCACTAACGACTTTTGGAAATGCAAATAACACAAGTTGAACTTTGATAACTCACATGCAAATTCAACTTATTTGAAGTAGCTACAGAAATAAGAATTATGTCAACACAATAGGTTGCAAAACTTAAGTCGTGTGCTAGTGATAAATTACAGGTTTTACTCTTGATTAAATCTTGAAACTCTTTTAGGATCTTTAAGGCTCCCACTGTCCTCTTGACATATAAGTTTTCCTAGTCAAGAACCATTCCTTGACAAAACAAATATTCAAGGGATAGTGCAGATTCTTATCAAGACTAACACTTCACACAATTGGTCTTAGTTGGTCTTTGTCTCATCCAAGACATCACAACTTACCAATCTCAAATGTACAAGAGTAGAAAACATTTTACTCCTGCATTTGACTAGCGTTAATAAATCTTCCTTTATGTCACTCAAGGTTACAATCTTAGAGTATGACTCTAAGAATTGTTTTGGAACGAAGTATGACTCATCTTCTTGATTTTAACCAATCCAACAATTCATGACCTCTCTTCTTAGCCATAACAATGCACTAAGACGTCCTTAGAGTATGAATATGTGATGTGGTTTCATAATCATTAAGATGATCATGAAATATGATACTAAAGTACTCTCCCATCCTTTCAGATTTGAGAAACTTTTATCTTTCTGCCTAAGTTGATTCTTCTCATCTGTTTTGTCATACATTGTATCCTTTCCAATGTTACAGAATTATACTTAACCTCATAAGTATAATCATATTTACTAATCATTAGTAAATCATGACAAATCAATCTTTGTGGTGGACCTTGACCAACGCACACCCAGTGTACCTAATTCCTTAGTCCTTCAATTGACTCACATATACATGTGATCAAAGAATTAGTCTTAATTTTCAAAGATAAAAATTCTCATTCATCATACAATACAACTTGTATGATTCCAAGTTTCTGTCCAATTGAAACTTGGGTGATGAAAAACTTTCTTCATTTGGTAAATTCAGACACTACCACAAATGAAAGAATCAAATCCACTTTCCAATATTGCTATTACTGGAAACATATAAGCAACAATTTTCCACAGATGCCATTGTAAGGACATTTTTAAAATAAATAAAATTAAAACCTTTTTTTTCTTTTAAAACTTTGCGGAAAATCTTATCCTTACAATCCACATGAAAACCTTGTTGTTATCTATTCCTAAGCAATATATTATAACTCTTAAGCAACAGCTCAAAATTCTGATTACCGAACCATGCGATCGAAACCCACCATCGCAATCAGAATCAACATATACTTACTTTAAGCTTCCTATCTTTTCTTTTGATTCTTAAAAACATCAACATGTGACCCGTTCACATTATGTAATAAGAATCTCCAAATTGAAACTTAATAGAGTTAGTCAGTGGACTTTAAATGAAGTAGAGTCAAACTTTTTGACTTGATCAATCTTATGATCTTTCAGGTAAATATGGAAGCTTCGCAATCAATGTCCCTCCCTTTGGTAATAAAACATGTAGACCCTTTGGTAATGGCACATGAGACTATCTCAGTATCTGTCTATCTCTTTACTATTTGGTCAATCGAGTTGACTATAGCCGATCCCTTTCCATTGGGAAGAGAAATCTTTTTCTAGATATCCAATGCTACAATTGTCAATGTCCATTTAAGACTTGGGAAGTTGTTCTTTTAATCAAATTTGGTTTACTGGTGTTCCAAATCATTGCTGATTCCACAACACCAAGCAAATAGATAATATCATTAAGGGTCATGTCATAGTCTGCCTCATAGTAGTCCCAAAGGGACTCACTATGTTGCCAAGAAAGTGATTGAACATCCAACTTTCACGAGACTTTGACACCCAACTCTCCCGGCTTGTCAATATGTGACTTTATCTCCAAGATGTGAGCACACATAGACTATGCTTGCCAATAGGGATTGAGTGACTTTAAACTTTTCAAGAACTTGTGGGTGAGGGAGAATAATTGGAGGAGGTGGAGGAAGTGAAGCATGATGTTGAGTGACACCATCTTCAAGAGATTTGGGAAGATCATAGTTGTCTGAACCAGATATCTATAATGGGAGAAAATCAAGTTAGTTGATTCAAAGTCCTTAATATAACACCCAATATGAAATATTAAGGCCAAGACCCAACACAATATTTTGTAATTTGGAAGAGGGATGCCGTAATCCAAGATATAAAATATTTGAAGGTAGGCGAATGACGATTCACCAATTTCCACCATGAAAAACGAAATAATTTATTAGGTTTTAATTGGATTTGAAATTCCTAGATCTTTTGAGATTCATTGAACTTTTCAATGGCATGTTTCAATCTCGAGTGTGCCCTCTGAAATTTTGTGACTGGGATGCCGAGGATCACAAAACAAGGTGTGAATAACCATACCAATTCACTTGGTACCCTTAATATTATCACCTAATCAATGTGCCGGTTAACCACACAAACTCCATTAATCTATGACAAACATTAAGTCACCCTTCGTGATCCTTACTAGTCCAAGTTAGTGTGCCGGTTAACCACACACGCTCCACCAATGATTTGGTAAGGTACAAGTGTGAATTCCATGGGCTAGCACCAAATTCACATTTTTCCTAAAGTAACTAAGATTGGGAATTAAATAAAATATATTTAGTTACTTTATAATATTCATTATACTTTTAATGAGAATTTAAAGTCATTGTCCTACCCGTTCGGCTAACGACTCTCCACCGATCAAGCAAGCGGTGGGTGAGAGTGGACACCCATTAAGTCGCCATTTTATAGGCAACAACCTTATACCGACCTTATAGACCGGCTTCGTGAATGAGGCCTACTAACGGTAAAACGACTTGTTCTTATACATATATATATATATATATATATATATATATATATATATATATATATATATATATATATATATATATAATTAACCATTAATGTTATAAATAGTATAAGTGTTGAATTTTAACTTTTAAAACTCTAAGTGTTGGAATTAAAGTTTATTAAAGTGTGTGAAACTTTTACAAATTCCAAAACTTGAGGGCAAGTTTTGTAACTCTTCAAAACTTTTCATTTCATAACTTATGAATTAAAGGTTCATAAAATGAAGACTCTTCATTTTATGTAACTTATGTGTTTTTAATGTGTGTTAAAGAAAAGTGACCTTTGGATATCCATAACTTGAGGACAAATTATGGACTCCATTAAAACACATAAATGATCAAGAATTAATCCTAAACAATTTAGCAAATAATTCCTATCATCTTCTAAATTCATAAGAACATGAACATGATTATCAAAGTTTCAGAATTATATGAACACATACAAAGCATGAAATTTTTGATATATGCTATTGTAAACGGATTAGAACAACCATTACACCAACTAAAATAAGTTTTAAAACATCAAAACAGTTTAGGGTAAAGTTTCTAGTCCATTTCCAGCAACAAAAGTTGAAAATCTGCATTCTGAACCTTCTACTCGCCGAGTGCACGAACCTACTCGGCGAGTAGGATGAATTTTTCCTTGGACTCGACGAGTCCCCCCATGGACTCGGCGAGTCTATCATGCAGACAGCAAAAATTTCGACTTTTTTTCACTATTTTGCATCAAGTATCAAAGAAACAAGCCTAGGCTCTGATACCACTGTTGGGTTTTGAGCAATCTAACACTTCCTAAGTGTGCATGCAACCCTAATAAACCTTGGATCTATGTTAGTCTAAATACATGCAAAATAATATTTTTTTCCAAGGTTCATAACCTATCTAACATGGCATGGGGTACTTTTAAACATAAAAGAATTAGATGAGATTACATACCTTTTGATGATGAGTTTGATTCCTAAGGAGATTGAGGGCCAAGCACCAATAGTGTGAATGCCTCAAATCGAATCACAAATCACCACAAACTCTTGGAAAACTTTGAGAGAGTGTATACACACTTACAAAAACGGCCACACACAAACACACATGCTCTAGTCACACTAGTGGCTATTTCATGCAACATAAGCATGCTTATATAGTGTACATGATTAGGGTGAAACCCTAATAACCCATGTCTTTTCCTTTCCAAGGATCCATGGGTTAAAAGCTCCATGGATCATCCATGGACTTCCATATTAGCTTAGCCCATTAACAAATGAGCATTAGCCCACAATATATATAAAATATAATAGCCCACAATTTAATTAGTCTTCCTTTTAATCTCTAAATTAATTCATAATTAATTTAAGACTAACACTAATTAAATAACTTCATAAAATTAGAATATATTAATAGACATATGTGTACAACTCTCATAAAATTATCCATAAATAGTTCGGATGAAATGCAACCCAAATGGACCATGTCGGGTCGGGTCAAGTATATACCAAATAAGTTATGGACTTAGACACCTTATCCAATACGAAGATCAAGATCAACCTATGTCGTTTAATGGAGACCGAAGCTTCTACAACATAAATGAAGGAAGCTCAGCAGACATAGTGATACCAATCCTGATCCACAGAGTTGCCCGAAACGAAATTCAGGGCAGGACGACTCTCCATCGTATCACAGAGGTTGATACCAATGCAGGAATGCATACCATCCGCACCAATCGCCTTGAACACACAAGTGAGAGATCTGAGAGAAACCATGAGACCCTGCTACAAGCACTAACTGAAACCCGAGCCGAAGTCATAGAGCTCCGAGTACGTCAGAGGGTGTACGAAAGATACCTGCTTGATATGGAACGTCAAATAGCTGAATTAAGGGTTCACCATAGGGGTGACCGTCGCCAGTAGGAAATGCTTTACATTCCTTCTTTGTTTTAAAGAACTGTGTTCCTATCCATGTTTTGTGTAGCACTTTTCTATGTGACTACCTCATACAATAAGTACTTTTAGTTAGGTCTTTATGCTGTCAAAGACTTTTTTTACTCCAGATGTGATGTAAGACCTACTACAGGGTCAATTTTCCCGAATTTATTACATCTTAAACATCGATGATATTGGCAGTCGGCTAATTTATGTGTCACTAATTGTTCAAATACTCTCATCATACTTTCATTGGAGTCTATCTGATACTTTCTTTAGTAAAGTCTTTGGACTATAGTAATTTAACTCCAGAAACATTTCCAAGTCTTTTTCAAAGGTTGGATCATATTACCCACCAACCAATAATACCTCGGCTTGAACGACAAAATGTCTTAAGACCATTCTATGAACATACTTCTATTCCGTACTAGGACTGCATCATAGGGATGTAGGTCAAACCTTCGAGAACATACTCTTACTCTTTTCATGAACGATCAGACTAAATCTCAGTTCAACCATAATAGCTCACGAAATCCTTTTCTTTCGTGGTAATGAATCATGTCGTCATTTGGAAATAGTCAGCTGAACAATGAAACCCCTATTTTTCCTATGGACGTCGCTACTTTCCAAGCCGCAGTTACAACTGCTGTGATGGCTGCCGTGGCAGCTGTCCTTGCAAACCGCAACGCTATCAACGCAAGCAAGGCTGACCAAGGAGTCGAAAATTCCGATCGTTGTACCGATCTAGGAAGCCAACAAATAGTAACAGTCGCCAACACCCAAAACAACAACCCAAAGTTCAAGAAACGGAAACGTCAAGCCCAAACAGAATGCAAGCGATATCAAAGGCTTGCCATGCGACAACAACCAGTGGCGGCTCTTGCCACCTCAACACCTGTGAAGCATTATGAGGGAACACTCCCGAAGTGTAACAAGTGTAACTATCATCATATTGGAGCTTGCCGAGTATTGCAATGCAACAATTGCAACAAGATGGAGTACATTGCTCGTTTCTATAGAACCACCTCCACCACCGATGCCAACCAGGTTTGCTATAGTTGTGGTGGGACAGGACATTATCATAGGAACTGTCCAATAGGAAAGAACAAGGAAAGCACCCACATCCACATAACTCCGACTCGACACCTCGTTTCCACCATCGATGCTAGTACTAGCCAGATATGTCACCAATGCAGTGAGATAGGGCACCTCCGGAAGGATTGTCCAATAACAAAGAACTCTGACTCAGACGGGAGAATACTAACGATCACTACTGCAGGAGAGACTACTCCGGACCCACGTTAGTGTAATTTTTGGCATTTCATTGTAACGGACCTATAAACAATTTAAAACTAGTGCAACTAGAGTCTTATCTTTTGCGAGATCTCGTTAGTTAAGGGACCCTCGTGTTGCATATACTTGTCTTTTGTAGTATACCTTGTTCGCAGCAATGGTCTTTGTAACACCCCGTTTATAAAATAAATAAATAAAGGTATAGAAGCCCTAAAATGAATAATAATTGAGCGAGGCGTTAGTTTCGAGGAGTTAAAATTCATAATTACAGAAATTAGGGTGCGCTTGGTAATTAATGAATTTAAATTGAAAAGGTTTATTGGAGTTAGGGACTAAAAGTTTAAGTGTTGGATTCAAATTAAGAATAAATTGTGGAGGAGGGGCTGATTTGTAAGTTTTGAACTCCTTTGAAGAGGTTTTAATTGGTTGGGGGCTAAAGGGTAACATTTGGGATTAGATTTGAATGGATTTCATGGGAAGGGACCATAAATGCAATTATGGGAAAGTAATTAGTTTGGACGGGTATATAAGCCTCTTATCGTCCAAAACCCTAACCCTAGGGAGTGTATACCCAGCTGACAACTTCTCCACCCTCATGCCTTCTTCCAGCCGCCACCACTGATACTCCATGCAATCGCTGCCTCCCTATTCTCTTGAGCCTCTCTGATCAAGAAAGCCACCGGAGAACCTTTGTTGTCGGCGAGGTCATTCATCAATGTTGCCTCCGTTTCCGTCAAAGACAACCACCGTGAAGCTTTGTGTTGATGTTAAAAACCCTCAAAGAAGCTGTGGTGCCGCTTCCACCTCTTCGTTCCTCCTTCTTCTACGTCTTCTATCGCTATTCGCAGCCACATTCGGCTGTTGGCAGTACTATTCTGATCGCTTTGGAGCTCGTCACTCGACCGCCGCCACTGCTGCCGGTTAGATTTTGTGACGGGGTCCAGATCTTGTGAAAGGCTTGTTAGGGTATTGCTATTTGGCGGGGAACTGAAAGAAGCCGCCGCCACCACCGTGAGGTGGTGGCTGCCATCCGAAAACCCTTTGCTGACACCGCCTTGAGCCAACAAGTGGGTGGCTAGAGTATAGTATGAGATTTGTAGTATAAGTGGTTGTGTTTTGTCGAGCCGGAAAGTCAAGAATAGCCACCGCGGTGGTGGCTGCCGCCACGAGCCACCATAGGCCACCATGGTGTGGCTATGTGTATGTGTTAGTTAGTGTGTTAGTTTGTGTGTGGTTATGTTTTGATCAATCATTGTAATTGTAATTAATTTTGATAATAATAAAAATAATAGAAACCACCACCGTAAGGTGGTGGCCGCCATCGTGAGATGCCATCGACCACCAGTACCCGAGGTGGTAGTGGGTGGTGCCCTACTAAAAAACCCTGATGGGCTTAGAGAGTGGTTTTGGGCCAACTGGGCCATGTTTGGGTGGAAAACCATAATTATGAGTATTGGGCCTTAGACTAATTGGGCCACCTGTGGGCCATTGGGATTGGATTGTGAATTAAGCCCAAACTATTCCAAGCCGTTTATCTAGTAGAGTAAAGGACTTAATGGACTAAGTCCTTAATGGGCTAATTGAGAAAATCCTAATATTTGAGAAATTATCAGGACACACACACAAGAATTATTTAATAAGTGAATATTAAATAATACTCATTGGCAGAAATTAATCTAAGCAATAATGGTCTTAATGGATTAAGTCCCTAGTGTGTTAAGTCCTTAATGAGTTAAGTAAGAAACACTTAACCGTAGTTATCATTTTATGTGAAACCCTAATTTTACTTGGGCTTTGTGTTGGGCAATCTAAGAACAAGCAAATGGACTAGAATAATTTATTGGGTTTTAGGGTAAGGTCCATATGAAGGATTGGGCCCAATTTGGAAAATTGGGCCATAGATCGGCCATAGTTTGGGCCTAGATGGTTGTGTGATATTGGGCCCTTAGAATGAGACATGTTGGACTGGACTGATCAATTGGGCCTTCAGGGAAGTCCATGTAGAGGCTAGGGCCCAATTTGGAAAATTGGGCCATATGTTGGGCTTTGATCTGTAACACCGTAAATTTCAAGACAAAATTTTCATTTAAAATAATCATTTTATTCTTAGAGGCTGGGGCCCAATTTACAAAACATAACTCCATTTTCACTTGCATAGAAAACCAGGATCCTCCAAAAATGACTCTTTCTCTGGTGTGTACAATCAAGCCGGTGCCGTCTCGTGATACTGAAAGAAACCTGAAAACATCACACAAAACACTGTAAGCACGAAGCATAGTGAGTTCCCCAAAATACCACATATAACACATATTAGCCACTCGAGGCTATAACTCTATGGGTCCGTGCACCCAAACTCTATGAACCCTCAGGTTCTAACTCTGGGAACCTTCCGGTTCCAACTCTATAACATGCACAACATAAATAACATAGAAATAATGCAGTACAACACATCACGTACATATAGCATACAAATACTCTAATCACATAACTCTGATTTACCTACTCAAGGTAAAGTATAGTGAGAAGACTCACCTGGCAAGCGGAAAGCAGATATCCCCCACACTTAAATCTCGAACTCGCCACCGCCTAACACGTAAGGCAAATACTCTCATGAATATAACTCTCGAGACTAGAATCAATCCTCTCATGTAACCCTCTTAAGGGTAAAAGACTATTTTACCCCTCTCTTGGCCCAAAGGCCACATCGCTAACCAAACCCTAAAAGTCAACGGCCAACCCTTGGTCAAAATCAAAGTCCTCAGTCTAAGTCAACCCCTGACTGACCCTACTCCCCGAGTCAACCCTGTGACTCATCGAGTTCCCATAATCAGAACTTCACTCAATCCGCGACCTAACTCGCTGAGTCACTCCGAGACTCGCCGAGTCCAACAACTCTGAGTCCACTCGCACACAACTCACCAAGTCATCCCTCGACTCACCGATTCTCGACTCAACCAGAGAATATCGGGACCCTTCGACATGACTCGCCGAGTCCAAGAACAGACTCGCCGAGTCTAAGGCTATCATCAACCTACTCACCGAGTTGTTCTTCCAACTCGCTGAGTCCCAGCTCATCTTCAAGCAACTCGTCGAGTACACCCATGTGACTCGCGGAGTACCACTGGTCTGAATCCATTCAGAAGCATTCCAGGTCATGCACCTGCTCCAAAACATAGATCTAGTCTCATACCACTCATCCATCACGTAAAGTGGCAAACTTTACGTGAATCCAAAGAGATCTAAGCCGTTTGCACATTGGGCTAGGGTTTGGGGCATGTAAGCTTCACTAAACACTCCAACACAGGGACTTTCATGCTCTCTGATTCTTCTCCCTTCCAGATCTGAGGTAGCAACCTCAGATCTAACCTCTAGACTTCCCATTTCATCCATAGACAAATTCTCACAAACCCCAAAATGAAGAAACAACATAACAACAGCTTAATAACGAGATATTACCTCTAAGTGATGCCCCAACTGCAATGTAATTCGAATCCAAGCAAAGCCCCTTGCTCCAAACCTTCAATCTCCCAAAATTCCTTCAACAATTACTTCTCCAAGCTCCAATCCACTCAACAGTGGTGCTTCTCCATGATTTAGGGTTTTTTGGGGCTGAAGGGGTGATAAAGAGGCTGGGAGGAAAACATAATGATCTTTATATTAGGCTCAACCCCGAGAATTAGGGTTTTCTCCACTCAGCGCCTACTCGCCGAGTCCATCTCACTGACTTGCTGAGTCGGCAACTTAACACGCGACCAAGTCGCGACTCTACTCGCCGAGTCCATCCATGGACTCGCCGAGTCACTCTTTCACAACTTACTCTTTTAGCCCCTTCAACTCTACTATTGATATTTCAGGATGTTACAATTCTCCCCCTCTTAAATTAGGCTTCGTCCTCGAAGCTTACATCAACTCAACTCCAGAAATACTCCCACAACGTGCCACCTGGCCTTAATCGGACCAGGTCTCACGAGGCATACCCATCAAAACTCGAACACACTTTCCCTTTCCATACGGTGTCCTGACCACTGTTTCGAACCTGGCACCGGATGTACCCTTTGATAACCACACTCAACGATCTGAGAATTACCCATGAAGCATCACTGCCCCAAATCTCAACAATCACTCGACCCATAAGGGTTAGAAGCCATGAACCATCGGATCCCCGATCTGAATCCCACTCTATCCAATCCGTGACGACGGAAAGACCCACTCTTCAATCCCATAGCAACTCCCATGAGTCCTCTTCCTGCAATCACACACCCATGCCGCACCAACCTTCGCACTCTCGGGTTAGGAAAACCCGTCACACTGATGACATCTCTAACATCCCCAGGAGAAAACACCACTACGCATACAACCCTTGATCAGAATCAAGCTGGGAGTCCCAGACTCCATCCCTGCATGCATCCTGAGACTCTTGGCTCTACACCCGCGGAATTCCTTCCGCATCCTCAGCAGACATCCCATCGTGATGTCATTCCATACCACTGTCACAGACATAGTGTTCGACCACCATACTCCAAATCATCCATTCTTACTACAACTTCCACTTCCGCAAATCAACACTTTCCCCAGCAAATGAGGGTCCGACACTTCCTCCCATACAACAGCACAAAGGGTGGCATACCAATGAACTAATGATGGCTGTTGAAATCGGATAACTCAACCAAGGATAAATACGTGCCGCAACTCCCTCCGAAATCTAATACACATGCCCGAAGCATGTCTTTGAGCGTCTGAATAGTTCGCTCGCTCTGAGGTGTCCTCAGACATCATCATGATAAGCTCTAGCTCATTTCTCGTATCCCTCTTCAAGACTAAGCAACAGGTCAGCTTTTGACTCCACAGCTGAGCCTCCAAAGGTCACCCATATCATGATCCAAATATCCCACTAACTTCCTCCCCGTGACCACTATCCCGGCCCCGTGACACTCAAGTCACGAAATTCTCTTTTCCTTATGCGAGAAAATACAATCCAAACGAGGATCATCTTGACTCTGATCTCTGGTTTCTGCTGCGCATATCCCTTGCGCATCTCACCACATTTCCTGACAAAGATGGGGACCCCAGTCTCTCCCCCGGTCCAACATCCAGGCTCCAAAAACTCAATACTAGGGCTACTCAAGCCCAAAACTCTTCCACATCATACACTAATCGGAGAACATTCCATCATCACACTCTCTTGCCATCTAGTGAGTACTACGGCTCCCTGTGGTATCACATCACCCTCTGACTAGTGTGTACTACGGCTCCCCGCAGTATCACAACACCCTCTGATTAGTGAGTACTATGGCTCCCCGCAGTATCACAACACCCTCTGACTAGTGAGTACTACGGCTCCTCGCAGTATCACAACACCCTCTGACTAGTGAGTACTTCGGCTCCCCGCAGTATCACAACACCCTCTGACTAGTGAGTACTACGGCTCTCCGCAGTATCACAACACCCTTTGACCCCACTAGCTCGTGCTCCGTAGACTATCATAGGCGGCTACCCATACTCGTCTCGAATATTCATCACAGACTCTGGAGGAAATCGTCATACAGATGCCCACCCTTACGAAGATCCACTCTCCCAAATAATCTCCCTGGATGCCCATACTCGAAGGGCTCTCACTAGATTCATAGAACTCAAGATTCGCGAGTAACTCCGAAATAAAGATATCAATACCCGGATAGCTCGGAACACCCCCACCAAACATCACGAGATCCTGCCACAACCACTGATCTCCTACCCCAAGCACCATATAGATGCAATAATACATTCCCTCTGAACCCCATAACTAGATCTTCATATTTCCCAAGTTGCAACTTCGGTGTATTCAATTTCTCAATTGTAATACGAAGAAACGCTAACACTACGAAATACGCTGATAATTCTCCGAAACCCCCCTTTTTTTTCCGCCGCTCAAAATCCAACAAGGATATGCATACCGACCAGGGAGTTGGCTGCCCAATCATTCTCTATCTACCTGCCCCAACACTGACCAATACCAGATTCCTGACCAATAAACACCTGTCGTGGAGACATTCATCCTTCTCAAACAAATACTTCCCGCATTAACTCACTTTGAACCCTTTCCTCGATCACCGACATCTCTGGTCTCATGATTTCTTACCGCATATCTCTATACTCCACTTATAACTGTTCTTGACAAATCTCTGCTTTCTTACATACGGCACCCGGTTCTCCCCCACTTAGGGTTCGAACCATCACCAAATAGCACACAACTAACCCATAACTATATTCTCCAGCAAAATCGCACCTGCCCCCGGAAAGTGCTTCACAATGCCCGATAATCCCCCTTAAGGAAACGAATCGACCTCATATACTCTGAACCTCTGGTGAACTCCTCAAGAACTTCTCGTCACGTCTGCCTCTAGTCAATCCAAATCTCATACCAATTTAGTACCAAACAACTCAACTGCTCAATAACATCCCTGACTCATAGACTGAACCATAAAATTATCGTACCCCTCACCTCAACTCATCAACCAACGCTCCAACACCGGGATCATCCCAAGAACAGGGACCCACTCCCAAATTCAACACCCCATGGATAGAAAACTCTCTGCACCGCTGAACTCGACTGAACTCCCCACTGATACCACTACAATACCTCCTACTATACTCAAATAGGTGTAGTGTGGTCCTCAACTATCTCAGTCCCAACTGACTATTTGCTCATGATAAATCACTGCCTCGCGGCACACATGCTACCTGATACTATGGTGGGAAATTATCATCAATGACGACCTGCAGGGTTTACCCCTAAACCCAAAACTAAAACATCATGCTTCTCATATTTTTCACACGAGCATAATCAGTACCTCCCAAATCATAGGAGGTGACATCTCCTTCATCGATTGATCGCTCAACTCAGATGGAAACTCTCCCTTCTCACTGACTCCTTACTAAAATACTCTGAGGGGCTCTCGATCTCCCTCTCAAGGGATGCCTCTTCGAACTTACTCATGACCGGATAACCGGAGAACCACAAACATCATTCACTACGAACCATGGTACTCATTCCATGACATCTCTTCTCAATATGCCCCGGTCTATGGTACCCTAACCATAACATCACTCCCCAATCCGCTCTGATGTATGGTACCCGGACCATAACATCACTCCTCAATCTGCTCTGATGTATGGTACCCGAACCATAACATCACTCTTCAATCTGCTCTGATGTATGGTACCTGAACCATAGCATCACTCCTCAATCCGCTCCGATGTATGGTACTCGAACCATAACATCACTCCTCAATCTGCTCTGATGTATGGTACCCGAACCATAACATCACTCTTCAATCTGCTCTGATGTATGGTACCCGAACCATAACATCACTCCTCAATCCGCTCCGATGTATGGTACTCGAACCATAACATCATTCCTCAATCTGCTCTGATCTATGGTACCCGAACCATAACATCACTCCTCAATCTGCTCTGATGCATGGTACCCGAACCATAACATCACTCCTCAATCTACTCTGATGTATGGTACCCGAACCATAACATCACTCCTCAATCCGCTCCGATGTATGGTACTCGAACCATAACATCACTCCTCAATATGCTCTGATGTATGGTACCCGAACCATAACATCACTCCTCAATCTGCTCCTTAGAACCTTCAGAATACTCCCTGTATCAAGTATGGGTCCTCTGGTTTTAGTAGTACTGGCCCATACTACCTGCCACATCTACCCATACTTTCCACATGGACCATCCCAGAGCTTCTAAGTAGCTGCTCGACCTGCTCTTTCACCAATCCCATCGCGCGTGCTCGCTCCCCAGCAAAATTCTCTATTCTACACGCACACTCATCTGGCTAGGGTTACTCCCTAGGCCCTTCCGTTGTCCTCCCACTTCTTCGCTATCAGCTGCTGAGGAGCTCCTAATGATGCCATCCATCTACCTCCTGAATATCTTCATATTCACTTGGTAGCTGACTCCCATCATCAAGAGTTCCACAAAGCACAAAGCAAGCAGCATTCGAGCATCGAAGAATATATAGGACTCCCTCTCTGTGATAACTCCACCTTCTCGGCTCATCCTTGAAAGTACCACCGAACTCTGTAACTCTACCCCTCATGGGTTCTAACTGGATACTCTCACTCATCACGTACTCAAAAGCATAACACATATAACAACGAGTCCTAGGCTAAGGCATCACAAATCAGGCCACTCTAATCCTAACATATGAAATACCTAGCCTGTCTCTAGCATGCAATAATATCTCATAAAGTGCATCATAAATATCTCATAACACAAAAGTAAAGGTATTTTGGGAAATCACCGTTCAGGCTCTAGCTGATTGTACACACTGCTCTTTCTTGCTTTCTCTTTGAACTCTTATTCACTTTTAGAAAATTATTTCCTAAAAAAAAACTTTTCTTACTTCCTCAGTTTGAGTCAAGATTTACCCGAAGGCGCATCCGAATCCCTCAAACCAAGGCTCTGATACCAACTTGTAACACCGTAAATTTCAAGACAAAACTTTCATTTAAAATAATCATTTTATTCTTAGAAACGCTTGTTTAAAATCTCATTCATAGTCGAATTACAAAACATAACTCCATTTTCAATTGCATAGAAAACCAGGATCCTCCAAAAATGACTCTTTCTCTAGTGTGTACAATCAAGCCGGTACCGTCTCGTGATACTGAAAGAAACCTGAAAACATCACACAAAACATTGTAAGCACGAAGCTTAGTGAGTTCCCCAAAATACCACACATAACACATATTAGCCACTCGAGGCTATAACTCTATGGGTCCGTGCACCTAAACTCTGTGAACCCTCAGGTTCTAACTCTGGGAACCTTCCGGTTCCAACTCTATAACATGCACAACATAAATCACATAGAAATAATGCAGTACAACACATCACGTACATATAGCATACAAATACTCTGATCACATAACTCTGATTACCTACTCAAGGTAAAGTATAGTGAGAATACTCACCTGGCAAGCAGAAAGCAGATATCCCCAAACTTAAATCTCGAACTCGCCACCGCCTAACACGTAAGGCAAATACTCTCATGAATATAACTCTCGAGACTAGAATCAATCCTCTCATGACACCCTTTTAAGGGTAAAAGACTATTTTATCCCTCTCATGGCCCAAAGGCCACATTGCTGACCAAACCCTAAAAGTCAACGACCAACCCTTGGTCAAAATCAAAGTCCTCAGTATAAGTCAACCCCTGAATGACCCTACTCGCCGAGTCAACCCTGTGACTCGTCGAGTTCCCATAATCAGAACTTCACTCAATCCGCGACCTAACTCGCCGAGTCACCCCGAGACTCGCCGAGTCCAATAACTCTGAGTCCACTTGCACACAACTCACCGAGTCATCCCTCAACTCACCGATTCTCGACTCAACCAAAGAATATCGGGAACCATCGACAAGACTCGCCGAGTCCAAGAATAGACTCGCCGAGTCTAAGGCTATCATCAACCTACTCGCCGAGTTGTTCTTCCAACTCGCCGAGTCCCAGCTCATCTTCAAGCAACTCGTCGAGTACACCCATGTGACTCGCGGAGTACCACCGGTTTGAATCCATTCAGAAGCATTCCAGGTTATGCAACTGGTCCAAAACATAGATCTAGTCTCCTACCACTCATCCATCACGTAAAGTGGCAAACTTTACGTGAATCCAAAGAGATCTAAGCCGTTTGCACATTGGGCTAGGGTTTGGGGCATGTAAGCTTCACTAAACACTCCAACACAGGGACTTTCATGCTCTCTGATTCTTCTCCCTTCCAGATCTGAGGTAGCAACCTCATATCTAACCTCTAGACTTCCCATTTCATCCATAGACAAATTCTCACAAACCCCAAAATGAAGAAACAACATAACAACAACTCAATAATGAGATATTACCTCTAAGTGATGCCCCAACTGCAATGTAATTCGAATCCAAGAAAAGCCCCTTGCTCCAAGCCTTCAATCTCCCAAAATTCCTTCAACAATTACTTCTCCAAGCTCCAATCCACTCAACAATGGTGTTTCTCCGTGATTTAGGGTTTTCTAGGGCTCAAGGGGTGATAAAGAGTCTGGGAGGAAAACATAATGATGTTTATATTAGGCTCAACCCCGAGAATTAGGGTTTTCTCCACTCAGCGCCTACTCGCCGAGTCCATCTCACTGACTCGCCAAGTCGGCAACTTCACACACGACCAATTCGCGAATCTACTCGCCGAGTCCATCCATGGACTCGTCGAGTCACTCTTTCACAACTTACTCTTTTAGCCCCTTCAACTCTACTCTTGATATTTCGGGATATTATATGATCCATAGTTGACTTTGGGCCAATGGATTGGGCCTTTGGCTTGGGAAAGCCAAGCTAGGGATAATGTAGTAATTATCCAAAGCATGTATTTATAGTTATGTGTTAGAACCCAATTATTAATTAGGTGTTATTTTGGTGTTGGCAGTTCTGGAATTTGTCATCCAGCAGCTAAGGTTGAGTCTGTGGGACTTTAGCAACGTGGGATTGTGTCTACGGGACTTCAGCAGTGTGAGGTGAGTTTCCTTCAAGTAGGAACGGGTCTACGGCCACAATGCCTACCCGTTTAGTTAGCAGTAGTTTTGGACTACAGTCCGATGCAGTAGTTCAGTATGCTTGGTGTTTTTGTGATACAAACATGGTATGAGTTATGTGTTCCAAACTATGGTCCGATGCAGTATGCATCATATGTGTTTATGTTATATGATATGATTATGTTACGCTATGTTCAGTTAGTTCCGGACCTTGGTCCGGTGTAGTAGTTAGGGTGCTTGATGTCTTTGTGATTCAAGCATGTTTTGTGTTATGTGATCTGGACTCTGTTCCGATGCAGTATGCAATATATGTGTTCATGCTAGTTGATATGTTATGCTATGTTATGATTCAGTCAGTTCTAGACTTCGGTTCGATGCAGTTAGTTCCGGACTTCGGTCCGATGCAGGGGACAAGGTCCCAGTTAGATCCGGACTTCGGTCCGATGCAGTTAGTTCCGGACTTCAGTCCGATGCAGTTTCCGGACTTCGGTCCGATGCAGAGGGTAAGGCCCTGGTTAGTTTCCGGACTGCGGTCCGATGCAGTTTCTGGACTTCGGTCCGATGCAGTGGGCAAGGCCCAATAATTGTTTATATGTTATTGTATGGTGTGTGGTAGTTTGGGGGAGCTCACTAGGCAGTGCACACACCATTTGTTCAACCTAGGATGTTTATACTCTGATATACTTGGCAGTTGTTATGATATTTTGAGATACATTGCTTATGATTTTTATATGAAGTTTATCGACTATGGTTTTTATTAGTAAATTAAACGAAATTTTCAGAGTGTGTGTTTTAGGGTGTTTCAAGTTGGTATTAGAGCCTTGGTTTGAGGGATTCGGGTGCACTCCCGAGTGTGTCTGAACTCAAACTAAGGAAATGGTATAAAGTTTTCAAAAGAAAAGAGTTTTAGAAAAGCAAAAAGAAATTTTAAAAGAAAAGAGTTTTAGAAACGCAAAAAGAATTTCTAGAAAGAGAAGAACTGTGAAGATAGAAAAAGGGTGTGGTCCATGCAATCAGCTGAGCTCAAGTAAGTACTCCCAAATTACCCATACAAGTTTATGTTATGATTATCAGTTTCAGTTTCAGTAGAACAACATGCTAGAATAGGACTATGGATCGAAGAGGATGCCTTATGTGCTTGCTTTATATGTTCCAGCTTTATGAGAATTGCATGCTAGTATTGAGTAGAGAGTAGTAAGATAGCCTGTTTAGGTTTTGCCTGATAGTATGAACTTAGCATTATATGCTAGTACAGTTTCTTTTCATGAGAATAGAATTGCTTGAGTGGTTTCCTGTGTCTGAATGATGCTTGCTTTGTGCTTTGTGGCACTCTAAGTGTGGGAGTTAGCCATTAGGTGAATACTTTACGTCACATGTGATCAGGGTTGAATAATCTCAGAGTGTTGGATTTGGCCCTATTGCGCAGCTCTTGTTTGAGTCTAACCATTGTAGGGACGAGTCTTTTACTCGAAGGATTATCCGAGCCTTGTCACATGTGATGGTATTCAACTAATGGCTAATTGGCATTACAAGGGGGCCTTTCAGCAACTGAGGACTGGTTTGGGTAGAGTCAGAGATTTCCCTAGGGCAAGCCTAGGATGAGAGTAGCAGAGATCAGTAGTAGTAGAAGTGACTTGGTGGAGTCGAGGCAGTACTTGAGGAAAGTATGGATAGATGTGGAAGGTAGTATGGGCCCGTACTAATGAAAGCAGAGGATCAGTACTCGAATCAAAGAAGGCTGAGATGAACCCAGGGAACTTGTAGTGTGTGAGATCCCTCGAGTTAGGATGAGCATTGTGATGATAGTGATGGTATATAGTACCTAGTATGGTGGCGCTACATGGTAGACCAGATGGTAACTTTGGCATCGACGAGGGATCATGCTTGGACTCTAGAGCCGGGCAGATTGATGATCAGATGAGGGAGTTCATTCCATATGAGAATTTCGTGCAATATCATTGACCAAACTCCTATGATCCTCAGTGTGATCAAGGAGAGCATTATAGAGATTTTTGATGAGAGGCCGATTGCATTCTGCACTGAGATAACAGTCATGATAGAGACCCGTACATTGATGTTTTGGGAATTAAGAGTTTGTGAGGCTTCAGATTGACATGGGGGTTAGGTACCCCATTGTTAGCAGCAGATGGTAGGCAGATGTTGCCAACACTTTTCGTACCATACGTTATCTCGAAAGGAGACAAGATCTGACATACTTCGTATCTCCTGAGGGATAGAGCACGAGATTGATAGGAAGAGGTTGGTAGTGAGTTGAGGGAGGACGTGGTTGATGCTATGTCATGGGATGAATTCCAGACCAGATTCTGGGCAGAGTGTGCCCAGGCGATTGAGGCGCATCAGTTGGCGCAAGAGTTGTTAGATCTCCACTAGGCCACTAAGACTGTGGCAGAGATCACTACCAAGTTTCGGGAAAGAGTTTATATTGGTACCACAGTATGTAGCAGATGAGGAAGTGAAGAAGGTAAGTTATCAGAATATATTGTAGAATGATAGCAGGGAGATCATGAGTATCTCAGGGTGCAAGACCTTGAATGATATGACTTCTAGAGCTCAAGAGCGGAATATTGACTTAGAGCACATTGTTAAGAGGGAAGTAGATCAGTTGCTTATAATGAAGGGTCTCGGGAGGAGACCATAGATTTCATATCAACTTCTGAGAGGCCAGCGGGGTCAGGATCGGTGCAGCACTTGCGAGAAACTGCACAAGGGATCCTTTTGTTCCAAGGGTTGAGTAAGTGTAACCCTGTGTTATCCTCGGTTCGTGTCTGAATTATATTTTCAAGAGATTTCATATGCCAATTGCATGTAGAGAAGCATTAGTGAATTGTGATAAAGCAATCCCTCAGATTATGGGATTGGGAAAGTACAACGTCATCTTGGTTTATTCCAAGACTGAGGAGCAGCACGAGAAGCACCTGCGGGGGGTGCTAAAGACTTTGAGGAGGGAGAGAATTTTCACAAGGTTCTCCAATTGTGAGTTCTGGTTGCACGGGGCGAAATTTCTTGGGCACCTTGTCAACCAGAAGGATATTCCAGTCGATCCGGCCAAGATAGAGGCCATGATGCAGTGGGAGATTCTGAGGTCTCCAATTGAGATTCGGAGCTTCTTGAGTCTAGCGGGTTATTATTGGAGATTTATTTAGATTTTTATAAGCTGTGTGATCTTTTGGATTAGCTGGTGTTGAACACTAGCAATGGTAAGCGTGGTTTCTAGCAGATTGGTCATGGGTGGTGAGAAAGATCAGGAATTCTTCCCGTTTTGTGTGCTGTAAGGCATTAGCTGAATCAAAGTAGGGGAGAATCGCCCAAGGATTTAGAAGCAGGATCAGTTTTGAGACTAAGATAAGTTTTGCATGCTTGTATGAAAGGAAGACAACCCATGTGGCTGTATGGTTCGAGGAGAGTGTGAGATGGAAGTTTGGAAAAAAAACTTGCCAAATATGATATCGCGTTTTCGGAATGTTTAATAGCAAGCTTTAGGGAATCCGGTTGGGGATCCCAGTCAGGACATGAGTTCAATTGAGTGCGGGTCAAGCGCATGTAAGATCTAGCATAGATAGTGTTAGAGTGTTGTAAGTCTGCGGGTGTAGTCGTAGCATTCACTAGCATCCAGATAGTGTTAAGAGTGTAGTAAGTCTGCGGGTGTAGCCGTAGCATTCACTAGCAGCCAGATAGTGTTAGAGTGTTGTAAGTCTGCGGGTGTAGCTGTAGCATTCACGAGCAGCCAGACAATGATAGAGTGTTGTGATTCTGCGGGTGTAGCCGTAGCATTCACTAGGATGGTAGATAGCGTGAGTACGCTGTTAGGATGCGAGAAGAACAATAGTACCCACCAGTTCGGGTGTAGGAGTGAGGATATGGAAATCCACGGATTGGATTTTGGAATTTCCCAGATGGATTAGACTTGGTTAAGCCAGTGATAAGACTGTAGAAGCGCCACTACAGAGAAGAGAGCAAGGAAGCAGTGGACTGCTTAAGGTTATTTATGACATAACGCTACCAGTGGTCATGTAACAATCATTTTTAGCCTGGGTTTTGGTGACATCAGGATTCGACGCATGGAACCAATCAGTTCAGTGTTTCGGGCAGTTCAATGTTCAGACAGTTCAGTGTTTCAGGCAGTTACAACTCTTGGGCAATGTTAGTAATTGTGCCCTAAGTTGCAAGTACAGACATGATAACTAGTTTATTGGGAAGTGACAAGTCACTCACAACAGAAACTGCTGAGCATTGGCCAAGTATAAGTGATCTACAGGGATAATTAGGTTTGTGAACATGTTTTGTAGTGGGAATTTTCTTGCTAGCAGAAGTTGAGTAGTCAGTTGAGAGATAAGTAGGCTGGTTTCATCGATAATAATTTGGTATGAGTGGTCTGTTAGGGAATCAGACCATCTCAAGGCAGAAAATATCAGACGTAATAGATGTGATCTTGTCTCGAGGGTTGGTTACAGTTACCCTAGAAAGGCTAGGATGTGCCTAGGATGGTGATCAGGTTACTAGAGTGGTTTGAAGTGAATGGAATGAAAAGGAATGATTTCAAGGACGAAATCTAATTTAAGTGGGGGAGAGTTGTAACACCCCATTTATAAAATAAATAAATAAAGGTATAGAAGCCCTAAAATGAATAATAATTGAGCGAGGCGTTAGTTTTGAGGAGTTAAAAGTCATAATTACATAAATTAGGGTGCGCTTGGTAATTAATGAATTTAAATTGAAAAGGTTTATTGGAGTTAGGGACTAAAAGTTTAAGTGTTGGATTCAAATTAAGAATAAATTGTGGAGGAGGGGCTGATTTGTAAGTTTTGAACTCCTTTGAAGAGGTTTTAATTGGCTGGGGGCTAAAGGGTAACATTTGGGATTAGATTTGAATGGATTTCATGGGAAGGGACCATAAATGGAATTATGGGAAAGTAATTAGTTTGGACTGGTATATAAGCCTCTTATCGTCCAAAACCCGAACCCTAGGGAGTGTATACCCAGCCGACAACTTCTCCACCCTCATGCCTTCTTCTAACCGTCACCATTGATACTCCATGCAATCGCTACCTCCCTATTCTCTTGAGCCTCTCCGATCAAGCAAGCCACCAGAGAACCTTTGTTGCCGGCGAGGTCATTCATCGATGTTGCCTCCGTTGCCGTCAAAGATAGCCACCGTGAAGCTTTGTGTTGACGTTAAAGACCCTAAAAGAAGCTATGGCGCCGCTGCCACCTCGTCATTCCTCCTTCTTCTTCGTCTTCTATCGCTATTCGCAGCCACATTCGGCTGTTAGCGGTACTGTTCTTATCGCTTTGGAGCTCATCACTCGACTGCCGCCACTGTTGCCGGTTGCTTGCGAGGCGGTTGCAGTCGTTAGAGATGTTGATGTCGCTGATAGTGTTGCTGATGCCATCACTGTGCACCACGGGAGGTGGTTTCGTCCAGATTTTTTGAAAGGCTTATTAGGGTATTGCTATTTGGCGGGGAACTGAAAGAAGCCGCCGCCACCACCGTGAGGTGGTGGCTGCCATTCGAAAATCCTTTGTTGACACCGCCTTGAGCCAACAGGTGGGTGGCTGGAGTATAGTATGAGATTTGTAGTATAAGTGGTTGTGTTTTGTCTAGCCGGAAAGTCGAGAATAGCCATTGCGGTGGTGGCTGCCGCCACAAGCCACCATCGCCCACCATGGTGTGGTTGTGTGTGTGTTAGTTAGTGTGTTAGTGTGTGTGTGGTTATGTATTGATCAAACATTGTAATTGTAATTAATTTGGATAATAATAAAAATAATAGAAACCACCACCGTAAGGTGGTGGCCGCCATCGTGAGATGCCATCGACCACCAGTACCCGAGGTGGTAGTGGGTGGTGCCTCGCTAGAAAACCCTAATGGGCTTAGAGATTGGTTTTGGGCCTATTGGGCCATGTTTGGGTGGAAAACCATAATTATAAGTATTGGGCCTTAGACTAATTGGGCTATCAGTGTGCCATTGGGATTGGATTGTGAATTAAGCCCAAACTATTCCAAGCCATTTATCTAGTAGAGTAAAGGACTTAATGGACTAAGTCCTTAATGGGCTAATTGAGAAAATCCTAATATTTGAGAAATTATCAGCACACACACACAAGAATTATTTAATAAGTGAATATTAAAGAATAATCATTGGCAAAAATTAATCTAAGCAATAATGGACTTAATGGATTAAGTCCCTAGTGTGTGAAGTCCTTAATGGGTTAAGTAACAAACACTTAACCCTAGTTATCATTTTATGTGAAACCCTAATTTCACTTGGGCTTTGTGTTGGGCAATCTAATAACAAGCAAATGGACTAGAATAATTTATTGGGCTTTAGAGTAAGGTCCATATGAAGGATTAGGCCCAATTTGGAAAATTGGGCCATAGATGGGCCATAGTTTGGGCCTAGCTGGTTGTGTGATATTGGGCCCTTAGAATGAGACATGTTGGACTGGACTGATCAATTGGGCCTTCAGGGAAGTCCATGTAGAGGCTGGGGCCCAATTTGGAAAATTGGGCCATATGTTGGGCTTTGATCCCTAGTTGACTTTGGGCCTATGGATTGGGCCTTTGGCTTGGGAAAGCCAAGCTAGGGATAATGTAGTAATTATCCAAAGCATGTATTTATAGTTATGTGTTAGAACCCAATTATTAATTAGGTGTTATTTTGGTGTTGACAGTTCGGGAATTTGTCATCCAGCAGCTAAGGTTGAGTCTGTGGGACTTTAGCAACGTGGGATTGTGTCTACGGGACTTCAGCAGTGTGAGGTGAGTTTCCTTCGAGTAGGAACGGGTCTACGGCCACAATGCCTACCCGTTTAGTTAGCAGTAGTTTTGGACTACAGTCCGATGCAGTAGTTCAGTATGCTTGGTGTTTTTGTGATACAAACATGGTATGAGTTATGTGTTCCAAACTATGGTCCGATGCAATATGCAGCATATGTGTTCATGTTATATGATATGATTATGTTACGCTATGTTCAGTTAGTTCCGGACCTTGGTCCGGTGTAGTAGTTAGGGTGCTTGATGTCTTTGTGATTCAAGCATGTTTTGTGTTATGTGTTCTGGACTCTGTTCCGATGCAGTATGCAATATATGTGTTCATGCTAGTTGATATGTTATGCTATGTTATGATTCAGTCAGTTCCGGACTTCGGTTCGATGCAGTTAGTTCCGGACTTCGATCCGATGCAGGGGACAAGGTCCCAGTTAGTTCCGGACTTCGGTCCGATGCAGTTAGTTCCGGACTTCAGTCCGATGCAGTTTCCGGACTTCGGTCCGATGCAGAGGGTAAGGCCCTGGTTACTTTCCGGACTGCGGTCCGATGCAGTTTCTGGACTTCGGTCCGATGCAGTGGGCAAGGCCCAATAATTGTTTCTATGTTATTGTATGGTATGTGGTAGTTTGGGGTAGCTCACTAGGCTTCGTGCTTACAGTTTCAGTTTTGGTTTCAGGTACTCAGTTTTCAAAAGAGGAGCTCGGGAAGATTGCAGTGCACACACCATTTGTTCAACCTGGGATGTTTATACTCTGATATACTTGAAAGTTGTTATGATATTTTGAGATACATTGCTTATGATTTTTATATGAAGTTTATCGACTATGGTTTTTATTAGTAAATTAAACGAAATTTTCAGAGTGTGTTTTTTGGGGGTGTTTGAGGTAAATCTAAAATATTGTAACTCTGTTAAAGGTTGCACTATTGTGTTTTGTCTGTAACGCCTTATGTTCAAATCAAGTGTGTTTACTTTCAAGTGTGTCCGATATTATCATACAACTCGAGTCAATTCGATTCGCACAATATCAGTTTAGTCCGCACATCTCCTTCTCCGAAAACGTCTTTCTAGCGGAGCCGTCATTCCAAAACACCGAAGTACTTATGCATGGAGTACCTCATGTTTCATAGCCTTCTCGAAGAAACCTCAGCAAACCTCCCCGAGGTACCACTCGTACAGTATGTCAAGTTCAATCCAAAGACCCGTACGGTTGATCTATCATTGAAGAATGTATACAAAGGGGTGGTATATAATCAAGGTTCTACATGTTTTGGAATTGATGATTTCAGTTTAACTCTTTTCCTCGTTGGGATGTGAGGTTAAATAGGAAGCATTTATTTGACTACCTTTTCAATCTTAATTATATACGACTCGTATACATGAGAATGCAATTGATGAACCATGTATGACTTCTAATATGAACTTCAGGACGAAGACTGCCCAAGATTACAAGTGCTCGCATCATCATTCGAACAAACTTAGAACCCAATACGACTCCTGTAAGCCGAATGACCTACAGTCACACACCAACGGAGATACAAGAACCGTCTGGACAACTTAACGGCTACAAAGCAATAGAATGAGAAGACCAAGCTCCTCACCTTTGAGAGCTCTAGTATTATTCTTCAAGAAGATAGACTTCAACGGTTGTGATCATACCAGCACTAATGCACCGGATCGCATCAGAACTCCACAGTTAAGCGTGCTTGAGCGAGAGAAGTACTAGAATGAGTAACACCTTGAGAAGTCCTCAACGTGCAGACCTCGACAGGACTTCCATTAGAAATCGCTACCTTCTGCCTCGCATAGATGAATTGGTTGACCAACCGCAAGGAATGATGTACCTTTCAAAAATGGACCTAAGATCCGAATATCACCAGTTACGAGTGTTAGTGAAGGGTGTCCCAAGGACAATCTTCCAAACTCGATACGGACACTACGAGTCCATACTGATACTCCTCGGATTGGACCAATACGCCCATACTATTCATGAACTTAATGAATAGGGTACGCCATCCTTACTTGGATCAGTTCGTTATTGTCCTTGTAAATGACTTACTTATTTACTCTCGTAGTAAGAAGGAAATCATAAAGAGCATCTACAACGAACCACAAAAACATTACGATCAGAGAAGCTTTACGCAAAGTTCTCTAAATACGAGTTTTAGAATTGAAGAGTCGAATTCCTAAGACACACTATTAGTGATGTGGGAATTCTTGAGGACCCTTCCAAAGATCAAAACCGTCAAGAATTTTCCAGCACTGAATACACTTATGGAATTCGCCAAATTCTAGGCCTTGCTGACCTACCATCGTAAGTTCATTCAGAACTGCTCACGAATTATGGAACCTCTTACGACTTTGACTCAGAAGGGAGTGGCCCTTGACTGAGAAGAGAAGCAAGAGGGAGAAACCTTGGAATCCCAAGTGAGAGAAAATCCTTTTGGAAGTCTCACTCTGGGAAGCATTGATACGCTTCGGAAAGCATGGAGAGCTAAATCCAAGAGATTTAGGACCTCCGAGATTCTTACCCGAATCGGCCCTGTAGCTCGCAAACCCAACCTACACCGAAAACTCAGTAACGTACATCTTACCTTCACATCTCTAACTTGAAAACGTACCTTTCCGTCAAGACTCTCGTAATCCCACTCGACGAGATCGAGATAACCGAGATCCTCGCCTTTTGGAAGAACTGTAGTAATCACAGACTGAGGATTCAGGCGATCAAGGCAAAACTGCATCCCATTAGTAAAGGTTCGTTGGGATACCAACAGAGGACCCTCAATCACTTGGGAGCACAAGAACCAATCGATTAGGAAGTAGCCCCACCTCCTTGCTCGATTATTCATGCCTACTTCCTTACCTAAATTCTAATTTCGAGATGAAATTCCCTCTAACACGGGGATGATGTGACAACCTGAAATTTTATATCCTGTACATTCAAACACTTCAAAGAAATTCAAGCTCATTTATGTTACCTTTTAGCGCCTTCGGTGTCCGTTTGAGCATTCTGAGCTTTAACCCTTCAACAGGTAAACATAGGACGTATATGATGGGTTTTGGTCATAAGACATCCTATGTGCTCATACAAACCCTAATGCTCGGATCTAGGTTTCTCTATTGTACATGCTTTGAATCCAAGACTATAAACCCTAATTCTAGCATATGGAAATCGATATTAACATATAATTAGGTTTAAGATGTGACTTTGATTGTTATGTAGCAATAACAATCCCAATTCCACCTTGAATTGACTTTGGAATGCTTAGAGTCACAAGTGTCACTCCTCTAATGGCTTACAAACACCAAGAGCAAATGGAGAAGGTATAAAGAGAGAGGAGAGAGGTAGGAATTCGTCCTTAGCACTTCTTGGGAAGGCTTAGACGAATTCATGAGCCTTAGGGGGTTTATATAGGTGTAAAGATTAGGGTTTTAGTCCTTATCCTTATCTAGTTGCTTGCCCACCAAGTAACCATAAGATAAGTCTTACAAACCCTTATCCTAGTCGAATTCTAAGGCATTATCTCCTTAAATTCGTTCACCATATATTTAAGATAATCCTTACCTTATTTTGTAACTACCACATAATTACAAATCAGCCCCTCTAGTTTAATTAATTACACTTGATCACAAAATTAATTCCTAATTCATTATTGACCAATATTAATTAAACAAATATGATTTCTTCTTTAATATATTATTCTTATAAGATATTAATAAATCATAATAACCTCTCTCTCTTTATTTATTTCTCCAATCAAGTTGCTTTGGTGAAGGCAACCCAAAAGGACCATGCACCATCGGGTCAAGTACATACCAAAATAGTTATGGACTTAGACACTAATCCAACAGTCTCCCACTTGAATAAGTCTACTAACTATTATGTGTATGACTTCAGATCCTGATCTGCAATCATAGCTCTCTAAATCCGCTGTCAACTCTGATCCTATCAGATACGTGTGTCCTTAGATAAGGGATCATATATTCCTCCATTCTAGATATCATACGAGATATGATTTCTAATCATTCTCTTTGTACTACTTCTCGATTTCTGATTTATGACGACAGACTAATTGAACAAATCAAATTAGCCCTAGCCCGGCCGAGCATTTACGTTTGTCGTCACTAAACCATCGAGGGGCCCAAAGATATCGCTTTTATCCTACCTTGGATAAAAGGAACGGATAAACTTTGATACAATGCTTGCTTGCACTTACTAACCAAATCACACACAACAATATGTTTTATAACACCAAGTTACTAGTGCATTTACATATTATCAATGTGCAACCGATTAGCAAGATACAACTCACACATCTTGGTTTCAAGAATATAAGATGTTATCGTCTCACCAATCACTCGTGATACAATTCATGGAGTGATCCAAGTGAGCGTGGGTTTAATCCAATGCTCAAATTCATATTCATAAGCACTCATGAATGCTGCATCAAACATTTGCTTATGTCTAATACTCTTTTAGACAATCCACACACCAATTCACGACAATCTTCATTCATATCTACTTCCAACATATGAATGACTATCGCCCGTTTAAATAATTCGATTATTCTTAATAAACTCAATTATTCTGGAAGTCAAAACATGCAAAGTGAAACACAAGAATAATACTAATCCCATATGGCCTCAAAACTTTGAGTATAAAAAAACTCCTTTTATTTATCACCATATCGATTACTCATTATTTGTCGTTTTGGGTAATCAACTTCTTACTTGAATGATTACACTTGTCCCATGCTCCTAGCATGCACACAATGTTTACCTATGGTTCTTACTTTTGTGGAATAGACAAATCGCACACATTTCCAATCATTCTCATTTCACAACTCCAAATCCATTTTCATAAGTGTAAGAATATCAAATTTTCTCTACTTATAGATTATGCTAGATTCTAACACTTTATGCAACGATCCTTTCATAATGTTACTGCACCAAAGTCACAAAGTCTATTGCCAATGATATTACAAAGTCCTCTAACGGAGATTGTTACAAGACAATTCCTTAGATATGATGTCTCTCACTCAAAGTACATTCCTTTGAACATCCTTTTGCATAAAATTTTCTAATCTAGTCATAAATTTTCAATATTCAATTCCCAATATGGACACGCTTCCATATTTTCCATTTGACAACTCATTCTTAATAGAATCTTGTCTAATCATAATAATGTCGATATGGTCCATTCAATACCATGCTTCCAACTACTCACAAGCAACCAATCCTCGTCGAACTTTGGATTGTCCTTTCATAGTTGTTTAATTATTTTAGTCAAAACCGATTCTAGTCCCTTTTCCTCTAAATGCGCTAGACATTTGGAAAATTTTAGAATGGTCAAACATTAAAGCATTTTCAATCGATCCTATACCCGAAGCGTATGGGACACGATGCACAATGTTTTATTTTCTATGTTCTCAAAATTCGAATTGTGAAAAGGAATTCTGTAATCATAATCGAAATTTTAAGAGCACACTATGTATCTTTGACTAAATTTATTAACATTTCTCAAACTAAGCCTTTAGATTTGAAATGAAGCATAATATTCAATCCCTTAATTATAGCAAAGCAACTTTACAATCCTTACGACTTTGCAAGGTATAACTCTTGTTTTCTATAATTAATATTGCCAACTTGCAATACGTGCCTAAATAATCATACAATCATAAAATTTATGCTCCCACTATCATGATGATTATATAAAAACATAACACTTATGCTCCCACTAGCTTTGACATGTATTCAGAAACAGCTTAACTTTCAGAAAAAACAATACTTACTGAATTTCTTAAGTTCATGTTTCTAATACTTAGCGCTTTGATTATCTTTTATCAATGCTTCTTGAACTTATACACCTTTTCCTTATATAGTTCATATGTGTGTCTAAACACTTAAGACTAATTGCCAAACCTCACAATTCAAATTATGGAAAGGGATACCGTAACCATGATCGAATTCGAGAATGCAATTTTACAATCACTATCTTCTTAAAATCTTTCTTAGTGAAAGCATTTCCTCACAATCATTTTCATGAAGGAGGATATCTTATGGCACTTAGATTTAAATGGTGTATTTGTTCCTATCCATGTGAGTTTGTTAAAACCAAAGTTTATGACAAATTCAAACTCATATGGACTGAACTTTCTTAACCTTTATTTCTTGCATTATGGTAGCAGAGCTGCCCACCACGTCTTCCAAGTAGTTAAGTAGCTTACCCTTTCCTATCAATGTACCTTTCATTGATTAAGGTGCTTTGCCTTTTATGCGTTCAAAATGAGAACTCAAAGAACTCACATGCATAATTAACTTAATTGGAATAACACAAAAACAAAATAATGTTAACACGATAGGTTGCAAAACTCAACTCGTGTGCTAGTGATGATCAATAAGGTTTATTTGATTTTTTCTTGAAACCTTTCCAGACCATTAAGACTCCCACTGACTCCTTGACATATAAGATTCTTTTGTCAATAAACATTTCTTGACAAACAAATATTCAAGAGTTAGTGTAGTTTTTATCAAAACACTTCATAAATTGGTCCTAGTCGGTCTTTGACTTATTCAAAACATCACAACTTTCCACATTTGATGAATGTTATAAACCTTTAATACTTTTCACTCATTGTCACAATCTTAACTTTAAGACTTGTTATTGGAACGAAGTATGATAGACTTCTTGATTTAACCATTTCTTCAATCCTTGATTCCTCTTCTTAAACATACAATTGTACTAAGACTCACTTAGAGGATCAATTGAGATATGGTTCTTAATCATTAAGACCTATCATAAAGCATAAAAGCTACTCTCCCTTCTTCTTAGAATGGAGAAACTTTTATTTTTCTGCCTACTTGATTCTTCTTATTCGTTCTACTATTGATCTAAACCCTTTAATCAATTCAGAATTACACTTAATCTTGTAAGTATAATCATATTTACTAAACCTTTAGTAAATCATGACGAATATCTTTATTACTCTTATGGTGGACTTGATCAACACACAACTTTGTGTGCTCGATCTCATAGTCCTTCACTTGACACTTTGTCAACGAATTAGTCTAATTTCCAAATATGAAATTTCTCATTCATCATGCAACCAAGTTGCGTGATTCCAAATTTCTATCCAATTGAAATTTGGGCGATGAGAAACTCTCCCTATTTGGTAAATTCTCGACATTTACATAAATAAGAATCATATCCATTCGTTGTAGAAATATGTAAACATCAATTTTCATAACGATTTCATTGCAAGGAAGTAAACAAATAAATAAATAAGTCAAACAAAATTTATTTTATTTATAAAAGCAGCGGAAAAACATTTGTCCTTACAATGCAAAATCTATTGAAAACTATGTAAAAGGAAAATTTCTAACAACTCTATCATAACTATCTAAGCTCAAAATCCAATCTTCAAGTCCATGCGATCGAGATCCATCTCTTGTGATTAGATTCATCTTTCTCTCTTATCAAGCTTCCTTTCTTTTCACCGATCCTGCAAAACATTCAAATGCAATTTTATCACATCATGTATCAATGAATAGGAACTTAACGAAGTTAGATAGTGGATTTTACCTGAAGCGTAGTCATACTCTTTGACTCTCCCATCTTTGGAATTTTCAGGCTCTTGGAGCAGACTTCTATCCAAGGCCCATTTTTCTTGGCAGCAAACGCAGGTCGCTTCTCTTAGAACATCCTCGGAAGCATAGTCGGTCGACTTTCCCAACAAATAAGCTCCATTGCTTCGCCAAATCATTTCTGATTCAGCAGCAATGAGCATGTAAGTTAGGTCAATGAGGTTGTCATCATGATCCATCATATAATACTTTCTTTTGAACTCATTATATGATTCAGGAAGCGACCGCAAAACCCAATTTACAGCCAACTCATTCGGGAATGACACACCGAACATTATCAACCTATCGATGTGTGATTTCATTCCTAGAACGTAGGAACACACGGATTTACCATCTTCATGTTTCATTTCCAATAGGGCCTTAGTGATATTGAACCTTTCAATTCATCGATGTTGTGGGTTAGGGAGAAAAATTGGTGGAGGTGGAGGAAGTGAAGCATGATTTCTTGTTCCTCGATCAAATTGTGGAATACCATCTTCATGTGGAATGCTTGTTCCACGGGATTTGGGAAGACCATGGTTGTCGAACTGTGACATCTACAAAACGGGAGAAACAAGTTCAAGTTATTTGATTGATTGATTGAGTCCTTAGTAAATCACCCAAATGAGATACTAAAGCTAGGACCCAACACAATACGCTACAACCTAGAAAAGGGATGCCGTAATCTAGTTGCAGAATATTTGAAGGTAAGTGAATGACAATTCACTAATTTCCACCATGCAAAACGAAAAAGAAATTTATGTTTTAAATCTATGAAAACTCCTAGATCCTTTGAGATTCATTGAACATTTCAATGGTATGTTTAAATCTCGATATGCCCCTCTCGTTTGTGACTGGGATGCCGAGGATCACAGAGCGGGTGTGAATAACCATGCAAACTTACATGGTGCCCTCACATGTTACAGTCACCTATTCGATGTGTCGGTAAACCACACACGCTCTACCGAACTATGACAAACATTGAGTCACCCTTTGCTACCTTTGCTTAGAACCATTTAGTGTACTGGTAAACCACACACGCTCCACTAACGTCTTTGGAAGGGCACAAAGTGTAACTTCATGGAATTGCATCAATTCTCTTTTGCCTAAAGTAACTAAGATTGGGAATTTGAAAAACATTTTGTTACTTTGTATTTCATTATACTTATAATGGAAGGTTTCATCCTATCCTACCATTCGGCTAACAACCCTCCACTAGTCAAGAGTGCGGTGGGTAAGAGTGGATACCCATTCAATCGCCATATTATAGACAATTTCCTTAAACACCCCTTATAGACCAGCTTCGTGAATGAGGTCTACTGACGGTAAGACTCACTTTTACTCATATATATATATATATATATATATATATATATATATATATATATATATATATATATATATATATATATATATATATATAATGTTAGACTTTTAATGCTATATATAGTATAGGGTGCATTTTACACTTTTAAAATATTAGGTGGTTAACTTCAACAATTACACTTTTAATTCAATTAAATGGTTAACCTAAACTTTTATGGATTTATTAAAACTATTTTAATTATACACCTTAATTAATTAATAAAACCATAAGGGTGTGAATTGAACTTTTCAAAACATTACTAGGGTTTTAGAATTTAACATTCCTAATTAACTTTTAATCAACATCTAAATTCGAAAACTCGAGGGAAAGTTTTGAAACATTTCAAAACATTAGGGTTTAGAATTTAAATATATATCACAATTAAACTATTAATCAAAATTTAAATTCCAAAACTTGAGGGCAAGTTTTGAAACCTTTTTCAAAACATTAGGGTTTTAACTATTTAAATTTCAAAACTTCAAAACTTTTGGGTTCAAATTTAAACTATAAAACCTAAAGGGGAAAATATGAAACTTTTCATAACAACAAGGATCAAATAAAAAATAATTCAAATTAACATTTAATCACATAATTATCCATATTTGAGTTATTTAATGCTTTCTTGCAAAACAATTTATCAATTTACTCAAAATAATTAATAAATTATCTTACAAGGAAACAATTATCTTATTAATTGATAAATATCTTCAATTAGATCAAAAATATAGTCAAATATATCATATAATCGGATTAATATTGATCTAACATGATAAGGTAACTATCCATATGCAAAAACAGCAAGAAATCCCGAGATAAGCACTATCTGACGAGTTGACTCGTCGAGTCAAGCCTGGACTCGTCGAGTCACCCTGGACTCGGCGAGTTTAGCTATGGACTCGGCGAGTCCAGCCTCTAGAACACCAAAAATTGAATTTTTCAGATATACAATGCATCAATACAATTGAAACCATCCTAGGCTCTGATACCACTGATGGGTTTTGGTCATAAGACATCCTATGTGCTCATACAAACCCTAATGCTCAGATCTAGGTTTCTCTATTGTACATGCTTTGAATCCAAGACTATAAACCCTAATTCTAGCATATGGAAATCGATATTAACATATAATTAGGTTTAAGATGTTACCTTGATTGTTATGTAGCAATAACAATCCCAATTCCACCTTGAATTGAATTTGGAATGCTTAGAGTCACAAGTGTCACTCCTCTAATGGCTTACAAACACCAAGAGCAAATGGAGAAGGTATAAAGAGAGAGGAGAGAGGTAGGAATTCGTCCTTAGGAATTCTTGGGAAGGCTTAGACGAATTCATGAGCCTTAGGGGGTTTATATAGGTGTAAAGATTAGGGTTTTAGTCCTTATCCTTATCTAGTTGCTTGCCCACCAAGTAACCATAAGATAAGTCTTAGAAACCCTTATCCTAGTCGAATTCTAAGGCATTATCTCCTTAAATTCGTTCACCCTATATTTAAGATAATCCTTACCTTATTTTGTAACTATCACATAATTACAAATCAACCCCTCTAGTTTAATTAATTACACTTGATCACAAAATTAATTCCTAATTAATTATTGACCAATATTAATTAAATAAATATGATTTCTCCTTTAATATATTATTCTTATAACATATTAATAAATCATAATAACGTCTCTCTCTCTCTCTCTCTCTCTCTCTGTCTCTCTCTTTATTTATTTCTCCAATCAAGTTGCTTTGGTGAAGGCAACCCAAAAGGACCATGCACCATCGGGTCAAGTACATACCAAAATAGTTATGGATTTAGACACTAATCCAACAGTATACTCCAGGGCATCTTGTGTATCTTAGAAGTTTCAAAACTCCAAGAGTTTAGAGTTTACAACCCAAATGATGTTCTTGGACCGTAAACTCCATGGAGTCTATATATGGCACTTAGCCATTTTTACTTCATTTCTTCCATTTCAACTAGAGAAAACCTGCTTTCTCTCCCAAGGATCTTCAAACTTTCATCCCAAATTGTAAGTACTTCTACTCTAGAGTGTATTAAAGCTTATTACATGTCAATATATCAAGGAAATCACCAAAGAATCACAAGAACAAGGTGTTTACAGCCTAATATCTTCTTAGGCCGCAAACCCTAAAAAGGGTGCCAAAGTGTGCCCTAGCTCCTTCCTTATGCTTAGGACTTAGCATGGAACCTCTCCTTGATGAGTGTAGCACCTGAAAAAACTAAAAACCCCGATGTTTATGAGTTTACGGTTTAGGAATCTCCTAAAACTGTAAATATCCCCAAAGAGTGTTTTGATGCCCTTAACACCTTAGTAAGCCTTGGATATTAGCATGGGACCTTAGAACATTGAGTTAGGGACTTCAATCTTCTATTTGGTACTTATTAACATGATTTTACGATTGTAAACTCACGGGGAAGTGGTCCCCAGGCCGTAAACACAAATTAAGGTCATTTTTGGACCTTAAACTCACTTAGCCTCTTGTTTAAACTTTGGAGCACTTAAACACATAAGTATTTATAGTTTTAAACCTCATTTGGTGACCTAATTGAGAGTTTATGGTCAGGAGTAAACTCCCCTAGACCATAAACTCCAACAAACATGGTCCATTGACCATAAACTCCTGTATAAGGCCTTGCACTCCTTTGTCGCAACCCAATGGCCTCTTAACACTTTGACCAAAGTGTTTTCCTCACATTAGGATGTTTATACATGTTTAATTAGTGTTATAATCACTAATTATATCTATAAAAATGTCTTCATATGTTATTAGGATCATTGTGTGTGCCTAAGTCTTCACTTGACACCAAACACTTGTCCAACACTTCCAGCCGATCCGCTCACTGCAGGTGAGTTCATACCCCTTAATTAACCTTTTAAATGTTTTTAAATGTTTATAAATGATTTATGGGTGGGGGGGGGGGAATACAAGTTGAATCGTGTTTAGTTATTATATCAATCACATGTGATTAATAATTAGCATGCAAATGGATTTACTATACGTTAACTGTTTTACAAAACAGATTTCTTCAAATGACTTTATGAATTGTTTTTACATGTTTAAAACTCTTTATCAAACTGTCATACATACTGTAAGTTTCCTTTCAAACTCTGTTACAAATGTGTTTTCAAACAAAGGTTTTCCTTATACTTAAATTGTTTGATCAAACAAAATTCTTTCAAATCGTTTTATAAACTGACATCAACTCATCCTTTCTTAGTATTAAACTTTTCAAAGGTTTTACAAAACTTCTTTTATGATTTTATATTGTAACATTCATGGCTAGATATGTATAGTTATATAAATAATGTTTAAAGGACTTAGGACGATTAGCTCGGTTTAGTTACTTTTCCTCGTTGTGATGTGGCCTTAAGGCATCAGTTGCTCGTCCAAATTTCGTCTAAATATAAATTATATATCATGTACACATATATAGGTATAAAAGGTTCCCCGAGTTAGTTCATTACCTTTGGGTAGCGGAGGTGTACCCCCCGGTTACACTTGTACGTCACTAGTAACTATAATAGTTGTAGTTAGGGGATACTATTTACCATTCCAAGTACAAGGAATCAAACAAGAGTCAGTTCATTCATGATTCTATACTAATACATTACATGTTACATGAATACGCATACATGAATACGTTTACATAGATACATTTACATAGATACACTTACATGAATACGTTTACATATATACGCTTACATGAATAAATTTATATAGATACGCTTACACGATTACACTTACAATACACAATAACAGAGCTAACATAACAAGGTGCTATAGCATGGAACAAGTTCAGTATCTAAGTATACCAATGAATCACTCTGCATTGTGATTATTATATTGGGTATACATGATCATGGTAATGTGGATGTTCACAGTTTGTAGAAATACAGGTTCGTGTTTGGTTCCAAGAATCTCCTTATAGAGAGCGTATAGTACGGGTTCTAGCAATCACATTATACCTTAACCCTCAATTAAGGAAAATCAGTACAAAGTAGTCACTTATTACAAATATTATAGTACATACACTTTGCATACGACAATTGCAAAAGGATTAAAAATCCGGGTAATATATTATTAATACCTTTAACATGTGCCACATTCACATAATCGATGAGGTAGAAAATAATATCAATAGGCGTACAGTCTAGTCTTGGTAGAAGGCTACTTTCAAAACAGTCTAGTCTTGGTAGAAAGCTACTTTCAAAACAGTTACATCTTGGTAGAAGGCTACTTTCAAAACAGTCTAGTCTTGGTGGATGGCTACTTTCAAAACAGATAGGTCTTGGTAGAAGACTACTTTTTATACTAATAGGAATCATAGGGATTTGCTAGGGTGTTCAAACGCTTTCAACTACTTTCAAATAGTTCATACTTATACAAACTTTTACCGAATGTTTACAAGTCTTTACTTTACAGTTTTACAAATCAAAGACACATTAATACTTATAAATTCACCAGCTTTATTGGTGATACTCTCTTTCAAAATAACTTGTATTCTCAAGTCACAAATAGACATGTACGACGACCAGGTTTTGTGAAGACTTGTAAATCAAGACTCCTCTTTTATTTTGATTATTCATTATGTTGTCTTATACTATAAAAGAACACACTTGTAATTAAAATTATACTATTAATGCAATGGATGATGTTGTTGCTTGTTTACTACTTTACATTGTTGTGATACATTACATGACGTCCTCCGCACCAGAACGTTTCCGCCGTTCTCGGTTTTGGGGTGTGACAGTAATGTATATGAAGCATAAACTATACCTATTGTAGTTTATCACAATTGTTTGTAATGTATATGAAACATAAACTATACCTATTATAGTTTATCCAAAATGTTTAAAATGTAAATGAAACATTTCCTGTGTAAGTTGAATGTATAGCAAAAATAATACTATGTTTATCGTGCCTTATCTTGTATTATTTGTAATGATAAAGGATTCTTAAAAATAAGTGAGTATTTTCTATTATATAATTATAAAAAAACAAAAAAACACATGTAAAATATAAGGTCATCAAAGATTTACACTTTGATTAACATGTTACAAAGTGTGATGAAAGTTGTAAGTTGTTAACTGGTTTGTAACATTTCTACACTGTTTTGGAAAAATCAAAACAAAATCATATGAAGTTGAAAACTCAATCCATAAACTCTAAGAGTTTAGAAAATGTGTCTAGTTTGTTCATAACTTTTATTATGATTTTTAGTGTCTCTAAGTTGTATGAAAATGTCCATATTCATAGACCGGTCAAATTTCATAGCTACAGTGATAGACAGTTTTGTAAAAATCACCATAAATTGTAGAAAAATCATATAAACATGTGCAAGTAGTCACTTTAAAGGTATAAACCCGAAATATTTGCACCTGATACAGTTTTTAAAACTAAAGAGTTTAAGATGTTCAAAACAGTTCGTGAATGAACATTAATTTTTCTGTTGAAAGCTGATGTTTGAGTTTACTTATATTGTTGGTGTTTTAACTTGTATTCTCCCCCTAAAACTTGAGGAAAATGTGAAAATGTAGGGGTATGAACTCACCATGAGTGATTTCTTAGGATGGATGATGAATAGAGAAGTTTCCATGTCAAGAACACTTGGGAGATGCTTGAAGATTTGAAGATGTAGCAACAATTATGATGATATTTTTTATGTAACCCATGATTTGAGTGAAGGGGTGTAAGATAATCAAGTGTAGGATGAAGTTACTTACGAAAATTGTAGGAGAGTGCTCAAGAACAACATTCAAATTTGAGTTTAGAGATAGAAAGTGAGAGAGAGAAATGGGTTTGACTCTTGGTGAAAGTGTAAAGAATGTAGGAGGAGAAGTAAAGATTTCCAGCCTTCATCACCCTCATATGCTGAAGAAAGAGGATGAAAGGAAAAATAATTGACTAAGTAGTTATGAATAGTGACTGGGTATGGCCATGGAGTGGGTGTGGAGGATTGCTTGTGTCATAACTTAAAGGTAAAGTCAACACTCCACATCAATATCTTACCCACTAGATTTTATTCTTAGATAAAGATTTCCCCAAAAATGAGTTAAAATTATGGATATTTAGGGTCTTATATGTCAAAATATGAGTTTAGGTGAAAATCCCACGTCAAAATCATGAAAAACGGGCTTAAAACGCGAAAGTGGTTGAAAACCGGGAAAACCAAGCGAAACTGCAAAATTCTGAGTTTAGGACCGAAGTTCGGTCCTAACATGCTTAGAAGCGAAGGTGGGTTTCGGCCGGAGGATCTCGCAGGTGAGAAAGGAAATGAGCAAAGGCAAGAGTGGGAAAAGAAGCGAAGGCGAGGCTTGGTTCGGTCTGCGAGGTTCTGTCTTGTCTGAAGTTTCTGCCTTATGCAGTTTTCGGTTCTCTGGTCTTCGACTTTGGTCCTATTAATTTCGTTTCTTCATAGTTTTAGTTCTAATAGGGACTTCGGTCCTATAAGGCTATTTTCCAAGGAATCTTCCTGTTTCGAGCGGTTTTTCACTGAGTTAAGTGTCAAGATGACCCGAATGATTATAAAAAGTTAAAAGAGATTTTGCAAGAGATTTGGGAGGGACTATGTTTTTGACCTTTTTGAGTGTTTGGCTTCAAAATGCAAGGTTCACAAACCCTATTAAGCCTTGTTATGAGTGTTATCCTCCCCCGAGGGGTGTGAGATAACGCTCTATCAAGTAGTTCCATCACTTACCCTGATTAGGGTTTACATTTTCTAAACACGTGAAGACTCAAAGTGATACTTTGCATAAAGATAGCGTGTTGTACTTTTGTAAACACGATGTAAACCCTAATATACAAGGGTTGATTGAGTTGGCCGGTTTGACTTGTTGACTTTATTTGACTTTGACTTGACCAGAAATTGATGGTTGTCACATCATCCCCCCGTTAGAAGGAATTTTGTCCCAAAATTAGCACTTTGACAGGGACTTCGAGGGTTGGGGAAAGATGCAAGTATATTTGTTCCATCTGGTCTTCGCATTCATAGATGAACCCGGGTCCTCGTTTTACGTCCCAATGGACCTTCACAACAAGGATGCAACTTGATTTCTATCAGTTTTTCCACAAAGTGGAAACTTTCGTCGAACAAATTCTTCCTTCGTTTAACACATGGAATGTAGGGTGTACATTTTTGAGTTCTTGAAGTATTTGAAGTTTGTGATGCTACCGGGCCCACCCTATCGAGGATTCTGATGGCCCGATATACCTTGAATTCAATTTCCTACATTTTCCGAAATGTATCAAACCTTTCCAGGGCGAGACTTATGATAATAATTGATCTTCGACCTGGAATTTCAAAGGTTTTTGTTGGTTGTTCGTATAACTCTTTTGTCTATCTCTGGAAGTATTTAATTGCCCTCGGATGTGGTCAATCTTCTATGTAGTTTCTCTTATGATTCCCGGGCCAGGGATGTGTCTCTAAGCTAATCACATGACACCCACTTCGACCTAGCATAGAGGGGATTCTTTACTTGCGGATGTAAGGAGCTTCAAATGGAGCGTCCTAAATGTTAGAGTTATAGTTGTTGTTTTATGAAAATTCAAGGAACGATAAGTGGGTATCCCACTCTTTTACCGAAGTCACCACACAAGTTCTTAGCAGGTCTCTAAGGTTTGAACAACGTTTTTTGGTTTGTAGGTAATAGGCCGCACTCCTATCGGCCTAGTCCCCATAAGGGCTACTAGAATCGCGAAATGAATTTAATATCTTTGTCAGAGATATTGGATATTGGCACACCATGTAGTCGTATGTCCCTTTGGTTTACGTTCATGTCAAATTCTCCATTTTGTCGGTTTCTTTGTTTGGTAGGAAGTGCGCGGTAACTTGGTTATGAAGTCCATGGTTAATTGCTCAACTTCCTTTCGGGTATCCCAGATTTGTTGTAGGAAACTCGAAAACTCCTGTCGTTCTACCTTGACCTTAGCACAAGTCGAGCACTTGCCCACATACGTATCGATGTCAGCTTTTCCATTCGGCCGTCGTTATCATCCTTTGAGGTCTAGATACCTCTCGTCCGAGCCTGGATGAGCGAAGTAGCGAGTTCTCGTGTGCTTCGTTTGTGATGGTGTCTCCGAATCTAACAACCTCGACGTCCAAATCCGGTTCATGGAATAATGTGCCCTACTACTCTTGCCTTCTAGGTTCTTATGATCGGTGGAGATTGTACATTTTTGTGTCGTAGATGTAGTGCCTCTAGGTCCCTAGGGTGACTACTACTACTCGCAATCCTAGGTTATGAGTGACCTAATCAGCCCTGTGTGTCCTTAACCGTCCTGTGGCATAGATGATGACCTTTTCTCGTTGTATTAACATGCATCCCAAGCCCTGGTTTAATGCGTCACTGCAGGCCGCAAAGTCTTTGATTCCTTCTGGTAGTGATAAAATCGGAGCTTTACACATGGTCTATGTTAGTTTCTAGAACGCGGTTTTTGGCTTCTTCCTTTAAGTAAAATTTTGGTCCCGATTGTCGCTCCAGCGATTTTCACCATTGCGTCAGCTGCTTAGATTGATAAGGAGGGTATGAGTTTGGTTTGCATGACTTGGTTATTAGAACTTCTAATATATTAATATGTCACAAATGTCCTCTTCTCACAAACTATTATCCAAATGTTCCGATGCCATGCAACCCAAATGGACCATGCCGAGTCGGGTCAAGTACATACCAAATATAGTTATGGACTTAGACACTAATCCAAGAGTCTCCAACTTGGATAAGTATAAAAAATATTATTGAGTATGACTTCAAAAACTAACTGGCAATTATACCTCTTAAAATTCATTATTAAACTCTTACCTTGTCGATGAACTCTGACCTTTGTCAATGACTTGTCCATTAGATAAGCGATCATATATTCATCCATTCTAGATATCATATGAACTGATACATGGATTATAAATCATTCTCTCTGTCCATTTGTTGTTTCCCGATTTCCGATTCATGATGATTGACTAATTGAACAGATCAAATTAGTCCTGGCTTGGCCAAGCAGTCACATGTATCATCATTAAATCATCGAGGGGCCTACAGGTATGGCATTTATCCCGAAGGTAAAAGGAATGGATAAACTCTGATTCATATGGCTTGTTCTACAACTTGTTGAATCATACACAAAGGCACGTTTTATAACATCGAGTTACCAATGTGGTTTCATGCAATCAATGTATAACCAACTCATAGTGACAACTGATATCTCTAGGTTTGAAGAATATAAAATATTATTGTCTCATGATCACTCATGATAAAATCCATTAAGTGATTCTAATGCACATGGGTTGAATCCAATACTCAGAACTTATGAGCACTCATGAGAGTTGTAGCACCACTTTGCCCAACATCTTAGACCTCTACAAGCCAACCCATGAAAGTTTTGATTCATATCTACTTCCAACATATGACTGACTGTGGATGGTTTGAATAACTTAGTCATTCAAGAAGAACGACCTAGTTGTTCTGGAAGTCAAAACATGCAAAATGAAACAAAAGAATAATCGAAACCAATATGGTCTCAGAACTTATGAATATAAATAAAACATCTTTTATTTATCACCATATTGATTACCCATCATTCATTGCATACTGTTTCAAACTATCAACGTTATTCGTTGTATACTGTTGCAGCTATCAGCTTTATTCTTGAATTTAAAACAATAGTTGTCCCATGCTCCAAGCATGTACACTATGTTTTCTAAACACTAGTCATGCCATACACCAAGTATGCACACTATGTTTGTCTATGATCTTTACTTTGTGAAATAGATCGATTGAACATAATTCCAATGATTTTCATTTCAAAGTTCCAAATCCTCACTACAAATGCAAGAATTCCAAATTCATGTCATTTACCAAAATATTGTTAGATTCTAAACTTATATGTATTGATCCTCTTGTAATGATTATGCACAAAGTCACAAAGACTTGTCAACAGACATTATAGAGTATTCCAATTGAGATCAATTCCATGGAAACATCCTTCTTGCGTTAAATTTTCTAATCTTACACAAATTGAATAGCTTCCACCTATGGAAACATTTTCATATTCCCATTTTGACTATCACTTCTGAAAATGAGTTTCCTCTTTTCAGAATATGTCAATATGGTCCTTCCAAAATTAACACTATACTTCCAATAGTCCTTGAGCAACCAATCTTTGGTCAACCTTAGATTGTCCTCGACAATTGCTTAATCCTTTTAGTCATATCCAATTCTTGACCTTTTCCCTTCTTAATGCCCCATGCATTTGGAAAATTTTAGAAAGGATGAATATTAGGGTTGCATGTACACTTAGGAGTGTTAGAATGCTCAAAACACAACAGTGGTATCAGAGCCATGGGTTGTTTTTGGTTATATTGATGCAAATTTTTTATTTTCAAAGTTGAAAAAAAAGGAAAAAAACATGATGTTTGTCAAATTTAAAGACAATTACTTGTTTTTGTGAAAAACTAATTATTTGTAAAATTTGAATTATTTGCTATATGAGTTGAATTAGGTCAAATTTAGTAAAAGATAAAATGATAGGATTATTTTGTTAGTTTTATAAGTTTGATTTAAAGAGTGTTTGTTTTTTAAACCTCCATAAGTTAGGAAAATGAAAAGGTTTTAAAAAAAAATTGTTTCAAAGTTTTTTATGGAGTTACAAAATTTGGTATTAATGTTTTAAAGAATTCCATAACTTATTCTTATGTTATGAAACATGAAAAGTTTTATCATAAAACAAGCATTTAACTCCATAAGTTATGGATTACCAAAAGTTTTATGTTTCCTTGATTTATGAGTTAGTTTAGATTAATGAAAAAATGGTGTTTTAGTTGTTTTCAATCCTAATTAATTTAGAGGTAGTTCATAAAATGTGTTTTTGTAACTTGTACTCAAGTTACATAAAAGGTCACATTTATGAATCTTAAAACTCATAAAAGTGTCATAGGTTACATAAAAAAATGAAGAGTCTTTTTTATTAAATAGAATTATGAGTCCATAACTTGTCCTCAAGTTATGGATGTTTAAAAGTCACTTCTTTAAAAGTGTTATTAAAGAATAAGAGGTTACATAAAAAAATGAAGAATCTTCATTTTAATGAACCATTAAACTCATATGTTATGAAATGAATTTTTTTGAATAGTTTTAAAAACTTGCCCTCAAGTTTTGAAATTTGTAAAGTTTTCCCATGAATACTTTAATTGCAAGTTAAACCCTTTAAAAGTTAAAGTTCAAACCTTATACTCTATAATATTTTAAGTTAATAATAATAATAATAATAATAATAATAATAATAATAATATATATATATATATATATATATATATATATATATATATATATATATATATATATATATATATATATATATATATATAAGATCAAGTCGTCTCACCATTAGTAGGCCTCATTCATGAAGCCGGTCTATAAGGGGGGTATAAGGTTACTGCCTATAAAATGGCAGTTTAATGGGTGTCCACTCTCACCCACCACTTCCTTGACTGGTGGATGATCGTTTGCCTAACGGGTAGGATAAGGACTATAATTCTCCCTTCATTAATAGTATTAATGATAAATATAAAGTAACAAAATGTTTTTTTATAATTCCTAATCCATGAAATTACACTTTGCACTTTGTTTAAGTCGGTTAGTGGAGCGTGTGTGGTTAACCGACACACTAACTCGTATTTAACAAGATAGGCAAAGGGTAACATAATGTTTTTCATAGTATCGATGGAGCGTGTGTGGTTAACCAACACATCGATTAATGGGTAAACACTTAAGAGTACTAAGTAATTTTCATGGTTACTTCACACCTGGTTTTGTGATCATCAACATCCCAATCACAAAACCTGAAGGGAACACTCGAGATTGAAACATGCCATTGAACAGTTCAGTGAATCTCAAAAGATCGAGGAGTTTCAAATCCAATTAAAAACCTAATAAATTATTTCGTTTTTTCATGGTGGAAATTGGTGAATCGTAATTCACCTACCTTCAAATATTCTGTAGCTTGGATTACGACATCCCTCTTCCAAGTTATAAAATATTGTGTTGGGTCCTAGCTTTAATGTTTCATATTGGGTGTTATATTTAGGAATTTAAGTTAACTATCTTGAATATCTCCCAAAAGATGTTTAATTCAGACATCTATGATCTTCCCAAATCTCTTGGAACTTCACTTCCTCCATCTCCTTCAATTATTCTCCCTAACCCACAAGTTCAAGGTCACTCAAGCCTTATTGGCAAGCAAAGTCTATGTGTGCTCACATCTTGGAGATAAAGTCACATATTGACAAGCCGAGACAGTTGGGTGTCAAGTCTTGAGAAAGTTGGATGTTCAATCACTTTCTATGTCACATAATGAGTTCCTTTAGGACTACTATGGAACAGACTATGAGATGACCCTTAATGATCTTATCTATTTGCTTGGTGCTTCTAAATCAGAAATGATTAGGAGGAATAGTAAAGAAAATTTGATTAGAAGATCAACTTCCCAAACTTCCATGGACATTGACAATGGTACATGGTAAAGGGAATTGGTTACGAAGCTGCCAAATTTACCTGAAAGATCTTCAAGCAAAGTCCACTATCAAACTCTATTAAGTTTCTATTTTGAGATTCTTATTACTTGATCTGATTGGGTCACATATTGATGTTTTAATAATCAAAGAAAAAGTGAAGAAGGAAGTATTTGCTGATTCTGATTGTGATGATGGATTTCGATCGCGTGGTTCGGTGATCAGAATTTTTAGATGTTTCTTAGGAGTTATGTAATATTGATTAGGAATAGATAACAACAAGTTTTTCATATGCTTTTGCATTGTAACGATAAGTTTTCCACAAATTTTTAAAATAAAATTTTTGGTTTTATTTTTTCTAAGTATCATTACAATGGCTGTAACAACCGAAAATCCAGCAAATTTAAATTTTTCAAAAACAACCCGATTACATTAAATCGTTTACAAAAAGGTTTTCATTACAAATCATTTAAAGTATTCCCAGAATCACATTGCTACAAAAATCATGAGGAGCGGTACGATCACGCCTTCTCCTTGCCACAGCTCCCTGAAGAACCTGAAAAACATTAAACCACAACTGTAAGCCCGAAAGCTTAGTGAGATACCCCCAAAATACCAACCTCATATACCATACACATATCGCACTATCTCATAACGAATCACAGAACAGTCATGCATAACGGGTCTACTGCGGGACTGGTCCGCCATGACGGGCCTTCAGTCCACCTGGTCCACCCTCCGAGTCCAATCAAGTACCTCAAGTCTACAGTGTGGTTGGTCCGCCCGCACAGGGCCTTCAACTCACCTGGTCCACTCTCTGAGTCTATAGTATGACTGGTCTGCCCGCATCGGGCCTTCAGTCGGCCTGGTCCACTCTCCGAGCCTCGGCACGTCTGGTTCGCCCGCGTGGGGCCTACAACATATCCGGACCGCTCGCTGGGCCTTCGGAACAACCGGTTCGCCCTGAGTATCTTGGCCTACAGCACAAAGCAGGACCGCCTCAACCCATCTCCAGTCCAAACAACCATGTACACATAAACATATAATCAAATAACAGTTCACATTCAAACAAGCCGATCTAGCAGGTCACATAGCATAACATACTCTAAGCAGGATACCGACCTAACAGGTCATTAGCATAGCATCTCCCTATCTCTCATATACCATCCTAACTCTCAGGATGCAAACATATCACAACAACAAAATAACAACAACTACCCGGATCTCAATCCGATAAGCGCCGGCCTCGGTGCCTTAGACCCTATTGATATAGTGAGGATAACTCACCTCGAAACTGCCGGCTGAAAGGATAAGATCCCGCTGCTCCAACTCTGACACGAACTCCTCCACTGAACACCAAAATATTCAATTCAATAAATACCCTTAATTACCAAAATACCCCTGGAAGACAACTGGTCAACCTTGGACAAAGTCAAAGTCAACCCCAGATTGACCCTACTCGCCGAGTCAACCCGATGACTCGCTGAGTCCCTATGCTCAGAACTTCCCTTAATTAGTGACCCAACGCGCCGAGTCACCCCAAGACTTGCCGTGTCCAACAACTCTGAGTCCACTCGCACCCAACTCACCGATTCTCGACTCAACCAGAAATTATTGGGACTCTTCGACAAGACTCGCCGAGTCCAAGAACAGACTCGCCGAGTCTGAGGCTATCTTCAACCTACTCGCCGAGTTGTTCTTCCAACTCGCCGAGTTCCAGGCCATTTTCAAGCAACTCGTCAAGTCCACCCATGTGACTCGCCGAGTATCACCGGTCTGAATCAATTCAGAAGCACTCCAGGCCATGCAATTGATCCAAAACATAGATCCAACCTCCTACAATCCATCCATCACGTAAAGTGGCAAACTTTACGTGAATCCAAAGAGATCTAGGCCTTATTCACCTTAGAACTAAGGTTTGGGACATGATAGATCCATTAACAACACAAGAACAGGGGCTTTAATGCTCTTAAGATCTTCTCCACTCCAGATCAGAGGTAGCAACCTCAGATCTATCCTTCAAACTCAAGATGTCACACAACTAAGCTTCCCACACAACCCCAAAATGAGAATCTAGGAGAACACAGCCCAAGAACAAAATATTACCTCCAAAGAATGCCCCAACAGCAATGAAACTCGAATCCAAGCAAAGCCCTTTGATCCAAGCCTCTTCTCCTTCAAGATTTCTTCAAGAAACACCTTTCCAAGCTCCAATTTGCTCAACAATGGGGTTCCTCCACGAAATTAGGGTTTCTGGGACTCAAGGGGGATCAAGGAGGCTGTGGAGGAAACATAATGATCTTTATATAGGGCTCATTCCCCGGATTTAGGGTTTTCTTCACCCAGCACCTACTCGCCGAGTCCATCTTTGGACTCGCCAAGTAGGTCACTTGACACACGACCAAAGTCTCGACTCTACTCGCAGAGTCCATCCATGGACTCGCCGAGTCGCCCTTCAAGATTTACACTTTTAGCCCCTTCAACTCTACTCTTGCTATTCCGGGATGTTACAATTCTCCCCCACTTAAATTAGGCTTCGTCCTCGAAGTTAACCGCAACTCAACTCCAAAATAATCCCACGACGCGCCACCTGGATTAAACCGGACCAGGTCCCTCAAGGCATACCCCACGAAACTCAACTTACTCTCTCTTTCCTTACGGTGTCCTAACCACCGTCTCAAACCGGGCACCGGCTATACCCTCCGATAGTCGCACTCACAACCGAGAATTACCCATGATGCCTTACTGCTCCAATTCTCATCATTCACTTGACTCATATGGCTAGAAAATCATGAACCATCGGATCCCCTATCCGAATCCCACTCTATCCATTCCATGACGATAGAAAGACCCATTCTTCAATCCCGGAGCAACTCCCACGAGTTCTCCTCTTGCAATCACACACACATGATGAACTAGCTCTAGCACCCTCAGGTTTGGAAAACCCCGATACACTGATGATATCCCCAAACATCCCTTTAGGATGAACCACTAATACATACCCAAAACCCTGATCAGAATCTCACTGAGAGTCCAAGACTCTCTCCCTGCATCCCTTCCGACCCCCCCCCCCTTTGGCTCAACGCCTGCGGAATTCCCTCCGCACCCTGAGCAGACATCTCAAGTCGGATGAGCTTTTATTCCACTGCTGCAAACACGCTACTCAAAAACCACCTTCGGACCACTCCAATCATAACTCTACACTGCCGCTTTCACTTCCGTGAATTCGCACTCCCTTTTAGAATTTCATTCCTCCCTCTTTCCTTACCAAGGAAACCACTCGCCCGCCCTGTCACCATGACAGGTACTATGGTGCTCACCCCACGCTACACTACTTCTTTAAAGCGCACCCGATATCCATTCGACACAACTACTCTGACTCTCATTGCAAGGACTCTTAAGCCCATGCACTATCTTCACTGGTCAAGATCACTACCCGGGGCCAGACCTTCCAATGCAATCACACGACAACATACGCAATCCATAACCTCGAACCAATCCAACAGTACTCGCAGAGTCTTCAGCATGACTAGACCGCCTCACCAGGCCTTCAGCCAATCTGGACCACTCTCAGAACCTTCAGCCAATCTAGACTGCTCCCAGTGCCTTCAGTCTGGCTGGACCGTCCTTCAAGCCTTCAGCCTGACTGGTACGCCTACCGGCCTTTAGTCTATCTGGACCGCTCAACTAGAATTCATCATTTCGAGCTATCTCTTCGGGGAGTCCTCCCGTGCATACCGTTCTAGCCCTCTAGGGGTTCCAAACTCTAACTCCATCATACATACTCGATCCCGGCCTGCTCCCAGGCCTTCCACAATCAAATGCCCTAGGTCTGTATTCCGCCCCGCACGCCTGCTACTCACCCATACTAGCCTGCTCTCGGCTGATCGAAATGTCGCTGAATTTCCAAGCAGCTAACCAGCCTCTCAAGCCTAATGACCATCCGGAGAATTTCCAATTCTCCCCCACTTAAGACACTGACAATTAACCATCGGTCGCCATCACCGATCTCCCAAAACAACAATGCAGAGAAAAACAACACTTACATGCACTTAGTCCCTCACCAGCGCTAACAACATTCATAAAAACATATTTCCACACTGAACAACCCGCTTGAAAGGAACTCAATCATTAACTATCCATTCCTCAGACTGCAGAAGCTACCTGGCCTTCAAACCAACGCCGCATCTACCACTAATCCTCACAAAGATAATCAACGATAGCTCTAAGCACTGATCCTTAACCATATCGATCCTTCAAGGAACAAAGGATACCAAAACGAAATCTCGAACACAACTCGCCCAACCCTCACGGAACAATGGATACCACACGAAAACCCGAAACGCAAACCCATAACCATCCAACGAGACTAGTAGATAAACGATAATCCCACAATAATCATAAATAATCAAGACACAGGAAAGAAACATACCCGCAACAACGAACCAAAAAGCACGACCCTAAGCCCTTGGGGGCTCCGCTCCATCCTGACCTCCACCTGTGATCCTCAACGTGGCCGGTGCTGGAGCCCGCACCGGCCTTGCAGCAAGCTGTGGACAGTTGACCCTCAAGTGTCCAACCTGATGACAATGATAACATACCCTCAAATCCCGAACCGACACCGTCTGCCGACAATCCCTCGCATAGTGTCCCTCCTTTCCGCACTTGCGGCATGTACCACCAGACCGACAAACTCCGGCATGACACCTTCCACACTTTCCACAGACGTGGCTACCCTGATCTTGCATCCTGGAATGAACGGTCTTAGACCGTTTCGTCGCTGGCTGCGACTGAACCGGAGCTTGCCTCAGCTCACGCATCCGCAAATCAATCTCTAACTCACGCCGCCTGGCAGCCTCCTGCAACTCTAACAAGGTCTCGCACCTCTGCGCAGACACAAACTACCTGATGTCTCTCTTTAGCATACTCAGATATCGGGACATCTGAGCCTGCTCCGAAGCAAACTTAGGGAAAAACATCGCCCTCTCAGTAAACATCCTGGTGATTTCCGTCACCGACTCTGAATCCTGCTTCAGCTCGAGGAACTCCTGAGCCAACCTCTCCCTCTCGACCTGCGGAACATAACGAGTGCTGAACATCTCTCTGAACTGATCCCATGAAATCCCAGCCCTCTACGCATCCGAGTACGACCCCGTGGTCAATCTCCACCAATCCTTTGCCCCGAGCCTTAACAGGTTCAGAGCGCACCTCACCCTCTGATCAGCAGGGAATGAACACGTGAAGAAACATCCCTCCACATCAGATAACCATCTCATAGCAACTATCAGATCCTGAACTCCATCAAAGGTGGGAGGCTTCGTGTTATCGAAGTCCTGATACTGAAAACCTCTACTAGCTCCTCCCCCTGCCGCTGCTACAGCTGCTGTAGCCACCGCGGCAGCCGTCTCCGTGAGAGCCGCATAGCGCTCATCAAAATACTCCACCATGGCGGTCTTGATCGACCTAAACAACTCCGGCAGCGCAGCCCGAAACAATGCAGCAACCTCATCATGCAGGATCTCACAAATCCTCGCATCTAACTCGTGCGTACTCGTCTGACTGACAACCTCGGGCTGTACAGACCCACCCGGAACTCCCTCTCCTGCTCCTGATCCTAACCCGAATCCACTCCCAGCATGCCCTGAAATCTCCATACTGAAAATAAACCACCAAAAATCTTAGACACCTCCCACTATTCCGGGAGCCAACTCTCAACCCAACCCTGTTGGTCATGGTTTCCTCGATACGCATATGGGTCCTGTGCTTTCAGTAGTACGGGCCCATACTAACTTCCACACCTACCCATATTTGTATGAAGTACTTCCACAACACCCTAGAGACAAATATACATAACAACGCCCTATCCTCACAACTAGAGGAACACTAGAAATCTCTCACAAGGAAACCCTAGGCTAGCAGGCATCATAAATCAGGCAACACATCAAGAAATCCTCAAGATCCCTAGCCTAACTCTAGCATGCTGTTCTATCAAAGCTCAATAAAACAAATATCATGTATGGTATTTTGGGGTTACTTACTGGCTCCGGCTCCGCGTCCTCCTTTACTTATTTTGAAAACCATTTTAAATTTTCTTTTTGAAAACTCTCCTTGATTTGAGACTGGAGTTACACAAGTGTTCCTCCAATTTGCTCAAACCAAGGCTCTGATACCAACTTGTAACAACCGAAAATCCAGCCAATTTAAATTTTTCAAAAACAACCCGATTACATTAAATCGTTTACAAAAAGGTTTTCATTACAAATCATTTAGAGTATTCCCAGAATCACATTGCTACAAAAATCATGAGGAGCGGTACGATCACGCCTTCGCCTTGCCACAGCTCCCTGAAGAACCTGAAAAACATTAAACCACAACTGTAAGCCCGAAAGCTTAGTAAGATACCCCCAAAATACCAACCTCATATACCATACACATATCGCACTATCTCATAACGAATCACAGAATAGTCATGCATAACGGGTCTACTACGGGACTGGTCCACCATGACGGGCCTTCAGTCCACCTGGTCCACCCTCCGAGTCCAATCAAGTACCTCGAGTCTATAGTGTGGTTGGTCCGCCCGCACTGGGCCTTCAACTCACCTGGTCCACTCTATGAGTCTACAGTATGATTGGTCCGCCCGCATCGGGCCTTCAGTCGGCCTGGTCCACTCTCCGAGCCTCGGCACGTCTAGTCCACCCGCGTGGGGCCTACAGCATATCCGGACCGCTCGCTGGGCCTTCGGAACAACCGGTCCGCCTTGAGTATCTTGGCCTACAGCACAAAGCAGGACCGCCTCAACCCATCTCCAGTCCAAACAACCATGTACATGTAAACATATAATCATATAACAGTTCACATTCAAACAAGCCGATCTAGCAGATCACATAGCATAACATACTCTAAGCAGGATACCGACCTAACAGGTCATTAGCATAGCATCTCCCTATCTCTCAAGATATCGATCTCAATCAACTCTCTAACATATACCGTCCTAACTCTCAGGATGTAAGCATATCACAACAACAAAATAACAACAACTACCCGGATCTCAATCCGATAAGGGCCGGCCTTGGTACCTTAGACCCTGTTGATATAGTGAGGATAACTCACCTCAAAACTGCCGGCTGAAAGGATAAGATCCCACTGCTCCAACTCTGACAAGAACTCCTCCACTGAACACCAAAATATTCAATTCAATAAATACCCTTAATTACCAAAATACCCCTGGAAGACAACTGGTCAACCTTGGACAAAGTCAAAGTCAACCCCCGACTGACCCTACTCGTCGAGTCAACCCGATGACTCGCCGAGTCCCTATGCTCAGAACTTCCCTCAATCAGCGACCCAACTCGCCGAGTCACCCCAAGACTCGCCGAGTCCAACAACTCTGAGTCCACTCGCAGCCAACTCACCGAGTCATCCCTTGACTCACCGATTCTTGACTCAACCAGAAATTATTGGGACTCTTCGACAAGACTCGCCGAGTCCAAGCACAGACTCGCCGAGTCTGAGGCTATCTTCAACCTACTCGCCGAGTTGTTCTTTCAACTCGCCGAGTTCCAGGCCATCTTCAAGCAACTCGTCGAGTCCACCCAAGTGACTCGCCGAGTATCACCGGTCTGAATCAATTCAGAAGCACTCCTGTCCATGCAATTGATCCAAAACATAGATCCAACCTCCTACAATCCATCCATCATGTAAAGTGGTAAACTTTACGTGAATCCAAAGAGATCTAGGCCTTATTCACCTTAGAATTAAGGTTTGGGACATGATAGCTCCAATAAGAACACAAGAACAGGGGCTTTAATGCTCTTAAGATCTTCTCCACTCCAGATCAGAGGTAGCAACCTCAGATCTATCCTTCAAACTCAAGATGTCACACAACTAAGCTTCCCACACAACCCCAAAATGAAAATCTAGGAGAACACAGTCCAAGAACGAAATATTACCTCCAAAGAATGCCCCAACAGCAATGAAACTCGAATCCAAACAAAGCCCTTTGATCCAAGCCTCTTCTCTTTCAACATTTCTTCAACAAACACCTTTCCAAGCTCTAATTTCCTCAACAATGGGGTTCCTCCATGAAATTAGGGTTTCTGGGACTCAAGGGGGATCAAGGAGGCTGTGGAGGAAACATAATGATCTTTATATAGGGCTCATTCCCCGGATTTAGGGTTTTCTTCACCCAGCACCTACTCGCCGAGTCCATATTTGGACTCGCCGAGTAGGTCGCTTGACACACGACCAAAGTCGTGACTCTACTCACCGAGTCCATCGATGGACTCGCCGAGTCGCCCTTCAAGATTTACACTTTTAGCCCCTTCAACTCTACTCTTGCTATTCCGGGATGTTACAATGGCATTTGTGAAATATTGTTGTTTATATGATTCCATTGATAGCAATATTGGAAAGTGGATTTGATTCATTCATTTGTGGTAGTGTCTAAATTTACCAAACAAGGAAAGATTCTCATCATCCAAGTTTCAGATGAATAGAAACTTAGAATCATGAAAGTTGTATAATAATGAGAATTTTCATTTTTGGAAAATTAAGACTAATTCCTTGTTCACATGTTTAAGTGAATCAAGTGAACGACTAAGGGATCGAATACACATTCTTGTGCACTGGTCAGGTCCACCACAAAAGATTGAGAAGACTAGTCGTCATGATTTACTAAAGCTTAGTAAATATGGTTATACTTACAAGTTTAAAGTATAATTATGAAACATTGGAAAAGTTTCGATGTATGGCAGAACGAAAGAGAAGAATATACTTAGGCAGAAAGATAAAAGTTTCTCAAATCTAAAAAGATGGGAGAGTACTTTAGCATCATGTTTTGTGATCGTCTTAATGATTTAGAAATCATGTCACAATCAATCCTCTAGAGTCTTCTTAGTGTATTCTTATGACTAAGAAGAGGAATATTGAATTATTGAAATGATTAAATCAAGAAGATGATGATGGGATTTATATAAACAATCCTATGTGTGCATGCAACCCTAGAATTGGATCTATGTTTTCACTATTAGTTACACAACATTATAAACACATAATATAACCCTAATGATTCATACTATTTTCTAAATTCACCAAGAAGATTAGAATACATACCTTTTGTTGTTATATAGTAATAACAACTCAAATCCTCCTTGTAATGGCTTTAGAAAGCTTAGAGTCACAAGTGTCACTCCTCTAATGGATCACAAACACCAAGAGCAAGAGGATGAAGAATGATAATAGAGGAGGCACCGAAAAACGTGTGGAAACCCTAAGGAAACTCTTGGCCACGTTTTTGGTGTTCTAGGGATCCTTAAATAGTGAGGCTGTTAGGGTAATCTAACAAGGAAACCCTAATATGACTGCTTAGGCCCTAAGCAACCCAAGGACTCCCTTTTTAGAGGCCTTGGATGATTTCTAATGGGTTTCCCAATAGAATTCTTCCACCCCTCTAATATGGAGTCCATTAGCCCAATATTCAACTATCATACAATTGACAGTTCTAGTCCCTTAAGTTTAATTAATCTTTAATTAATCTCTTTTAGCCACAAAATTAATTATCAATTAATTCTTGACTAATATTAATTAAACAATACTATTTCTCCTTTAATATATTATTCTCATAATATATTAATAAATCATAATTAATCATCTCTCTCCATAATTCATCCTGTCAAGTTGCTTTGGTGAAGGCAACCCAAAAGGACCATGCACCATAGTGTCACACCCACCATGCCGAAATTATGTGCCATGAGAAGGTCGTTTGTCTTCGTCTCCCAAATCACGAAACCCTAGTAATTTACGGAGACAAATATAGCATGAACCTTCGCCTCGTTTCGTGCATCAAGGCACAAAAATATCTACGAAGGAACAATCTGGCGTTCCTGGCTCACGTGGTGGATAAAACCAAGGAGGAGATTAACGTTCGAGACATTCCCGTAGCGTGTGAATTTCCGGACGTGTTTCCTGAAGATCTTCCGGGAGTACCCCCAGAGAGACAGGTTGAGTTTCGAATCGACCTCATTCCAGGAGCAACTCCTCTCGCTAAATCACCCTACCGGCTAGCTCCTGCCGAGATGCAGGAATTATCCAACCAACTCAGCGAACTTTTGGACAAGGGATTTATTCGACCTAGTTACTCGCCATGGGGAGCTCCGGTGCTCTCTATCCAAAAGAAGGATGGATCTTTTAGAATGTGCATCGATTACAGAGAGTTAAATAAACTCACAATCAAGAACCGCTACCCACTCCCACGAATCGATGACCTATTTGACCAGCTCCAAGGAGCTAGTTATTTTTCTAAAATAGATCTACGGTCCGGATACCACCAACTCAAAGTCCGGGAAGAGGATATTCCAAAAACCGCTTTCCGAACTCGCTACGGACATTATGAATTTGTCCTAATGCCCTTCGGTCTAACGAATGCCCCTGCCGCATTTATGGACCTAATGAATCGAATCTGCCGACCGTTCCTCGACAACTTTGTCATTGTTTTTATCGATGACATCCTCGTCTATTCTCGAAGCAAGGAAGAGCATGGCCAACATCTTCGACAAGTCTTAGAAACTCTGCGATCAGAAAAACTTTACGCCAAACTCTCTAAGTGTGAGTTCTGGCTGCGAAGTGTGAACTTCCTAGGTCATGTAGTCAGCCAAGATGGAATCCATTTGGATCCCTCTAAGGTCAAAGCTGTAGAAGGATGGACAATCCCAAAAACGCCCACAGAAATTCGTCAATTCTTGGGTTTAGCAGGCTACTATAGGAGATTCATTCAAAACTTCTCTAAGATCGCCAAGCCACTTACCTCGCTTACGCAAAAGGGCGTACCATTCAAACGGACGGACAAACAAGAGATTGCGTTTCGAACCTTGAAACAAGCTCTCTGTAGCGCACCTGTCCTATCTCTGCCTGAAGGGACGGAAGATTATGTAGTCTACTGTGACGCGTCAAATCAGGGCTTAGGTTGCGTTCTCATGCAATGTGGGAGAGTGATAGCCTACGCATCCCACCAACTAAAGACGCATGAAGTAAACTACACGACCCATGACCTAGAGTTGGGAGCCGTAGTCTTTGCCCTAAAAATTTGGAGGCATTACCTTTACAGTACAAAGTGCACCGTCTTCACGGATCACAAGAGTCTCCAACACATCTTAAACCAAAAGGAGTTGAACATGAGGCAACGAAGATGGGTTTAATTGCTAAACGATTATGAGTGTGAGATTAAGTACCACCCAGGCAAGGCCAACGTGGTAGCTGATGCATTAAGTCGGAAGGAGTACTCTAATCGTTGTACGAAAACTCTCTCGATAACCATTCAATCGCACCTGGCCACTCAAATTGCAGTAGTCCAGTCAGAGGCCATGAATACGGAAAATAGAGAAAGCGAAGTATTGCGCGGAATGGAAAAGAACCTAGAGGCAAAGGAGAATGGAGTATACTATTTCATGAACCGTATTTGGGTCCCTAAATTTGGAGGGTTTAGAGATGTTGTCATGAAGGAAGCCCACAAGACGCGATACTCCATTCATCCCGGTTCCGATAAGATGTATTTGGATATTAAACAACACTATTGGTGGCCTAACATGAAGGCGGAAATCGCAACCTACGTCAGTAAGTGCCTTACGTGCGCCAAAGTAAAGGTGGAATACCAAAAACCCTCAGGATTGTTACAGCAACCGACAATCCCTGAGTGGAAATGGGAGGGGATTTCTATGGATTTCGTGACCAAGCTACCCAAAACGTCGGATGGATTAGACACCATATGGGTAATAATCGACCGACTGACGAAATCTGCCCATTTCCTGCCAATTAAAGAATCGTACAAGATGGAGAGATTGACGCGTTTATACATTCGATAGATCGTGAGACTCCACGGAATACCAACCTCTATCATCTCGGATAGGGACAGTAGGTTCATGTCCCGATTTTGGCAATCACTTCATAAGGTGATGGGAACAAACCTCGATATGAGCACCGCTTATCATCCACAAACGGATGGTCAAAGCGAGCGAACCATCCAAACGCTCAAAGATATGCTCCGCGCATGCGTGATAGACTTTGGAAAGTCTTGGGATACCCACCTACCCTTAATCGAGTTCTCATACAACAATAGTTACCATTCGAGCATCAAGGTGGCTCCTTTCGAAGCACTGTACGGGCGTAAATGTAGATCACCGTTATGTTGGGCTGAAGTAGGTGACACCCAGCTAGCAAAAACACATACGTTGGACAAAGCACTAACGGGACCGGAGATCATCCGTGAAACCACAGAAAAGATCGTTCAAATTAGAGCTCGATTGCAAGCATCGCGTGACCGACAAAAGAGCTACGCTGACAAACGGCGAAAGCCCTTAGAATTCCAGGTCGGTGATCGAGTACTGTTAAAAGTCTCGCCCTGGAAAGGAGTCATCTGTTTTGGGAAACAGGGAAAACTAAATCCACGATACATTGGACCTTTCGAAATCGTCGCCCGAATTGGTCCAGTAGCATACAGACTACAACTACCCGCAAAGCTAAACGGTGTACACCCCATGTTTCATGTCTCTAATCTGAAGAAGTGTCTCTCAGATGAAACACTCGTTATTCCTCTTGACGAAATCGAAATCAATGAGAATCTCCTGTTCGTTGAGGAACCAATTGAAATCATGGACAGGGAGGTGAAGCGCACAAAGCAAAGTCGCATCCCGATTGTGAAAGTACGGTGGAACGCAAAGCGTGGGCCAGAATTCACGTGGGAACGCGAAGACCAAATGAAGCAAAAGTACCCTCACCTATTCTAGCATTCTCAAATCTAGCTTTCAAACAGAATTTCGGGACGAAATTCCCTCTAACGGGGGGATGACGTCACAACTAGAAATTTTGTGTCTTGTAATCATTATACTCAAGTAAATGTTGAATTCAAAAACTCAAAAGCATGTATGATGCTTACTCAATGGAAAACTAAACCCCAATTCACTACATCAAGCAATTGGAAACCCTAGAAGTTCTTGATTAGGTCCATTTTGGACTAGGACTTCCTTATTGGACCTAAATGGACCAATAAGCTTCCAATTTGACTATCATGGGCTTAGAACCCTTAAATGGGCTCTAATTGGACCCACATCTATTTATTTCAACATTTTGGGCTATATTGGGCCTGGAATGAAATAAATTCAAAATTTGGAACCATGATTAACCTAAACTAGCCCAACAAAGTGTAAAAATCATATTATATTTTTTTAGGTTAAAACTCATCCAACTTAATATACACATGGGCTTGTGGGCATTAAAGCCCAAATTTTCCCTTTTTCCCTCCAAATTCTCGGCCCAAGGCCCAAGCCCAAGAAGAAATGAAGAGAGTTGACTTGTAATTGACACCTCATTATTGTCTTTTGGATCTCCATGCAACCCATTCCATGTATCCATGCATATCACTTCATCTCTATTTCTCCCTCTCTCTTCTTGTTTCGGCCGTGAGCAACACACACACACACACACAAACCTCTCACAAACTCTCTCTAGATCACTCAAGACTTCTCTCTTCCTCTCCATCTAAAATCTCAAAATTGGCTTGTGTTTCAAGAGGATTCTTCAAGATTATCATCATCCTTTGGTAATTTTTTCCATGTCTAACCTTCAAAACTTCCCCCTCACATGAGATCTCCTATTCTAAACAAGTTTCTTTGGTGATCATACTCCTAGAAAACTCCATAAACTCGAGATCTTCATCAAGGGGTGCTAGGGCCGAAAAATCACTTCATTTCTTCCATCCTTTCTTCAAAAACCAAATCAACACCCAAGGTGAGCTTCATAACCCCTTATTTTCGGTTTTTATAAGTTTTTGTGGGGGAGAATACAAGCAAAGGTGTAGATCCATCATTATGTGTATGTTTTGGTTGATTTCTATGCTTATATGCATGTTTTGTATGATCTTGATGCTTGATCTAGTTATGAATTGCTAAAAACCGAGATATATCTTATACTAGCATAAAATATACTACTACATGCAAAGTATACCAAGAAAGATAGCCAAATGGCTTGACAACACTCATTTTGGGCTAAAAACTCATTTTTTTGACATAAAATGCTAAAAATACAAAGTTGAAGGGCCTAAAATGAAATATTACGAAATCTGATGGGTGAGATGACTCAAAACAGTTTCCATAATGTATTTTCTGAAAATATACTATTTGGAAGGTTAAAAGCATAAATTTCAAGCTTAATGGGCTAAAAATGACAATTTCGGCCCAATAGAGCCCATTATGCGAAATTTTCTGTTTTGGAGGGCCAAAACTGTGTTTTTCTGTAAAACAATGGACCACTAGTGTCACAAGTACTTTTCGAAGGTTTAAAGTGCTTTTCAAATTTATAAAGGACCAAAGGTGCAAATTTTTTCCAATTTGGGTCAAAAATGTAAAAATTGCGAAAAAGAGGGGTTACAACCGAGAAAACTGCAAATTCAGGGACTTAAACTGTTTTCAATGAAAAATATGCTGAAAAATATTAATTTCAATAATTTTTGGTGTTAAAATGTCAAGAAAAATGGTTTAAGGACTAAACCGGAAATTATTTTACCTAAAGGGGTGAAAAAGTAAATTTACAAAATGAAGAGGGGTTGTAAACAGAAAATTTTCAATGATAATTCAATACACTCGTTGTGAACAAAGATTGACACTACGACTCTCGATAAATTACAATACACAATATCACCAACAATCGTTACCAAACGAATTGATTCGGTCTCGAATCAATAACAAATCCAAAACTACTAACACTACAACGCTCAATACACATATGGAACTCTTGGAACTCTTTACTCTCGTGGAATTACTCAATACGTCGACGTACACTCCTTAGGCCCAAAAGTTGCAAATCATGCTTGTCGAGCCTAGCTAGCCCGATGACATGATCTTTAGGCCCAAAGGACACTTGCTTACATGTAGTTGGGTCTAATACGACTCGACCGCGTGTAAAAGGACTTTCAATGGAAAACATGCTGCTGGTCCCCAAGGGTTCTCAGTGTTGCTAGTAAAGTTGGGAACTCACGATTGCAGGTTGGGCTTCGGGCCCTTCGCAATTGCAATGGTCTTGAACGACGTAGGGAAATACCGAGGGTTTCGCACCTTCTCTTTTTCCCTTCGGTCGTGGGACTACACAAGTCCGGGAGGATTGACTTGTGTGAATAAGTGCAAGTGATGCCTAAGGGATCGCTAGTACGGTTGTCGACTGTATGTTTTCATTAACGGACGTTACAACAATTCACCACCCACTGTATACTCAATGCCTCCGGAGCTCAACGAATACCTCTAACGTAACAAAATAACAGTACACAAACTAAATAAAGCAAAGTGATAGGAAAACGTTGGGTTTTCATAGGGTTTTCAACAAGTACACTTATGAACTACATGTCGAATTTCACAACTCTTACGCTTACATCTGTAGAATTCAAACAAGCATACTCACGGATCTTCACATATCTTTACGCTATTCTATTTTCAGAAAATATCGGATTTTCTGGTGGTTTTTTTTAACATTACAAACATTGGATTCCAAACATTACTTATGAACTCACCAACATTTCACATGTTGACGTTTTTCAAAATACTTGTATTCTCAGGTAACAGATAAAGTGAAGGATGAATTGTACTCTATGACGTTTTGCTGTGGTTTAATTAGTATCGAACAGTTACTTTTGAGAATGTAATGAATGTAAACACTACCAGTTGTATTATTCCAATGCTTGGTGATGTATGATGTTATGTTTCATGTATATTCATTGTGATGGTATTCAATTGAGTCATGACAGCCCCCGGACGTTTCCGCCGTCTGGTTGTGACACATAGGGTCAAGTACATACCAAAATAATTATGGACTTAGACACTAATCCAATAGTCTCCGACTTGGATAAGTCTAATAACTATTCTGCATATGACTTCAGATCCCGATCTGCAATCGTAGCTTTCAAAAGCTGCTGTCAACTCTGATCTTATCATAAACGCGTCCTTTAGATAAGGGATCACATATTCCTCCATTCTAGATATCGTATAGACTGAGACATAGATTTAAATCATTCTCTCTATCTATGTGTTGTTTCGCGATTTCCAATTTATGACGACTGACAACAGACTAGAATTTGAACACATCAAATTAGTCCAGGCTTGGCCAAGCGCTTAGGTGTCATCACTAAATCATCGAGGGGCCCACAGATATCGCTTTCATCCTACTTTGGATAAAAGTAACGGATAAACTTTGATTCAATGCTTGCTTGCACTCACTTACCGAATCACACATAACAATATGTGTTATGACACCAAGTTACTAGTGCCTTTACATATTATCAATGTGTAACCGACTCGCAAGATACAACTCACGCATCTATGTTTCAAGAATATAAGATATTATCGTCTCACCAATCACTCGTGATAAAATCCATGAAGTGATCCAAGTGAGCGTGGGTTTAATCCAATGCTCAAATCATATTCATAAGCACTCATGAACGTTGCAGAAAACATTTTCTTATGTCTAATACACTTTAGACAATCCACACACCAATTCACGACAGTCTTCATTCATACCTACTTCCAACATATGAACGATTGTGGTCCGTTCGAATAATTCGATTATTCTGAAATAATTAATTATTCAGGAAGTCAAAACATGCAAAGTGAAACACGAGAATAATACTAATCCTATATGGTCCCAAACCCTTGAGTATAAATAAAACACCTTTTATTTATCACCATATCGATTACTCATTATTTGTTGTTTCGGGTAATCAACTTCTTACTTGAATTTTTACTACACTTGTCCCATGCTCTTAGCATGCACACAATGTTTACTTGTGGTCCTTTCTAGATCAAATGAACATATTTCCAATCATGCTCATTTCACAACTCCCAATCCCTATCACAAGTGTAAGAATATCAAATTCTTGTTACTTATCCTAGATTCTAACATTTTATGCAATGATTCTTTCGTAAAGTCATAGCTCAAAATCATCAAGACTTGGCCAATCTCTATAAGAAACAATTCTATAGATGGGATGTCTCTCACTCAAAGTACATTCCTTTGAACATCCTTTCTTGCATAAAAGTTTCTAATCTAGATACAGATTCTCAATATCCAACTCCCAATACGGAAACATTTCCATATTTGCCATATGACAACTCATTCTTAATAGAATCTTATCTATTCATAATAGTGTCGATATGTTCCATCCAATACCATACTTCCAACTACTCACAAGCGACCAATCCTCAGCGAGCTTTGGATCGTCCTTTGATAGTTGTTTAATTATCTTAGTCGAAACCGATTCTTGTCCTTTTTTTCCTCTAAATGCGCTAGACATTTGGAAAATTTTAGAATGGTCAAATATTATAGCATTTGCAATCGATCCTATACCCAAAGTGTATGGGACACGATGCATAATGTCTTACATAAAGATACGATACTTACTCAATCTTCTGCCATAATATTTAATGTGTCACGTTCTCACAATTAGAGATATGAAGAGGGATGCCATAATCATAATCGAAATTTTGAGAAAGCACTATGTATCCTTGACTAAATTTATTAACATTCCACAACCTAAGCCTTTAGATTTTAAAGAAGCATAATATTCTCTCCCTTAATTATAGCAAAACAACCTTTCAACCCTTGAGACTTTGCAAAGTATAACTCATGTTTTCTATAATTAATATTGCTAACTTGCAATACTTGCCATAATAATCATACAAGCACAACTTTTATGCTCCCACTATCATGATGATTATTATCATATAAGCATAACTCTTATGCTCCCACTTGCATTGACATGTATTCAGAAAATAGCATAACTTCCAGAAAAACAATACCTATTGAATTTCTTAAGTTCATATTTCTAATACCCAATGCTTTGATAATCCTTTATCTAAGCTTATACACCTTTGCCTTAGATAACTCATATGTGTGTCTAAACAATTTAGACTAATTGCCAAATCTCACAATTCGAATCATGGAAAGGGATACCGTAACCATAATCGAATTTAAGAATGCAATTTTCACAATCACCATCTTCTTAAAATCTCTCTTAGTTAAAGCATTTCCGCACAGTCATTTTCATGAAGGAGGGAATCTTATGACACTTAGATTTTAATGGTGTATGTGTTCCTATCCATGTGAATTTGTCAAAACCAAAGTTTGCGACAAATCCAAACTCATATGGACCGAACTATTAATCTTGATTTCTTGCCTTATGGTAACACGAGTGCCCACCATGTCTTCCAAGCAGTTAAGCAACTCACCCTTTCCTATCAATGTACTTTTCATTGACCAAGGTCCTTGCGTTTTATGCGTTCAAATGAGAACTCATAGAACTCACATGCATAATTAACTCAATTGGAATGGCACAGAAATAAAATAACGTCAACACGATAGGTTATAAACCTCAATTCGTGTGCTAGTGATGATCGATAAGGTTTATTCTTGATTTGTTCTTGAAACCTTTCAAGACCATTAAGACTCCCACTGAATCCTTGACATATAAGATTCTCTTGTCAATAAACATTTCTCGACAAACAAATATTCAAGAGTTAGTGTAGCTTTTATCAAGACAAAACACTTCACAAAATTGGTCCTAGTTGGTCTTTGTCTTATCCAAGACATCACAAGTTTCCACATTTGCTGAATGTTATAAACCTTATTAAGACTTGTCTCTCAGTGCCACAATCTTAGCTCTAAGACTTGTTTTGGAACGAAGTATGATTGACTTCTTGATTTAACCAATTCTTGATTCCTCTTATCAGACATACAATTGTACTAAGACTCACTTAGAGGATCAATTGAGATATGGTTCTTAATCATTAAGACCTATCATAAAACATAATAAAAGTTACTCTCCCTTCTTCTTAGAATAGAGAAACCTTTATCTTTCTGCCTACTTGATTCATCTTATTCGTTCTGTTATTGATTTAAACTCTTTGAATCAATTCAGAATTACACTTAATCTTCTAAGTATAACCATATTTACTAAACCTTTAGTAAATCATGACGAATATCTTTGTTACTTTTGAGGTGGACTTGATCAACACACAACTTTGTGTACTCGATCTCCTAGTCCTTCACTTGACACTTTGTCAACGAATTAGTCTAATTTCCAAATATGAAGTTTCTCATTCATCATGCAACCAAGTTGGATGATTCCAAGTTTCTGTGCAATTGAAACTTGGGTGATGAGAAACTCTCCCTATTTGGTAAATTCTCGACATTTCCACATAATTAAGAATCAAATCCATTATTGCTAATAATAGAAACATTCAAAGATCAATTTTTCATACACGCCATCGCAAGGATAAATAAATAATATAAAATAAAAATTTTATTTTATTGCGGAAAAATTTATCCTTACAATGCAATTCATTGAAAAACTAGGCTAATAAATATTTTTTAGCACTCTTATTCTAACTCTTAGTAGTATCTCAAGAATCTAATCTTCAAGTAATGTGATCGAAATCCATTTCTTCATGATTAGATTCCGCTCACTTCTTCCCTTAAGTTTCCTCTCTTTTCTTCGATTCTACAAAACATCAAATGTAATCTTATCACATCATGTATTAAGAATCTAGAATAGGAACTTAAAAGAGTTAGTTAATGGAAATTACCTAAAGCAGAGCCATACGGTTTGACTCTCCCATCTCTTAGATCTCTTAGGTAAGTAGGGCAGCTTCGTCTCCAATGCCCCATCTCTTGGAAATAAAAGAAAATGGATTCCCTTGGAATGACACATGGAACTATCTCAGAATCTACCTTTTCCGGATCTCCAATGTCACCATTTTCAATATCCATTGAAGTTTGGGAGTTTGATTTACTAGACAAAATTGCTCAACCAGCTCGCCAAATCATTTCTGATTCAGCAGCTATAAGCAAATAGGTCAAATCAATGAGGATCACGTCATGATCCATCATATAGTACTCTCCTACGAACTCAATATATGATTCAGGAAGCGAATGAAGAACCCAGTCAACAACCAACTTACCTGAAATCTCGACACCCAACATCTTTAACCTTTCAATGTGTGAATTCATCTCTAAAACGTGTACACACACAGGTTTCCCATGTTTACTTGCCAAAATGCTTGAGTGAGCTTGAAGTTTTCAAGTCTTCGAACTTGTGGGTTAGGGAGAATAATTGGAGGAGGTGGAGGAAGTGAAGCATGATCTCTTGTTCCTCGATCAAATCATGCAATACCATCTTCATGTGGAAAGCTTGTTCCACGGGATTTTGGAATACCATAGTTGTCATACTTTGACATCTACAAAACGGGAGAAACCAAATTCAAATTAGTTGATTGAGTCCTTAATAAATCACCCAAATGAGATATTAAGGCTAGGACCCAACACAATACGCTACAACCTAGAAAGGGATGCCGTAATCTAGTTGCAGAATATTTGAAGGTAGGTAAATGACGATTTACCAATTTTCACCATGAAAAACGAAAAGGAAATTTAAGTTTTAAATCTATGAAAACTCCAAGATCCTTTGAGATTGATTGAACTTTTCAATGAAATGCTTAAATCTCGATATGCCCCCTCTAGTTTGTGACTGGGATACCGAGGATCACAAAACGGGTGTGAATAACGATGCAAACTTACATGGTGGCCCCACATGTTACAGTCACCTATTCGATGTGCCGGTTAACCACACACGCTCCACCGAACTGTGACAAACATTGAGTCACCTTTTGCTACCTTTTCTTAGAACCATTTAGTGTGCCGGTTAACCACACACGCTCCACTAACGTCTTCGCAAGGCACAAAGTGTAATTTCATGGAATTTCATAAATTCACTTTTTCCTAAAGTAACTAAGATTGGGAATTTTGTAGAACTTTTTTAGTTACTTTATACTTCATTATACTTTTAATGGAAAGGGTTTGCCCTATCCTACCCGTTCGGATAATGACCCTCCACCAATCAAGGAAGCGGTGGGTGAGAGTGGACACCCATTAAACGCCCATTTTATAGGCTATAACCTTATACCCCCCCCCCCCCTTATAGATCGGCTTCGTGAATGAGGCATACTAATTGTAAGACTAGCATTTTAGTTATACATATATAATATTACACTTTTAATGTTATACATAGTATAAGGGTATATTTTACACTTTTAAAATACTAGGTGGTTTAAATTATACTTTTAGTTAACCAAAATCATTATGGATTTATTAACTTTCCTTTAATTATACACTTAATTAATTTAATAAAAACATAAGGGTGTAATTTGAACCTTTCAAAATTAGGGTTTTGGAATTTAGACTTTCAAAATTAACTTTTAATCAACAATTTAAATTCCAAAAACTTGAGGGCAAGTTTTGAAACTCTTCAAAACAATTTGGTTTTAATCTCACTTAAAATTTTCGAATTTAAGACATTTAAATTAAAATTTTAAATATTAAAACTCTTGATTTAATAATTACCATAAGTTAAACAATTAATTTAAATTATTAAATCACAAGGGATTATCTAGATCATGAGGATAATTACCATTTATACATTTAAGATATCCTAATCCCTTCAATCCCTCTCTAAATCTCGAAAATAAGGGATGGGACAATTCAAGATCTTTAATTATCATATTTAACTATTAAAGGATAATTACAAGATATGGGATAATCCAAATCCCTAAAATTTAGGATCTAACCTTGGGGAAGGAGGTAATTTTGAAATCCAAGGGTTGGATAACCCTAGATTTCAAAATCTTGGAGGCCAAGGAAAGGGTTTGGGAAACCCTAGCAAAAAATCGCCAACTAGGGTTTTGCAACCATAATTGCGAAAATTACCTAGCCTTCAGGGTTTATTAGCCAGAAACCCTAATATGTCAAGTTCATACATTTGAATAAAAGCTAATTGAAAACAAAAACCATTGGCTTTGATACCACTGATGACTTTTATACAAACAATCCTATGTGTGCATGCAACCCTAGAATTTGATCTATGTTTTCACTATTAGTTACACAACATTATAAACACATAATAAAACCCTAATGATTCATACTATTTTCTAAATTCACCAAGAATATTAGAATACATACCTTTTGTTGTTATATAGTAATAACAACTCAAATCATCCTTGTAATGGCTTTAGAAAGCTTAGAGTGACAAGTATCACTCCTCTAATGGATCATAAACACCAAGAGCAAGAGGATGAAGAATGATAATAGAGGAGGCATCGAAAAACATGTGGAAACCCTAAGGAAACTCTTGGCCACGTTTTTGGTGTTCTAGGGATCCTTAAAGAGTGAGGCTATTAGGGTTATCTAACAAGGAAACCCTAATTTGACTGCTTAGGCCCTAAGCAACCCAAGGACTCCCTTCTTAGAGGCGTTGGACGATTTTTAATTGGTTTCCCAATAGAATTCGTCCACCCCTCTAATATGGAGTCCATTAGCCCAATATTCAACTATCATACAATTGACAGTTCTAGTCGGTTAAGTTTAATTAATCTCTTTTAGCCACAAAATTAATTATCAATTAATTCTTGACTAATATTAATTAAGCAATATGATTTCTCCTTTAATATATTATTCTCATAATATATTAATAAATCATAATTAATCATCTCTCTCCATAATTCATCCTGTCAAGTTGCTGTGGTGAAGGTAACCCAAAAGGACCATGCACCATCGGGTCAAGTACATACCAAAATAGTTATGGACTTAGACACTAATCCAACAGATGAGTCATGCTTTGTTCCAAAAACAATTATTAGTGTCATACTCCAAGATTGTAACATGAGTGATATATCTTAAAGGAAGGTTTCTTAACACTAGTCAAATGTAAGAGTAGAAGTATCCTACTCTTGTACATTTCAAATTGGTAAGTTCTGATGTTTTGGATAAAATAAAGACCAACTAATAACAATTGTGTGAAGTGTTTTTCTTGATAAAGAATCCAAACTATCTCTTGAATATTTGGCAAGTGAGTCTTATGTGTCAAGAGGACAGTGGGTGTCCTAAAGATCTTGAAAAGAATTTCAAGATCTAATCAAGAATAAAAACCTGTAGTTTAACTCTAGCACACGATGTGAGGTTTATAACCTATCGTGTTGACATATTTCTATTTTTGTGCCCATTCTAGTTAAAGTTGGCTTTTCATATGAGTTCTTAGAGTTCTCAATTAGTTGCATAACAACTTGGAAGTAATGGTAGGCCCTTGAGCTGCGAGGTGTCAAGAAATTAAGATTAAGTTCAGTCCATATGAGTTTGGATCTGTCATTATCCTTGTCTTGAGACTATGGTTTTGACAATTCACAGGGATATGAACACATACACCATAAAATCTAAGGGTCATAAGGTTTCTCTTCAATTCATGAAAATGATGGTGAGGAAACACTTCCACCAAGTAGATTTAAGCAGATTGAAGAGATCTAAACAATTGAGACTATGATTACAGCATCCCTTTTCATAGTTCTAAAATTGTTTAGACACGCCTCTAAGCTATCGAATATAAGGTGTATGATTTTGATAAAGTCTTATCAAGGCAATGTCGTTTCATAAATCTGAACTTTGGTAAGAAAGTCAGTAAGTATTGACTTCTACAAGTCCAGCTAATTTTTGAGTACATGTCAAAGCTAGTGGGAGCATATGTGTTATGCTAATAATCATCATCTTAATGGGAGCATGATAATTATTGTTAGTGTTGCAATTTATCAATGTTAATTATAGAAAACAAAAGGTTTCAATTGGGAAAAAGTTGTTTTTGCTATAATTAAAGGAGAGGAAATTATACTTCATTTCAATTCTAAAAGCTTAGATTGAGGTTTTAATCATCGTTAGTCAAGGATATATATAAATTTTGTGTTGAAATGGCCCAACATAAGGAAATTCTATATAAGGGTATATAGGTTTGTTATTTCCATTCTAACATTCGATTATGATTACGCCATCCCTTTTCATAATCTGAATTATGAGAACTTGGAAAATAGAAATATTGTAGCAAAAGGACTGGTCTAGTATCATGTCTTTATGTGAGACATCATGAATTGTGTCCCATATGCTTTGGATATAGGATCGATTGCATGTGCTATAATATTCATCCTTTCTAAAATTTTCCAAATGCCTGGGGTATTAAGAAGGGAAAAGGTCAAGAATTGGATATGACTAAAAGGATTAAGCAATTATCGAGGACAAACTAAGGTTTACCAAAGATTGGTTGCTCAAGGAAAGTTGGAAGTATAGTGTTAATTTTGGAAGGACCATATTGACATATTCTGAAAAGAGGAAGCTCATGTTCAGAAGTGATAGTCAAAATGGGAATATGAAAATGTTTCCATAGGCGGAAGTTATTCAATTTGTGTAAGATTAGAAAAACTTAATGCAAGAAGGATGTTTCCATGGAGTTGATCTCAATTGGAATACTCTTTAATGTCTGTTGACAAGTCTTTGTGACTTTGTGCATAATCGTTACAAGAGGATAAATGCATATACGTTTAGAATCTAACAATATTTTGGTAAATGACATGAATTTGGAATTCTTGCATTTGCAGTGAGGATTTGGAACTTTGAAATGAGAATCATTGGAATTATGTTCAATCGATCTATTTCACAAGGTAAAGATCATAGACAAACATAGTGTGCATACTTGGTGTATGGCATGACTAGTGTTTAGAAAACATAGTGTACATGCTTGGAGCATGGGACAACTATTGTTTTTAATTCAAGAATAAAGTTGATAGATGAAACAGTATACAACGAATAACGTTGATAGTTTGAAACAGTATGCAATGAATGATGGGTAATCAATATGGTGATAAATAAAAGATGTTTTATTTATATTCATAAGTTGTGAGACCATATTGGTTTCGATTATTCTTTTGTTTCATTTTGCATGTTTTGACTTCCAGAATAACTAGGTCGTTCTTCCTGAATGACTAAGTTATTCAAACCATCCACAGTAAGTCATATGTTGGAAGTAGATATGAATCAAGACTGTCATGGGTTGGCTTGTAGAGGTCTAAGATTTTAGGCAAATTGGTGCTACAACTCTCATGAGTGCTCATAAGTTCTGAGTATTGGATTCAACTTGTGCGCATTAGAATCAATTCATGGATTTTATCACGAGTGATCATGAGACAATAATATTTTATATTCTTCAAACCTAGAGATATGAGTTGTCACTATGAGTTGGTTATACATTGATTGCATGAAACCGCATTGGTAACTCGATGTTATAAAACGTGCCTTTGTGTATGAGTCAACAAGTTGTAGAACAAGCCATATGAATCAAAGTTTATCCATTCCTTTTACCTTCGGGATAAATACGATACTTGTAGGCCCCTCGATGATTTAATGATGATACATGTGAGTGCTTGGCCAAGCCACGATTGATTTGATCTGTTCAATCAGTCAATCATCATGAATCGGAAATCAGGAAACAACAAATGGACAGAGAGAATGATTTATAATCCATGCCTCAGTTGATATGATATCTAGAATGGATGAATATATGACCGCTTATCTAATGGACAAGTCATTGACAAAGGTTTGATTTCATCGACAAGGTAAGAGTTTGATAACGGCTTTTAACAGGTATAATTGCCTGTTAGTTTTTGAAGTCATACTCAATAATAGTTTTATACTTATCCAAGTGGGAGACTCTTGGATTAGTGTCTAAGTCCATAACTATATTTGGTATGTACTTGACCCGACTCGGGATGGTCCATTTGGGTTGCATGGCATCGGAACATTTGGATAGACCGTTTGTGAGAAGAGGGCATTTGTGACATATTAATATATTAGAAGTTCTAATATATTAATATGAAATCATGTTATTTAATTAGTATTGATCAAGAATTAATTTGGACTTAATTTAGTGATCAAAAGAGACTAATTAAATATATAGGGATTGATTGTGTAAATCACTCATTCTTATATATGTGGGCTTATGATCCAAGATTCCTTATGATGGTTTTAACCCATGTGGTGACCCATGGATACTCCATGGAGGTTAAAACCCATAGAGCATAAGGAATGGGTAAAGTCATTGGTTACATGGAGTAAACCTAATGTGCAAACTATATAAAGACCCCTTTAGCTCAAGAAATTGGCACTACTAATACATACATGAGGGCTAGCCAATTTGAGCATGAGTGTCTTCTTCTCATGGTTATTCCAAGTGTTGGTGATGTTGTGTGAACCATTTGAGGTGTAACACTTGGGGCACTTGGCTCTCGAGCATCATGGAGTCAAGCTACATCAAGAGGTATGTATTCTAACTTGTTATATTACCCAAGTATCAAAAGATTGTATGCTAGTTAGGGTAATACCTTGGAATATTCATATTTGCATGTATAATAGAGAAAAGATAGACCAAGGTATTTATGGTTGCATGTACACTTAGGAGTGTTAGAATGCTCAAAACCCAACAATCACATCAAGAACATCCATCCATCTTGGGAGGAGGAGAGGATTCCAGATCGATTTAGAGAGAAGAGAAAGAGTTTGAGGTGTGGAATTGGAAGAGGTGAAGGCTTCTATATATATGGTTAATTTTACCATGCACGTTGCACAAATAAAGTCTATGCACGTTGTGCACGAGTCTCGTATCCATATCCAAAACTTGCCAGATGTCAATTTTCTGCTGGTCCACGTCTCTTGTATCTCGATGAATCTGGGTATCTGACGTGGACATTGTACATGGCGTGCATTAGACATGCACGGTCAATATTGTTCAAAAGTTCATATCTCTTTTATATGAATCTTGTTTCTGACATCCTTTGTATTACTGTGTAGCTATTGATGAGTATTATGAATTTCCTTTAGGTGGTTTTGGCTAAATCTAATTTCCATTTCTAGCCTATATTTTAAGCTTTTCCAAAAATCATGTATTCTCCGTACGTACTCCATTTTAAGACCTCTTTGCCTCTATGTTTTTATCCCAAGCAGTATTACATTTCATTTTAATGACTTTAGCCAAAACTCAACCAATCACTTACTAGTATTTAGGCATTGTGAAATTTATTGATGCGATTGATTTAGCCTTTTATTAAATCATAACTCCTCCACTATTAGCAGCATTGGCAGCATTGATGATGAACTTTTGAAGGTGATAAATGAACTTCTTCTTCACATGCTTAGGAGCATCACTTTTAGCAACATTGGCGATGAACTTTTGAAGGTTGTTTGAAGGAACTATATGTTTATCAAGAATTCGGAAAAAATATTTTTGATTGGTCTTCTTCTTGAGATAGACGTATCCGAGCTCAGGTTCTTCAATGGGACCTTTTACCAAGATTTGAGCTTCAGGAAGTTCATAAGTTATTTTCACCAACACTTTTTTTTTAACAAGTGTGCAAACTCAATGCTAGACCTGCAATATTTAGCTACATATTCCTTCAAGAAGTCAGTGGCAGCATTATAAGCTCTGATGCTTAAATGATTGGATTACAAATCTCTAACGTCAGCAACGATTGTGAGAATGTTATTAGGATTGATAGATGGAAAGTCGGCATCTGTGATAGTGAGAGTTGCTTCCTTGTTCCGAGAGATGTAGTATCTGTATTGCATGCAACTGAGATCAAATTTGCTTTGAACCTTGTTTCTGAAACCAACGATCTTGGTGATCTGCTTCCGAGACCACACTTTTTTTTAGGATGTGCATTAATAGAGTAGCACGTTCTCATTCTCTCTTACTCTGTCCTGATGATAGTTTGTGGATCATTATTTGATGAATATGAGTGAATTTGATGTAGAATTTTCCATGTGGAGAGATTGGAATATCGATTTGGTCAGAGTCTTGTGTAGGAAGATCAAAGTACATGAAATGGACAATATCAATGTCATGAATGATCCCTACTCGGAAAAGAGGAGACATGCCCAACAACGAATTCATATTGTCTTTCAAGGATTGAATCTTGATGCTTTATTCTAGTGCTTATCAATCTGCTCTTGTGACCAACCTTTGGACTTTCTGAACGTCCTTTTTGGGCTGTTAGGCTCAGAACCAGTTTTCTTCCTTTTGTCTCGTGATGCTCGTTTAAGTCGGCAATGACTTGTTGTACTGTTTCAGAGATGATGAATTCTAGAGGAGAAGTGACCAGGGGCTCGTCAAGGAAGATCATTCAGTTTCTGAGTAGGAGAACCTTCATTGATTAGAACAATTCTTAGAAATGGGATTGGTGGCAACATGGATTGTGTATCTTGAAAGGCTTCAACAGTTAGTTTTATCTTGATCTTCGCCATTTTCTGACTTCTTTAGAGCACAGATACCAAGGATGATGGCCAAGAAATAGCAGACCATATCCTCTTTTCTTTTTTCGAGAGAACATTTGGTGGATGTTCCCTGGAGGATTGAAGTCTACCAAAATCCTTTTTAATTTGATCTTCATCTTCTTCACCATATTTTATAGGAGGTTCCATGGATTCAACCTCAATTAAGTCGTCTTCATCAGATTCATCTTGGAGAGTGAATTATGAGGCAGGCTTCCATTGGATTGTTTTACCTCTGCGACTTAGTCCTTCTCCCCCACTTACGTGGAAAGGCCCAATATCCGATGCAAGTCTAGAAGTGGCATGAAATTCTGTTAAAATTTCGAACACTCTTTAAAAACTCATGTTGATTTTTTTAGAGAGATCATTGTAGGTTTCAGCAATGGGGGTTGGGGCTTTGAGGTGATCAAACAGGGAGCCTAAAATTGAGAGCATTTCGTCAAACTTATTGTTCAAAACATCGACAATGTTCCAAAATGCTCGGAGTAGCTTTATGAGGACCTGTTGCATTATAAGATTCATTTCATATTTAGTCTGAATATCCTTCTCCAACCTTTGGATTTGTTTCTCATGATGGATATTGGTTTGTTTGATCACTTCATTAATTTCATTGATCATATTGTCGTGAATCTTGAGCATTGTAGTGGTGGTGGAGATATGATGATCAAGGCTATTATTGTATTTTTGTTCGACTTCCTCCAAGGTATGCATGATTCAGATAGAGATAAGTTGATAAAGTTGATTTTCTCTTTCGAGTTCTGAGAGGCAAGCTTTTTTGATCTTAGAAAGAGGTTTCAGAATAAGTTCAAGTATGGAGTCGAGGTTTGTGACCTTCTGATCAAGATTTGAGTCGATTTGAGCTATAGTCTTATCAAGAAAGGCTTTGGAGACAATACTAGCCACATCGTCTCAGAGTTCTAGCTGGATAAACAAGTCTGTGGTGTTTTCGTCCGAGTAGCTGGTATCCAAGGTAGAACAATCAAACTTGTAATCATTATTATCACAATCATAGACATCAAGTGGTTCGGAAGGAGAGGAATTTGTCTTGGTTTTGTTTCCTTGATTACTTGGATTGTTCTCATCTCCATTTCCTTGCATACCTTGAGCATCGACATCAACTTGTATTTATTCTACTTCTTGTTTCGAGGAGGGCGAGGAAAGGCCAAAATCATAAACCGACTTGGAAAAGGATGGTTTTTACAATAATTTGAATGCTATAAGAATTAAAAGGGAACCAACTGAAGTACTATCATCATCGAACATGAACTCATTAGAATGTTCTTAATCGGGGAGAGGCAGTGGAGTTTCATCACTTGTGAACTTCAGAGGAGGATTATCCGAAATAATGATTGGATTGAGAACATCTCCTGTAGCTGCAGTCTGGACTTGTTTGGAGGAGATAAACTTTTGATATGTTTCTTAATCATTTGGAGTGGAGAATGGAATATTGCTTTAGATGGTCCTATTACACATGGAGATAAGCGCATACTCCACTTGAGCACTGGTTAGTTCCAAATGTCTTGTGTGAGATTTGTCTACAAAATCAGACCATTGTTCATCAGTAGCACCTGATCGACCTTTACCTGAACCAGGTATCAGACTAGCTGGGAATTTGGAAGTAGGAGGGACAAATCCAACTTCTGAAAGCTTGGAATCTAAGGTATGGTCCTCAGATTGTGCATGTGTAGAAGAAAGTGGGATATTGACAGAGACTTGTGGGTGTGTTCTAGGGGGTCTCAAGGAATTATGTTCAACACATGCACCATCTTTTTGGGAAGATGAGAGTGGATCGTGTGTAGACTTCTCGTATGTGTATGTTTGTGTCTTCGAAAATCTGAAGGGTACTTTGGATGAGTGGACAGGAAGGCTTAACTGAGGTCCAGGTCAGACCAAATGTTAACATGTGATTTCTTTTGATATGAATCACTGACTTTGGTTCACTTTTTGGATGGAGCTTTAGTGGGTGATGTTTTTTGTTTTGCCATCTTCTTCTTTCGGCCACTAGTGGAAACTGGTTCGTTCGCATCTGAGGGCTGCTCATCTGAGAATGGGGTAGATTGTGTGGGGTTATACACAATCGAAGTCTCTAGATAGTGTTTGAGAAAAATATATTTGGATGGAAGTGCTGCCAGCATGTGTTGTGGAAAACGATTAGTAGGTCCAAAGGTTGTTTGGTTGGAAGCCTGTAAGTTCTAATGATCTTAAAAGAAAGATATATCTATTTAGGATCAGAACTGATGGAGATGAATTCTCTTCTTTCTTCATTCAACTGTTGACGTTTCAGAGCCTAGAACCTCGGACTCGATATCTCATTTGGCTTCCTTTTTATGGAAAACTTCCAAAAGTCATGCCACAGTACCTTAGTTAAATTGATAACATTGCTTCATCTATAGTAGGTGTTGTACACAACATACAACTAGTCCTTACTCATGGTGTCAGTACCACCATGCTTCCCTTATAATCCTCGAAGGATTAGATGCATCAAAACATTCCATAGACTGGGAACAACCGATTTCCTGAACTTCTTGGCTTTAAATTCACTACTATATCCAATTTCATTCAAAAAGGACTGAAATTCTTTAGAATTAGGTTCTTGAACTTAAAAATCATTGGGGTTTTCAAGGATACTAATCCATTCAGAAAAGTCTTCTTGTGCACAGGGACAATCCTATCATTTCCAAGTTTTCTTTCAAGAACGTCCTTCTCAATCTTGATCCTCTCAAATTCTTTGCAAAGAATTCTTAATGTAAGTTTGGGGTTTGGAGTTTTGGTAAGTGAAATAACAATGGGATGGCGAGAAATAAACTCGATCATGATGCGAATGGATTCATCATAATTCATGGGGTTAAGTAAGAAAAGTTGAGTTATTTCTCTAAGAATTGGTTCAATTGATGACGAAGGTGCAAAACCCTTGGATGATTTCTTCTTAGTTGTAGGTTTGGGGATTTCAGGAGCATTTTGAGAAGATGGATAAATCATAAAGTAGGAACAGTTGAGATTTGAAATCATTTTATTGGTTGTCAATTCTGGGTCTAGTTGAATGAAAATCAATGATGACACCCGAAAGTGGAATGGATCGCATTTAATGCGTTGCTAAAAATGGCATCCTTAAAAACTATAAATTAGAAAGATGGGATGTCTATTTGTGCCAAAGAAGAAAATCATCGTTTCAATTTTTGAGTTGACATGCACTTTATCGAAACATGTGCCAAAGCATGTTTATTGAGAATTAAAGGATAATCATCAAGAAAATTGTCGTTAATATAAATAAGAAAATGTTTCAGAATTAAAAAACTTCAATGAAAGCCTTTGACATTATTTTTTACAACTGAGGATTTCGGAACAAGTAGATTCCGAGACGAGATGTCATAAGATACTTCAGAAAGAATATGAACACTATTGGATTACGTGTCTAAGCCCATAAATATAATTGGTATGTACTAGACCTGAGAGTAGCATGGTCCTTTTAGGTTGCATTGACTAGGGCAATCTGATAGGATTGATATTTGAGAAAGAGGTTATTTATGATTTATTAATATATTACAAGTATAATATATTAATTGTTAAACCATATTATTTATTTAGTATTGATCAAGAATTAGTTTGGAATTAATTTAGTGATCAAAATAGTCTAATTAAATTAAAAGGGATTAATTATGTAAATTAGTGATATATATGGTTTGGGCTTTTGATCCATGATTGTCTAAGTTTATGCTAGAATCCATGAAGAGTTAGTACACATGGACCATGGATTATTAGCCAAAGTGTATGGATTAGGGTTTACACTCTAAGAAGCCTACATTATATATATGATGCTCTTTAGCCAAAAATCTTGACTAGTATGTTCTTGGAGTTCATAGCATATTTTTAGTGCCTCATAACCTCTCTCTCAAGCCCTCCAATTGTTCACGGTGTCTTGTGATTCCATTAGAGGTGCAACATTTGAGGAACTATGCTCTTAAAAGCCAAATACATCAAACTACAACAAAGAGGTAATCATCTAATATATTTTTATGATTCAAGTATCAAATTGTATGCTAGTTGTAGGCTTCATGCTTTTCATATTATATTGCATGTATAATTAGAGAAAAATTAGATCCAAAGCATTAGGGTTGTATGTATACCATAGGAAGTTGTAGTATACAAAAAACCCAACAGTGGTATCACAACCATGGGTAGTTTTATATTATATTGATGCTATTTTATTATTTTCCAAAGCTGAAAAAGTGTTTTGTCAACATATACTTGACGAGTCCATTGTTGGACTCGACGAGTAGGTTGCATTTTGTCTTGAACTCGATGAGTCCATAGCTGGGATCAACGAGTTGGATGATCAGATGGCAGTTTTTCGGGTTTTTTTGGCCATAATTGGATTTGGATAATTACCAAAAACTGTTATATATATATATATATATATATATATATATATATATATATATATATATATATATATATATATATATATATATATATATATCATAAAATATGGTTTTTCTGATATGGTAGTGATTATCCTCATCCAATAAAAAGATAATTGTCAAAATTTCAAGATTTATGTTCGTTTATATGATAAGATAGTTTCTTGTAAATTGTTGATTTGAATTATCTTGACTTATGTGTTTAACTAGATCAAAGATAAATTATCTGATAATCTTTATTAGTTAATAAATTGATCTAAATGCTTTGAAAGAATTCCATAATTTTTCCTCAAGTTATGGAAAATGAAAATTCTCGTTTTTAAAATTGCTTTAAACTCATAACTTATGGAAACCAAAATGTTTTAAGAGTTACAAAACTTGTCCTCAAGTTTTGGTATTTGAAAAGTCTCAAATTAATAAACTCTTGCAACTGAAAGGTGTAACTCTTGGGTTCATAAATTAAAAAAAAAATTAATTAAATAGTTTTTAATTTTGAATTTTTTTTCTTTAGAACCTTGATGTTTTTGAATATTTAAAATTAAACCTTATGGACTTTATTAAGTTAATTAAAGTGTTTAATTAAAGGAGACTTAATAATTTAATAATGACATGGGTTAAGTTTAATTAAATTAAGAGTATAGTTTCATTAATAGATTAAACCACTTAGTATTTTAAATATGTAAAATACACCCTTATACTATTATAATATTAAAAGTTAATACTTATATATATATATATATATATATATATATATATATATATATATATATATATATATATATATATATATATATATATATATATATATATATATATATATATAAAAGACAGTTCAGTCTTACCGTTAGTAGGCCTTATTCACGAAGCCAATCTATAAGGGGGTATAAGGTTACTTCCTATAAAATGGTGGTTTAATGGGTGTCCGCTCTCACCCACCACTTCCTTGATTGGTGGAGGGTTGTTAGCTGTCAAACCCCCAAACCAAGGATGGCGGAAACGTCCGGGGCTGGAGAACCTCATGTACAGTATCATAACAACATTTTCAATAATGATTAAAGTAAACACAAACAACATATACATAATTGAAAGAGTTACATCATTGTATGAATTACATGTTTCCAAATCAATTACAATATGTTGACAAAAATGTGAAATGTTTGACGCCTTAACGTCTCATCCTGAAAAGCACTTGGTTACTTGTTTAGTGATTTCTTGAGAATACAAGTTGTTTGAAAAAGGTGTGAACACAATGGTTGGTGAGTTCATAAGTTTTTGTATGCAATTATGAAAACCTTTTCTTGTAAAAGTAGTGTTTGTTCTAGAAAATCCAATATTTTCCTTAATGTGTAATTGTAGTCTTAAAACCCAAAGACCAGAATGTACAATTTATTTGTCATATTTATAGTAAAACAATGCAAGTTTAAATCGACATAACTCGTTTCATTTCAATGAAATCCATGCAAATTCTATGTTTTTTAATACTTAATGTGAGTTATTATAACCATGCTATGACCTAGTTGGACTGAAACGACGTTCTTTAGGTGTTAGAAATGTTATGCCATTTGTCACCTCAGAACTGTCGGTCTAGCTGTTGCATGCAACTCATGTGTGGGTTTTTCAAACCCAATATAGATCTATATACAACTATCATGCTCTCCCTCTATGAGACTCTGGTTACAATACAAGACTTATTGTCACACCCAGAAAATCAAAGGCGGAAACATTTCCGAGGTGGACTACACGTTGTGTATCAAATCCATTGTACATAATAATCACAGTAAACAAACATTACATTACATATATATGAAAGTTTACATTTGTTTCAAAAGTAAAGTTATACAAGATATACATATGCATCATATTAACAAAAGTTGAGACGAGTCTTCCACGCACTCCGTCTTCATCAAAAGAGATCACCGGGTACCTGTCTAACTTGGACCTGAGAATACAAGCGGTTTGAAAATCAGCATAAAGCTGGTGAGTTCATAAGTGGTTTTGTTTTATGAAAATGTATCGTTTTCCTTTAGTTTCCGAAAAGATTTGTTACCCAAGAAAATCCCATATTTTGTTATGTGAGGTTGGTTTAGTTATCATTCATTACCAATTCTATTACGTGTTGTGTTTTACCCCAGGAAAATCCCATATTTTCCTAATTGTAAGATCAGTTGTACATCACAAAGTATAGTTTAACACATATGAAAGTACAGATTTAAGATCATGGGATTACCATCCCGGACTAGACACGAGATAATTTGATGTATATATGGAAATATAGATTGAAACCATGGGATCACTATCCCGAATAAGATACAGATTTGGAAAAACCATGGGATCACTATCCCGTATAATATATAGATACAAAACCATGGGATTACTATCCCGTAATAGATATAGATTAAAGACCATGGGATCACTATCCCGGACTAGATATAAAATAGTTTGATAATACCATGGGATCACTATCCCGTAAGAGATCTAGAAACAAAACCATGGGGTCACTATCCCGTATAAGACATAGATACAAAACCATGGGATCACTATCCCAAAAGATATAGATATAAAACCATGGGATCACTATCCCGTATAAAACATAGATGCAAAACCATGGGATCACTATCCCGAACGATATAGATATAAAACCATGGGATCACTATCCCGTATAAAACATAAATGCAAAACCATGGGATCACTATCCCGAACGAGATATAGTTTCTAAACCCCAAACTGTGAATAAGCTAATATTAATACATGTTGTGAGTCGGGTAACCATGCTAATACGACAACATGACCTCCTTGATGTTTGTCAGACGTCGAAATGATATCCAGAAATTTGTCACCCCAGGCGTGCCCGCCTAACTGTAGCTAGCAGTTAAGGTGTGGGATTGTCAGTCCCGAATAGATCTATTCACAAATTTCGAGCTCTCCCTCCAGGAGACTCTGGTTACACTTCCGGGGAGGATTTACTGATCATCCATAAAGGGTAGTGACTATCTCACAAACCAGTACTAAACTATTCACAGGGTTCTCATAAGATACCGACATACAGAAGATTATGAAACATAGTACAATAAATATAGAAACATACAATGAAATTATCTGACCATACATTCAAATGATACGGAGATAAACTGAATCAGACATAGTTTATCTAATAACTTGATATAGATATCGACATATGATACAAAGAACAATAACGACCCCCAAATTATTCCCATAATAATTTGATTAGTTTGATTGTTTCCTTAACTAAAATTCTTTTAGTTGTAATTGATAAGTCATTCCTTATCCTCAGCATAATACATAAGGAGTAAAAGAGTTTATAAGTTTGTCAGATATTGTTTGAATCATATCAATGTTATGATTAGAAAACAGTTGTAGTTTGCTTGTATTCCCCCCCTGAAAACACTGAAAACAATTAAAAAGCCGTCGAAATATGAGACGGTTTGGATGCTAAGAGTTGATCCGGGACTTGTAAACACACGAGGTTCCTAATTATGATGTAAAGATACACATTTGTATCTAATTAGGACTTAGATTGATTGTTACATAAGGACAAATGCTTCAAGTCGCGATAACACTCCGATACAAGTGTTTGGAGGGACCCGGGTGGCGTTTAGGGACATGAATGATGCGAGGGACTTAGGAAATGAGTTGGGACTTCAAAGGAACACCCCCCCTTAGGGAGTTTACGGCCAAAACACCCATTCCCCATAAGTTTACGGCCGTAAACTCATGATGGGTGTTTATGGTGTAATTTGGACTTCAACCACTTTGGGGATAATTTCTAAACTTGGTTTAAGGACTTGAAATGATTTTAAAACATCAAATAGACCCCCTTATGGGAGTTTATGGCCTAGCATGGCTTCCTGGCCATAAACTCCTATTTTCTCATGAAAATGGTGTTAAATGGTTCCAAAACAAATCACATGTGATTAATAGGATTATTCCAAGGGCTAACATGAGGTTGTATGGGATATTTGAGGGGTTTATGGAGTTTACGGCCCATGAGACCCCTCTCATGGCCGTAAACTCTTCTATATAGTGCTACAAGGTGTTTCAAGGCCTAAAACTTGCATGGAAGGACTTCTAAAATTCATCTAAGGGCCTTACGGGTGTTTCGTTTGCATTCAAACACCAAGAATCAAGGAGTTTACGGTGTATGAACAAGTCTTGGCTGTAAACTCATAGAAATCTCTCAATTAATGTGTTTAAGGCCCTCAAACTATTTTTGGTTGGTGCTTTGATTTATTCCAAGGCTTTTGGTGGTGTTGGATGGCTTTCTAACACCTTAGAATTGAATTTATGCCAAGTTTTGATGAGTTTACGGCCCAAGCACATGCCTTGGCCGTAAAGTCACATAACTCCCCCAAATTTCATGTTTCAAGTGTCCAAATGCTAAAACCAAGGTTCTATAATTCATAACTAAGCCATACTAGTGATTTGGAAGGGTTTAAAGGCATGAAAAACCCCATTTACATGAGTTTACGGCCCAAGCACATGCCTTGGCCGTAAACTCCTTCAAAGTCCTCAAAATCAAAGTTTTAAATGTTCTAAGTCCATATCTTGAAGTCCCTTAGCCATATCTAAAGCCCAAATGAGTTTAGGAAGGAGTTTAACGGCTTACAACACTTCAAAATGGTGTTTACGGCCTAGGCAGCCTCCTGGGCCGTAAACTCACATATGTTGTCCTATTTCATGATTAAATGTCGAATTTGGAAGCCAAATATGCTATAGATTAAGGCTAGGAAGGTACCTTAAGGATTTATGGCCTTAAAATTGAGTTTTGGACCTTTAATCTTTGGATTTAGAAGAGAGGTTAGAGAGAGAGAGTAGAGAGAGAAGGAAAAAGCTTCAAATGATAGGTTAAACACGTTTATATAGTTCCTAAAACTTGGACACGGTGGAATTCTACCCGATACCGATGTTAAACGCGGCTTTTGGTCGCACCCGATTGAGTTTCCGTCACCCGACGAGGATATTTCTAAAACTTATGAAATGATTATATTCGGGCTAATTACGTGAGTTCCTGAGTGATTTAGACACTCATTAAAATAAAATAATCATATAAGTTTGAATAATTAACTCCAAAAAGAAAACGGAACGAATTTGATAACGACGACTTTCTGGGTAGAACGGGTTTTGGCGACGAACAATTTCGGGTTGTTACATTATCCCCCCGTTAGAGGGAATTTCGTCCCGAAATTCAAAGAATAAGATATAGATCAAGAGTTTGAAATCAGACTCGAATGGATTTGCTACATCGGATCTTCACTTTCTCAAGCGGAATCGAGTCTCTACTGGGCGTTCTAGTGAATTCTCACTATCGGGACGTGTCCTTGTTTCGTATCTTAACTCTCTCTCAATCTATGTTATCAATCGGTTTTCTCATGGAAATTCCAACCCTTGACAACTTCGGTTCCCTCAAGGAATCACTAGGGTTTCGTTGGGTAGAAGCTTCTAAGGATTCGAGACATGATGTACTGGATAGATGTTAACAAGTTCTACGACCATCCAAACCCTGAAGATTGTAGAATCAATCTCTACGAGGACCTCGAAAAGTATGATGTGGAATTAAATTTTAGACGTTCGAATGAAATTCCCGGAAACTCTTCGGGACAGACATTTAGTAGAAAGGGCTACTAACTTCTCGTTTCTTAATGACTATAGAAACGAGGGATGTGGGGTAATTCGTACCAGGAAAACTCTTGAGTTTTAAAGCATGACACAATACGAAAGTTTGATACCGAAGATCATCAGAGTTAGGTCGAGGAAAAAGATATAGATAGGTGACCCTCTGGAAATCAGGATAACAACATGAATGAGACTCCGTCATTCCATGTTAAACGTAGCATCAAAGTATTTTCGCGAAAGGTTTCCCATTTAACCGAATGGAACAGAATAGTCCTCCGGACCGAGGATTCAATCTATAGATACAAAGTTAGGGTTCTCAATCTCATTGATTAGTCGTCTCGATGATGCACATTTCGATTACATACGAAGGATTGAGTTTAGAGAACATTCGAATAGATAGATAACATGTTTCCCTCCAAACACGGGAATCGAAAAGAGTTGCAGGTATAAGAGTTATCAAAGAGAGGATTACCTGCGACGACAGAGGGATCAGTGGTGGTAGCTGCTTTGGGATAGTTCCTTTTGAAGTGCCCTGTTTCACCACAATTGTAGCAGGCCGGACTGATTCCTGCTCCCGATGATTGGTTCGTTGATTTGGCTGGTTTTCTACAGGTTCGAGACAGATGGCCCTTCTTGCCACAGTTGTCGCAGCTCCTTTCGCGACATGGACCAGGGATGCGGTGATGGTAGTTGCACTTACCACACCAAGGAAGACTACCAGTGTATCCACTAGCGGGAGTTTGGGCTGTAGAACCGACAGCTGAGACAGCAACAGGGGCAATAGCAGCATGGACCGCTACCGTTTACTGTTTCTTCGAAGACCCTTTCGTACTCGGGGCCTTTCGCTTGTTCCGAGATTTCTTTTTACTTTCACCTCCACTTGTGTCTGACTCAGGAGTGGTAGTTTCCTCATCAGAGTTGTCTTCGTGATCGATCAAGATTTTCGCAAGGCATTTAGCGCTGTCGTACGTGTCTGGCTTTGCAGCCAAGACATTCCCTTTAGTTGGCTGGGTCAATCCCCAGATGAATCTCTCGATCTTTTTACTCTCCGGGGTAACCATTCCCGGACAGAGTAATGCCAGGTCATCGAATCTTGAAGTATAAGCAGCGATGTTGGAACCCTTCATCTTAAGGTTCCAGAGTTCGTGTTCTAATTTCTGAATTTCGCCCCGAGGGAAATACTCTGCGAGAAGAAGCTCCTTCATAGCTTCCCAACTCATAACATTCGCTACAGGTAGGGTTAAGGATTTGACTCGGCCGTTCCACCAAGTCAGGGCTTTGTCAAGGAAAGTGCAGGCGGTGAATTTGACTTTGTTAGACTCTGAACAGGCACATATTTCGAAGATTGACTCGATTTTCTTGAACCATCGAGTCAGGGAAATGACACCTCCAGTGCCATCGAAGGTTTTGGGTTTCGCGTTCATGAAGTCTTTGTAGGAACCCCCTCTTCGGTGTTCCTGACTGTGTTCTGGATTTTGGGGTTGGGGACCACCTCCGGAGCCACTGGGATTCATTTGTGACATAGCTGTCACCATTGCAGCAGTCAGAACTGTCTGGAGTGATGCGAGATCAAATTGAGGAGAAGGTGGTGGCTGAGGAGGATTTTCGTTGTTCTTCGAGCTGGGTCTCTTTCTTGGAGGCATCTTGATCTAAAAAGATCAGGAAAGAGAGGATAATAAGTCCTCTGAATTGAATCAAGAGATATGGAACAGGGGATATCTCATCAAGACAGATATAGCATCATACTAAGCGATAAAGCAGGAAAGAGTTATCAAGACAGAACATTTTATCGCTAGCGGAATGATCAAGTAACATCGCGTGTACGAGGATTTTCTATGAAGGATTGGCTCGAGAACTACTCCCATAGTATTTCATGGTTCGCTGCAGCGACGACTCGTTGTTTGAGATATTAGGTAAGTTTTAGGCATGCTGCGTACCACAGTCACTCCCAAGCACATGTTGGCCGTGTCTCGAATGAATATAGTTGGCCAGGCTATATTGATCCTAGACACGACTACATAACTGCCCAGGTTTAACCGCATTGTACAACACCCATTTACTTATGTTTTGTTCTACTTGTAGTTACGGATTTCGGCGGTTCGGTATACTTGTATACTTTTGAAAATACTTATAGTTTTGAAGATACTTTTATTTCAGAGCACCGAGGCCCTTTAGTGTTTATAATTTTATACAATGTAAGGTTTGGTATACTCCGTTCACTATAAACAAGGGCTCTGATACCAATCTATCACACCCCGAAAATCAAAGGCGAAAACATTTCCGAGGTGGACTACCACGTTGTGTATCAAATCCATTGTACATAGTAATCACAGTAAACAAACATTACATTACATATATATGAAAGTTTAGATTTGTTTCAAAAGTAAAGTTATACAAGATATACATATGCATCATATTAACAAAAGTTGAGACGAGTCTTCCACGCACTCCGTCTTCATCAAAAGAGATCACCGGGTACCTGTCTAACTTGGACCTGAGAATACAAGCGGTTTGAAAATCAGCATAAAGCTGGTGAGTTCATAAGCGGTTTTTTTTTATGAAAATATATTGTTTTCCTTTAGTTTCCGAAAAGATTTGTTACCCAAGAAAATCCCATATTTTCTTATATGAGGTTGGTTTAGTTATCATTCATTACCAATTCTATTACGTGTTGTGTTTTACCCCAGGAAAATCCCATATTTTCCTAATTGTAAGATCAGTTGTACATCACAAAGTATAGTTTAACACATATGAAAGTACAAATTTAAGATCATGGGATTACCATCCCGGACTAGACACGAGATAATTTGATGTATATATGGAAATATAGATTGAAACCATGGGATCACTATCCCGAATAAGATACAGATTTAGAAAAACCATGGGATCACTATCCCGTATAATATATAGATACAAAACCATGGGATTACTATCCCATAATAGATATAGATTAAAGACCATGGGATCACTATCCCGGACTAGATATAAAATAGTTTGATAATACCATGGGATCACTATCCCGTAAGAGATCTAGAAACAAAACCATGGGGTCACTATCCCGTATAAGACATAGATACAAAACCATGGGATCACTATCCCAAAAGATATAGATATAAAACCATGGGATCACTATCCCGTATAAAACATAGATGCAAAACCATGGGATCACTATCCCGAACGATATAGATATAAAACCATGGGATCACTATCCCGTATAAAACATAGATGCAAAACCATGGGATCACTATCCCGAACGAGATATAGTTTCTAAACCCCAAACTGTGAATAAGCTAATATTAATACATGTTGTGAGTCGGGTAACCATGCTAATACGACAACATGACCTCCTTGATGTTTGTCAGACGTCGAAATGATATCCAGAAATTTGTCACCCCAGGCGTGCCCGCCTAACTGTAGCTAGCAGTTAAGGTGTGGGATTGTCAGTCCCGAATAGATCTATTCACAAATTTCGCGCTCTCCCTCCAGGAGACTCTGGTTACACTTCCGGGGAGGATTTACTGATCATCCATAAAGGGTAGTGACTATCTCACAAACCAGTACTAAACTATTCACAGGGTTCTCATAAGATACCGACATACAGAAGATTATGAAACATAGTACAATAAATATAGAAACATACAATGAAATTATCTGACCATACATTCAAATGATACGGAGATAAACTGAATCAGACATAGTTTATCTAATAACTTGATATAGATATCGACATATGATACAAAGAACAGTAACGACCCCCAAATTATTCCCATAATAATTTGATTAGTTTGATTGTTTCCTTAACTAAAATTCTTTTAGTTGTAATTGATAAGTCATTCCTTATCCTCAGCATAATACATAAGGAGTAAAAGAGTTTATAAGTTTGTCAGATATTGTTTGAATCATATCAATGTTATGATTAGAAAACAGTTGTAGTTTGCTTGTATTCCCCCCTGAAAACACTGAAAACAATTAAAAAGCCGTAGGGGTATGAACTCACCGGACGAAATATGAGACGGTTTGGATGCTAAGAGTTGATCCGGGACTTGGAAACACACGAGGTTCCTAATTATGATGTAAAGATACACATTTGTATCTAATTAGGACTTAGATTGATTGTTACATAAGGACAAATGCTTCAAGTCGCGATAACACTCCGATACAAGTGTTTGGAGGGACCCGGGTGGCGTTTAGGGACATGAATGATGCGAGGGACTTAGGAAATGAGTTGGGACTTCAAAGGAACACCCCCCTTAGGGAGTTTACAGCCAAAACACCCATTCCCCATAAGTTTACGGCCGTAAACTCATGATGGGTGTTTATGGTGTAATTTGGACTTCAACCACTTTGGGGATAATTTCTAAACTTGGTTTAAGGACTTGAAATGATTTTAAAACATCAAATAGACTCCCTTATGGGAGTTTATGGCCTAGCATGGCTTCCTGGCCATAAACTCCTATTTTCTCATGAAAATGGTGTTAAATGGTTCCAAAACAAATCACATGTGATTAATAGGATTATTCCAAGGGCTAACATGAGGTTGTATGGGATATTTGAGGGGTTTATGGAGTTTACGGCCCATAAGACCCCTCTCATGGCCGTAAACTCTTCTATATAGTGCTACAAGGTGTTTCAAGGCCTAAAACTTGCATGGAAGGACTTCTAAAATTCATCTAAGGGCCTTACGGGTGTTTCGTTTGCATTCAAACACCAAGAATCAGGGAGTTTACAGTGTATGAACAAGTCTTGGCTGTAAACTCATAGAAATCTCTCAATTAATGTGTTTAAGGCCCTCAAACTATTTTTGGTTGGTGCTTTGATTTATTCCAAGGCTTTTGGTGGTGTTGGATGGCTTTCTAACACCTTAGAATTGAATTTATGCCAAGTTTTGATGAGTTTACGGCCCAAGCACATGCCTTGGCCGTAAACTCACATAACTCCCCCAAATTTCATGTTTCAAGTGTCCAAATGCTAAAACCAAGGTTCTATAATTCATAACTAAGCCATACTAGTGATTTGGAAGGGTTTAAAGGCATGAAAAACCCCATTTACATGAGTTTACGGCCCAAGCACATGCCTTGGCCGTAAACTCCTTCAAAGTCCTCAAACTCAAAGTTTTAAATGTTCTAAGTCCATATCTTGAAGTCCCTTAGCCATATCTAAAGCCCAAATGAGTTTAGGAAGGAGTTTAACGGCTTAAAACCCTTCAAAATGGTGTTTACGGCCTAGGCAGCCTCCTGGGCTGTAAACTCACATATGTTGTCCTATTTCATGATTAAATGTCGAATTTGGAAGCCAAATATGCTATAGATTAAGGCTAGGAAGGTACCTTAAGGATTTATGGCCTTAAAATTGAGTTTTGGACCTTTAATCTTTGGATTTAGAAGAGAGGTTAGAGAGAGAGAGAGTAGAGAGAGAAGGAAAAAGCTTCAAATGATAGGTTAAACACGTTTATATAGTTCCTAAAACTTGGACACGGTGGAATTCTACCCGATACCGATGTTAAACGCGGCTTTTGGTCGCACCCGATTGAGTTTCCATCACCCGACGAGGATATTTCTAAAACTTATGAAATGATTATATTCGGGCTAATTACGTGAGTTCCTGAGTGATTTAGACACTCATTAAAATAAAATAATCATATAAGTTTGAATAATTAACTCCAAAAAGAAAACGGAACGAATTTGATAACGACGACTTTATGGGTAGAACGGGTTTTGGCGACGAACAATTTCGGGTTGTTACATTATCCCCCCGTTAGAGGGAATTTCGTCCCGAAATTCAAAGAATAAGATACAGATCAAGAGTTTGAAATCAGACTCGAATGGATTTGCTACATCGGATCTTCACTTTCTCAAGCGGAATCGAGTCTCTACTGGGCGTTTTAGTGAATTCTCACTATCGGGACGTGTCCTTGTTTCGTATCTTAACTCTCTCTCAATCTATGTTATCAATCGGTTTTCTCATGGAAATTCCAACCCTTGACGACTTCGGTTTCCTCAAGGAATCACTAGGGTTTCGTTGGGTAGAAGCTTCTAAGGATTCGAGACATGATGTACTGGATAGATGTTAACAAGTTCTACGACCATCCAAACCCTGAAGATTGTAGAATCAATCTCTACGAGGACCTCGAAAAGTATGATGTGGAATTAAATTTTAGACGTTCGAATGAAATTCCCGGAAACTCTTCGGGACAGACATTTAGTAGAAAGGGCTACTAACTTCTCGTTTCTTAATGACTACAGAAACGAGGGATGTGGGGTAATTCGTACCAGGAAAACTCTTGAGTTTTAAAGCATGACACAATACGAAAGTTTGATACCGAAGATCATCAGAGTTAGGTCGAGGAAAAAGATATAGATAGGTGACCCTCTGGAAATCAGGATAACAACATGAATGAGACTTCGTCATTCCATGTTAAACGTAGCATCAAAGTATTTTCGCGAAAGGTTTCCCATTTAACCGAATGGAACAGAATAGTCCTCCGGACCGAGGATTCAATCTATAGATACGAAGTTAGGGTTCTCAATCTCATTGATTAGTCGTCTTGATGATGCACATTTCGATCACATACGAAGGATTGAGTTTAGAGAACATTCGAATAGATAGATAACATGTTTCCCTCCAAACACGGGAATCGAAAAGAGTTGCAGGTATAAGAGTTATCAAAGAGAGGATTACCTGCGGCGATAGAGGGATCAGTGGTGGTAGCTGCTTTGGGATAGTTCCTTTTGAAGTGCCCTGTTTCACCACAATTGTAGCAGGCCGGACTGATTCTTGCTCCCGATGATTGGTTCGTTGATTTGGCTGGTTTTCTACAGGTTCGAGACAGATGGCCCTTCTTGCCACAGTTGTCGCAGCTCCTTTCGCGACATGGACCAGGGATGCGGTGATGGTAGTTGCACTTACCACACCAAGGAAGACTACCAGTGTATCCACTGGCGGGAGTTTGGGCTGTAGAACCGACAGCTGAGACAGCAACAGGGGCAATAGCAGCATGGACCGCTACCGTTTACTGTTTCTTCGAAGACCCTTTCGTACTCGGGGCCTTTCACTTGTTCCGAGATTTCTTTTTACTTTCACCTCCACTTGTGTCTGACTCAGGAGTGGTAGTTTTCTCATCAGAGTTGTCTTCGTGATCGATCAAGATTTTCGCAAGGCATTTAGCGCTGTCGTACGTGTCTGGCTTTGCAGCCAAGACATTCCCTTTAGTTGGCTGGGTCAATCCCCAGATGAATCTCTCGATCTTTTTACTCTCCGGGGTAACCATTCCCGGACAGAGTAATGCCAGATCATCGAATCTTGAAGTATAAGCAGCGATGTTGGAACCCTCCATCTTAAGGTTCCAGAGTTCGTGTTCTAATTTCTGAATTTCGCCCCGAGGGCAATACTCTGCGAGAAGAAGCTCCTTCATAGCTTCCCAACCCATAACATTCGCTACAGGTAGGGTTAAGGATTTGACTCGGCCGTTCCACCAAGTCAGGGCTTTGTCAAGGAAAGTGCAGGCGGCGAATTTGACTTTGTTAGACTCTGAACAGGCACATATTTCGAAGATTGACTCGATTTTCTTGAACCATCGAGTCAGGGAAATGACACCTCCAGTGCCATCGAAGGTTTTGGGTTTCGCGTTCATGAAGTCTTTGTAGGAACCCCCTCTTCGGTGTTCCTGACTGTGTTCTGGATTTTGGGGTTGGGGACCACCTCCGGAGCCACTGGGATTCATTTGTGACATAGCTATCACCATTGCAGCAGTCAGAACTGTCTGGAGTGATGCGAGATCAAATTGAGGAGAAGGTGGTGGCTGAGGAGGATTTTCGTTGTTCTTCGAGCTGGGTCTCTTTCTTGGAGGCATCTTGATCTAAAAAGATCAGGAAAGAGAGGATAATAAGTCCTCTGAATTGAATCAAGAGATATGGAACAGGGGATATCTCATCAAGACAGATATAGCATCATACTAAGCGATAAAGCAGGAAAGAGTTATCAAGACAGAACATTTTATCGCTAGCGGAATGATCAAGTAACATCGCGTGTACGAGGATTTTCTACGAAGGATTGGCTCGAGAAATACTCCCATAGTATTTCATGGTTCGCTGCAGCGACGACTCGTTGTTTGAGATATTAGATAAGTTTTAGGCATGCTGCGTACCACAGTCACTCCCAAGCACATGTTGGCCGTGTCTCGAATGAATATAGTTGGCCAGGCTATATTGATCCTAGACACGACTACATAACTGCCCAGGTTTAACCGCAGTGTACAACACCCATTTACTTATGTTTTGTTCTACTTGTAGTTACGGATTTCGGCGGTTCGGTATACTTGTATACTTTTGAAAATACTTATAGTTTTGAAGATACTTTTATTTCAGAGCACCGAGGCCCTTTAGTGTTTATAATTTTATACCATGTAAGGTTTGGTATACTCCGTTCACTATAAACAAGGGCTCTGATACCAATCTGTCACACCCCGAAAATCAAAGGCGAAAACATTTCCGAGGTGGACTACCACGTTGTGTATCAAATCCATTGTACATAGTAATCACAGTAAACAAACATTACATTACATATATATGAAAGTTTACATTTGTTTCAAAAGTAAAGTTATACAAGATATACATATGCATCATATTAACAAAAGTTGAGACGAGTCTTCCACGCACTTCGTCTTCATCAAAAGAGATCACCGGGTACCTGTCTAACTTGGACCTGAGAATACAAGCGGTTTGAAAATCAGCATAAAGCTGGTGAGTTCATAAGCGGTTTTTTTTTATGAAAATATATTGTTTTCCTTTAGTTTCCGAAAAGATTTGTTACCCAAGAAAATCCCATATTTTCTTATATGAGGTTGGTTTAGTTATCATTCATTACCAATTCTATTACGTGTTGTGTTTTACCCCAGGAAAATCCCATATTTTCCTAATTGTAAGATCAGTTGTACATCACAAAGTATAGTTTAACACATATGAAAGTACAAATTTAAGATCATGGGATTACCATCCCGGACTAGACACGAGATAATTTGATGTATATATGGAAATATAGATTGAAACCATGGGATCACTATCCCGAATAAGATACAGATTTGGAAAAACCATGGGATCACTATCCCGTATAATATATAGATACAAAACCATGGGATTACTATCCCGTAATAGATATAGATTAAAGACCATGGGATCACTATCCCGGACTAGATATAAAATAGTTTGATAATACCATGGGATCACTATCCCGTAAGAGATCTAGAAACAAAACCATGGGGTCACTATCCCGTATAAGACATAGATACAAAACCATGGGATCATTATCCCGAAAGATATAGATATAAAACCATGGGATCACTATCCCGTATAAAACATAGATGCAAAACCATGGGATCACTATCCCGAACGATATAGATATAAAACCATGGGATCACTATCCCGTATAAAACATAGATGCAAAACCATGGGATCACTATCCCGAACGAGATATAGTTTCTAAACCCCAAACTGTGAATAAGCTAATATTAATACATGTTGTGAGTCGGGTAACCATGCTAATACGACAACGTGACCTCCTTGACGTTTATCAGACGTCGAAACGATATCCAGAAATTTGTCACCCCAGGCGTGCCCACCTAACTGTAGCTAGCAGTTAGGGTGTGGGATTGTCAGTCCCGAATAGATCTATTCACAAATTCCGCGCTCTCCCTCCATGAGACTCTGGTTACACTTTCGGGGAGGATTTACTGATCATCCATAAAGGGTAGTGACTATCTCACAAACCAGTACTAAACTATTCACAGGGTTCTCATAAGATACCGACATACAGAAGATTATGAAACATAGTACAATAAATATAGATACATACAATGAAATTATCTGACAATACATTCAAATGATACGGAGATAAACTGAATCAGACATAGTTTATCTAATAACTTGATATAGATATCGACATATGATAGAAAGAACAGTAACGACCCCCAAATTATTCCCATAATAATTTGATTAGTTTGATTGTTTCCTTATCTAAAATTCTTTTAGTTGTAATTGATAAGTCATTCCTTATGCTCAGCATAATACATAAGGAGTAAAAGAGTTTATAAGTTTGTCAGATATTGTTTGAATCATATCAATGTTATGATTTGAAAACAGTTGTAGTTTGCTTGTATTCCCCCCGTGAAAACACTGAAAACAGTTAAAAAGCCGTAGGGGTATGAACTCACCGGACGAGATATGAGACGGTTTGGATGCTAAGAGTTGATCCGGGACTTGTAAACACACGAGGTTCCTAATTATGATGTAAAGATACACATTTGTATCTAATTAGGACTTAGATTGATTGTTGGATAAGGACAAACGCTTCAAGTCATGATAACACTCCGATACAAGTGTTTGGAGGGACCCGGGTGGCGTTTAGGGACGTGAATGATGCGAGGGACTTAGGAAATGAGTTGGGACTTCAAAGGAACACCCCCCTTAGGGATTTTATGGCCAAAACACACATTCCCCATGAGTTTACAGCCGTAAACTCATGATGGGTGGTTTATGGTGTAATTTGGACTTCAACCACTTTGGGGATAATTTCTAAACTTGGTTTAAGGTCTTGAAATGATTTTAAAACATCAAATAGACCCCCTTATGGGAGTTTACGGCCTAGCATGGCTTCCTGGCCGTAAACTCCTAATTTCTCATGAAAATGGTGTTAAATGGTTCCAAAACAAATCACATGTGATTAATAGGATTATTCCAAGGCCTAACATGAGTTTGTATGGGATATTTGAGGGGTTTATGGAGTTTACGGCCCATGATACCCCTCTCGTGGCCGTAAACTCTTCTATATAGTGCTACAAGGTGTTTCAAGGCCTAAAACTTGCATGGAAGGACTTCTAAAATTCATCTAAGGGCCTTACGGGTGTTTAGTTTACATTCAAACACCAAGAATCAAGGAGTTTACGGCCTATGAACAAGTCTTGGCCATAAACTCATAGAAATCTCTCAATTAATGTGTTTAAGGCCCTCAAACTATTTTTGGTTGGTCCTTTGATTTATTCCAAGGCTTTTGGTGGTGTTGGATGGCTTTCTAACACCTTAGAATTGAATTTATGCCAAGTTTTGATGAGTTTACGGCCCAAGCACATGCCTTGGCCGTAAACTCACATAAGTCCCCCAAATTTCATGTTTCAAGTGTCCAAATACTAAAACCAAGGTTCTATAATTCATAACTAAGCCATACTAGTGATTTGGAAGGGTTTAAAGGTATGAAAAACCCCATTTACATGAGTTTACGGCCCAAGTACATGCCTTGGCCGTAAACTCCTTCAAAGTCCTCAAAATCAAAGTTTTAAATGTTCTAAGTCCATATCTTGAAGTCCCTTAGCCATATCTAAAGCCCAAATGAGTTTAGCAAGGAGTTTAAGGGCTTAAAACCCTTCAAAATGGTGTTTATGGCCTAGGAAGCCTCCTGGGCCGTAAACTCACATATGTTGTCCTATTTCATGATTAAATGTCGAATTTGGAAGTCAAATATGCTATAGATTAAGGCTAGGAAGGTACCTTAAGGATTTGAGGCCTTAAAATTGAGTTTTGGGCCTTTAATCTTTGGATTTAGGAGAGAGGCTAGAGAGAGAGTAGAGAGAGAAGGAAAAAGCTTCAAATGATAGGTTAAACACGTTTATATAGTTCCTAAAACTTGGACACGGTGGAATTCTACCCGATACCGATGTTAAACGCGGCTTTTGGTCGCACCCGATTGAGTTTCCGTCACCCGACGAGGATATTTCTAAAACTTATGAAATGATTATATTCGGGCTAATTACGTGAGTTCCTGAGTGATTTAGACACTCATTAAAATAAAATAATCATATAAGTTTGAATAATTAACTCCAAAAAGAAAACGGAACGAATTTGATAACGACGACTTTCCGGGTAGAACGGGTTTTGGCGACGAACAATTTCGGGTTGTTACACTTATTGGTAATGTGAAGCGAATGTCTCACAAAAGTCATTAACGAATTTACGTGCAATGTATTGAATATCCATTTTGTATAAATGTACCCTTTTTATATGAGTGTTTTATGTAATGTATCATAAACTATACCTATTATAGTTTATCAAAACAAGGGTAGTAGTGGTAGTGTACATGAACTGTACTTAACATAGTTTATTCAAATGTTTGTATGTAATAGATGTACTTTGATTATAACAATTTGTTAACTGATGCGTGTCTATATACTAAGACAAAATGTCATTTATTTAAATAACATATATCCATATAAAGATATACACCTTGCTCGACATGTTACAAGGTGAATTGAAATTGATAGCATTTTTCTGTTGTTAACATTTTCTAGTAGTGTTCATAGAAAACTTATAGAAAATTCATAACAGGCCCGAATTAGAATACATTAATTCTGGGAGTTTGGAAAACGTGTCTAGCTTGTTCATAAATTTTCTCATGATTTGTAGCGGTCTCCAACATATGTGAAAACGTCCATAATCACAGACTGGTTCGGATTGGATCTTGAAATGATAGGCATTTTTGTAAAAATCACCATAAATTATAGAAAAATCGTATGGGGATGTGCAAGTAACAATTTTAAAGCTAAGAACTGGAACTAATTGCACCTAAAACAATTTTGAAAATTAAAATGTTTAAGTTGATCAAAAAAGTCCGTGAATGGAGCCTATCTTTTCTGATGAAAGCTGTTAGAAGAAATCACGTTGTGTTATTTAATTGGATGGATGTTGAAGGAGAGAAGTGTTCACCTAAAGAACATTTGAAGGATTGCTTGAAGATTCGAGAATCTAACACAATAATGTCAAAGTTTGTGCAAGGAATCAATGATTTGAGTAAAAGGGATTGTAATACCCATAAGGATGGTGATGATACTTACCAAATGAAGGAGAAAATCTGGAAAATGCCTTGGAAATCTTGAATTTGTGTGAGAGAATTTGAGAGAAAGTGGTGTTTGATCATTTGGTGCAAATGAGTGAAGTGAGTGAAATGAAGAGAGAGAGAGAGAGAGAGAGAGTCTTTCAGCTCTTTGGATGTGATTATGTTTGAAAAATGAGTGGGAAAGGACTATGAAGTGACTAGGGATGGTGGGGAGGACAATGGTTGGTCATGGAGTGGGTATAGGGGTGGTTTCTTGTGTCAAACCTTATGGAAGAGTCAACACTCCACCAAAAAATCTTATTTAATGGAGTTTATTCTTAAATAAGGATTTCTTTAAAAAATGTTGAATTTATGAATAATTGGGACCTTATATGTCAAAATATAAGTTTGGGTGAAAATCCCCCGTTAAAATAATTAAAAATGGGCTTAAAACGGAGTCGGGGTCGAAAACCGGGTAGAGAATAGGAGGATCCGAAGTCTGATGAGGGTTCATTCGTCAGCAGCCTTGGAATCGGAGTGGCTTGGCTGCTGGTGTAATGCGGTTCGAGCAGCTACCGCAGGTGGCTTCATCTGAAGGAAGACCAAAGGCGCGTCAGAAGGGAGACCGAAGGCGTTGTTCGGATGCAGGCTCCGGGTTCGGCGCTGCAGGTCTTCAGCAGCCTCAGTCCTTCAACAGTTTTAGTTTCCATGGTTGGCTGCTCTTGGTGACTTCGGTCCTAACTCTTAGACTTCAGTTCAAGAAGGGTTGGGTCCCTATGGAGGGACCTCAGCCCTAAGAGGCTATTTTCCTATGTACCACCCTTTTTTGAGTGGTTTTTCACCGAGCCAATTGTTGGGATGCCCCAAATGATTATAAAACTCAAAAGAGGTTTTGAGAGAGATTTGGGAGAGATTCCACATTCTTAGTGAGATTTGGGAGAGATTTGACATACTTGGAGAGATTTGGGAGAGATTTCTAATATTGAGAGATAGAGTGAAAGGGATTGAGAGAGGTTTCTTTTATGACGTTTTTTAGTGTCCGGCTTCGCAACGCAAGGTCTGTAAACCCCGTTAAGCCGTTTTTTAAAGTCCTACACACTCCCGATGAGTATGCAATAGTGTTTATTGCTTTGGTTCAATGTTTAGCACTATCAAGGCTAAGGAAAATTTAACATACGCATTTTCCAAATTATGTTTTCTCATTAAAATAGCGTGTTGTTTAGTAATTACATAGCGTAAAGCCTAGCATACTAGGGTTAACTGTGTTGACCAGTTTGACTTGTTGACTTTGTTTGACTTTGACTTGACCAGAATTTGATGGTTGTCACATCATCCCCCTGTTAGATGGAATTTCGTCCCGAAATTTTCATTTTGGACGGGACTTCAAGAGTTCGGGAAGAGATGTGGGTATTTTTGTTTCATTTGGTCCTCGCATTCCCAGGTGAACTCAGGTCCTTGTTTTTTATTCCAATGAACCTTCACAATGGGAATACGACTTTGCTTTGTTCTTTTGATCTCCCGGTCCATGATCTCAACTAGTTCTTTCACGAAGTATAGATTTTCGTTAACCTCGATTTCCTCGATTGGTATTACGAGTGTCTCGTTAGACAGACACTTCTTTAAGTTTGATACGTGAAATGTGGGATGTACTTGATTTAGTTCTTGTGGTAGTCAGAGTTTTTACGCCACGGGACCAATCTTGGCAAGGATTTCAAACGGTCTAACGTACCTTAGGTTTAGTTTCCCACGTTTACCAAAACGTATCATTCCTTTACAAGGGGAAACATTTAGTAGTACTCGATCACTAACATGGTATTCCAAAGGTTTGCGTGGCTTATCTGCATAACTCTTTTGCTGATCTCGGGATGCTTTTAGTGTTTCCCGAATTCGAACAATCTTTTCTTTGGTCTCCCTTATGATTTCAGGACCAGTGAGGGTGTTGTTAGGGACTTGCCCCCTAGCTAGCTGTGTGTCCCCTACTTCTGCCCAACACAGGGTGATCGACACTTGCGACCATAAAGAGCTTCGAATGGGGAGAGTTTGATACTGGTGTGATAGCTGTTATTGTAGGAGAATTCGATAAGTAGTAAATGGGTATCCCATGCTTTACCAAAATCTATCACACATGTTCTCAACATGTCTTCTACCATTTGTATGGTGCGCTTGTTCTGTCCATTGGTTTGTAGGTAATAAGTTGTAGTCATGTCCAACCTAGATACCAAGGATTTCTTAGGTGATTGCCAGAATTGCGAGGTAAATCGACTATCCCGATCCGAGATAATGGACTTTGGTACCCCATGCAATCTCATGATTTCCTTGATGTAAAGCTTTGTCAGTTTCTCCATCTTCTCGGTCTATTTCATTGGTATGAAGTGGGCTGACTTGGTTAGTCTGTCGATGATTGCCCATATGGTATCAAGTCCGCTTGATGTTTTAGGCAACTTGGTTATGAAGTCCATGGTTATTCGTTCCCACTTCCATTTTGGTATATCAGGCTGTTGTAGTAGTCCTGAGGGTTTCTTGTATTCCACCTTGACCTTGGTGCAAGTCAGACACTTGCCCACATAAGTAGCAATCTCATCTTTCATGTTCGGCCACCAATACAACTTCTTTAGGTCTAGATACATCTTATCCGAACCTGGATGGATGGAGTATCAAGTCTTGTGTTCTTCGTTCATGAAAACGTCTCGGAACCCACCAAACTTCGTTGTCCAGATCTGGTTCATGAGGTAACGAGCTCCATCTTCCTAAACTTCTAGGTTTTTGTTCATCCCTCTCAATGCCTCACCAGTCACGTTTTCTGGTTTCAAGGCTTCAAGTTGAGCTTCCTTGATTTTTATGAACATGTGTGAATGGATCGTCATTGTTAATGACTTCACCCAGTGACCCGAATATTCCTTTCAGCTTAGGCCATCGGCTACAACATTTTCTTACCCGGATGATAGCGAATTTCACACTTGTAGTTGTGCAGCAGCTCTACCCATCTTCTTTGCCGTATGTTGAGCTCTTTTTGATTGAGGATATGTTGAAGACTTTTGTTATCGGTGAAGATAGTGCACTTTTTTCCATAGAGGTAGTGCCTCCAGATCTTTAGGGCAAACACTATTGCTCCCAGTTCAAGGTCGTGGGTAGTATAATTAACCTCGTGTGTCTTATGTTGCCTTGACGCGTAAGAGATGACCTTCCCTCTCGGCATGAGCACACATCTGAGGCCTTGATTTGAAGCATCGGAATATACCACAAAATCATCTGTTCCTTCTAGAAGAGACAAGATCGGCGGGCTGCATAGGGCTTGTTTTAATGTTTGGAAGGCGGCTTCCTGTTTATCTCCATACTTAAACATCACACCCTTTTGAGTCAAGGTGGTGAGGGGTTTAGCGATATTGGAGAAGTTTTGGATGAATCTGCAGTAGTATCCAGCGAGCCATTAAAGTTATCGGATTTCTGTCGGCGTTGTAGGTGCTGACCAATTTTCAATCACTTTGATTTTTGATGGATCCACATGTATCCCTTTCTCGCTAATGATGTGGCCAAGGAATCGCACTTCTCGGAGCCAAAATTCGCACTTTGAAAATTTAGCATAAAGCTTCTCAGTTCTTAGAGCCTCCAATACTAGTCGCAGATGTTGGCTGTGCTCTTCTTTGCTTCGCGAATAGACCAAGATATCATTGATGAATACGATCACGAATTTGTCTAAGAAGGGTTGACACAGTCATTTCATTAGATCTATGAACACCGCATGCATGTTTGTTAATTCGAATGGCATCACTACAAACTCGTAGTGTCCATAGCGAGTTCTGAATGCCGTCTTGGGGATATCTTCTTCTTGAACTCGCAACTGATGATAACCCGACCTCAGGTAGATTTTTGAAAACTAGCTTGCTCCCTAAAGTTGGTCAAAGAGGTCATCGATTCGGGGTAGGGGATGTCGATTCTTGATGGTAAGTTTGTTTAACTCCCGATAGTCGATGCACATGCGAAAGGATCCCTCCTTCTTCTTTACAAAAAGGAGTGGTGCTCTCCAAGGTGAAAAGCTCGGTCTGATGAACCCTTTGCTCAACAGTTCATTCAACTGGCTGGACAGTTCTTGCATTTCTGCTGGTGCTAGGAGGTATGGAGCTTTAGTGATGGGGGTAGCTCCAAGAATTAAGTCGATTCGGAATTCGACTTGTCGCACGAGCAGTACACCTGGGACATCTTCTTGGAATACATCGAGGAAGTTACACACCTCAGGAATGTCGTTGATATCCTTCACCTCATGTTTCTTAACAACTCTTTGAATACATCGAGGAAGTTACTGGTATGTTACCACTTAACAACTCTTTCACTTACTTCTTATTCAATAGTGAAGCTGAGCGAAGCTTTGTTAGTAAAAAATTCAAACGCTTACTAAAACAACAACCCCAGAAGCTAAACGAAGCCTTCACGGTGGAGATGGCTAATGGGAAAACCGAATCAACCTACGATATGTATATAGGGTACACCTTAACACTAAAAACCGATCGTTTCAAATAAATTTAATTCCAGTAAATGTTAGGAGATTTGATGTGATAATCGCCACGGTTGGGTTAAGCCCCCACTGTGTTGATACTATGTGTCGCGAGAGGGCCGTTTGCCTTCACCTTCCCAATCATGAAACTCTAATAATCCATAGTGATAAACCTGGCGCCAATCCTCTTCCTATATCGTTCATCAAGGCACAGAAGTGTCTGCACCAGAAGTGCTACGTTTTCCTCACTCTTGTTGTGGACAAGACTAATGAAGAAGTAAGCATAAAAGGTATTCCAGTAGCATACGATTTTCCGGGTGTATTTCCTGAAGAACTTCCCGGAAGACCCCAAGAGACAGGTCAAATTTCGAATCGACCTCATACCGAGAACCACATCAATTGCCAATTCACCCTATAGGTTAGTTCCCACCGAAAATTCACAAGTTATCCAATCAATTGAGAAGAATTATTGTGCAAAGGATCCATCGGACCAAGCTTCTCACCCTGGAGAGCTCTGGTCTTACTCTTCAAGAAGATGGATCCTTCCGAAGGTACATTGATTTTAGGAAATTGAATAAGCTGCCTATCAAAAATCGATACCCACTCCCTCGGACTGATGCTCTATTTGACCAAGCTCCAAGGAGCTAGTTACTTCTCTAAAATAGATCTAAGATCCGATTACCATCATCTCCGAGTCGAGAAGAGGACATTCCAAAAACTACTTTTCGAACTCGTTGTGACCATTTCAAATTTGTTGTAATACCCTTTGGTCTAATGAATGCTCCCACGGTATTCATGGACCCCATGAACCGAATTTTCCCAACCATTCCTAGTTAGCCTTTTAATTATTTTCATCAATAACATACTCGTATACTCACAAAGCAAGAACAAAACTCTATCAACACCTACGACCGGCCTTGAAAGCATCAAAGCTGGAGAATATCACGAACAAAGCACTACATGGATGTATAAACCCTCGAATTCAAAAGACGAAGCTTATTGTTATAAGAGTTGAGTTGGGCACTATCTGGGCGATCGTCAATAGGTTAACCCAATAGAGTCAATCTTATTGACTTTAACATCCTTAGGTAAATTAGGCAGCTTCGCAACTAATGACCCTTACTTTGGCAATATAAACATATGGACCCTTTGATAATGGTACACCGGACTATCACAGACTTAGCTTTTCTCTTTACCATTTGTTCAACCGAGTTGACTATGGCCGATCCCTTTCCATTGGGAAGAGAATGCTTTTTCTGTATTTCCAGTGTCACCATTGTCAATGTTCATAAAGTTTCAGGAAGTTGATCTTAACAATAGATGAGATCATTAAGGGTCTTGTCATAGTCTATTTCATAGGTGTCCCAAAGGAACTCACTATGTAACTTAGAAAGTGATTGAACCACCAACTTTCTCAAGACATTGACACCCAACTCTCCCGGCTTGTCAATATGTGACTACATCTCCAAGATGTGATCACACCTAGACCTTGTCTTGCCAATAGGGTTCGAGTGACCTTAAATTTTTCAAGAACTTGTGGGTTAGGGAGAATAATTGGAAGAGGAGAGAGAAGTATGATATCCATGGGACATCATCTTCATTTAGGAAAGCTTGTTTCAAGAGATTTGGGAAGATCATAAATGTCTAATCCAGACATGTTATGGGAGATATTCAAGATAGTTGATGTTTGAGTCCTTAATATGACACCCAATATGAAAATATTAAGGCTAGGACCCAACAAACTATTTTATAACTTAGAAGAGGTATGCCGTAATCCAAGCTATAAAACAATTTGAAGGTAGGTGAATGACGATTCACCAATTTCCACCAAGATAAACGAAATGTATTATTAGGTTTTAATTGGTTTTGAAACTCCTAGATCTTTTGAGATTCATTGAACTGTTCAATGGCATGTTTCAATCTCGAGTGTGCCCTTCAGGTTATGTGACTGGGATGCCGAGGATCACAAAACAAGGTGTGAAGTAACCATGCAAATTACTGGGTACCCTTAAGTGTTTATCCCTCAATTGATGTGCCGGTTAACCACACACGCTCCATCGATACTATGATAAACATTAAGTTACCCTTTGCCTACCTTGTTAAATACGAGTTAGTGTGCCGGTTAACCACACACGCTCCACTAACCGACTTAAACAAAGTGCAAAGTGTAATTTCATGGATTAGCACCTTATTCACATTTTTCCTAAGTAACTAAGATTGGGAATTATTAAGAGTTTAGTTACTTAGTATTTATCATTAATACTTTTAATGAAGGGAGAATTATAGTCATGTCAAACCCGTTCGGCTAACGACCCTCCACCAGTCAAGCAAGCGGTGGGTGAGAGTGGACACCCATTAAGTTGCCATTTTATAGGCAACAACCTTATACCCACCTTATAGACCGGCTTCATGAATGAGGCGTACTAGCGGTAAGACCGACTTTACTCTTATACATATATATATATATTATTGACTTATAATATTATAAAGTATAAGGGTTGAATTTTAACTTTTAAAATTCTAAGGGCTAACTTGGAATTAAAGTATTCATAAGAGAAAACTTTACAAATTCCAAAACTTGAGGGCAAGTTTTGAAACTATTCAAAACTAATTAATTCCATAACTTATGTGTTTAAAGTAGTTTTAATCCAAAAAATCTTCAAGTTCCATAACTTGAGGACAAATTATGGAAGACTTTAAACTAATAAAGAATTAACTTTTTCTTTATTTTATAACTTATGAAATTAATTAAGGTTACATTATCTTTTTTTATTTATATTTATTTAATGAAGAGACTCTTGGTCCTCCATAACTTGAGGAAAAATTATGGAGTCATAACTCCAATTAATTAGAACTAGACTCTTCATTTTTGTAACCTTTGCCAACTTTATGAGTTTTATGAGTCTTTAATGTGACTCTTCATGTAACTTGAGGATAAGTTACACAAACACATTTTATACTCAACTCTTAGATTAAAATGGATTGAAAACAACTATTTCAATTAACTTTTCTATTAATCTAAGAAACTCATAAGAACAAGATAATTCAAATCAAACTTTTTCATGTAATTAGTATAACCTTTAAACTAATACAAAACATGAATCTATTGACAATTATCTTTGAAAATGGATTAGCATGAACATTACCACATCAAAAACAAGTTTATAAGTTCAAAAAAAAACTTAGGGTAATGTTCCTAGTCAATTTCTAGCCAAAAACCTCGAAGATATGCTGTCTGGGGTCCAACTCGTCGAGTGCATGAACACAACTAGGCGAGTTGGATGCATTTTGCCTTGGACTCGGCGAGTCTGCTGGGTAGACAGCAACAAAACTCGATTTTTCAGCTTCTATTGCAAGTATAACAAGAAAACAAGCCTAGGCTCTGATACCACTGTTGGGTTATGAGCATTCTAACACTCCTAAGTGTACATGCAACCCTAAATACCTTGGATCTATGTTTTCACTATTATACATGCAAATATGAACATCCAAGGTATTATCCTAATCTAGCATACAAAAATATCAATATAACAAGATAGAATACATACCTCTTTAATGGTGCTTGTCTTCATGAAGCTTGAGTGCTTAGTGCCCCAAGTGTGACACCTCAAATGGTTCACACAACACCAAATACACTTGGAATAACTTAGAGAGAAATTAGAACACTTCATGAAATCGTCTAGCCCTCATACATACACATAGTGTTAGTGTCACGATTTCTTGAGCCATGGGTTTCTTTTATATGGTGGCTATTAGGGTTACACCATGTAACTCATGACTTTACCCATTCCTTATGCTCCATGGATTTTAACCTCCATGGAGTATCCATGGGTCACCCCATGGACTTAGTCCAACATAAGGAATCTTGGATCACAAGCCCACATATATAAGAATGAATGATTTACACAATCAACCCATATATTTAATTAGTCTTCTTTTGATCACTTAATTAATTCTAGATTAATTCTTGATCAATACTAATTAAATAATCTCATTATTCTTATTATTAATATACTAGAACTTATAATATATTAATAACCGTAAGTGTCTTATTTCTCTCATTATAGTCTATCCAAGTGCATGATGCCATGCAACCCAAATGGACCATGCCGGGTCGGGTCAAGTCTTACCAATTATAGTTATGGACTTAGACATTAATCCAACAGGTTCTACATTACATCAATGTAAAAGATAGTTTTGATAGCACAAAAGCCCCTTGAATAGTGTAATCACTTAATCGCAGGGTCAACCTACATACACAAGAGTAGCACCAACGCATGCTCATAAACCTATACTACGAAGATGTGTGAGTAGTAATGAGTCCTATGATGGGTTTTGTACATAAGAACTTTCCTATGTGCGCATACAAACCCTAATGCTTGGATCTAGGTGTCACACCCCAAAACCAAGAACGGCGGAAACGTTCTGGGGCGGAGGACGTCATGTATAATATCAACAACAATGTAAAGTAGTAAACACGCAACAACATCATACATTGCATTATAAGTAAAGTTTTAATACATGTGTGTTCTTTCATTGTATTAAGACACCAAAATATACAATCAAAATAAAAGACGAGACTTGACTGCTCCGTCTTCTCAAAACCTGGCCTCCGTACTTGTCTACTGATGACCTGAGAATACAAGTTAATTTTGAAAGCGAGTATCAGCTTTAAAGCTGGTGAATTCATAAGTATATAAGTGTCATTGCCTTGTTTGTGAAAATCTGTTATAAAGGCCATGTAAATCGTTAAATGAAAATGTTGATGTACGTATGAAAACCCTAGAAAAACCCTTATTTTCTATAAGAATGAAATGTAGTCTTCTACCAAGACCCGAATGTTTTTTAAGTAAAATTATAGTTTTCCTTTAATTGTTTAGTACTAAAGTACTTAGTCTAACTTATCATTTATGTGAAAGCATCACAAAATAAAGTAAACAGGAAAATGTACTACTGTAAGTGTTATCACTAGGTACTAGGACTAACACATCTTATGTCACCGTTATCCCAAGGTACTAGGGTTAGCACGACCAATATAACCTAATGAACATCCAAAGATTTTTCCACTCACCCTCTGTGGCGGCAGCAGGGTGGAAGGGGGGTTAATCCCATAACAGCGTTAACCTAATGATCATCCGAAGATTTTCATCTCATCCCCTGTTGCAATAGGAGATGGAGGAATGTTTAGTTCCGTAACTGATTCCTAATATAAGTAATAACCGTAGGCATCCGTAGATGTTCATCACCCACTGTTGCGAACAGATGGCTTCCGGAATGGTTAGTCCCGTACGTATATCCCGAGGTACTGTGGGATAGAGGCCCATCTAGGTATCCCAAGGTACTGGGGATAGGGTCCTGTCTAGATATCCCGAGGTACTGGGGATAGAGTCCTATTCTAGATATCCCGAGGTACTGGGGGTATGTAGGAAGATTTAAACAGAAGGTACTAATAAATCATCCTCGCAATTCGAGATACAAGTATTCATGTTAATGTACATAATTAAGTGTATCTACGTAAAGATACTCATGTAATGCGTTCATGTACGCGTATTCATGTATCATGTAAGTACATGTAAACATACTCATGTATCATGTAATCAAATGTAAAGGTACTCATGTATCAGGTAATGTACTGGTATAGACTCATGAATGAACTAACTCTTGTATGATTCCTTGTAATAGGAATTATGTTTGATATCTCCGAATTATCCATATGATAGTTTACTGGAAGGTAATTGGCTGTTCAAGTAGGTTTATACACTCTTACTACTCAAGGGTGTGAGAAACTAAATGAAAACTGTAAACTATAACATTCGTACATATATAAGAATATAAGTGTACATGCATAGTTTAGTTCAATAATGTAAAATGGTTTTATAAGACATCTTATGGGTTTTGAACAATAATTAACAATGACTTGATGTCATTTTAATTTACATTTCAAAGGTAAAACAATAGATGACAATGCATTTTTAAGATTTAAAACCATTTCATGTATCACATTTTGTAGTATGTGAAATCTGTTAAATGACAAACACAGTTATAAAATACATGACAATGATTTAATAACATGTTTGTTTCTATTTGTATTTCCCCCTTTAAAGCATTTAAAATCATTTAAAACATTGATTAGGGGTATGAACTCACATGTAGTAGGTGATTGGAATGAATTGAACGGTATAGGATGGCTAGGTGTCAAGCGAGGACTTGTGAACACACTACGATCCTAATGAACATATAATCACACATATATGCACTCAATTAGACACAAATGATTACTTGATAATGTTTAAGACATCCTAGATATAATAAACACTTTATATAAGTGTTTCAAGCCTTAAGGATTGCATTTAAGCTATTGTGGGACAGGGTATTTGTGTTTAGGGTTTCCAAAGGACCCTATGTGAGAGTTTACTCTCTATAAACCATCACACATGGAGTTTACGGTTGTAAACTCTTGAGTTTACGGCCGTAAACTCCCCAACATGTGTGTTTGGTGTGTTTTGAAGTCCCAAAGGCTTTCTAGAATTGTTCTAACTTAGTGGTTAAGTCCTTGGAAGGGTTTAGGGTCTAGAAGTACTCCAATTAGGAGTTTACGGCGTCAAGGCCATTCCCCTTAGAGTTTACGGCCGTAAACTCTAAGTAATGTGGGTTTTTGTTGCTTTTAAGCCTCTTGCACTTGTGGGATATGTTCTAGACTTTTATTCCTAGCATATGAAGGCATTAGGCACACCTTAGTGCCCTTTTTAGGAGTTTACGGCCCAAGAACCATGTCTTGGCCGTAAACTCACTTGGTTAAGTGATTTTGATGTGGTTTGGTTCTTCATTTTTGTGGTAAACAATTCCATGAAGGGGTCTAGGGCTTTAGGTGTCTTGAAGACACCCTTTTGTCCATTTATATGGAGTTTACGGCCTAAGCTTCTCTTGGGCCATAAAATCACTTTTAGTTGTGTCATTTGATGTTTTTAAGACCTTGTTCTACTTGGGGAAATAGTCTAGATACAAGCCTTTAAGTCCTAGTGTCCTCAAAACACCATTTAGTGTTGGAATGTGGAGTTTACGGCCTAAGAGGGTTCTGGGCCGTAAACTCCCAATTTTGGGTGGATTGTGGCTTGTTTTCTTGTCCCTAACACACTCCCATACATGTCCAAGGTAGTTTCTAAGCACGGGGGACAATCTAGGCTCGGTTTTCGGAGTTTACCGCTTAAGAACACCTTAGGAAGTAAACTCCTAAATCGGATGATTTAGCTATGTAATCTATGTTATGAACACATTTAAAGATTTCTAACACTACTAGAAAGAGTTACTCACAATTTGGGATAAAAACCCGAAGATCTGTCAGAGTGAAAATGGCTTTTCTCTAGTTGCAAATGTGAATAATGAATGAATTTGGTTCAGAAAACTATTTATAGCCCTGAAATATTTTGGCAGAAAATATTTCTATTCTCGGAATGGATTCTAATGATCTAGGGTAATGGAATTTACAGTGTTGCACAAAATCCTAGTGCAACCACTCTCTGAATAACCCTTTTTGGTGTAAAACCCTGAAACTGCCAAACTTATATTCTAAGTCTGAATTTTCACTATAACTTATCTACATCTATTGGCTTGATATGGTTTATTTAGAATGGAAATTTCGGGTTGTCACATCATCCCCCCGTTAAAGGGAATTTCGTCCCGAAATTAGAATTTAGGCAAGGAAGTATGCACGAATGATCGAGTCATGAGGAGAAAACTTCCTAATCGATTGGTTCTAGCGCACTTAAGTGAAATCGGGCTCTCGGTTGGCATTCCAACGAACCTTCACTAACTGGCGACGGCGTTGCTTCATCCGCTTGACCTCTCGGTCGAGGGTCACTACGGTTCTAATACGAAGGCGAGGATCTCGACGAGTGGACTTGTAAGAGTCCTAACGGAAAGGTATGGTTTCACGATCGAGAAGCGAAGAGTAGAAAGTACGTTACTGAGTTCGCGGAGTAGGTCTAGTTTGTGCGAGGCATAGGACCGATTCTGATAAGAATCTCGGAGGTCCTGTCTAACTTGGATTTAGCTTTCTGCGCTTTACGAATCGTATTAAGCCATTCCCAGAGTGAGTTATCCTAAAGAACCTGGTCACTCACTTGGAATCTCAAAGGTTCCTTTTCTTGCGTAACCTCCCAGTCAAAGGCCACCCCTTGCTGGGTCAAAGTCGTACGAGTTTTTGTAGCTTGCGAGGAGTTCTGAATCAACTAAGGCGGTAGGTCGGTAAGACCTAGAATTTGGCGAAGGAATGTCGGCGTCTCTGATGTCAATAAATGCTCAACGGTTTTTGACAAATTGGAAGAGTACTCAAAATTTCCCACACTACTAATAGTGGGTCTTAGAAATTTGACTCTTCAATTTCAAAACTCGTGCTTTGAGAACATCGCTAAAAGTTCCTCTGAGGGGAATGTTTTCCCATGGGTTCCTTCTTACTAAAAGGGTAGATAAACAAGTCATTACTTGGAGAAATGACGAACTGATCCAGGTAAGAAAGACGTACCCTACTCATTTTAGCTCATAAAAGCTATGGGTGTGTTGATCCTATCTGAAGGGTATCACAACGGACTTGAAGTGTCCGTATCGAGTTCAGGAGATAGTCTTCCGGACATCTTTCCCTAACACTCGAACTGGTGATATTCGGATCCCGGATCCATTCCTGGAAGTAGTTTCTTTCTTTGCGTTTGCTCAACCATTTTGTCTACGCGCGACAGAGATAACGATTTCTAATGAAAAATCTCGATGGAGTCCTCAATAACCGAGGTACATGCAATGCGATCCGTCGATCTCTGGAAGAATATGACCGAGGTTCTCTAGGGTGAGAGACCTAGTCTTCTAATTCTATTTATGTGTAGCTCACTAAGTTGTCCAAACTGTTCTTGTATCTCCGTGGGTGTTTAAACTATAAGGTGATCTGTTTACAGGAGTCGTATTGGGTTCTATGCTTGTTCTCATGACGATGTGATTACTCGTACGTAGGCAGTTCTCCATCCTGAAATTCATATTAGAATTCATACCTAGTTTCACAATCACCCTTTCGTGTATACGGGTCATATATAATTAAGGTTGAAAAGGCAGTCGAATAATTGATTCTTCTTTAAGCTCATATCCCATCGGGGAAAAAGAATTTAAAGTGGAATCATCAATTCTCAACCTGTAGAACCTTGATTATATATCACCCTTATGCATACATTCTTCAGTGATAGATCAACTGCATGAATCCCTGGATTAAACTTGACGTACTGCACGAGTGGTACTTCAGGGATTTCTTCGGAAAGAAAATAACTAATAGGTACTCCTGGCATGAGTACTTTGGTGTTCTGATGCGACGGTTTCGCTGGAAAAGTTATCTAGAAGAAAGAGGTGTATGTATGAAGCTGTTTTCGTGAGGATCAAATTGAATCGAGTCGTATGATAATGTCGAAATCATCCCGAAACTTAAAGACATTAGATTTGAACATAAGATGTTTACAGACAAAACACAACCGTGCAACCATGAACAGAGTTACAGTACTTTAGGTTTACCACCAGACTAATGCTGCGAATAAGATATACTACAAAAGACAAGTATACGCAGCACGAGAATTCCTATACAGACAGGGTCTTGCAAAAGGTAAGACTCTAGTTGCACTAGTTCTAGATAGTTTATAAGTCTGTTACAACGAAATGCCAAAATTACATTAACGTGGGTCCGGAGTAGACTCTCCTGCGGCGGTGGTTGGTAGTAGACTTTCGTCTTTGCCAGCAATTGCTGCCCCTAGGCACTTCCTTTTGTAATGACCTACTTTGCCACAACCGTAGCAAACCTGGTTCCCACTGGTGTTCGGCACTTGAGCGTCCTGAGCTGTTGGCGTCCCGCAGAAACGGGATGTATGCTCTTTTCTGTTGCAGTGTGAGCACTGCATCTCCATACAAGGTCCATGGTGGTGAAAACTTCATTTAATGCATTTTAGAAGATTTCCAGCATAAAGCTTGGTTGTTTTAGGGACAATTAGGATGCCCGAAGGGATGGTAGTTGGAGGTGCTGATGTCGTGGCTGTGAAGGTTGTTACTGGTGGTTGTTTCCTGTTCGCCCTTCGAAGCGACTTGTCCTTAGGTTTATTCCAAGACTTCCGTTTGTTACTTGGATTGGGATGATTGTTAGAAATTCCGCTAACACTTGCGTTGTTAGTGTTCAGGTGGGTCAGAATGGCTGACACGGCAGCTGTGACTGCAGCTTGAAAGGTAGCTGCATCAATCTGAAGAGTTGGTGGTTGGTTGATGGCCTGGTCGTCTTTATTTGGCGACATGATTCTGTTTCACGGAAAGAAAATGAACTTGTGAGCGATTTTGGTTGACCCTGATGTACTTAGATTGTTCATGTAAAGAGTACGACTATGTTCTCGAAAGTTTGACCCACATCCCTATGAGGCAGTTCTAACACGGAAAGGGAAGTATGATCGTGAAGGTTTGACCTACATCTCTACAATGTAGTCCTAGTACTGAGTAGAAGTGTGTTTATGAAAGTTTGACCTACATCCCTATGATGCAGTCCTAGTAACGGGCGGAAATAAGTTCGTAGAATGGTCTCAATACGTTTGTTGTTCGAGTTGAGGTATCGTGGGTTGGTGAATAACAAGATCCAACCACTGAAAGAGACTTGGAAATGTCTCCGGAGATAAATCACTATAGTCCAATGACTTGACTAAAGCATGATTCAGATATACTCTAATGGAAGAATGATAAGAGTACTTAAATGAAGAATGACACAGAAGTTAGCCGGCTGTCAATATCTTTGATATTCACGATCTAAGGATTCTGGAAAATGACCTTGTAAAGGTCTCACATCATATCAGGAGAAGATAGTTCTGACAGCATAAAGACCTAACTAAAGTACTTACAGTACCGGATAATTTCATAGAAAATGCCACATCGGGCATAGACAGAAAACAAGATCCCTTTTTATAAGGAAAATTAAATTAACCGGTCTACTACTGGCGACGGTCATCCCTCTGGTGAACTCTCAGTTCAACCTATTGACGTTCCATGTCAAGTAGGTGTCTTTTGTACACCATCTGGCATACTCGGAGCTCTATGACTTCGGTTCGTGATTCAGCCAGTGCTTGCAGCAGGGTTTCATCGTTTCTCTCTGATCTTTCGTGTGCATCTCCTAGATGAATGGTGTGGAGGGTATGCATTCTCGCATTGGTGACAACTTCGGTAATCTGATGTAGGGCTGTCCTGCCTTGAATCTCATTTCGGGCCACTCTCCAGACCAAGATTGCCGAGACTCTATCTGCTGAGCCCCCATTGCTCAAGTCGCAAAAAGCTTCGGTCGCCATTGAATGGCATAGACTGATCTTGTCCTTGGCTCCTCGTTTCCATGCATTCCACTTACTCATGATCGGGCCACGAAAAGTCAGACGAGGGTTAGGAATTGGAAAGGGAGCTGCTCGGGGTAGGTTTTCCACCTCTGGTTCGGAGTTAGCATCGTACGAAAAGTATTCAGCATGGTGATCATCCAAGGAGATAGGATGATCATTCTCTGGTTCTTCTCCAAACCAATCAGCTATGACTTCATTAGGGAGATACTGGTTTGTTAAGGGATGGAGCCCAGTTATGGCTTCTATGCAAGAATTTATGGTAAGAGGATAATTATTAGATGAACTATATAGATAATTATTTAGAAAACCTTCATTAGTTACATTGCTATTTGTGAAGTGCATACCAGCTATGTGTAATCTAAATAGGATATACCTTCGAATAAGTGACCTTATTTCCAAATTCACACAGAATAGGGGTAAGGCAACATTATCACTGATTCTACGTCTATAACATCCTAATTACATGTAGCCTTAGTGTATCCTCTTAGAAACTATCAACTTAGAAATGAAGATCCCGTTTTAGTTCTCAAGTATAAAGTACTTATAGTAACAACAAATGCTCATATAGTATTTTAATTTTAATGTTATGTTCTATTGTTCTCATTGTGGTAGGGTTGGTAAGATTTTTGCATTGTTGTAACCACACACTTAAACTAAGGCACATGCTAGTCAACTCTCGGATAATATAGGTGATCAGGCTATATCTTCCCAGTTTTGACCATATGTCTCTAAGCCCACTTGTGTTGTCCAACAATCGTAATTCTTTTGTACTATCTTAGTGACACTGATTTTAGTATGAATGCAACACGTATACTTACTTAAATATTTTATTATTTAAAGTATAAATTCTTAGTCAGAGTATTTTTAATCCCTTATGTATTTATAGTTAGTATATCTTTTATGGGTTGATATACTATATTCAGTATAAACAATGCTTTGATACCAATCTGTCACACCCCAAAACCAGGAACGACGGAAACGTTCTGGGACGGAGGACGTCATGTATAATATCAACAACAATGTAAAGTAGTAAACAAGCAACAACATCATCCATTGCATTATAAGTAAAGTTTTAATACATGTGTGTTCTTTCATTGTAGTAAGACACCAGAATATACAATCAAAATAAAAGACGAGACTTGACTGCTCCGTCTTCTCAAAACCTGTCCTCCGTACCTATCTACTGATGACCTGAGAATACAAGTTATTTTGAAAGCGAGTATCAGCTTTAAAGCTGGTGAATTCATAAGTATATAAGTGTCATTGCCTTGTTTGTGAAAATCTGTTATAAAGGCCATGTAAATCGTTAAATGAAAATGTTGATGTACGTATGAAAACCCTAGAAAAACCCTTATTTTCTATAAGTATGAAATGTAGTCTTCTACCAAGACCCGAATCTTTTATAAGTAAAATGATAGTTTTCCTTTAATTGTGTAGTACTAAAGTACTTAGTCTAACTCATCGTTTATGTGAAAGAATCACAAAATAAAGTAAACAGGAAAATGTACTACTGTAAGTGTTATCACTAGGTACTAGGACTAACACATCTTATGTCACTGTTATCCCAAGGTACTAGGGTTAACACGACCTATATAACCTAATAAACATCCGAAGATTTGTCCACTCACCCTCTGTGGCGGTAGCAGGGTGGAAGGGGGGTTAATCCCATAACAGCGTTAACCTAATGATCATCCGAAGATTTTCATCTAATCCCCTGTTGCAACAGGGGATGGAGGAATGGTTAGTTCCGTAACTGATTCCTAATATAAGTAATAACCGTAGGCATCCGTAGATGTTCATCACCCACTGTTGCGAACAGATGGGTTCCGGAATGGTTAGTCCCGTACGTATATCCCAAGGTACTGTGGGATAGAGGCCTATCTAGGTATCCCGAGGTACTGGGGATAGGGTCCTATCTAGATATCCCGAGGTATTGGGGATAGAGTCCTATTCTAGATATCCCGAGGTACTGGGGGTATGCAGGAAGATTTAAACAGAAGGTACTAATAAATCATCCTCGCAATTCGAGATACAAGTATTCATGTTAATGTACATAATTAAGTGTATCTACTTAAAGGTACTCATGTAATGCGTTCATGTACGCGTATTCATGTATCATGTAAGTATATGTAAACGTACTCATGTATCATGTAATCAAATGTAAAGGTACTCATGTATCAGGTAATGTACTGGTATAGACTCATGAATGAACTGACTCTTGTGTGATTCCTTGTAATAGGAATTATGTTTGATATCTTCGAATTATCCCTATGATAGTTTGCTGGAAGGTAATTGGTTGTTCAAGTAGGTTTATACACTCTTACTACTCAAGGGTGTGAAAAACTAAATTAAAACTGTAAACCATAACAATCGTACATATATAAGAGTATAAGTGTACATGCATAGTTTAGTTCAATAATGTAAAATGGTTTTATAAGACATCTTATGGGTTTTGAACAATAATTAACAATGACTTGATGTCATTTTAATTTATATTTCAAAGGTAAAACAATAGATGACAATGCGTTTTTAAGAATTAAAACCATTTCATGCATCACATTTTGTAGTGTGTGAAATCTGTTAAATGACAAACACAGTTATAAAATACATGACAATGACTTAATAACATGTTTGTTTCTACTTGTATTCCCCCCCTTTAAAGCATTTAAAATTATTTAAAACATTGATTAGGGGTATGAACTCACCTGTAGTAGGTGATTGGAATGAACTGAATGGTATAGGATGGCTAGGTTTCAAGCAAGGACTTGTGAACACACTACGATCCTATTGAACATATAATCACACATATATGCACTCAATTAGACACAAATAATTACTTGATAATGTTTAAGACATCCTAGATATAATAAACACTTTATATAAGTGTTTCAAGCCTTAAAGATTGCATCTAAGCTATTGTGGGACAGGGTATTTGTGTTTAGGGTTTCCAAAGGACCCTATGTGAGAGTTTACTCTCTATAAACCATCACACATGGAGTTTACGGTTGTAAACTCTTGAGTTTACGGCCGTAAACTCCCCAACATGTGTGTTTGGTGTGTTTTGAAGTCCCAAAGGCTTTCTAGAATTGTTCTAACTTAGTGGTTAAGTCCTTGGAAGGGTTTAGGGTCTAGAAGTACTCCAATTAGGAGTTTACGGCCTCAAGGCCATTCCCCTTAGAGTTTACGGCCGTAAACTCTAAGTAATGTGGGTTTTTGTTGCTTTTAAGCCTCTTGCACTTGTGGGATATGTTCTATACTTTTATTCCTAGCATATGAAGGCATTAGGCACACCTTAGTGCCCTTTTTAGGAGTTTACGGCCCAAGAACCATGTCTTGGCCGTAAACTCACTTGGTTAAGTGATTTTGATGTGGTTTGGTTCTTCATTTTTGTGGTAAACAATTCCATGAAGGGGTCTAGGGCTTTAGGTATCTTGAAGACACCCTTTTGTCCATTTATATGGAGTTTACGACCTAAGCTTCTCTTGGGCCGTAAACTCACTTTTAGTTGTGTCATTTGATGTGTTTAAGACCTTGTTCTACTTGGGGAAATAGTCTAGATACAAGCCTTTAAGTCCTAGTGTCCTCAAAACACCATTTAGTGTTGGAATGTGGAGTTTATGGCCTAAGAGGGTTCTGGGCCATAAACTCCCAATTTTGGGTGGATTGTGGCTTGTTTTCTTGTCCCTAACACACGCCCATACATGTCCAAGGTAGTTTCTAAGCACGGGGGACAATCTAGGCTCGGTTTTCGGAGTTTACCGCTTAAGAACACCTTAGGAAGTAAACTCCTAAATCGGATGATTTAGCTATGTAATCTATGTTATGAACACATTTAAAGCTTTCTAACACTACTAGAAAGAGTTACTCACAATTTGGGATAAAAACCCGAAGATCTGTCAGAGAGAAAATGGCTTTTCTCTAGTTGCAAATGTGAATAATGAATGAATTTGGTTCAGAAAACTATTTATAGCCCTGAAATATTTTGGCAGAAAATATTTCTATTCTCGGAATGGATTCTAATGATCTAGGGTAATGGAATTTACAGTGTTGCACAAAATCCTAGTGCAACCACTCTCCGAATAACCCTTTTTCGTGTAAAACCCTGAAACTGCCAAACTTATATTCTAAGTCTGAATTTTCACTGTAACTGATCTACATCTATTGGATTGATATGGTTTATTCAGAATGGAAATTTCGGGTTGTCTCACTAGGTTTCTCTAATTAAACATGCTTCCAATCTAAGACTCCTAATGGCTAATTAGGTATAAGAACAACACAAAACCAGAGTTAGAATCATACCTTGAGACACTTGATTGATCTTCTTGTTCTTGGAGCTTTAGAGTCACAATTATCACTCCTCTAATGGATTACAAACACCAACTAGCAAAGAGAATGATTTGAGAGAGAGGAGAGAGGAAGAAATCGGCCAGGGTATCCTTGCTATAGAGGAGGTGCCAATTTCCTATCCCAAGGGGTCTATTTATACTTGTAAGGCTCCTAGGGTTTCACCCTTAAACCCTAATTGGATAACTTAGACTCTAAGCAATCCCAATCCTTTCCATGGATAAGCCATGGACGATTTTGGGCTTATCCTATCCCTAGAAATCGTCCACCTTCTTTCCAATAAGGATTTACAGCCTAAAGTGTAACTATCAAACAATTGACAATTTATACCCTCTTATTTGATTAATCTCTTTAAGTCACCAAATTAATGCTAATTAACCTTTGACTTATATTAATCAAATAACAATATTATTATTCATTCTATTATTCTCATAATATATTAATAATATCTATTCTCTCATAATAAATCATCCTACCAAGTTGCTATGGTGAAGGCAACCCAAAAGGACCATGCACAATCGGGTCAAATACTTGCCTAATATAGTTGCAGTCTTAGACACTATTCCAACAGTCTCCCACTTGGATAAATATAGTAACTATATGCACAAGTACAATCCGATTTGCAATCGTAGCTCTCAAAGACGCTGTCAAAATCTGATCTAATCAATCTTGTCATTTAGATAAGGGATCCTACAATCCTCTGTTAGATACCATGCTAACATTTCTATGGAATGATTAGTCTAGCATTTGGTTTCTCGATCTCTGATTTATTTGACATAGAACTTAATCGAACACATCAATTCAGTTCTGACCGAGCCCGGCACATAAGTCAAATCAAATCATCGAGTGGCCGAGATATCACTTTTTCTTTCTTAGGATAAAAGTTACAGATAAACTTCGACTTATATGCATTTACTTATTCATTAATCAACTATACACAACAATGTGTTTTATAACATCGAGTTACCAATGCATTTTCACATTATCAATGTACAATCAGTTAACAAATAACAAACCATACATCTAGGGTTTAAGACTATATGATATTATCGTCTTGCGATCACCCTTTTGATCACATTCCATAAGGTGATTCCAGCAAGCTCGGGTTTGTTCCAATGCTCAAAACTAGTTCATAAGCACTCATGAATGTTGCAGCAATCTTTTTCTATGTCTAAAACCATTTAGACACTCTACACACCTATTCATGACAATCTTCATTCATATCTACTTCTGACATATGAACGATTGTGGACAATTTGAATAATTTGATTATTCTTAATAAAGGCAATTATTCTGGAAGTCAAAACATGCAAAGTGAAACAATAGTTAAACAATTAACATAAGACAGTAACATTACTTATAAATAAAACTCCTTTATTTAATCATCAAATGTTAATTACATTTATCTATTATACGTTTCTAATACTATCTAATCTATGCTAATATCATTCTTCAGCCCAATACTCCTAGCATGCTGCAAGTGCTTAACCCTACTCAGTCCCTTCATAAGCAGATCTGCTGGGTTATCTTCTGATGATATTCTCTTCACCACGAGTTGTCCTTCTTCTACACAATGTCTAATAAAGTGATATTTTCTATCGATATGTTGTGATCTACCTGATGGGTTTTGAGCATTCTAACACTTCCTAAGTGTGCATGCAACCCTAATAACCTTGGATCTATGTTTGTCTAATTATCATGCAAAGTTGAATTCCAAGGTTATATTCCTATCTAGCATACATGGGGAACAATTTTAACTTAAAGTATAGATAGAATAACTTACCTTGTTGTTGTTTGTGTTCCTTGAAACCTTGTGAGCCTAGCACCCCAAGTGTGATACCTCAAATGCTTCACACAACACCAAATGCTCTTGGAAGAACTTATGAGAGAACACACACTTCTCAAAATCGGCCAAGCCCTCTTGTTTCTTAGTGTATGGCCGATTTTAGGTTGAGAACATGTTTCTTATATAGTGTTGACACATCTAGGGTTAAACCCTAATGTGTCATGACTCTTCATTTCCATGACCCATGGGTTTGTAACTCCCATGGAGCATCCTATGGGTGGAACCCAACTTGATAGTCCATGGAGCCTTTTAGCCCACTATACAAGATATGGATAATTTACATAATCAACCCATATATTTAATTAGTTATCTTTTGATCACATAATTAATTCTAAATTAATTCTTGATCAAACTAATCAAATAATATTATTAATATATTAGAACTTATAATATATTAATAATCTCCAAGTGTTATTTCTCTCATTTAGTCTATCCAATTGCACGGTGCCATGCAACCCAAATGGACCATGCCGGGTCGGGTCAAGTACATACCAGAAATAGTTATGGACTTAGACACCTTATCCAACAGTCTCCCACTTGGATAAGTCTAATAACTATTACTGCAAGTATGACTTCATGAACCGATCGGCAATCGTAGCTCTTTACAAGGTTTCTCGAAACTGAGAAGATGATGGTATGCCATTTAAGGTAAGTGATCATATAATCCTCTGTTCTAGATATCAGTCGGACAAATACATGGAACAATGTCTTACTTATTGTCCAACAGTTTGTTTCCCGATTTCCGATTTGTTTGACAAAGAACTTCATTGAACACATCAATTTAGTTCTGACCGGGCCCGGTACATAGGTCAAAACAAAAGCATCGAGGGGCCCAGATATCAACTTCTAATCCAAGAAGGAACAGATAAACTTCGACTCATATGTTAGTTCTACTACTCATTGAATTACACACAAGAGCGCGATTTATAACATCGAGTTACCAATGCATTTTTCATACAATCAATGCATAATCAACTTGTAAGTAACAAATCATATCTCTAGGTTTAAAGACTTATATGATATTAACGTCTCACGATCACTCGAGATAGAATTACATGAAGTGATTCCAGTGAGCGTGGGTTGTGTCCAATGCTCAGAACTTTTGAGCACTCATGATTGCTGTAGCCTTGTCCAAGACCTCTACAACCAATCATGACAGTCTTGATTCATATCTACTTCCGACATATGACCGACTGTGGAGGTTTGAATAATATGTTATACCAAACAAAATTATTCTGGAAGTCAAAACATGCAAAAGAAATATAGTAAACGATCGACAAGAGATAACAACACTTTACTCATAAATAAAACACTTTTATTCATCATCAAATGTCAATTACACTTTACACATTTCAAGGTTATCTAACTACTAAATCTAATATCATCCTTCAGCCCTAAGCTCCGAGCATGCTGGAGATGCTTAACCCGAGTCAGTCCCTTCGTGAGGGGATCTGCCGGATTCTCATCTGATGATACCCTCTTTGCCACGAGGAGTCCTTCTTCGATCCGATGTCTGATGAAATGGTATTTTCTGTCGATGTGTCTAGATCTCCCGTGATCCCTTGGTTCCTTGGCTAAGGCAATAGCACTTTCACTATCACAGAAAATTTCCATTGGCTCTTTAATAGCTGATACAACTCCAAGGTCTCCAATGAAGTTTCTCAGCCATAACGCCTCCTTTGCCGCCTCGCTAGCTGCAATATACTCTGATTCACAAGTAGAATCTGCCACTGTCTCTTGCTTGGAACTCTTCCAAGAAATTGCTCCTCCATTTAGGGTAATGACCCAGCCCGACTGAGAGCGGAAGTTATCCCTATCAGTCTGGAAGCTAGCATCACTATACCCTACAACTCTCAAGTCATCACTCCCACCGAGGGTAAGGACCCAGTCCTTGGTCCTTCGTAGGTACTTGAGAATATTCTTTACCGCAGTCCAGTGTGCCTTGCCAAGGTTCCCCTGAAACCTGCTAACCATGCTCAGGGCAAAAGCTACATCAGGTCGAGTACACGTCATAGCATACATGATCGATCCTACAGCCGAAGCATAAGGTACTCGACTCATTTGTGCTATCTCAGCCTCAGTGCTAGGGCTTTGTGTCTTACTCAGTTTGGCATTACTCTGGATGGGCAACTCTCCTTTCTTGGAGTCTTGCATTCTGAATCTCTTCAGCACCTTATCCAAGTAGGTACTTTGACTAAGTCCAATTAGTCTTTTACTCCGATCTCTCAAGATCCTTATCCCTAAAATATAGGCAGCTTCACCAAGGTCCTTCATAGCGAAACACTTTCCAAGCCAGGACTTTACTTCCTGCAGGGTTGGAATGTCGTTTCCTATGAGTAGTATGTCATCCACATACAATACCAAAAAGCTAACTATACTCCCACTAGCCTTGACATATACACAAGATTCATCTTCACTCCTAGAAAAGCCAAATTCCTTGACCTTTTCATCAAAGCAAAGATTCCATCTGGGAGGTGCTTGCTTTAATCCATAAATGGACTTCTCAAGCTTACACACTCTATTAGGGTACTCGTTGCTGACAAAACCCTCTGGCTGACTCATGTAAACATAAAGGATTGCTGTGGGTAGCCGATGAAAATACACCTCTCGCTTCGGGGTTCGAGCTTATCATGAGTCTCGCGTCTCACAAAATCCTCGCAACCCCAAATCTTGATGTGGTCTAATTTAGGTACTTTACCAGTCCACATCTCGTGAGGAGTTTTGGCAACTTTCTTTGTAGGGACTAGATTAAGGATATGGGCGGCAGTCTCTAAGGCATACCCCCAGAATGAAATTGGTAGCGAAGCTCGACTCATCATGGAACGAACCATGTCCAACAAGGTTCGATTACGCCTCTCAGCCACACCATTCAACTGCGGTGTCCTGGGAGGTGTCAATTGTGAGACAATCCCACATTCCCTTAGATAGTCGAGGAACTCTGAACTAAGATACTCACCACCCCGATCGGATCGAAGCATCTTAATGTTCCTGCCCAGTTGATTCTTGACTTCCTGTTTAAATTCCTTAAACTTCTCGAAAGTCTCTGACTTATGCTTGATTAAGTAGACATATCCATATCTACTGTAATCATCAGTAAAATTCAAATAATAACGATTAGCATCCCTTGTGGCATGTTTGAATGGTCCACACACATCCGTGTGTATAAGGTCCAACAAACCTTCACCCCTTTCACACGAGCCTGTGAAGGGTGACTTTGTCATTTTTCCAAGTAAGCATGATTCGCAACTATCATTTGACTTTAGGTCAAACGACTCCAAGACTCCATCCTTTTGGAGTTGGCCTATGCGTTTCTTGCTTATATGTCCAAGACGACAATGCCATAATGATGCTTTATCCAAGTTATTATTATTAGTAGAATCAATACACAAAACATTATTTCCTAAGTTATCTACAAAAGATACAGCTTCATACACACTATCACAAGGTAATGCTTTAAAATAAAGAACATTATTAAAGAAAGCATTAATCGAACCAACTTCATTATCAAACGAAAAGGTGAACCCTTGTTTGTACAATGCATGAAAGGAAATAATATTTCTTGCCATTTCTAGCGAATAACAACATTTATTCAAATCTAAATTTAACCCACTACTTAGCGATAAAGTATAAACTCCAATCTTGGTGACAGGTGTAATTTTCCTATTCCCCATGATTAAGTTTATTCTTCCTTGCTCCACATTCTCACTTCTTCCTAGTCCCTGCAAGTCACAACAAATATGAATACCACAACCGGTATCAAGGACCCAAGATTTCGAATGGGGTGAGTTATTAGAAATGATAGTGTAAATACCTGCATGGTTGGGTTTGACTTTCCCATCCTTCACATCCTGCTGGTACTTTGGGCAGTTCCGCTTCCAATGATCTTTTTCGTGGCAATAGAAGCATTCAGCCTCTTTTGGGTCAGAAGAAGGAGTAATGAAACCTTTCTTGGTTCCACTTGAAGAAGAGCCATCAAGGGTCCGAGCCTTGGTACCCTTCGAAGACCTCTTTCTCTTCCTCCCTCGACTTTGCCCGATTGCCAAAACCGGAGTTGAGTTTGGAGTAGGAGTGATAGCAACCGACTTCCCCTTAAGACCTGTTTCTACGGTCTTGAGAAGTCCCTGAAGTTTGCTGAGGGTGACCTCTTCCTTGTTCATGTGATATGTCATGCGGAATTGATCATAGCATGATGGTAAGGAGTACAAAATGATATCTATTGCAAGCTCCTCAGGGAAGTTCACATTAAGCTTCAGCAAACGATCCACATACCTTTGCATTTTCTGCATGTGGCTCGTGACGGAATCTCCGTCCTTCATCATGGCTGTTATCATGGAGCAGATTACTTCGTACCTCTCTTGTCGTGCACTTTGATGGTATCTTTCCATCAAATCTTGGTGCATTTCATAAGGGTAGAAATCCTCATAAGACTTTTGGAGTTCAGCTGTCATTGTGGCCAACATGATGCAAGCCACCTTGGTTGCATCTCTTTCATGAGTATGAAAGTCAGCGATCTCCTGGGGAGTTGCAGTGGACTCATCAATTTCCTTAAGCTCCTTGTCAAGGACATATTCTTTGTCCTCGTAGCGGGTAATCATCCTGATGTTTCTGATCCATTTATTGAAGTTGGATCCATCAAAGGTGACTTTCCCACACAGACTCATAAGAGTAAAGGAGCCATTAGGATTCGAGCCAGAAGCATTATTTGAAGACATCTGAAAGAGAAGAACAAGTTTAGTATAGATTTAAGAGAGTACTTAATAAAACACCCAAATGTAATATTAAGGCTAGGATCCAATCACAATATAATATAACTTAGAAGAGGTATGCCGTAATCTAAGCTATACCATATTTGAAAGGTAGGTGAATGACGATTCACCAATTTCCACCACGAAAACCGAAATATTAGATATTAGGTTTTATTGGTTTTTAGAAATTCCTAGATTCTTTGAGATTCAATGAACTTTTCAAAGGCATGTTTCAATCTCGAGAGTGCCCTCCAAGTTTTGTGACTGGGATACCGAGGATCACAAAACGTGGTGTGAAGTAACCATGCAAATCACTTGGTACCCTTAAAGTTTATCACTCAATCGATGTGCCGGTAAACCACACACGCTCCACCGATACTATAATAAACCTTAAGTCACCCTTTACCTACCTTGTTAAGTCCAAGTTAGTGTGCCGGTTAACCACACACGCTCCACCAACGACTTAGACAAAGTGTAAAGTGTAATTTCATGGATTAGCACCTTATTCACATTTTCCTAAAGTAACTAAGGTTGGGAATTTAATAAAATATTTTAGTTACTTTATAATATTCATCATACTTTGAATGAGAATTTATAAGTCCTTGTCTTACCCGTTCGGCTAACGACCCTCGACCAGTCAAGCAAGCGGTGGGTGAGAGTAAACACCCATTAAGTCACCATTTTATAGGCAACAACCTTATACCCACCTTATAGACCGGCTTCGTGAATGAGGCGTACTAGCGGTAAGACGACTTTATTCTTATACATACATATATATATATATATATATATATATATATATATATATATATATATATATATATATATATATAATTATTAAATCATCATAATATAAGTATAAGGGTTGAATTTTAACTTTTAAAATTCTAGGGGTTGGAACTTAAAGTTTTAACTTAACTTTACTTGTTCCAAAACTTGAGGGCAAGTTTTGTAACTTTCAAAACTTTTCATTTCTTGTAACTTATGAGTTTAATAGAGTAATAAAATGAAGACTCTTCATTTTTCTAACTCTTGTATTTGTTTTAATGGTTTTAACTCAAGTGTGACTCTTGGTTTTCCATAACTTGAGGACAAGTTATGGACTCCATTAAAACACATTATGATCAAGAATTAATCTACCACATAGGTTACAAATAATTCCTATGATCATCTAAAACATCATAAGAACAAGAACATGAATATGAACACAATCAAAAATTACATTTAAAACTTTGTAATTTTGATAACTAGTTGTTGTAAATGAATTAGCAAAGACATTACACCACCAAAAACAAGTTTTCAATTACCAAAACAGTTTAGGGTAATGTTTTTAATTCATTCCCAGCAACTAAATCGAAATTCTGCAATCAGTCGACCCTACTCGCCGAGTGCATGAACTCACTCGCCGAGTTGGTTGAATATACTCATGAACTCGACGAGTCCCCCCTATAGACTCGACGAGTCCATTCGCAAACAGCAAGATTTCCGATTCTTTTTCAACTTTTAAGCACAAATAAGAGCAAACAAGCCTAGGCTTTGATACCACTGATGGGTTTTGAGCATTCTAACACTTCCTAAGTGTGCATGCAACCCTAATAACCTTGGATCTATGTTTGTCTAATTATCATGCAAAGTTGAATTCCAAGGTTATATTCCTATCTAGCATACATGGGGAACAATTTTAACTTAAAGTATAGATAGAATAACTTACCTTGTTGTTGTTTGTGTTCCTTGAAACCTTGTGAGCCTAGCACCCCAAGTGTGATGCCTCAAATGCTTCACACAACACCAAATGCTCTTGGAAGAACTTATGAGAGAACACACACTTCTCAAAATCGGCCAAGCCCTCTTGTTTCTTAGTGTATGGCCGATTTTAGGTGGAGAACATGTTTCTTATATAGTGTTGACACATCTAGGGTTAAACCCTAATGTGTCATGACTCTTCATTTCCATGACCCATGGGTTTGTAACTCCCATGGAGCATCCATGGAGCATCCTATGGGTGGAACCCAACTTGATAGTCCATGGAGCCTTTTAGCCCACTATACAAGATATGGATGATTTACATAATCAACCCATATATTTAATTAGTTATCTTTTGATCACATAATTAATTCTAAATTAATTCTTGATCAAACTAATCAAATAATATTATTAATATATTAGAACTTATAATATATTAATAATCTCCAAGTGTTATTTCTCTCATTTAGTCTATCCAATTGCACGGTGCCATGCAACCCAAATGGACCATGCCGGGTCGGGTCAAGTACATACCAGAAATAGTTATGGACTTAGACACCTTATCTAACACTACCATGATCTCTTGGTTCCTTGGTCAAGGCAACTGCTCCTTCATTATCACAGAAAATTTCCATGGGCTCCTTTATGGCAGGTACAACTCCAAGATCACCAATGAAGTTCTTCAGCCATATTGCCTCCTTCGACGCTTCGCTCGCTGCAATATACTCTGATTCACACGTTGATTCAGCTACGGTTTCCTGCTTAGAACTTTTCCAAGTTACTGCTCCTCCATTCAGGGTAAAGACCCAGCCCGACTGTGAATGGTAGTTGTCCCTGTCGGTCTGAAAGCTAGCATCACTATGCCCTCGCACCTTCAAGTCATCACTCCCTCCGAGAACTAAGAACCATTCCTTCGTCCTCCGAAGGTACTTAAGGATATTCTTCACCGCAATCCAATGGGCTCTGCTAGGGTTCCCTTGATATCTACTAACCATACTCAAAGCAAAGGCTACATCAGGGCGAGTACAAGTCATAGCGTACGTGATTGAGCCAACTGTGGAAGCGTATGGAACTCAGCTCATTTCAGCTATCCCAGCTTCGGTACTCGAACTTTGAGTCTTACTCAACTTGGCAATGCTTTTTATCGATAATTCTCCCTTCTTCGAGTTTTCCGTACTAAAACGTTTTAGTACCTTCTCTAAGTAAGTGTTTTGACTAAGTCCTATTAGTCTCTTACTTCTTTCTCTTACTATCCTTATTCCCAAAATATAGGAAGCCTCTCCAAGGTCCTTCATAGCGAAGCACTTCCCGAGCCAAGACTTAACCTCCTGCAGAGTCGGGACATTGTTTCCTATGAGTAATATGTCATCGACATATAGAATGAGGAAGCTTACTACACTCCCACTGGCTTTGACATATACACACGATTCATCTTCGCTTCGTACAAATCCAAACTCTTTGACTTTCTCATCGAAGCAAAGATTCCATCTGCGAGACACTTGCTTTAGTCCATAAATGGACTTCTCAAGCTTACACACTCTAATCGGATGCTTCGGATCCAAAAACCCTTCTGGCTGAGCCATGTAAACATCCTCAGCCAACTTCCCATTAAGGAAAGCGGTCTTGACATCCATTTGCCAAATCTCATAATCATGAAATGCGGCAATGACTAGCATCACTCTAACAGATTTTATCTTCACAACTGGTGTAAAAATCTCTTCATAGTCAACTCCGGGAGTTTGAGTAAAGCCCTTCGCAACCAATCGCGCTTTAAATGTGTGTACCTTTCCATCCACGACGGTCTTCTTCTTAAAGATCCATTTGCACCCAATGGTCTTACGTCCAGGCACATTATCAACCAAATTCCAAACTTGGTTATCATACATGGATTGGATCTCGCTATCCATTGCCTCTTTCCATTTCGCAGACTCCGGGCCTGGCATGGCTTCCTTGTAGCTATTAGGTTCATCAAGGTTTATTAGTGTATTATCACTAATATATGTGTCCCCTTCGGTAGTGATATGAAAACCATACAACTGGGGTTGAACTCTAACTCTTTTGGAATGTCTAAGAGGTAATGATACGTCAATCAGTTCAACCGGAGTTTCCTCCTCGGGTTGAGTGCCAGCGGTAGAGGTTCCTTCATATATCGACTCATGAATCTCTTCAAGATTGATTTGCCTCCCACTGTCTCCTTGGCTTATGAGTTCTCGCTCTCGGAAAACTCCTCTCCTCGCAACAATGACAACGTTGTCCTTCGGTCTATAGAAGAGATATCCAAAGGATTTCTGCGGGTAGCCGATGAAAATACATCGCTCACTACGAGGTTCAAGCTTGTCGTGAGTATCTCGTCTTACGAAAGCCTCGCAACCCCAAACCTTGATATGTGCTAACGAAGGGGCTTTCCCCATTCACATCTCGTGAGGTGCTTTGGCAACCTACTTAGTAGGTACTCGGTTAAGGATATAGGCGGCAGGCTCTAAGGCATACCCCCAAAAAGAGATAGATAGCGAAGCATGACTCATCATAGAGCGAACCATGTCCAACAAGGTTCAATTATGCCATCTGCCACACCATTCAATTGTGGTGTCCTAGGTGGCATCAATTGTGAAACTATTCCACACTCCTTGAGATAATCGTGGAATTCAAGACTTAGGTACTCTCTTCCTCGATCGGATCGAAGCATCTTGATCTTCCTGCCCAATTGATTCTCCACTTCATTTTTGAACTCTTTGAACTTTTCAAAAGTTTCTGACTTTTTCTTGATTAAGTAGATATACCCATATCTACTATAGTCATTGGTAAGAGTCACGTAGAAGCGGTTTCCATCCTTCGTGGTAGATCTAAATGGTCCACATACATCGGTATGTATGAGGTCCAATAGACCTCACCCCTTTCGCACGTACCAGCGAAGGGTGACATAGTTATCTTTCCAAGTAAAGAAGACTTGCATGTGTCATCTTCCCTAAGGTCGAATAACTCCAACACTCCATCCTTTTGGAGTTGGGCTATGCGTTTCTTGTTGACATGTCCAAGAAGACAATGCCATAAGGATGCCTTATCCATACTATTGGAAGAATCCATGTATAAAACATCATTTCCTATGTTATCAACAATCATAACAGTTTCATAAATTCCATTACATGGTATAGATTTAAAGTAAAAGACACCATTCAAATAAGCTAAAATAGAACGATTCTCATTATTAAAAGAAAATCTAAAACCTTGTCTAAACAAACCATGAAATGAAATGATGTTTCTAGCCATTTCGGGCGAATAGCAACAATTGTTCAAATCTAAAGATAAACTATTCCTAAGCACTAAAGAATACACTCCAATCTTGGTCACAGGCAACGATCTTATGTTCCCGATGATTAGATTTATTCTTCCATGCTCCACGTCTCTACTTCTTCTTAGTCCCTGCACATTAGAACAAATGTGGTAACCACAACCGGTATCAAGAACCCAAGAAGTATCATGAGATGAATCGTTAGATTTAATTGTGTATATACAAGCGAAAGATGGCTTGATCTTTCCTTCCTTGATGGCTTCCAGGTACTCCGGGCAGCTTCTCTTCCAATGTCCTATCTTGTGGCAGTGATGGCACTCTGTCTCCTTCGGGTTAGCGCATGGCTTAACGGGATCAACTTTGGTCCCACTAGAAGAGGCACCATCTCGGGCTTTCACCTTGCGATAGTTCTTTGATGAAGCCTTCCTCTTCTTCCCCTTTCCTTGTCCAATGGCCAAGACAAGAGCGGCGGGCGGATTGGGAGTTGGTGCAACAGACTTCTCCTTGAAGTTGCTCTTAGCGACCCTCAAGAGACCTTGGAGTTTGCTAAGGGTGACCTCTTCTTTGTTCACGTGATAGGTCAACCTAAATTCATTGTAGCTTGGAGGCAAAGAGTAAAGCACCATGCCGATCGCCAAGTCTTCCCCAAAGTCAACGTTTAACTTGCGAAGGCGGTCGACATACCTTTGCATCTTTTGCAGGGGCACGGTAAGAGACTCTCCATGACCCATCTTAGCGGAAATCATGTTAGTGAAAATCTCATAATGCTCTTGTCTTGTGTTTTGATGGTATCTCTCTAATAAGTCTTGGTGCATTTCGTACGGATACATGTCCTCATAGGACTTTTGGAATTCGGGGTTCATAGTCGCGATCATGATGCAATGTACTTTTGTTGCATCACGCTCGTGAGTTTCGAAAGTGGTCATTTCGGCGGGAGTAGTGATTTCGCGGTTGATTTTCTCGAGCTTCTCATCGAGGACATACTCCTTATCCTTATAGCGAGCAATCGTGCGAATGTATCTTATCCATTCGCTCAAGTTCGTTCCATCAAAGGTGACCTTTTGACAAAGGCTCATCAAATTGAATGAACTCGCAGCAGTGTTGTTAGCGTTTGACATCTACAATACAAAGGACAAAGATTGATTAGAATGTGAATCCCTAATTATCACCCAATAAGAAAAATTTGGGCTAGGATCTAGCAACAATATTTACATATTAGAAAAGGGATGCCGTAATCTAACATGCAAACAATTTGAAGGTAAGTGAATGACGATTCGCTAACTCTCCACCATGAAAAACATGACTTTAAGTGCTAAATGTATTGATAATTCCTAGGTTTGGATGAGATTCATTGAAACTTTTCAATGGCATGTTTAAATCTCGATATGCCCCTCTTGTTTGTGACTGGGATACCGAGGATCACAAAGCGGGTGTGAATTACCATGCAAATTCACATGGTCCCTTCATTGTAACGATCACCTATTCGATGTGCCGGTAAACCACACACGCTCCATCGAACTATGATAAACAATGAATCACCCTTTGCCACCTTCGCTTAGAACCAATTAGTGTGCCGGTTAACCACACATGCTCCACTAACTTCTTAGCAAGGTGCAAAGTGTAATTTCATGGGATTGCATCAATTAAGATTGGGAAATTTTAAGAAGACATGTAGTTACTTTGTATTTCTTATTATACTTTTAATGAGAGGACGAGGTTGCCCTATCCTACGCGTTCGGCTAACGACTCTCCACCGATCAAGCAAGCGGTGGCTGTAAGTGTACACCCATTAAGCGCCATTTTATAGGCCGCAACCTTATGCCCACCTTATAGACCGGCTTCGTGAATGAGGCCTACTAACGGTAAGACTAGCATTTAAGTTATACATATATAGATTTAATCTTGTAATATTATATTAGTATAGGGTTGGATTTTAAACTTGTAAAATTCTAGGGTTTGAAATTTAAATTGTCTAAATTAAACTTTTAATCACAAAATATAAATTTCAAAACTTTAGGGCAAGTTTTAAACATTTAAAACATAAAGGATCAAATAACAAATAATTCAAATTAACAATTAATCACATAATTATCCATATTTGATTTCTTGAAAAACAATTTACCAATTTAATCAAAATAATTAATAATTATCATATAAGGAAATTAAATATTTTATTAATTGATAAATATCTTCAATTAGATCAAAAATATAGTCATATATATCATAAAATCGGATTAGGGTTGATCTAATATGATTAAGGTAAGTTTCCATAAGATAAATATGATTAAGGTAAGTTTCCATAAAATATCTTCCTGACGCTCGGACTCGCCGAGTACCCAAACTGGACTCGCCGAGTCAGGCCAACTCGCCGAGTCCACTATGGGACTCGCCGAGTCCATGACTCAGAAACACAAAATTCGTATTTTGTAGTAAGCATTCAAACACTTAAGCATCGATTTAATAGAAACCAATCTAGGCTTTGATACCACTGATGGGTTTTGTACATAATAACTTTCCTATGTGCGCATACAAACCCTAATGCTTGGACCTAGGTTTCGCTAATTAAACATACTTCCAATCCAAGACTCCTAATGACTAATTAGGTATAAGAACAACGCAAAACCAGAGGTAGAATCATACCTTGAGACACTTGATTGATCTTCTTGTTCTTGGAGCTTTAGAGTCACAATTGTCACTCCTCTAATGGCTTACAAACACCAACTAGCAAAGAGAATGATTTGAGAGAGAGGAGAGAGGAGGAAATCGGCCAGGGTATCCTTGCTGTAGAGGAGGTGCCGATTTCCTATCCCAAGGGATCTATTTATACTTGTAAGGCTCCTAGGGTTTCACCCTTAAACGCTAATTAGATAACTTAGACTCTAAGCAATCCCAATCCTTTCCATAGATAAGCCATGGATGATTTTAGGCTTATCCTAGCCCTAGAAATCATCCACCCTCTTTCCAATAAGGATTTACAGCCTAAAGTGTAACTATCAAACAATTGACAGTTTATACACTCTTATTTGATTAATCTCTTTAAGTCACCAAATTAATGCTAATTAACCTTTGACTTATATTAATCAAATAACAATATTATTATTCATTATATTATTCTCATAGTATATTAATAATATCTATTCTCTCATAATAAATCATCCTACCAAGTTGCTATGGTGAAGGCAACCCAAAAGGACCATGCACAATCGGGTCAAATACTTGCCTAATATAGTTGCAGTCTTAGATACTATTCCAACATCCTACTCACGACAATCCTTCCCTGATGGAGCTTGGGATGATGTTGATGCACCTTGCAGTATTGTTAACCTCCATTCGGTTGCGATCATCCTTTCTTTGAGAGCCAAATACCTTTCCCGATACTCCCTTGCTTCAGCTCAAGCAGCGAGAAGGTCTTGAATGAGTTGATCTCTGTAGTGGGAGTCCCGCTCTAGGTCTCTGGTGCGAGTAGTGGTAGACTCTATGATGGCACTAAGTTCCCGGACTCGATCGTTCGTCATCCTACCACAATCATCCATGATTGCTATCTGTTGATTCATGACTAGGAGAGCTCTATCGGCTAGTCCTCCGTGGCTGAGGTCATAGAAATCTCGTTGACCTCCGTATAGTGATCATTGTTATTGACGGCGACCCCATCCTTCAATCGTAGTCGCCCATCGAGGTACGGGTCCGAAGTAGTCGTATCGGTTGGCGGGAACTCTAGCTATATAGGGAGGATTGATGACCTCTGGTTCCTCTTCACTTTCGTCTTCATCCATGTCTACCTCGACGTCTTCCTTTTCTTCTTCTTCTTCTTCTTCTTCTTCTTCTTCTTCTTCTTCTTCTTCTTCCTCTTCTTCTTCTTCTTCCTCGGGTTCTTCTTTGGGATCCTCTTTGGGTTCTTCTTCAGGATCCTCTTTGGGATCCTTTTCAATCAGTTATTCGGGCTCTTCTTCAATCCAGCCGGCATTTCCCTGACTGGGAGAGTATGGGTCTCCTGGTAGATGAAATCCTGCCATGACGTCTGTACAAGAATGGGGTGTAAGAAGCATGTACGAATAATAATAATAATAATAATAATAATAATAATAATAATAATAATAATAATAATAATAACAATAATAATAATAATAATAATAATAATAATAATAATAATAATAATAATAATAATAATATTGTTCTGTAACAACAAACAAGTACACCTATAGTATTTTAAGTATTTAGATTTGGTTCTTAGAGTGTTATGTCTACAGTGTAGTTAGGTGGTTAGAATTGTTGCCCACTATGACTATTCCCCGGTATGTGTAAGTCACTTATCGGATAGATGTAGTTGATCAGGCTATATCCCTCCCAGACTTTGATTCACATATACCAAGGCAAACTCATAGCGTACAAATCCTCTTCTTTTACTTTATGTTATCCTAGTTATGCCACTATGCGAGTATGTAATTCATGCATGTATACTTTAAGCAAGAAAACTATTTATTTTCTAAAAGTATAACCAATTGAAAAATGTTTCAAATCAAAGACTTTTAGTTCGAAATGTGTTTATAGTTTGTATATCTTATGCGGTTTGATATACTTAATTCACTATAAATTGTGCTCTGATACCAATCTGTCATACCCCTAAACCAAGGATGGTGGAAACGTCCAGGGGTGGAGGACTTCATGTATAGTATCATAACAACATTTGCAATAGTGATTAAAGTAAACACAACCAACATATATATATATATGTATATATATATATATATAATTGAAAGAGTTACATCATTGTATGAATTAGATGATTCCAAATCAATCACAATATGTTGACAAAAATTTAAAATGTTTGACGCCTTAACGTCCTATCCTCAAAAGCACTTGGTTACCTGTTTAGTGATTTCTTGAGAATACAAGTTGTTTGAAAAAGGTGTCAACACAAAGGTTGGTGAGTTCATAAGTTTTTGTATTCAATTATGAAAACCTTTTCTTGTAAAAGTAGTGTCCGTTCTAGAAAATCCAATATTTTCCTTAATGTGTAATTGTAGTCCTAAAACCCAGAGACCGGAATGTACAATTAATTTGTCATATTTATAGTAAAACAATGCAAGTTTAAATCGACATAAATCATTTGATTTCAATGAAATCCCCATAAATTCCATGTTTATTAATACTTAATGTGAGTTATTATAACCATGCTATGACCTAGCTGGCCTGAAACGACGTTCTTCAGGTGTCGAAAATGTTATGACATTTGTCACGTCAGACCTGTTGGTCTAGCTATTGCATGCAACTCAGATGTGGGTTTGTCAAACTCAATATACATCTATATACAACTATCACGCTCTCCCTCCAGGAGACTCTGGTCACAATACAGGATTTATTGGTAATGTGAAGCGAATGTCTCACAAAAGTCATTAACGAATTTACGTGTAATGTAATGAAAATCCCTTTTGTAATGTATCCTTTTTGTATGAGTGTGTTATGTTATGTATCATAAACTATACCTATTATAGTTGATCAAAACAAGGGTAGTAGTGGTAATGTACATTAACTGTACTTAACAATTTGTTATCTTCTATGTTCTATATATCAAAATCCATTTGTTAACTGATGCATGTCTATATACTAAGACAAAATTTCATTTATTGGAATAACATATATTCACTTAAAGATATACACCTTGCTCGACATGTTACAAGGTGAAATGAAATTGATAGCATTTTTCTGTTGTTAACATTTTCTATAATTGTTTTTAGAAAATTTATAGAAAATTCATAACAGGTCTAAATCTGAATCTGTAAATTCTAGGAGCTTTGAAAACGTGTCCAGTTTGTTCATAAATTTTCTCATGATTATTAGTGGTCTCCAACATGTGTGAAAAAGTCCATAATCACATACTGGTCCGAATTGGTTCTTGAAATGATAGACAATTTTGTAAAAATCACCATAAATTGTAAAAAAATCGTATGGGGATGTACAAGTAACCATTTTAAAGGTAAGAACTATAACTATTTATAACTAAAACAGTTTTCAAAACTAAAATGCTTAATTTGAACAAACAGTCCATGAATGGAGCCAACTTTTCTGATGAAAGCTGTTAGAAGAATTTTAATTCTGTTCTTAGTGTTTTAACTTGTATCCCCCCCCCCCCCCCCCTAAAACTCAAGAAAGCATAAAAATATAGGGTATGAACTCACCTTGTTTGATTTCAGTGGATGGATGCTGAAGGAGAGAAGTGTTCAACTCAATAACAATTGAAGGATTGTTTGAAGATTAGAGAATCTAACACAATAATGGCGGAGTTTGTGCAAGGAAGCAATGATTTGAGTAAAAGGGAATGTAATACCCATAAGGAAGGTGATGATACTTACCAAATGAAAGAGAAAAGATGTAAAATGCCTTGGAAATATCGAATTTGCGTGAGAGAATTTGAGAGAAAGTGGTGTTTGATCATTTGGTTGAAATGAGTGAAGTGGGTGAAATGAAGAGAGAGATAGAGAGAGAGAGAGAGGGAGAAAGAGAGAGAGAGAGTGAGAGAGAGAGAGAGATTCTTTCAGCTCATTGGACGTGATTATGGCTGAAAAATGAGTGGGAAAGGACTATGAAGTGACTAGGCATGGTGGGGAGGACAATGGTTGCTCATGGAGTGGGTATGTGGGTGGTTGCTTGTGTCAAACCTTATGGAAGAGTCAACACTCCACCACAAAATCTTATTTAATGGAGTTTATTCTTAAATAAGGATTTCCTTAAAAATATGCTGAATTTATGAATATTTGGGACCTTATATGTGAAAATATAAGTTTGGGTGAAAATCCCCCGTTAAAGTAATTAAAAATAGTCTTAAAACGGAGTCGGGGTCGAAAATCAGGTACAAAAGTGGAGGATCCGAAGTCTGACGAGGGTTCAGCAGCCTCAGTCCTTCAACAGTTCCAGTCCATGCAAATGGTTACGGTTCCATGGTTGGCTGCTCTTGGTGACTTCGGTCGTAACTCTTAGACTTCGGTTCAAGAAGGGTTCGGTCCCTATGGAGGGACCTCGACCCTATAAGAGGCTATTTTCCTATGTACCACCACTTTTTTAGTGATTTTTCACCGAGCCAAGTGTCGGGATGCCCCAAATGATTATAAAACTCAAAAGAGGTTTTGAGAGAGATTTGGAAGAGAATCCACATTCTTAGAGAGATTTAGGAGAGATTTGACATACTTGTAGAGATTTGGGAGAGATTTCTAATATAGAGAGATAGAGTGAAAGAGATTGAGAGAGGCTTCTTTTGTGACCTTTTTGAGTGTCCGGCTTCGCAACGCAATGTCTGTAAACCCCGTTAAGCCGTGTTTCAGAGTCCCACACACTCTCGATGAGTGTGCAATAGAGTTTTATTGCTTTGGTTCATTGTTTAGCACTATCAAGGCTAAGGAAAATTTAACACACGCATTTTCCAAATTATATTTTCTCATTAGAATAGCGAGTTGTTTAGTAATTACATAGCGTAAACCCTAGCATACAAGGGTTAACTGAGTTGATTGGTTTGACTTGTTGACTTTGACTTGACCAGAATTTGATGGTTGTCACATTATCCGAATGGGTAGGATAGGACACTTAAATCCTCATTAAAACTATAATGAAATTATAAAGTAACTAAATGTTTTATAAATTCCCAATTTCATAGATACTTTAGGAAAAATGTAATTTTGATGCTAACCCCTGAAATTGTAATTTTTACCTTGCCAAGTCGTTAGTGGAGCGTTTGTGGTTAACTGGCACACTAACTTGGACTAGGAAGGGTGGCAAAGGGTAGCTCGATGTTTATCGTTGATCAACGGAGCATGTTTGGTTAACTGGCACATTGATTAAGTGATAAATGACATCGAGAGTACCAAGCTAACTGCATGGTTATTCACACCTTGTTGGTGATCATCAGTATCCCAGTCACAAACTTGAAGGGCATAATCGAGATTAAACATGCCATTGAAGAGTTCAATGAATATCAAAAGAATCTCGGAATTTCAATTCATTTAAAACTGAATATTCAATTTCGTTTTTTATGGTGGAAATTGGTAAATCATCATTTACCTACCGACAAATAGTTTGCAAATGGATTACGACATCCCTCTTCCGAATTGTAAATTATTATGTTGGGTCCTAGCCTTAATATTTCATTTTGGGTGTTATATGAAGGATTAAATCAACTCACTTGAATTTCTCCTTTGTAGATGTCTAGTTTTGACAACTATGGTCTTAATTATCATTTTAGAAAAAGCTTTCCTAATAAAGATGATATCCGACATGACGATCAAGGTGAAAGATTAATCCCTTTGTCATTCATAAGTGGGGACTGAAAATCATACTTCACTTATTCTACCTCCTCCAATTATTCTCCATGACCCACATGTTTGTCAACTTGAAAAGTTCAAGGTCACTCAATCCCTATTAGCAAGCAAACATAAGGATGGAAAGTCTGTATGTGCTCACATCTTGGAGATGAAGTTACATATTGACATTTTGGGAATGTCGGGTATCGAAGTCTCAAGGAAGCTAATTGTTGACTTGTTTCTTCAGTCACACCCTGAGTTATATAGTTGATACATTAAGGACTATTATATGACAAACCACAACATTACCAATATTGATCTACCCTATTTGCTTGTTGCAGCTGAATCAACAATTATTTGGCACACTAGTAAAGGAAATTCGATTTGAAGATCTACTCCCCAAACTTCCATGGACATTGACAATGGTAACATTGGAATTCCAAAAAAGCTATCTCTTCCTAATCCCTAAAGAGTCCATATGGTTCCATTACCAAGAGAAGGGACATTGGAAGAGAAGCTGCCTAAACTACCTGAGAGATCTAAGAGATGGTGAAGTCTAAATGTTTGACTTTTCTTCAGTTAAGTCCACTATCTAACTTTATTAAGTTCCTCTTTGGAGATTCTTAATACACGATTTAATGTAATTACATTTTGATGTTTTGTGGGATCGAATAAAAGAAATGAAGCTTAAAGAAAGATTAAGTTGAATGTGATAAACAAGAGATGGATTTTGATTGCATGGTTCAATGATCAGAATTTTGAGCTACTGCTTAAAAGTTATGATAGATTGCTTAGAAATATTTAGAAACATAGTTTTCATTTGTAATTGCATTACAAGGAAAAGTTTTTCTGCATTTTAAAAAAAAATAAAATTTTGATTTTGTTTATTTTATATCTCCTTTGAATGTTATTTATGAAAATTGATGTTTATGTATATTCTAGCAATGTTCAAAATGGATTTGATTCTTTCATTTGTGGTAGTGTCAAAATTTTACCAAATAAGGAAAGATTTTCATCACCCAAGTGTCAGTTGGATAGAAACTTGGAATCATGCGACTGGTAATGTGTGATGAATGAAAACTTTGATCTTTGGAAATTAAAACCAATTCCTTGTTCACACGTGTGTGTGAGTCAAGTGAAGGAATAAATGATCTGGTACATATTGATGTGCATTGGTCAAGTCCACCACTAAGAACGATAAGACTATTTGTCATGATTTCCAAAAGCTCAGTAAATATGATTATGCTTACAAGATTAAGTATAATTCTGAATCATTGGAAAAGTTTCAATGTATAACAACACGAATAAGAAGAATCAAATTAGGTAGAAAGATAAAAGTGTCTCTAATCTGAAAGGAAAGGAAAGTACTTTAGTATCGTGTTTTATGATCATTCTATTGATTATGAAACCATATCACAACTGATCATCTAAGGACACCTTAGTGCACTTGTATGGCTAAGAAGGGGAATCGAGAATTGTTGAGATGGTTAAATCAAATAGATGAATCATTCTTCGTTCCAATATCACATCTTAGAGTCATACTCCAAGATTGTACCTTGAGTGACATATTTATGAAGTGTTTTTGTTGATAAAAATCTGCACTAACTCTTGAATATTTGATTATCAAGAAATGTTATTGACAAGAGAATCTTATATGTCAAGAGGTTAGTGGGAGTCTTAAAGATCTTGAAAAAGTTTCAAGAACTAATCAAGAATAAACCTATTGTTAATCACTAGCACATGACTTGAGGTTTGTAACCTATCATGTTGACATATTCTTAATTCTATGCCTATTCCAGTTAGTTTGACTATGAATGTGAGTTCTATGAGTTCTCATTTGAATGCATAAGGAAAAGCACCTTAGTCAATGGAAAGTACATTGATCTGTAACGGTGAGCTACTAAACAACTTGGAAGACATGGTAGGCCGTTGTGCTACCAGATGGTAAGAAATTAAGATTGAATAAGTTCAGTCCAGATGAGTTTGAATTTTTCATAGACCTTATCTTATGATATTGGTTGGAAATGACAAAGTTCACATGTATAGGAGCACATACACTATAAAATCTAAGTGGCATAAAGTTTCTCTCTAATTCATGAAAATGATTATGATGAAACGCTTTCACTGAATAGACTTTAAAGGATTAGAGTTAGCAGTTGTAATAGTTGCATTCTCAAATTCGATTATGATTGTGGAATCCCTCTTCATAGTTCAAATTGTAAGAAATGGCAAATAGTTTGACCATTCGGGACTTATTAGTTTAAGTTCTGAAAGGTTCAAACACACACTTGTGCTATTTAATCTGAAAAGTTTATGGGCTTGAGAAGTCTAGTAAAGACTTATCGAAGCACCAAGTATCAAAAATCTGAACTTTGGTAAGAAAGTCAATAAATATTGATTTCTAGAAGTCTAACTGATTTCTGAGTACATGTCAGAGCTAGTGGGAGCATAAGTGTTATGCTAATAAGATTTTAATTACTATGCTAGTGGGAGCACAATTATTACGTTAAGTATTGCGAGTTAACATTGTTAATTATAGAAAACAAAATTTTCAATTTGCATAGTTGTAGGGTTCAAAAGTTGTTTTGATATAATTAAGGGAGAGGAATTCATACTTCATTTCGAATCTAAAAGCTTATATTGAGATTTTAATAAGTTTTAGTCAAGGACATATTGGATGTTATGTTGAAATCACTCAACATAAGAAAATTCTATTTGTGGAAATATTATAGCAAGGGACTGGTAAAGTACCATGTCTTTATGTGAGACATTATGAATTGTGTCTCATATGCTTCGGATATAGGATCGATTATGTCTTTGTTGGAGAAATTTTGAATTATGTGTTTATGTGTGACATTATAGAATCGTGTCCCACATGGTAACGTACCATGTCACCCGTTATTTTTTTATTTATTTTATTTTTCTTTATTTCTATCATGTTTTAAAGTTATTTCTTTTTGCTATTTTTTTGTTTTTATTATTTTTCAGAAATTGCAAAAAAAAAAAAATCGAAAAAGAAAGTTCAAAATTCCAAAATGACTTTATGTTATCTCTTGTTATTTTCTCTATTGGTTCTTTCTCTGTTTTTCCTTAATAATGTGTGGTTTGTTTTTCCCTTTTTCCTTAATTGGTATCAAGTGCACATTCATAATATAAACTCGTGAGTGGACAGGTATGTCCATTTTACTATAAACTAGCTAGGTGTCCCTAGAAGCATGCGACTGCATGTAGACCAAAGCCTTTTAAAACTCTGAGTGAGGCCTTAATGATTCGATTTGTACATATCGTTTCTTCCCAATCATGCCGCCTACATTCACTCAAGTCATGAGTTGCCCTAGTCTTCTCAAATGAGTCAAGAGTTTTCTGCTATGTCACTCTTTACAGCAAGGGTACTTTCTGTTCCTTAACCACCTCATCTATACTCTCCATCTACTTTCGGTTCATCAAAGTAACTCTTGAGACTCTCAGAGATTACCATTAAGGTTATTGGTTACACAAACTCTACGTTTATGATCTTAGATGCCTACACCTCGTGCTAAGTGAGACCCGAAATCCAACACCAATGTTGAATTGATGGTGAATATTAATATTCAAGAACTCACTTGTTACCAAAAGAAGTCTCTTTTATCTTTCTTGCGTGATCTTCATAAAATTGTCTGACTCCAAGACGTTTCTTCCCAAAAGATTCAGTTTAGTTTTTCTTTTTGAGATTTCTATTATAAATCTTGTTATTTCCAAACTTTCCAACCTACTTGTTCAATAGACCACATCGGTCTCACAAGTACTTCTTCCCACATTCGGTCTTATGTTAATTATCGAAGTTCGGTTGAAGATTAGCCACCCTCTATAGCCTTTGTTTAAAAAGAAGCCTTTTAATGTTTCTTATAAAAAACGTGATCGTATTCTCACGGGAAACCACACAAGCACTTCAAGTCTCTCTTGACTTTGAAGGAAGAGATTCGTGCCCGGGATCCTCTTCTTTATATCATATTTGACATCACTCACATCCCATACACTTGTTGCTTTATTTCTTGTTTGTTGGCACACTAATGCACAAAAATCTTCGCGATTTTCCAAAATTATGGTTCGTGACCATTGTGAGTTATTTTACTTTCGGCTCTAACCATTAAACAGATTAATGGAAGCAATAAAGTAATCTGTATCGTGACTTAACACCGGATTGGGGCAGTTGAATGGATACGAAGTTACAACGGGTCTTTGGATATGTTAAAGAATGGGCGCGTGAAGTTGAAACGGCTCCTAAACCTTCGCCATATGACATATATCTGTGGAAAACCAAGCAGTCAAATCCCGCTTTTACACGTGCCTTTCAGAGATTGTTTCATCATTATGGCAGATTCTTTCTCTCTCATGGCAATTGTATATAAAGGAGTTCTCGCTCTACTATACCTTTTACCTCACTCCTATTCTCTCAAATACACTGGCGATTTTAAACTGTTCATCTTCTTCACAAGTTTTACAATGGCAGATTCTTCATCTCTTCATGATCAGACTGTGTCGTCAACCCTGCTTTCGATCAAACCCAACTAGAATATGACCATTCAGATGACACTATTCCTGTATAATCCGTACATGCTTCAAGTTGTGGAATGTCTCAAGTATTCCCCTCTTGTAATCACTATAACCCAAGTGGAATCCGTTCCAATGTCATTACTATCTCAAGTATACTCCACAACAACTTACAAAAAAAATCATAGAGAGAAACTACTTTCATATTCATGCTCACAAGGCTTCTACTTCCAAAGGACGATTTTGGTCTCTTCTAGGGCTTGTCGTAGACACCTCAGTCGTCTCACCAGACTTTATCACCATGATTTAACTGTTCTCAATGTTCTATGAGATGGGCTACATTAAGGTGCTTACCACCTTCACCAAGTTCATGAAATCTTGCTTACCCCCTCAATGGAATGGGTTACTCACCCTTCTTCACAAGGGGTTAGCTGAGCGAGTTAGTGGATCCGATGGTTCGAACAAATGCTTTATGACGATCATGTATGGTCTCTACAATGGAATCAACCTGGACTATGGGTCATTGATCTGGACCCAACTGGTGCAGATTTTGTCCTCCTCTACCAGGCATTCTAAAATCTCTTGTGGTCGTTTATGGACCATTGTCACTCAAAGGGCAATAAACTCTCTTAAGGTTCCGGTTATGAAGGATTCTCAGCTCTCCTATTGCTCCTCCGTCCATATCCAAAATATAATCGTAGCTGATCCAACCAGGTTTTCACACAATGACTCTATTTCGGAAACCATGTACCTGTTTGTTTCTTAGGAAATTAGGATTATCTCTGAATATAAATTGCTTCCTTCCAATAGTCCACGAAAATTGACTCCTGCGATGCAAGATGCCGTAGACGACATTGAGAAGCCTGCTAAACGAGGGAAGAAAGCCACTTTCTCATTTAGAACAGACAGAAGAAACTGAAGATCCCTCTTCCAAACCCGCTAAGTCAAAGAAAAGGAAAGCTGACAAAGGTGATTCCTCTGTACCAAAGAAAGTAAATAAAATGGCTCGCAGAAAACAAAATCCTTCACCTTCTCATTTAGAACAGAAAGATGAACAGTCTGCAGGAGAGGAAGAGGAAGAGCAGCACGAAGATTCACCTAAGGGGACTACACCTCCTCGATCTCCAACTCCTGACAAGGTTGTTATTGATACTATTACCACTCCTCCTCCATATCCACCCAAATCCACTATTCAGGATTCGATTCCTCCTCCACCTACATCCCAACCCTCTTCTACATTTGCTCCACCATCGCCTGTCAGTTCAACTCCTATCACCACTGCTCCATTACCACCTCCTATTTTTTCCTAATCAACCTTCAACAATACACCTATCATCACCTCTACCATAGATTCCCCGGTCAATGTCAACACATCTGATGTTGGGGCTAAGGCTGAAGATCCTCCTAAAGTCACTACTGAACCAATTTCCGTAACAACCTCTAGTGATTCTAATCCAGTTCTTGGAGGAGCTGAATTTGAGTTTGATTCCACTTACTTCAGTCCCAATAGAATCCCAAGTGAAAAGGATAATTCTGCTCCAACAACCAAGCAACTTATCAACAATTTTAATGAAAAGCTTGATACATTGATCAAGACATCCAAGAAGTGCAACGATGTCGTCATGAAAGCCTTTATGGACACTGACATGTGCACTACTGCTATAGATGACTCTACTTCTCTGTGCAAACGAGCCACATTTGATATCAAAGAACTCATCCAAGACTCCAAGGTCATTCTTAACTCTCTCAAGGGTCATGCTAAGTCTAACGCTACGAAGGTGACTGCATTAGTTGATTCTCTCTCTCAGTCTCTTCAAGGGGAACAAGCCATGTTCGAGACTCTACATTCTGATGTTTTTACTGATAACAAAACATGTCTGGCATCTATTGACTCTTGGTTAGAAAAGCTCAATGCTGACTTCCAGGTGGAATGGCAACTCCGAGATACTCTTGCTCAACAGACTTGTATTAATGAAGTGTAGAAAGCACAACTTACCAAGGCAGAAAGAGAGATTTCCTTGTTAAAAATCGAACGAGAAGTTTTTCGCAATTGTGTTGGGGATGTTCTCTCTTATTTGTACAATGTGCTTCAGGCTCATGATCCCATTCTCATGGTTACAATTCGCAATAATTTAACCTCCAAACTCCTTCCCTCAATTGAACTCTTACGCGAAATGAAGGGTGTTTCGGAGAGGATGTCTACTCTGCAACAAGGGGAAGAAGGTCTTGTGATTCCTCCGGAGGGCAAAACGAAGGTTACTATGAAAGCCAAACCGAAGGATAATGTAGCTTCGGGTTCTGGTAAGAAAGAAAAGAAAAATCATGTCATTAGGGAAGATGATGACAATGACGAAGATCAAGAAACTATTTCTGAAATCCTGAATCGAAAGAAAAAGGATCAGGAGATAGATGAGACTCTTCGTGTCGCAAATGAAGCCGAAGACAGATAAAGAAATAAGAAAGAAGAGGATGATGCACTAAGCTGCAAGAAAAAATTGTTCCCTCTTTGGACCAGGGAAGCACTGATCAAAGAAGCCATAGAGTCTCCTAGCATTTTCGGGCTGGGACATGTGACTTCGTTTGACTGTGATAATACAAGGGATTCACAGTTGGATATGCCTATAACACCAAAGGAATTCATCTTTCACTGCTTTGATTTGACTGTTGAAGCCCCTTCACCCCATCCTCAGATTGACCTGGAACTTATTGAATTTTATCTTCAATTTGGTCAGCCTCAGTACCTGACCTGGAGCGCGTAGAAAATTACAACGGTCAAGGTGCTGAAGTTGTTGCCTGTAGGGAAGTTCATTAACGTTCAATTCAAAATAACCCGAGGTTCAGATAACTCGATGTCTGTGATTTCCCTGGCAGACCTTCCCAATTTGAATCCTCGCGATTGGATCCTACTCTTTAACATCTTGCTCATGAATGCAAAAGAATATGAGCTGATCCTGAATCATTTGAATAGAATGTTGGCTTCCTACATCCTTGAAGTGGCCAAGATGGATCAGAAAGTAGCTTCTGTTTTAAGGAATAAGCTAATGGTGAAGCCTACTGGAAAGCTAGGTGATGTCACTAAAATGAATTTTGGACAGATTGATTCGGCTCACCTCACCGTTTTGTTCACGAGAGCCAAAGGTGAGAAGTTTTTGTTTTCTCTTGTCGACAAGCACTTGTTTTCAACCGATTTCTTGGAACACATTATCAATATTATTCATCAGTGCAAGAAAAACTTTGCTTCAGATAAGAATAATGTCACGGACATGCTTTGGTAGTACACCACATTCAGGCAAACTCTTTTGGCCATCATACTGAGCATGTTCAAGATAATCAAGAAGTCTATTGCAACTCAACTGAAATGCTCTCGGCTCCATTGATGAAAAGGGGTAGATTGTTGGGTATAATGTGTTGCGCCATGGGCCATTCTTTTGTATATCGGGTTTGTGCCTGTCCAACCATGATTATAGAATAGGGTTACATATTATATATAGTGCATGCATGTATACCTTAGTAGATGCAATAGTCATTTATTATATTTGTTGCATTGTAACCCTAAACATCTCTACATTCAAAGTTCTTAATCGATCTCTTCTGAGGTGTTCAAGTTAATCATTCAACACCAGTTAAACGATTCTTGTGTTCATCAATTCTTTATCTTTATTTTTATGCTTGAATCTAATGATCTTTAAGTATTTAATACTCCAACATTTCAAATTGGGAGATGGAGTATTCCAGGCTTACAAGTAGCACGAGAGGAAGATTGGTCGGGAGATTCTAAGGAAGCAATGTGGTATCTGAGTATGATGCCATGAGTATGAGATCAGTGGTAGAGTCTAGACATTATGAGGTGCTGTGATGGTGTACCGGGGTATCCCACTATAATGTACTAAATCTCGTATTATTTTGTGTTTTGAGTTTGAGATGGCAAGTGGTGTATCAAATATTTACGGTGCCAGTGGGAGCCCTTCGGCCAATTGACATAAAGCAAGAATATTCAAGAATGTGGATTGCTGTAGGGAAAGGTTTTTTGTTATGACGGATGTTGTTAGAAATAGTGATGCATAATTTGGGTAAGTTTCTACACCTATCTATGGTTGGTCCGCAGGGCATGTGTTAATGATCACAGTATGGCGTCAACCTGAGTATGAGATTGTGAAGTGGTAAGAGCAAGTGCGGTAAGATTGCGGGGACCTGCAGCTTCAATGAGTTAAGTGAAAAGGGGTGTTGTGAAGCTACAGGGAGCCGTAGTACTCACTAGTCAGTGAGAGATTGTTGTGATGCTGCGGGGAGTCGTAGTACTCACTAGTCAGTGAGAGGTTGTTGTGATGCTGCGGGGAGCTGTAGTACTCACTAGTCTGCGATAGGGTGTTCTGATACTACGGAGAGCCGTAGTACTCACTATTCAGAATGGGTGTGTTGTGATGAAGTACTCTCTGATTAGAGCATAACACATAAGAGTTTTAGGCTTGGGTAGCCCTAACATTTGTGTTTTTGGGAGCCTGATGGTCGAACCAGGGGCGACACTAGGGTCTCCATATTTGTCGGGAATTGTTATATTCTGAATTGAGTAGTGTTTGTCGTAACCCAAGGGAAGTGGATAAGTGAGGTACACATGGGTTGCGGGTCATGAGTCATGATTTGAGTGGTTCATTGAGACGAGTGGTTCGACCTGGGGGGTTACGATTCTTAGATGTATGAGGACTTATGAGCGAGCATGATTATATTTTTGTTCTTGTGTCAGAGAACAGGGTGTTGAAAGTTTATTTTTTGTATGGGTTCTGATAATAGTTCGGTGGATGAGCCTTAGTGGGATGTGAACCCCTTCGTCTGTTGGGGCGTGATTCGGATCGTTTTGTACGTTCTGTAGGAGTGATCAGTAGCCGATTGTTGGACTTTATCTTGTGAGAATTAGTGGAGCAGTAATTTATCGGGGTTGGTGTTCGAGGATCATATATCATGGTCATAGCTTGTATGGGTGGCTTGGCGGTAGGCCAGGCCACTACAGTTTCCAGATTTTGGGAATGTCAAACAGGGGTATCATAGGGGTCGAAGGGTTGGCTTGGTTCTGGATTTGGGAATTTTTGTGTGGATTTAGGTGTCCATGGAAAAAGATATCGGTGTGGTATGAGATCCTTTCGGTAGTTCATTTTGGGTTGTTGGATTCAATTTATGTGTGGTTAAGGAGCGATTTCAAGGACAAAATCTAATTCAAGTGAGGGAGAATTGTAACATCCGGTTTACCAGGTATATTGTTTTAATTATTAAATTTAAGGATTTTGGAGGGAATCGACGAGTTGGTGCCTCAACTCGTCGAGTAAGGTTGCGACTTGGTGATGTGGATAATTAATGGACTCGGTGAGTCGGAGAGATGAGTCTCCAAGTTAGTGTTGTTGGCAAAAACCCTAATTCTTCCGGGCTTAGGCCTATTTAAAGGCACTTAAGGTCTCCTATTGCGACTACCCTTCGGAGGAGAGAACCCTAAACGAGTCCTGAGTGCTTTAGGAAAAAGAGAGAACGATGTTGAGCTTCTTGGTGGGTGTCTTGCAAGGAAGAGGAAGGTTTCAAGCCAAAGGAGCTAGAGGAGGTTGTAGATCTACGATTTGCAATCAAGGAGTATCAGTTGTAGGTATCAATTCGGACCCCAATCTTCTATAATTGAATAGATCTTTCTTTTGTGGATTAGGGCTTGTATTACTTCCTCGGTGGGGTTTTGAATGCATCAATCCCCTCTGATGAGCTGGTAGCATAAATCTGGACCATGGAGGGTCTAGAGAGTCCAAAAGTGGGAAGCCACGGTGGAGCAACCATTGGGATTTGAAGATAGGAACAATTAATGGAGTTTTTATGGTTTATAATGCAAAATACACCATGCATTGATATCAATATCGGACCTTTACACGACATTTGCGTAGTAGGAGGTTAGATCTATGAGTTAGAGCTACATATCTGACCTCAGGTGGCTCAATGAGTAATCCAAATGGTGCCAATTCACTGAGTCCATGGGATGACTCTACGAGTTTTAGTGGGTGTGACCCAGTAGTCTTATGAAGTGTCATTTTAGATAAGTGATCATATAATCCTCTGTTCTCATGATATCAGCCGGATAAATACATGGAACAACGTCGTACTTATTGTCCAGCAGTTTGTTTCCTGATTTTCGATTTGTTTGATAAAGAACTTAATCGAACACATCAATTTAGTTCTGACCGGCCGGTACATAGGTCACAACAAAATCATCGAGGGGCCCAGATATCACTTCTATTTCTAGAAGGAACAGATAAACTTCGACTCATATGCTTGTTCTACTACTTGTTGAATTGTACACAAAAGCATATTTTATAACATCAAGTTACTGATGCGTTTACGTGCAACCAACTCATAGTGAACAACTCATATCTCTATGTTTGAAGATTTATATGATATTACCGTCTCACGATCACTCGAGATAAATTCCGTGAAGTGATACAAGTGAGTGTGGGTTTATTCCAATACTCATAACTTATGAGCACTCATGAATGTTGTAGCAACCATTGCTATGACTAAACCCATTTAGCCATCTACAAACTCGATTCATGACAGTCTTGATTCATACCTACTTCCAACATATGAACAACTGTGGAGTGTTTAAATAACTTAGTCATTCGGAAAGAATAACCTAGCTATTTTGGAAGTCAAAACATGCAAAGTGAAACACAATAATAATCGAATCCAATATGGTCTCAGAACCCTTTTGAATATAAATAGAACCACCTTTTATTTATCACCATATTGATTACACATAATTCATTGTATAATGTTTCAAACATTCAACTTAAGACTTGAATAAAAACAACAGTCGTCCCATGCTCCTGGCATGTACACTTTGTTTTTCTAAACAATAGTTATGCCATACTCCATCTATGCACACTATGTTTGTCTATGATCCTTACATTGTGATGTAGATCAATTCAACATGATTCCAATGATAATCATTTCACAATCCCAAATCCTTATTGTAAATGTGAGAATCCCCGATTCCTATCATTTACCAAAAAAAAATCTGTTAGATTTTAAACTTTTATGCCATGTTCCTCTTGTAATGATTATTTACAAAGTCACCAAAACCTTGTCACCAGTCATTACAGAGTATTCCAAAGAAGGTCAATTTCTATGGAACAGAAGTCTCATATTCAAAGTACATCTTTTTGAACATCCTTCTTGCATTAAGGTTTTCTAATCATACATAGATTGAATAACTTCCACCTATGGAGACATTTCCATAGTCCATTTTGACTATCACTTCCGAACAAGAGTTACTTCTTTTCAGAACATGTCAATACGGTCCTTTCCGACAACTTACATCATACTTCCAACTTTCCCTGAGAAACAAATCTTTGGCGAACCTCAGATTTGTCCTCGACAATTGCTTAATCAGTTTAGTCATATCCAGTTCTAGACTTTTCCCTTCTCAATGCCTTAAGCATTTGGAAAATTTAGAAAAGATGAATATTATAGCACATGCAATCGATCCTATATCCGAAGCATATGGGACACGATTCATGATGTTTGACATAAAGACATGATACTAGACCAGTCTTTTGCTACAATATTTTTTATTTGCCATGTTTTCAAAATTTAACTATGAAGAGGGATGCCGTAATCATAATCGAATTTTGAAACCATAATATATATATATATATATATATATATATATATTCAAGTTGAACCATCAAGTTGAACCATTCCAACATAAAATTCATATATATATATATATATATATATATATATATATATATATATATATATAATATATATATATATATATATATATATATATATATATATATATATATATATATATGACTAAAGATGATTAAAATCTCAATCTAAGCTTTAGAATTGAAATGAAGTATAATTTCCTCTCCCTTAATTATAGCAAAACAACATTTCAACCCCTACAACTTCACGAATTGAAACTTTGTTTTCTATAATTAACATTGCTAACTTTCAACACTAAACGTAATAATCATGCTCCCACTAACATGATGATTATCAGCATAACACTTATGCTCCCACTAGCTATGACATATTTCCAGAAATCTGCTGGACTTCTAAAATTTAGATTCATACACCCTTTTTTAGATAGCCCACATGTGTGTCTAAACAATTTTTAGAACTATGAAAAGGGATATCGTAATCATAGTCATAATTGTTTAGACCGTTGCCATTTCTCAGAAGTCCATGTTAGTGTGCCGGTGAACCACATGCGCTCCACTAACGACTTTTGAAAATGAAAATACCACAATTGATATCTACGTAAAATCTACTTAATGAAAGCATTTCCTCACCATCATTTTCATGAATCGGAGAGAAACCTTATGACACTTAGATTTTATAGTGTATGATTTTCTTTCCATGTGAATTTGTCAAAACCGTAATCACAAGATAAGGTTGGTGACAAATTCAGCCTTACATGGATTAAACTTGTTCAATCTTAGTTTCTTGACACCTTGGTAGCACAAGGCCCACCAATGCTTCCAAGTTGAACTCTAATAACTCACATGCAAATTCAACTCATTTGAAGTAGGTACAGAAATAGGAATTATGTCAACACGATAGGTTGCAAACCTTAAGTCGTGTGTTAGTGATAAATTACGGGTTTTACTCTTGATTAAATCTTGAAACTCTTTCAGGATCTTTAAGGCTCCTACTGTCCCCTTGACATATAAGTTTTCCCAGTCAAGAACCATTCCTTGACAAAACAAATATTCAAGGGATAGTGCGGATTCATATCAAGACTAACACTTCACACAATTGGTCTTAGTTGGTCTTTGTCTCATCCAAGACATCACAACTTACCAATCTCAAATGTACAAGAGTAGAAAACATTTTACTCTTACATTTGACTAGTGTTAATAAATCTTCCATTATGTCACTCAATGTTACAATCTTGGAGTATGACTCTAAGAATTGTTTTGGAACGAAGTATGACTCATCATCTTGATTTTAACCAATCCAACAATTCATGACCTCTCTTCTTAGCCATAACAATGCACTAAGACGTCCTTAGAGTATGAATTTGTGATATGGTTTCATAATCATTAAGATGATCATGAAATACGATACTAAAGTACTCTCCCATCCTGAGAAACTTATATCTTTCTGCCTAATTTGATTCTTCTCATTTGTTTTGTCATACATTGTAACCTTTCCAATGTTACAGAATTATACTTAACCTTATAAGTATAATCAAATTTACTAATCTTTAGTAAATCATGACAAATCAATCTTTTTGGTGGACCTTGACCAGCGCACACCCAGTGTACCTAATTCCTTAGTCCTTCAATTGATTCACATATACATGTGATCAAAGAATTAGTCTTAATTTTCAAAGACGAAAATTCTCATTCATCATACAATACAACTTGTATGATTCCAAGTTTCTATCCGATTGAAACTTGGGTGATGAAAAACATTCTTGATTTGTTAAATTCAGACACTACCACAAATGAAAGAATCAAATCCACTTTCCAATATTGCTATTACTGGAAACATATAAGCAACAATTTTCCACAGATGCCATTGTAAGGATATTTTTAAAATAAATAAAATTAAAACCCTTTTTTTCTTTTATTTTATAACTTTTCGGAAAAACTTATTCTTACAATCCACATGAAAACCTTGTTGTTATTTATTCATAAGCAATATATTATAACTCTTAAGCAACAGCTCAAAATTCTGACTACTGAACCATGCGATCGAAACCCACCTTCGCAATCAGAATCAACATACACTTACTTTATGCTTCCTATCTTTTTTTATTCTTAAAACATCAACATGTGACCCATTCACATTATGTAATAAGAATCTCCAAATAGGAACTTAATAGAGTTAAACAGTGGACTTTACCCGAAGTAGAGTCAAACCTCTTGACTTGATCAACCTTATGACCTTTCAGGTGAATAGGGCAGCTTCGCAACCAATGCCCCTTCCTTTGGCAACAAAACACATGGACCCTTTGGTAATGGCACATGAGACTATCGCAGACTTAGCCTTTCTCTTTACCATTTGGTCAACCGAGTTGACTATAGCCGATGCCTTTCCATTGGGAATAGAAATCTTTTTCTAGATATCCAATGCTACCATTGCCAATGTCCATTTAAGACTTGGGATGTTGTTCTTTTAATCAAATTTGCTTTACTGGTGTTCCAAATCATTGCTGATTCCACAACACCAAGCAAATAGATAAGACCATTAAGGGTCATGTCATAGTCTGTTTCATAGTAGTCCCAAAGAGACTCACTATGTTACTAAGAAAGTGATTGAACATCCAACCTTCACGAGACTTTGTCACCCAACTCTCCCGGCTTGTCAATATGTGACTTTATCTCCAAGATGTGAGCACACATAGACTATGCTTGCTAATAGGTATTGAGTGACTTTAAACTTTTCAAGAACTTGTGGGTGAGGGAGAATAATTGGAGGAGGTGGAGGAAGTGAAGCATGGGACACCATCTTCAAGAGATTTGGGTAGGTCATAGTTGCTTGAACCAGACATCTATAATGGGAGATAATCAAGTTAGTTGATTCAAAATCCTTAATATAACATCCAATATGAAATACAAAGGCTAGGACCCAACACAATATTTTATAACTTGGAAGAGGGATGCCGTAATCCAAGCGATAGAATATTTGAAGGTAGGCGAATGACGATTCACCAATTTCCACCATGAAAAACGAAATAATTTATTAGGTTTTAATTGGATTTGAAATTCCTAGATCTTTTGAGATTCATTGAACTTTTCAATGGCATGTTTCAATCTCGAGTGTTCCCTCTCAAATTTTGTGACTGGGATACCGAGGATCAGAAAAAATGGTGTGAATAACCATACCAATTCACTTGGTACCCTTCATATTATCACCTAATCAATGTGTCGGTTAACCACACATGCTCCATTGATCTATGACAGACATTAAGTCAACCTTCGTGATCCTTACTAGTCCAAGTTAGTGTGCCGGTTAACCACACACGCTCCACAAACAACTTGGTAAGGTACAAAGTGTGAATTCCATGGGCTAGCACCAAATTCACATTTTTCCTAAAGTAACTAACATTGGGAATTAAATAAAAAATATTTAGTTACTTTATAATAATCATTATACTTTTAATGAGAATTTAAAGTCATTGTCCTACCCGTTTGGCTAACGACCCTCCACCGATCAAGCATGCAGTGGGTGAGAGTGGACACCCATTAAGTTGCCATTTTATAGGCAACAACCTTATACCCACCTTATAGACCGGCTTCGTGAGTGAGGCTTACTAACGGTAAAACGACTTGTTCTTATACATATACATAATAATTCACCATTAATCTTATAATAGTATAAGGGTAGAATTTTAACTTTTAAAACTTCTAGGGTATGGAATTAAAGTTTTTGTGAGACTTTACAAATTCCAAAACTTGAGGGCATGTTTTGAACAATTCATAAACTTTTGGATATTCATAACTTATGAGTTTTAATTAAGTGTTTAATACTTTTAATGAAGAGTCTCTTGGAAATCCATAACTTGAGGACAAGTTATGAAGTCCATAAAAGCATTTATTAGAAAAACTCTTCAAAAGTGTAACTTATGACTTCTTAAAAAACATTTAAAAGAAAAAAACTTTTGGAATTCCATAACTTGAGGACAAATTATGAACTCCATTAAAACATATTAAGATCAAGAATTAACTAACAAACAATTTGCAAATAATTCCTATGATCTAACAAAACTCATATGAACATGAACATCCACATCAACAATTTCAAGAATCATATGAACACATATAAACTTCAAATTTTGATTATAACTTTGAAATTGGTCCACCATCATGATTACCACATCAAAAACAAGTTTTATATGGTTAAAAAACATTAAGGTAATGATTCTAGACCAATTCCAACACCAAAACTTGAAAATCTGCACTCGGGTCTGCCAACTCGTCGAGTCCATGAACTGACTCAGCGAGTTGGTTGAATATACACATGGACTCGGCGAGTACCATGAATGGACTCGGCGAGTCTGCTGTGCAGAATGCATTTTTTCGACATTTTTCAACAATTTGCATCAAGTATTCAAGAAAACAAGCCTAGGCTCTGATACCACTATTGGGTTTTGAGCATTCTAACACTCCTATGGTGTGCATGCAACCCTATAAACCATGGATCTATATTTTATTCTAAAATGCTTGCAAATAATAATTTCCAAGATTTCTTCCTAACTAGCATAACATAAGAATTATGAATCATAAAATTGCTAGTAGAAGTACATACCTTTTGATAGTGGTTGATTGCTTGGAGTTTGAGAGCCTAGCACCAATAATTTGAATGCCTCAAATGTAATCACAAATCACCACAAACTTTGGAAACTTGAGAGAATAGTATACTTTCTTATGAAATCGGCCACCACTAAGTCTCACACCAATAGACAGTCATTTCTTGCATCATATGCGTCTTTATATATTGTGCATGGTTAGGGTGAAACCCTAATAACCCATGTCTTTTCATTTCCAAGGATCCATAGGTTAAAAGCTCCATGGATCATCCATGGACTTCCATATTAGCTTAGCCCATTAACAAATGAGTATTAGCCCACACTATATAAAGTATAATAGCTCATAATTTAATTAGTCTTCTTTTTAATCTCTAAATTAATTCATATTAATTTAAGACTAAAGATAATTAAATTACATGAATTCATATTAATATATTATAACTTATAATATATTAATAAATCGTAAGTATACAATTCTCATAAAATTATCCATAAATCGTTTGGATGAAATGCAACCCAAATGGACCATGTCGGGTCGGGTCAAGTATGTACCAAAAAAGTTATGGACTTAGACACCTTATCCAACAGAAATAGTAGTAACAAAAGCTTTCTTACTTGCTGCCAACTCTTGAGGTATGAGAGCATAGTATGCATAATCTTTAACCTTCAGTTTTTGAGAGATTTCAACCAAACAGTCTTTAGCAAAATGGTTACCATGACCACACTTATGACAAACTATCTTGGGTTTTCTGACTACCAATTTCATGGGATTTTGAGGGGTGAATTGATGAGTAGATGTTGGGTTTGTAAGGAGGTGGGTTCTCTAAAGGTTTAGGAAATTGTTGAGGATTATTTTGATGAGGGGGTTGGAATTGGTTTTGATAACATTTATGACTGGGATTCCATGGACACTTGTATTTCATGGACAATAGTCCAAACTGATGGGTTTTAAGCATAACAATATTCTGATATGTTCATGCAACCCTAATTGCTTTGGATCTAAGTTTTTCACTAGTTATACATGCAAATAGAAATTCTAAAGCAATAACTCTAATACTAGCATACAATTCGAAATTCATATGACAACTAGTGTTAGAAGATTTCCTTGCTTGCTTTCTCGTAATAACAAGAACTCCATACTTTATCTTGACTCATGAAAGCTTTAGTGCCTCAACTATTGCACCTCTAATGGAGTCACAAAAACCAATAAAAAAGGATGAAGGAGAGAGAAGGTACAACACTATGACAATTAGATAGGGTTTTCCAAGAAGGCATGGGGGACAAAAATCACATGCAAGGGGTCCTTTATATAGCTGAGGATGCTAGGGTTTTCAGGTGGAAACCCTAATTTCCTTGCTTAGGCCTTAAGCAGTCCATGGACCTCTACAATAAAAGCCTTATACAAAATTCTATAGGGTCTGGTCTAGATTTCGTCCACTCCTCCCAAAGGAGTCCATGAACCCAACTTTGCAACTATTAATGATTTTCAAAACCACTCCCTTTCCTTTTAATCAGTTCCTTTAATCCCAAAAGTAATTCCAAATTAATTTCTGATTAATACTACTTAAATAATATGATTTCTAATTAATATTCTATTCTTATTATATATATTAATAAATCATTTATTAACCTTTTTCTCCATAAGCCCTGTCAAGTTGCTATGGTTCAGGCAACCCAAAAGGACCATGTTATTATCAAATCAAGTACATACCAATTCTAGTTATGGGCATAGACACCTAATGCAATAGTATCCCACTTGGATAAGCCTAATAATTATAACTGAAAGTATGAATTCGGAATCTGATTAGATGTTGTAGCTCTCAAAAGTCATTGTCGAACTCTGACCTAGTCAACGACGCATCCTTTAGATAAGGGATCATATAATCCTCCATTCTACAAGAAATTGTGTGGACACAGACATGGAACAAAATCATTCTCAATGTCTAATAGTTTGTTTCTCGATTTCCTCGCATGCTGAACGTGTTTAATCCTACTTAGACCCTTTGTGAGGGGATCTGCATGATTCTTTTTTGACGATATCCTATTGACCACGAGGAGTCATTCCTCTACACGATGTCTAATGAACTGATATTGTAATATCGGGACTCCCATGTATATTATTATTTATATATTCTTGCAGACTATTGAGCAACTCAACGAGTTGGTGCTATACCACATCAAGTATAGTCGCGTATGGTCACGTGGAATTAATGATCTACATGACGAGTTAGAGAGTCGACTCACCGAGTAGACATTGTGATGTGAAACCCTAAATCCCTGGGTTTGGGACCTATTAAAGACACTTATAGCCTCATTTGCAGTTCACCAGCTGTTTACCTTCACTGGGAGAAAACCCTAATTGGCCATTAAGCTAATAGAGAGTATTTGAGCTAACTTTGAGTGTTTAATGCATCTTTTGAAGAGAATGGAAGGATTCCAAGCCAAAGGACGAGAATGGGCTGTTAGATCTGTGGTTCTTTTACCTTAGAGCTTCTGGGAAAGGTATAAAGCTCACATATTTCTCATTTTTTTGAGTAGATCTCCTGATTTTGGGAGTTTAGGGCTTTCTCCATCTAATATGATGACTTTGAGTGTTTTGAGTTCATATAGAGGTTTAAACTTCACATGTGGACCATGTGAGGTCCCTAGAGTCCCAATATCCCTGCTTTATTCAGCCATATTAGCGCTCTTGAGTGAAAAACCTTTAATAGAGTATGTTTTTGGCATTTCAAGCCCTAAGTTCCATGCATGGACGTAAAGCTTGTGGCTTTACATGATAAACAAGCCTTAAGAGTTTAGATCTAGAGTTTGGGATGGTTTTCTGCCTTGAAATCTACTGAATGAGAAAAGATTCTGAATGGACTCACCAAGTTGATGAGTCGACTCGACGAGTTGGTTAGGGTTTACCTCGATGAACATGATCATGCGACAACTCGACGAGTTGAGGGTCAACTCGACGAGATGAGTTGAACCTTCACGAGACTTCTGAGGAAAATGAGTGGACTCGACGAGATGAGTTGAACCTTCACGAGATGAGTTGAACATGGATGCACTCGGTGAGTCGATTCAAACATGGATTGTTGACTCGAGTTTGACTTCTGTTGACTTTAGGGTTTGGTCAAGTATGAGTAATGGAGACCATGGAGGGGCAAAAATAGTCTTTTTCCGATTCCAGGAGTCAGAGAGAGAGAGAGATATCAACCCTTAATATATATTGATTATGAGTAGATTAATAATTAAGTATAATTATCCTATGTGTTAGGCGGAGGCTAGTTCGATATTTCCGAGTACGAGACTTTTTCTTGCTTGCTTACAAGGTGAGTCTTCTCACTATACATACCATGAGTGGTATCTTTGTGTGACTGAGATGTTTATTTTGATTATCAATTTACCTTAATATTATTCATTATGTCCTTGTGATATATGTTGAGTAGTATTATTATGAGCTTATTGAGTTGGGGCAGTAGGGTCCCACTGAGATACATTAACCAAAGTGTCTTATAGAGTCATAGCCTACAGTTGCTAATGAGTTGTGTTTGTTATTTTGGGGAACTCACTAAGCTTCATGCTTACTGTGTTTTGTGTTATGTGTTATGTGTTTCAGGTACTTCTCAGGATCACGAGAAGGCACCGACTTGATTATACACACACACACACACACCAGATTTTGAGTTACGTTTTGAGAGAATCCTGGATTTGTTATATATACCGTTGTGGATATGTGCTTTAAGGATTGATGTTTGTGCACTTTTGTGATTTTTGAAATGGGATAAATGTGTTTTAAATTGAAAAAATTGGCTTGAAAATTTATGTTGTTACAAGTTGGTATCAGAGCCTTGGTTTGAGGGATTCAGATACACCTCCGGGTGTGTTCGGACTCGAATTGAGGATTTGAGAAAAAATTTGAAAAAAAAGGGATAATTTTTCAAAAAAATGAGAAAGAGTTTAAGAGAAAAGGAGTTGGAGCAGTGTGTACAATCAACCAGATCTAGGATGGTGATTTCCAAAAAATACCTTTACTTTCTATGTTATAAGATATTTGTGAGATATTATGAGACATCATTATGCATGCGAAAGGGTAGGTTAGGTATTTCATATTTTAGGACTAGATTTGCCTTATTTGTGATGCTTTAGCCTAAGAGTTGTTGCTGTCAGTGATGTGCATTTGAGTATGAGCTGAGTAAGAGTGTTTAGTAGGAAGCACCTAGAGAGGGTTTTTGAGTTGAGAGAAAATCCAGGTGAGACACCTAGATGAGCTTGAGAGGGGTCTACTGAGAGAGTAGTTTGGGATTTGTGAGATATAGAGTACTTGTGAATTGGGGTCCTAGGAGGAGGACTTGGGGTGAGTACAGGTTGGTGTGGAAGGTACTATTTGGCCCGTCCTACTAAAAGTACCGGATGTATAGGCAGTCCGAGTAAGAATCCTTAGGATGCTAACTAGCAAGTAGGGGTGAGTGATCGAGTGTGAGTATAGTCGAGCGAGTGTCTGATTATTTTGTGTTGTGTTTCAGAGACATCATGGTGGGTAAGCACCACAACCCTAAGAGCAATGGAGTTAGCGTTGACGTTTGACAAATGATATGTTCGGGTCTATTAAGTCCACTTTGATCGAGACGTTTGACGAATGATATGCTGATGTTACTGAAGTGGCTGCTGCAGTAGCCACCGCAGCTGTCCCTACTACCAGGCCACAAGGGGGGTGACTCATTGTTGTACCATGAGTTCAGCAACGCGAAGCCACTAGAGTTTAATGGGACTCATGATCTGATTGATGTGATGAGATGGATCTATGATATCGAGGGGTGTTTTTACACTTGTTCATGTCATGAGCATTTGAGGGTGTGGTTCGCGCTGAACTAGCTTCGCTTGGGAGCGAAGGACTAGTGGAAGTTTTGTTGGATATAGTGTCTAAGTCCATTTGGGTTGCACTTCACCCGAACAATTTATGGATAATATTTGAGAATAGTACAAGTTATGATTTATTATTATATTATAAGTTCTAATATATTAATATAAGATCATATTATTTAATTAGTATTGATCTATAATTAATCTAGGATTAATTTAGAGATCAAAGATATTACTAATTAAATATGGTCTTCTATATTTATATAGTGTGGGCTAATGCTTATTTGGAATGGGCTAGCCTTGCATGGAAAAGTCCATGGATACTCCATGGAGCTTTAACCCATGGATCTCATGGAAATGAAGAGACATGGGTATTAGGGTTTACATGGATGTAACCCTAATCCACCACACTATATAAAGTAGGCTTTGGTTCTTGAAATGACACTAGTTGACACTTGTTGAAGTGAGGACCGATTTCAAGATTGTAGTAACTGTTCTCTCAAAGTTCCAAGGTTGTGGTGATTTGTGATTTCCATTTGAGGCATTCACACTATTGGTGCTAGGCTTTAAAACTCCAAGTAATCAACTACTACTACAAGGTAAGTATTTCTACTAGCTTTATTTGATTAATGTTCTCCATGGCATGCTAGTTAGGATATGAACCTTGGAAAAATAATTATTTTCATGTATCTTAGACAAACATAGATCCAAGGTTTATTAGGATTGCATGTACACTTGGGAAATGTTAGAATGCTCAAAACTCAACAGTGGTATCAGAGCCTATGCTTGTTTGTTTGATACTTGATGCAATATAGTTGAAAAAGTCAAAAAACTTGTTGTCTGCCAGGTGAACTCGCCGAGTCCATGGGGGGACTCGCCGAGTTCATGTGTATCTTCAACCTGTTGGATTAATGTCTAAGTCCATAACTATAATTGGTAAGACTTGACCCGACCCGGCATGGTCCATTTGGGTTGCATACCATCATGCACTTGGATAGACTAAATGAGAGAAATAAGACACTTATGGTTATTAATATATTATAAGTTCTAGTATATTAATAATAAGAATAATGAGATTATTTAATTAGTATTGATCAAGAATTAATATAGCATTAATTGAGTGATCAAAAGAAGACTAATTTAATATGTGGGTTGATTGTGTAAATCATCCATACTTGTATAGTGGGCTAATGCTCCATGGATTATCTAGTTGGGCCAAAAACCATATGATGCTCCATGGATGCTCCATGGTGTATTTGAACCCATGGATCCAAGGAAATGGAAAGTCATGACAATTAGGGTTTACCCTAATTGTATAACTATATAAGCATCTTATTCTTGAGGAAAATCGGCCACTAGTGAGAGTAAGAAAGGGCTAGCCAATTTTCATGAAGTGTAGAACTCTCTCAAGTTATTCTAAGTGTTTTGATGATTGTGAACCATTTGAGGTGTCACACTTGGGGCACTAGGCACTCAAACTTCATGAAGACAAGCACCATCAAAGAGGTATGCATTCTATCTTGTTATATTGATAATTTTGTATGCTAGATTAGGATAATACCTTGGACGTTCATATTTGCATGTATAATAGAGAAAACATAGATCCAAGGTATTTAGGGTTGCATATACACTTAGGAGTGTTAGAATGCTCATAACCCAACAGTGGTATCTGAGCCTAGGCTTGTTTTCTTGTTATACCTGCAATAGAAGCTGAAAAATCAAAATTGGTGCTGTCAGCCCAGCAGACTCGCCGAGTCCATGAAGGGACTCAACGAGTCCAAGGCAAAATGCATCCAACTCGCCGAGTTGTGTTCATGCACTCGACGAGTGGGACCCCAAACAGCATATTTTCGAGTTTTTTTGGCTAGAAATGGACTAGGAACATTACCCTAAGTTGTTTTTGAACTTATAAACTTGTTTTTGTTGTGGTAATGTTCATGCTAATCCAATTTCAAAGATACTTGTCAATAGATTCATGTTTTGTATTAGTTTAAAGGTTAGACTAATTACATGAAAAAGTTTGATTTGAATTATCTTGTTCTTATGAGTTGCTTAGATTAATAGAAAAGTTGAGTGAAAAAGTTGTTTTCAATCCAAATTAATCTAAGAGTTGATTCTAAAATGTGTTTTTGTAACTTGTCCTCAAGTTATATGAAAAGTCACATTTAAGCTCATAAAACTCATAAAACTGGCAAAGGTTTCAAAAATGTAGAGTCTAGTTCTAATTAATTGGAGTTATGACTCCATAATTTGTCCTCAAGTTATGGAGGACCAAGAGTCTCTTCATTAAATAATATATATATATATATATATATATATATATATAAATAATGTAACCTTAATTAATTCCATAAGTTATAAAAATAAAGAAAAGTTAATTCTTTTATTAGTTTAAAGTCTTCCATAAGTTATGGAACTTGAAGAGTTTTTTGGATTAAAACTACTTTAAACACATAAGTTATGGAATTAATTCGTTTTGAATAGTTTCAAAACTTGCCCTCAAGTTTTGGAATTTGTAAAGTTTTCTCTTATGAATACTTTAATTCCAAGTTAGCCCTTAGAATTTTAAAAGTTAAAATTCAACCGTTATACTTTATAATATTATAAGTTAATAATACATATATGTATAAGAGTAAAGTCGGTCTTACCGCTTGTATGCCTCATTCACGAAGCCAGTCTATAAGGTGGGTATAAGGTTGTTGCCTATAAAATGGCAACTTAATGGGTGTCCACTCTCACTCACCGCTTGCTTGACTGGTGGAGGGTTGTTAGCCGAACGGGTTTGACATGACTATAATTCTCCCTTCATTAAAAGTATTAATGATAAATACTAAGTAACTAAACTCTAAATAATACCCAATCTTAGTTACTTAGGAAAATGTGAATAAGGTGCTAATCCATGAAATTACACTTTGCACTTTGTTTAAGTCGGTTAGTGGAGCGTGTGTGGTTAACCGGCACACTAACTCGTATTTAACAAGGTAGGAAAAGGGTAACTTAATGTTTATCATGGTATCGATGGAGCGTGTGTGCTTAACCAGCACATCGATTGAGGGGTAAACACTTAAGGGTACCAAGTAATTTGCATGGTTACTTCACACCTTGTTTTGTGATCCTCGGCATCCCAGTCACAAAACCTGAAGGGCACAGTCGAGATTGAAACATGCCATTGAACAGTTCAATGAATCTCAAAAGATCTAGGAGTTTCAAATCCAATTAAAACCTAATAATACATTTCGTTTATCTTGGTGGAAATTGGTGAATCGTCATTCACCTACCTTCAAATTGTTTTATAGCTTGGATTACGACATACCTCTTCTAAGTTATAAAATAGTTTGTTGGGTCCTAGCCTTAATATTTCATATTGGGTGTCATATTAAGGACTTTAGATCAACTATCTTGAATATCTCCCAAAAGATGTCTGGTTTAGACATTTATGATCTTACCAAATCTCTTGAAACAAGGATTCCTAATGAAGATGATGTCCCATGGATATCATACTTCTTTCTCCTCCTCCAATTATTCTCCCTACCCCACAAGTTCTTTAAAAGTTTAAATTCACTCGAGCCCAATTGGCAAGTAAAGGTCTTGGTGTGATCACATCTTGGAGATGTAGTCACATATTGACAAGCCGGGAGAGTTGGGTGTCAAAGTCTTGAGAAAGTTGGTAGTTCAATTACTTTCTAAGTCACATAGTGAGTTCTTTTTGGAACACCTATGAAACAAACTATGACAAGACCCTTAATGATCTTATCTATTTGTTAAGATCAACTTCCTGAAACTTTATGGACATTGACAATAGTGACATTGGATATCTAGTAAAGCATTCTCTGCACAATAGAAAGGGATCGGCCATAGTCAACTCGGTTGAACAAATGGTAAATAGAAAAGCTAAGTCTGTGATAGTCCCGTGTACCATTATCAAAGGGTCCATATGTTTATATTGCCAAAGGAAGGGGCATTGGTTGCGAAGCTGCCAAGTTTACCTAAGGATGTTAAAGTCAATAAGTTTGACTCTACTTCAGGTAAAGTCCACTATCTAACTCTGTTAAGTTTCTATTCTGAGATTCCCGATACATGATGTGACTGGGTCACATGGTAATGTTTTAAGAATCAAAGAAAAGTGAAGGAACTTAAAGAAAGAATATGCTGAATCTGATCACATAGATGGATTTCTATCGTGTAGTTTGAAGATCAGATTCTTGAGCTACTTCTTAGGAGTTATGAGGTATTGCTTAGGAATAGATAACAACAAGTTTTCATATGGATTGTAAGGATAAGTTTTCCGCATAGTTTTAAAATAAAAAGAAAATTTTTGATTTTATTTATTTTAAAATATCCTTACAATGGCATTTGAGGAGAAATTGTTGCTTATATGATTCCATTAATAGCAAGAGTGGAAATATGAAATTGATTCCTTCATTTGTGGTAATGTCTAAATTTACCAAATAAGGAAAGATTCGCATCACCCAAGTCTCAATTGGACCGGAACTTGGAATCATGCAAGTTGTATAGCATGATGAATGAGAACTTTCAAGTATTGGAAAATTAATACTAATTACTTGTTCACATGGATGTGTGAGTCAAGTAATGGACTAAGGGATCGAGTACATAGTCATGTGCACTGATTAAGTCCACCATAAAAGATATAAGGCTATTCGTCATAGTTTACTAAAGCTCAGTAAATATGATTATACTTACAAGCTTAAGTGTAACTCTGAGACATTGGAAAAGGTTCCAATGCATGGCAGAGCGAATAGGAAGAATCAAATTAGGCAGAAGGATAAAAGTTTCTCAAATCTAAAAAAATGGGAGAGTACTTTAGTATCAGTTTTGTGATCATCTTAATGATTAAGAAACCATATGAAAATTAGTTCTCTAAGGAAGTCTTAGTGCATTCTTATGACTAAGAAGAAGGGATCTTGAATTGTTGAAATGGTTAAATCAAGAAGATGAGTCATACATCGTTCCAGTACAAGTCTTAGAGTCATACTCCAAGATTGTAACTTGAGTGACATGTCTCAAAGAAGGTTTAAAACACTTGTCAAATGTAAGAGTAAAATTTTTCTACTCTTGTACATTTGAAATTTGTAAGTTGTGATGTTTTGGATAAAACAAAGACCAACTTAGGCCAATTGTGTGAAGTGTTTGTCTTGATTAGAATCCGCACTATCTCTTGGATGTTTGACAAGGCAGTCTTATAGGTCAAGAGGACAGTGGGAGTCTTAAAGGTCTTGAAAGTCTCAAGAACTAATCAAGAATAAAACCTGAAGTTCTTCACTAGCACACAACTTGAGGTTTATAACCTATCGTGTTGACATATTCTGTGCCCATTCCAGTTAAAGTTGAGTTCTTAGAGTTCTCAATTGGTTGCACAACAACTTGGAAGCAATGGCAGGCCCTTGAGCTGCCAGGTGGCAAGAAATTAAGATTGAGTTCAGTCCATATGAATTTGGATTTGTCATTATCCTTGTCTTGTGACTATGGTTTTGACAATTCACATGGATAAGAACACATACACCATTAAATCTAAGTGTCATAAGGTTTCTCTCCGATTCATGAAAATGATGGTGAGGAAACACTTTCACTAAGTAGATTTTAGCTAGATAGCAATTGTGATGTTTGCATTCTCAAAGTCATTAGTGGATCGTGTGTGGTTTACCGGCACACTAACTTGGACTTGTGAGAAATGGCAAAGGTCAAAACGATCAAGACTATGAGTACAGCATCCCTTTTCATAGTTCTTAAAACTGTTTTGACACACCCATGAGCTATCTAAGGGAAGGTGTATGTTTTTGATAAAGTCTTATCAAAACAATCTAGTATCAGAAATCTGAACTTTGGTAAGAAAGTCAATAAAGTATTGATTTCTAGAAGTCAAGCTTTCTGAGTATATGTCAAAGCTAGTGGGAGCATAAGTGTTATGCTAATAATCATCATGTTAGTGGTAGCATGATAATTATGATAAGTATTGCAAGTTAGCAATGTTAATTATAGAAAACAAAAGGTTTCAATTGGGAAAGAGTTGTTTTGCTATAATTAAGGGAGAGGAAATTATACTTCATCTCAAATCTATAAGCTTAGATCGTGAGGTTTTAATCATTTAGTCAAGGATATATATGAATTTCATGTTGGAATGGCTCAACATAAGGAAATTATGTATATGGGTCCATCATTTGCGTTCTTAAATTCGATTATGATTACGGCATCCCTTTTGATAATATGAATTATGAGAACTTGGCAAATAGAAATGGAAATGTTATAGCAAAATACTGGTTTAGTCTTTATGTGAGACATCATGAATCGTGTCCCATATGCTTCAGATATAGGATCGATTACATGTGCTGTATTCATCCTTTCTAAAATTTTCCAAATGCCTAGGGCATTAAGAAGGGAAAAGGTTTAGAACTGGATATGACTAAAAGGATTAAACAATTGTCGAGGACAATCTAAGGTTTACCAAAGATTGGTTGCTCAAGGATAGTTAGAAGTATAGTGATAATTTTGGAAGGACCATATTGACATAATCTGTAAGGAGGCAACTCTTGTTCAGAAGTGATAGTCGAAATGGAATCTGGAAATGTTTCAAAGTTAGAATTTTCAATCTGTGTAAGATTAAGGAAACTTAATGCAAGAAGGATGGTTCCAAGGAGTTGATCTCCTTTGGAATGCTCTGTAATGATTGTTGCCAAGTCTTTGTGAATTTGTGCATAATCGTTACAAGAGGATCAATGCATATAAGTTTAGAATCTAACATATTTCAGTAAATGGCATGAATTTGGAATTCTTGCGTTTGCAGTAAGGATTTGGGAGTGTGAAAAGAGAATCATTGAAGATTATGTTCAATTGATCTAGTTCACAAAGTAAAGATCATAGACAAACATAGTATACATACTTGGTGTATGGCATGACTAGTGTTTAGAAAAACATAGTGTATATGCTTGGAGCATGGGACAACTATTGTTTTAAATTCAAGAATAATGTTTATAGCTGAAACAGTATACAATGAATAATGTGTAATCATATGGTGATAAATAAAAAGTGTTTTATTTATATTCATAAGTTCTGAGACCATATTGGATTCAATTATTATTGTGTTTCACTTTGCATGTTTTGACTTCCCGAATAAACTAGGTTATTCTTCCAGAATGACTAAGTTATTCAAACCATCCACAGTCGGTCATATGTTGGAAGTAGATATGAATTAAGACTGTCATGGGTTGGCATGTAGAGGTCTAAGGTGTTGGACAAATGGCTACAACACTCATGAGTGCTCATAAGTTCTGAGTATTGGATTCAACCCGCGCTCATTGGAATCACTTCATGGATTTTATAACGAGTGATCATGAGACGATAATATCTTATATTCTTCAAACCTAGAGATATGAGTTGTTACTATGAGTTGGTTGTACCTTGATTGCACGAAACTGCATTTGGTAACTCGGTGCTATAAAACGTGCCTTTGAGAGCTACGATTGCCAGTTGGTTCCTGAAGTCATACACAATAATAGTTTTAGACTTATCCAAGTGGGAGACTGTTGGATTAATGTCTAAGTCCATAACTGTAATTGGTAAGACTTGACTCGACCCGGCATGGTCCATTTGGGTTGCATACCATCATGCACTTGGATAGACTAAATGAGAGAAATAAGACACTTATGGTTATTAATATATTATAAGTTCTAGTATATTAATAATAAGAATAATGAGATTATTTAATTAGTATTGATCAAGAATTAATCTAGCATTAATTCAGTGATCAAAAGAAGACTAATTAAATATGTGGGTTGATTGTGTAAATCATCCATACTTGTATAGTGGGCTAATGCTCCATGGATTATCTAGTTGGGCCAAAACCCATATGATGCTCCATGGATGCTCCATGGTGTATTTGAACCCATGGATCCAAGGAAATGGAAAGTCATGACAATTAGGGTTTACCCTAATTGTATAACTATATAAGCATCTTATTCTTGAGGAAAATCGGCCACTAGTGAGAGTAAGAAAGGGCTAGCCGATTTTCATGAAGTGTAGAACTCTCTCAAGTTATTCTAAGTGTTTTAATGATTGTGAACCATTTGAGGTGTCACACTTGGGGCATTAGGCACTCAAGCTTCATGAAGACAAGCACCATCAAAGAGGTATGTATTCTATCTTGTTATATTGATAATTTTGTATGCTAGATTAGGATAATACCTTGGACGTTCATATTTGCATGTATAATGGAGAAAACATAGATCCAAGGTATTTTGGGTTGCATGTACACTTAGGAGTGTTAGAATGCTCATAACCCAACACAACCTACTCGGCGAGTAGGTATATGCACTCGACGAGTAGAAGCAACAGAGTGCAGATTTTCGACTTTAGTTGCTGGAAATGGACTAGAAACATTACCCTAAACTGTTTTGGTACTTGAAAACTTGTTTTAGAAGGTGTAATGTCTTTGCTAATCCATTTACAACAACTTGTTATCAAAATTACAAAGTTTTATGTGTAATTTTTTGATTCATGAAAGTGTTCATATTCATGTTTTTTATCTTATGATGTTTAGATGATCATAGGAATTATTTGTAACCTATGTGGTAGTTTAATTCTTGATCATAATGTGTTTTAATGGAGTCCATAATTTGTCCTCAAGTTATGGAAAACCAAGAGTCACACTTGAATTAAAACATTAAAAGAACACAAGAGTTAGAAAAATGAAGAGTCTTCATTTTTATTACTCTATTTAACTCATAAGTTACAAGAAATGAAAAGTTTTGAAAGTTTACCAAACTTGCCCTCAAGTTTTGGAACAATTAAATTCAGATTGAACTTTAGTTCCAACCCTTAGAATTTTAAAAGTTAAAATTCAACCCTTATACTTATAATATTATAAGTTAGTAATAATATATATATGTATAAGATCAAAGTTGTCTTACCGGTAGTACGCCTCATTCACGAAGCTATTCTATAAGGTGGGTATAAGGTTGTTGCCTATAAAATGGCAACTTAATGGGTGTCCACTCTCACCCACCACTTGCTTGACTAGTGGAGGGTCGTTAGCCGAACGGGTAAGACAAGGACTTATAAATTCTCATTAAAAGTATGATGAATATTAAAAAGTAACTAAATGTTTTATTAAATTCCCAATCTTAGTTACTTTAGGAAAAAAGTGAATAAGGTGCTAATCCATGGAAATACACTTTACACTTTGTCTAAGTCGTTAGTGGAGCGTGTGTCGTTAACCGGCACACTAACTTGGACTTAACAAGGTAGATAAAGGGTGACTTAATATTTATCATAGTAACGATGGAGCGTGTGTGGTTAACCGGCACGTCGATTGAGGGGTAATTTATTAAGGGTACTAAGTATTTTGCATGGTTACTTCACACCTCATTTTGTGATCCTCGTCATTCCAATCACAAAACTTGGAGGGCACACTCGAGATTGAAGCATGCCTTTGAAAAGTTCATTGAATCTTAAAAGAATGTAGGACTTTCTAAGAAACAAATTAAATATTTTAATATTTCAACTTTGGTGGAAATTGGTGAATCGTCATTCACCTACCTTTCAAATATGTTATTACTTAGATTACAGCATACCTCTTCTAAGTATAATATATTGTGATTGGGTCCTAGCCTTAATACTACATTTGGGTGTTTTATTAAGGACTATTCCTATTTCTAAACTAAACGTTTCTTCTTCTCAGATGTCTGCAAACACTGCTGCTTCTGGCTCTAATCCTAATGGCTCCTTTTCTCTTATGAACTTGTGTGGGAAAGTCACTTTTGATGGATCCAACTTTAATGAATGGATCAGAAACATCAGAATGATTACTCGCTACGAGGAAAAGGAATATTTCCTCGATAAGGAGCTTAAGGAGGTTGATGAGACAATTGCAACTCCTCAAGAGATCACTGAGTTTAGGGCACATGAAAGGGATGCCACGAAAGTGGCATGCATCATGATGGCCACCATGACCACTGATCTCCAAAAATCCTATGAAGATTTCTACCCCTATGAGATGCGCCAAGATTTGATAGAAATATACCATCAAAGTGCTCGTCAAGAGAGGTATGAAATCGTCTCCTCCATGATAAGAACTCGCATGAAGGATGGTGAACCCATCACAGGCCACATGCAGAAAATGCAAAGATTTGTGGACCGTTTGCTGAAGCTAAATATGAACTTCCCTGAGGAGCTTGAAATAGATATAATTTTGCACTCCTTACCTTCATGTTATGATTAATTCCGTGTGACATACCACATGAACAAGGAAGAGGTCACACTCTGCAAACTTCAAGGACTCTTAAAGACCACGGAAAGTGGTCTTAAGGGTAAGACGGTTGTTACTACTCCTACTCCTATCAACTCCGCCCCTGTCTTGGCAATCGGGAAAGGACGAGGGAAGAAGAGAAAGATTTCTTCGAAGGGTACCAAGCTTAGGACCCTTGATGGCTCTTCTCCAAGTGGAACCAAGAAAGGTTTCGTCACTCCTTTTTCTGACCCAAAACATGTTGAATGCTTCTATTGCCATGAAAAGGCACATTGGAAGCGGAACTGCCCAAAGTACCAGCAAGATGTGAAGGATGGGAAACTTAAACCCAACCATGCAGGTATTTACACTATCATTTCTAATAACTCACCCCATTCTAAGTCTTGGTTCCTTGATACCGATTGTGGTATTCATATTTGTGGTGACTTGAAGGGACTAAGAAGAAGTGAGAATGTGGAGCAAGGAAGGATAAACTTAATCATGGGGAATATGAAAGTTACACCTATCACCAAGATTGGAGTTTATACTTTGTCGCTAAGTAGTGGGTTAAATTTAGATTTGAATAAATGTTGTTATTCGCCAGAAATGGCAAGAAGTATTATTTCCTTTCATGCATTGTATAAACAAGGGTGTACCTTTTCATTTAATAATGAAGTTGGTTCTATTGATGCTTTCTTTAATAATGTTCTTTATTTTAAAGCATTACCTTGTGATGGCGTGTATGAAACAGTATTTGTGGTTAATTACTTAGGTTATAATGTATTGTGTATTGATTCTGTTAATAATAATAACTTGGATACAACATCATTATGGCATTGTCGGCTTGGACATATAAGTAAGAAACGCATAGGCCAAATCCAAAAAAGATGGATTCTTGGAGTCGTTTGACCTTAAGTCGGATGATAGTTGCGAATCATGCTTACTTGGAAAAATGACAAAGTAACCCTTCACAGGTTCTTGTGAGAGGGGTGAAAGTTTGTTGGACTTTGTACACACGGATGTGTGTGGACCATTCAAACATGCCACAAGGGATGCTAATCGTTATTATTTGACTTTTACTGATGATTATAGTAGATATGGATATGTCTACTTAATTAAGCATAAGTCAGAGACATTCAAAAGGTTTAAGGAGTTTAAACACGAAGTCAAGAATCAATTGGGCAGGAACATTAAGATGCTTCGATCCGATCGAGGTGGTGAGTATCTTAGTTCAGAGTTTCTCGACCATCTTACAGAATGTGGGATTGTCTCACAATTGACACCTCCCAGGACATCACAGTTAAATGGTGTGGCTGAGAGGCGTAATCGAACCTTGTGGTACATGGTTCATTCCATGATGAGTCGAGCTTCGCTACCAATCTCATTTTGGGGGTATGCCTTAGAGACTGCCACCCATATTCTTAATCTAGTCCCTACAAAGAAAGTTGCCAAAACTCCTCACGAGATGTGGACTGATAAAGTAGCTAAACTAGACCACATCAAGATTTGGGGTTGCGAGGCTTTTTTGAGACGCGAGACTCATGAAAAGCTTGAACCCCGAAGCGAGAGGTGTATTTTCATCGGCTACCCACAAAGATCCTTTGGTTACCTCTTCTACAAACCTAGTGATAATGTGGTCTTTGTAGTAAGAAGAGGAGTCTTTCGAGAGAGAGAGAGTTTATAAGCCAAGGAGACAGTGGGAGGCAAATTGATCTTGAAGAAATTTAAGAGTCAAGTGGTGAAGGAACTTCAAACACTAGCCCTCAACTTGAGGAGGAAGCTCCTGTTGAGCCAATTGACGAATTTGTATCTCTGAGGCGTTCCACGAGTGTTAGGAGTGCACCTGAGCATTACTATGGTTTCCATATTACTACAGAAGGTGAGACACTTATTAGTGATGGGACACTAGTAGGTCTGGATGACCCTAACAGCTACGAGGAAGCCATGGCAGGCCCCGAGTCTGTTAAATGGAAAGAGGCTTTGGATAGCGAGATACAATCCATGTATGACAATCAAGTTTGGAACTTGGTTGAGAATGTACCAGGTCGTAAGTCTGTAGGGTGCAAATGGATCTTCAAGAAGAAGACCGAAATGGATGGTAATGTACACACTTATAAGGCTCGACTGGTTGCAAAGGGCTTCTCTCAAATTCCTGGAGTGGATTATGATGAGACCTTTTCTCCAGTAGCCAAGATTAAGTCTATTGGGGTTATGTTAGCCATAGCTGGATTTCATGACTCTGAAATTTGGCAAATGGATGTCAAAACCGCTTTCCTTAATGGAAAGTTGACTGAAGATGTTTACATGAGTCAGCCAAAACGTTTCGTCTACAAGGAGTACCCTAATAGAGTGTGTAAGCTTGAGAAATCCATTTATGGATTAAAGCAAGCACCTCGCAGATGGAATCTTTGCTTTGATGAAAAGGTAAAGGAATTTGGCTTTTCTAGGAGTGAAGATGAATCTTGTGTTTATGTCAAGGCTAGTGGGAGTATAGTTAGCTTTTTAGTATTGTATGTGGATGACATACTACTCATAGGAAACGACATCCCAACCCTGCAGGAAGTAAAGTCTTGGCTTGGGAAGTGTTTTGCTATGAACGAACTTGGTGAAGCTGCCTATATCCTAGGGATAAGGATTTTGAGAAACAGGAGTAAAACACTAATTGGACTTAATCAAAGCACCTATGTGGATAAGGTGTTGAAAAGATTCAACATGCATAACTCCAAGAAAGGTGAGTTACCCATTCAGAGTAACGTCAGATTGAGTAAGACACAAAGCCCAAGTACTGAGGCTGAGATAGCAGAAATGAGTCGACTACCTTACGCTTCAGCTGTCGGATCGATCATGTATGCTATGACGTGTACTCGACCTGATGTAGCTTTTTCTTTGAGCATGGTTAGCATGTATCAGGGGAACCCTGGTAAGGAACACTGGACTGCGGTAAAGAATATCCTCAAGTACCTGCGAAGAACTAAGGACTGGGTCCTTACCTTCGGTGAGAGTGATGAATTGAGAGTTGTAGGGTATAGTAATACTAGCTTCCAGACTGATAGGGATAATTTCCGCTCTCAGTCGGGCTGGGTCTTTTCCTTAAACGGAGGAGAAATCACTTGGAAGAGTTCCAAGCAAGAGACAGTGGCTGATTCCACTTGTGAATCAGAGTATATAGCAGCAAGCGAGGCAGCAAAAGAGGCTAAATGGCTAAAGAACTTCAACGGAGACCTTGGAGTTGTACCAGCTATAAAAGAGCCAATGGAGATTTTCTATGACAGCAATAGTGCAGTTGCCTTAGCCAAGGAACCAAGAGATCATGGGAGATCCAGACACATTGACATAAAATATCACTTCATCAAACATCGAATAGAAGAAGGAATCCTCATGGCAAAGAGGGTATTATCGGATGAGAACCCAACAGATCCCCTCACGAAGGGACTGAGTAGGGTTAAGCATCTCCAGCATGCTCGGAGCATAGGGCTAAAGGATGATAAAAGTTTTAGTAGTTAGATAAATTATGAAATTTGTAAAGTGTAATTGACATTAGATGATTAATAAAAGGTGTTTTATTTATGAGTAAAGTGTTGCTATCTCTTGTTGATCGTTTACTATATTTCTTTTTCATGTTTTGACTTCCAGAATAACTGTGTTTGGTATATCATATTATTCAAACCTCCACAGTCGGTCATATGTGGGAAGTAGGTATGAATCAAGACTGTCATGATTGGTTGCAGAGGTTTAAGGTGTTGGACATGGCTACAACAATCATGAGTGCTCTTAAGTTCTGAGCATTGGACTCAACCCATGCACACTGGAATCACTTCATGGAATTTTATCTCAAGTGATCGTGAGACGGTAATATCATATAAGTCTTCAAACCTAGAGATATGATTTGTTACTTACGAGTTGATTATGCATTGATTGTATGAAAACGCATTGGTAACTCGATGTTATAAAATGTGCATTTTGTGTATAATTCAATGAGTGGTAGAACAAACATATGAGTCGAAGTTTATCTATTCCTTCTAGGATTAGAAGCTAATATCTGGGCCCCTCGATGATTGTGTTTTGACCTATTTACCGGGCCCGGTCAGAACTAAATTGTTGTGTTCAGTTAATTTCTATGTCAAACAAATCGGAAATTAGGCAACAAATGATGGAAAATAAGTAAGACCATGTTCCATGTATTTGTCTGGCTAATATCTTAAGCAGAGGATTATATAATCACTTATCTAAAATGGCACGTTCTAGTTCAACAGAGTTTAAAGAGCTACGATTGCTTGACGGTTCCTGAAGTCATACTTGCAACTATAGTTATTAGACTTATCCAAGTGGGAGACTGGTGGATATAGTGTCTAAGTCCATAACTATATTTGGTGTGTACTTGACCCGACCCGGCATGGTCTATTTGTGTTGCACTTCACCCGAACAATTTATGGATAATACTTGAGAATAATACAAGTTATGATTTATTAATATATTATATTTTCTAATATATTAATATAAGATCATATTATTTAATTAGTATTGATCTATAGTTAATCTAGGATTAATTTAGAGATCAAAGATATTACTAATTAAATATGGGCTTCTATATTTATATAGTGTGGGCTAATGCTTATTTGGAATGGGCTAGGCTTGGATAGAAAAGTCCATGGATACTCCATGGAGCTTTAACCCATGGATCTCATGGAAATGAAGAGACATGGGTATTAGCATTTACATGGATGTAACCCTAATCCACCACACTATATAAAGCAGGCTTTGGTTCCTGAAATGACACTAGTTGACACTTGTTGAGGTGAGGGCCGATTTCAAGATAGTAGTAACTATTCTCTCAAAGTTCCAAGGTTGTGGTGATTTGTGATTTCCATTTGAGGTATTCACACTATTGGTGCTAGGCTCTAAAACTCCAAGCAATCAACTACTACTACAAGGTAAGTATTTCTACTAGCTTTATTTGATTCATGTTCCCCATGCCATGCTAGTTAGGATATGAACAATGGAAAAATAATTATTTGCATGTATCTTAGACAAACATAGATCCAAGGTTTATTAGGGTTGCATGTACACTTAGGAAGTGTTAGAATGCTCAAAACTCAACAAGTTTGTGATAGCCAGTTTTATTCTTACAGAGCACACTGCAGTGTCTTTGGAGTGGTTTACATCGATTTTCCGAGATGAGTGTGTTTCCCCAGTGGAGAGGGAACAGTTGTCCCAGGAGTTTTTGTCTCTCAAGCAAGAAGACATAGTCGGTGACTGAGATTACATAGATGTTTCACGAGAGGTAGTTGTTCTGCCATGAGCATGTGCTTACTGAGCAGGCATTCATGAGCCAGTACTTGAGCATTCTGAGGAGGCATATTTGAGAGTTTGAGGTGAACTCGTCATATCAGACATTTACCAAGCTGCATGCAAATGCCAGGATGAGGGAGATCGAGCTAGAGACTCAGGCTAAGGAGGAGGCGAAGTCTCTAGGGAGAGACCGGAGGCCGGCATAGTCGCACCCGACAGTGAAGCGGGCTAAGCCCATTAATTTGAGATCAGGAGGCCAGAATGGCCGCACTTGTTGTAAGTGCAGCAATAGTCATGAGGGGTCCTACCGGCCAGGGATTTGCTACAAATGTGGCAAGCAGGGGCATATGGCGAAGAATTGCCCCAAGGGATTAGCAGCCTGCTTTCACTGCAATCAGACCGGCCATTGGAAGGACAAGTGCCCTCAGCTTGTTCATAGATCAGCCTAGGGTTCCGCCCCTGCTTCTTTTCATGCAATTGATAGTCAGCCAGTGAAGCCCGAGGTTCCGAGGGCTCGTGGGAGAGCTTTTCAACTGACAGCGAAGGAGGTCCGTGCAGCACCTAATGTCTTGGCTGGTACGTATTTCCTTATTTATTTATGGTGAGGTTATTTGTAATTATCATGTGTTGTATCTAGGTACATTTCTTGTGACTTTTGTACCTGCTTTGGTATTGTTTGACTCCATTGCAAGTCGATCCTTTTGTCTTTAGCTTTTAGTCATCACATCAATATTCGACGTGAGGCATTAAGTCAAACTCTAAGAGTTTCTATAGCCGATGAGCATGCGGTGTTTGCTACTAATACGTTTCAGGGTTGTACGCTCGAGATTTTGGTGTTGAGTTTCCTATAGATGTGGTGCCGATCGTGATGGGTGATGTTTGTGTCATTGTGGGCATGGACTGGTTGAGTCGGTTCGAAGCAGTGATCGACTGTGAGTGTTAGATGGTGACCATACGAGACCTTAGTGAGCGAGTGCTTACAGTATATGGTGAGGGTACCATAACTGGTTGAACATTCTGTTCTGCCGCAAGAGCAAGACAGAGTCTACAATAGGGTTGTAGGGGATTTTTAGCGTATGTGACGGATACGCAGGTTCCTATCGAGAGACTAAGTTCTACCGTTGAGGTTCCGATAGTGAGTGAGTTTCTGGATGTTTATCCCCATGAGTTACTGGGTGTGCCTCCTGAGTGCCAAGTGGAGTCTTGAATTGTTTTGGTTCTGGGAGTAGCACCTGTCACCAAGGCACCTTATCACCTTGCACCACTAGAGATGCACGAGTTATCCTCACACCTCCAGGAAATTTTGGTGAAGGGTTTTATAAGACTGAGTAGTTCTCCGTGGGGAGCGTTGATCCTTTTTGTCAAGAAAAAGAATGGTTCATACCGGATGTGCATTGATTACCGGGAGTTGAACAAGCTGACGGTCAAGAACCATTATGCACTTCCGAGGATCGACGATTTGTTCGATCAGTTGCAGGATGCGTCTTGGTTATCCAAGATCGATTTGAGGTCTGGGTATAATTAGATGAGTGTCCACGAGGAGGATATCTAGAAGACAAACTTTAGGACTCATTATAGGCACTACAAGTTCGTGGTGATGCATTTCAGGCTCACAAACGTACCAACAGTATTCATGGACCTCATGAACTAGGTGTGCACGCCTATGTTGGACTGTTCGGTGATCGTGTTCATCGATGATATCTTGGTGTATTCGAGATCCTAAGAGCAACAAGAGGAGCATATGAGAGAGATTATGGGAGTGTTGAGATCAGAGAGGCTTTATGCGAAATTCTTCAAGTGTGATTTCTGGTTACGGGAGGTCCAGTTCCTTGGACAACTCGTTAACCGGAATGGGATATTGGTCGACTCGGCTAAGATCAAGGCGATGATGAGATGGGAGGTGCCGAGATCCCCCACCGAGATCAGGAGTTTTCTGGGATTGGCCGGCTACTATCGAAGGTTTATCAAAGATTTTCGTCCCCCTCACCAGGTTGACCCGGAAGGGTGTTACTTTTATTTGAGGTTCCGAGCAGTAGGCCTCATTCGAGACTCTTCGCCATATATTATGCAAAGTACCGGTGTTAGCCCTTCCAGAGGGTGTGGAGGACTTTGTAGTATACTGCGATGCATCTATATCAGGGATGGGTGCGATGCTAATGCAGAGGGGCACGGGATAGCGTATGCATCAAGGCATTTTAAGCCTCATGAGAAGAGATATCCCACTCATGATCTAGAGCTAGGGGAAGTAGTTTTCTCCCTCAAAATCTGGCGCCACTATTTATACAGGGTTCGGTCTACCATATACATGGACCACAAGAGCCTGAAGTATCTCATGGATCAGCCCAACCTAAATACGAGACATAGGAGATGGTTGGATGTGGTGAAGGACTATCACTGCGAGATCTTGTATCATCCGGGCAAGGCTAATGTGATAGCTGACGCCCTGAGCCGTAGAGCAGAGAGTGCTTGGATCTGAGATGTATGTATGAGGATGATGATGATGACTCTAGTCTTAGATACCATTCAAGAGGCCCAGGTGGAGCTTACGAGACTAGAGAACCGCAAGAGGGAGCTGGTGATTGGACAGGTGTCCGTGTTTGGCACGACGTATATTGATGGAGGTGGCGCATAGATCGAGATTCTCCATCCATCCTGGGGCCACTAAGATGTATTTAGACCTAAAGAGATGAAGGGTTTTGAGCATTTTAACACTTCCTAAGTGTACATGCAACCCTAATAACCTTGGATCTATGTTTGTCTAGTTATCATGCAAAGTTGAATTCCAAGGCTATATTCCTAACTAGCATACATGGGGAACAATTTTAACTTGAATGATGGATAGTATAACTTACCTTGATGTTGCTTATGTTCCTTGAATCCTTATGAGCCTAGCACCCCAAGTGTGATGCCTCAAATGCTTCACACAACACCAAATGCTCTTGGAAAGACTTATGAGAGAATGCACACTTCTTGAAATCGGCCAAGCCCTCTTGTTTCCTTAGTGTAGCCGATTTTGGTGGACAATATGAATCTTATATAGTGTTGACACATCTACGGTTACACCATGTAAACCCTAATGTGTCATGACTCTTCATTTCCATGACCCATGGGTTTGTAACTCCCATGGAGCATCCTATGGGTGGAACCCAACTTGATAATCCATGGAGCCTCTTAGCCCACTATACAAGATATGGATGATTTACATAATCAACCCATATATTTAATTAGTTATCTTTTGATCACTTAATTAATTCTAAATTAATTCTTTATCAAACTAATCAAATAATATTATTAATATATTAGAACTTATAATATATAAATAATCTCCAAGTGTTATATCTCTCATTTAGTCTATCCAATTGCATGGTGCCATGCAACCCAAATGGACCATGTCGGGTCGGGTCAAGTACACACCCGAAATAGTTATGGACTTAGACACCTTATCCAACAGTCTCCCACTTGGATAAGTCTAATAACTATATCTCTAGTACTTCAGGAACCGACCGGCAATCGTAGCTCTTTTCAAGGTTTCTCGGAACTGAGAAGATGATGGTACGCCATTTAAGATAAGTGATCATATAATCCTCTGTTCTAGATATCAGTTGGACAAATACATGGAACAATGTCTTACTTACTGTCCAACAGTTTGTTTCCCGATTTCCGATTTGTTTGACAAAGAACTAAATTGAACACATCAACTTAGTTCTGACCGGGCCCGGTACATGGGTCAAAACAAAATCATCGAGGGGCCCAGATATCAGCTTCTAGTCCAAGAAGGAACAGATAAACTTCGACTCATATGTTTGTTCTACCACTCATTGAATTACACACAAGAGCACGATTTATAACATCGAGTTACCAATGCGTTTTCGTACAATCAATGCATAACCAACTTGTAAGTAACAAATCATATCTCTAGGTTTGAAGACTTATATGATATTACCGTCTCACGATCACTCGAGATAGAATTCCAGGAAGTGATTCAAGTGAGCATGGGTTGAGTCCAATGCTCGGAACTTATGAACACTCATGATTATTGTAGCCTTGTCTAACACCTTAGACCTCTGCAACCAATCATGACAGTCTTGATTCATACCTACTTCCGACATATGACCGACTGTGGAGGTTTGAATAATATGTTATACCAAACAAAATTATTCTGGAAGTCAAAACATGCAAAAGAAATATAGTAAACGATTGACAAGAGATAGCAACACTTTACTCATAAATAAAACACCTTTTATTCATCATCTAATGTCAATTACACTTTACAAATTTCGAGGTTATCTAACTACTAAATCTAATATCATCCTTCAGCCCTATGCTCCGAGCATGCTGGAGATGCTTAACCCGAGTCAGTCCCTTCGTGAGGGGATCTGCTGGGTTCTCATCCGATGATACCCCCTTTGCCACGAGGAGTCCTTCTTCTATTCGATGTCTAATAAAATGGTATTTTCTGTCGATGTGTCTGGATCTCCCGTGATCCCTTGGTTCCTTGGCTAAGGCAACATCGCTTTCACTATCACAGAAAATTTGCATTGGCTCTTTAATAGCTGGTACAACTCCAAGGTCTCCGATGAAGTTCTTTAGCCATATAGCCTCCTTTGCCACCTCGCTCTATGCAATATACTCTGATTCACAAGTAGAATCTACCACTGTCTCTTGCTTGGAACTCTTCCAAGAAATTGCTACTCCATTTAGGGTAAAGACCCAGTCTGACTGAGAGCGGAAATTATCCATATCAGTCTGGAAGCTAGCATCACTATACCCTACAACTCTCAAGTCATCACTCCCACCGAGGATAAGGACCCAGTCCTTAGTCCTTCGTAGGTACTTGAGAATATTCTTTACCATAGTCCAGTGTGCTTTTCCAGGGTTCCCCTGAAACCTGCTAACCATGCTCAGGGCAAAGGCTACATCAGGTCGAGTACACGTCATAGCATACATGATCGATCCTACAGCCGAAGCATAAGGTATTCGACTCATTTCTGCTATCTCAGCCTCAGTGCTAGGGCTTTGTGTCTTACTCAATTTGGAGTTACTCTGGATGGGTAACTCTCCTTTCTTTGAGTCCTGCATGCTGAATCTTTTCAGCACCTTATCCAAGTAGGTACTCTGACTAAGTCCAATTAGTCTTTTACTCCGATCTCTCAAGATCCTTATCCCTAAAATATAGGCAGCTTCACCAAGGTCCTTCATAGCGAAACATTTCCCAAGCCAGGAATTTACTTCCTGCAGGGTTGGAATGTCGTTTCCTATGAATAGTATGTCATCCACATACAATACCAAAACGCTAACTATACTCCCACTAGCCTTGACATACACACAAGATTCATTTTCACTCCTAGAAAAGCCAAATTCCTTGACCTTTTCATCAAAACAAAGATTCCATCTGCGAGGTGCTTGCTTTAATCCATAGATGGATTTCTCAAGCTTACACACTCTATTAGGGTACTTGTTGTTGACAAAACCTTCCGGCTGACTCATGTAAACATCTTCAGCCAATTTTCCATTAAGGAAAGCGGTTTTGACATTCATTTGCCAAATTTCATAGTCATGAAATGCAGCTATGGCTAACATAACCCTAATAGACTTAATCTTGGCTACCGGAGAAAAGGTCTCATCATAATCCACTCCAGGAATTTGTTAGAACCCCTTTGCAACCAGTCTACCTTATAAGTGTGTACATTACCATCCATGTCGGTCTTCTTCTTGAAGATCCATTTACACCGCATTGTCTTACGACCTGGTACATTTTCAACCAAGTTCCAAACTTGATTGTCATACATGGATTGTATCTCGCTATCCATAGCCTCTTTCCATTTAGCAGACTCGGGGCTTGCCATGGCTTCCTCGTAGCTGTTAGGGTCATCTTGACTTACTAGTGTCCCATCACTAATAAGTGTCTCACCTTCTGCACTAATATGGAATCCATAGTAATGCTCAGGTGCACTCCTAAATCTCGTGGAACGTCTTAGAGGTACAGATTTGTCAATTGGCTCAGCAGGAGTTTCCTCCTCAAGTTGAGGGCTAGAGTTTGAAGTTCCTTCATCACTTGATTCTTGAATTTCTTCAAGATCAATCTGCCTCCCACTGTCTCCTTGGCTTATAAACTCTCTTTCTCGAAAGACTCCTCTTCTTGCTACAAAGACCACATTGTCACTAGGTTTGTAGAAGAGGTAACCAAAGGATTGTTGTGGGTAGCCGATGAAAATACACCTCTCGCTTCGAGGTTCGAGCTTATCATGAGTCTCGCATCTCACGAAAGCCTCTCAACCCCAAATCTTGATGTGGTCTAGTTTAGGTACTTTAGCAGTCCACATCTCGTGAGGAGTTTTGGCAACTTTCTTTGTAGGGACTAGATTAAGAATATGGGCGGCAGTCTCTAAGGCATACCCCCAGAATGAGATTGGTAACGAAGCTCGAATCATCATGGAACGAACCATGTCTAACAAGGTTCGATTACGCCTCTCAGCCACACCATTCAACTGCGGTGTCCTGGGAGGTGTCAATTGTGAGACAATCCCACATTCCCTTAGATAGTCGAGGAATTCTAAACTAAGATACTCACCACCTTGATCGGATCGAAGCATCTTAATGTTCCTGCCCAATTGATTCTCGACTTCCTGTTTAAATTCCTTAAACCTCTTGAAAGTCTCTGACTTATGCTTGATTAAGTAGACATATCCATATCTACTGTAATCATCAGTAAAAGTCAAATAATAACGATTAGCATCCCTTGTGGCATGTTTGAATGGTCCACACACATCTATGTGTATAAGGTCCAACAAACCTTCACCCCTTTCACACGAGCCTGTGAAGGGTGACTTTGTCATTTTTCCAAGTAAGCATGATTCGCAACTATCATCTTAAATTAGGTCAAACGACTCTAAGACTCCTTCCTTTTGGAGTTGGCCTATGCGTTTCATGCTTATATTGAAACGACCCAAAAATTTTGTTTTTCAATATAATCAAAACCATAATATGAGTATCATAACATAAAAAAAAACATACGCGAGGTATCCCCAATCGTAATAAAATACTGTGCGAAAACTGTATCATACTATATCAAATCCAAAACAACTAAAACCATCCCCAGGATAAAAGCTAAGCTGTGGTGTGTGCGATGCTATCACCCCAAGCTCTTCCCTTTGCTTGCGGAAATACCTGAAACCAAAACTGAAACTGTAAGCACGAAGCTTAGTGAGCTCCCCCAAACTACCACATACCATACAATAACATATAAACACATATTGGGCCTCGCCCACTGCATCGGGCCGAAGCCCGGAAACTGCATCGGACCGAAGTCCGGAACTGACTGGGACCTTGTCCCCTGCATCGGACCGATGTCCGGAACTAACTGCATCGGACCGAAGTCCGGAACTGACTGGGACCTTGTCCCCTGCATCGGACCGAAGTCCGGAACTAACTGCATCGGACCGAAGTCCGGAACTAACTGCGTCGGACCAAAGTCCGGAACTAACTGCATCGGACCGATGTCCGGAACCGACTGGCTGAACATGGAATAGCATCACACATCAACTAACATGAACACATATACGGCATACTACATGGGGCCGTAGCCCGGAACACATATCACTTAACGCATAAAACATAGCACACAAATCCTGTTCGAGCCACGAAGGCATCAAACATTCTAGCTACTGCATCGGACCTAAATCTGGAAACTATTGCTAACTGAACGGGCCGGCATTGTGGCCTTAGACCCGTTCCTACCGGAAGGAAACTCACCTCGTAAGCTGACTGCTGAGTGTGTGGCTCGGGAAGCTAACGGCTGCTGCTCCTGAATCTCCTCGGCTACAAGTCCATAAACACACTCAATCAAATACTAAACACTGCGCTTGGGGTAAAATGACTCTTTTACCCTTGACCAAAGTCAACTCTCTTTTGGGCTGACTCGCCGAGTTGGGCCGCCCAACTCGTCGAGTCCTACTCTCACTTCTCAGTTCTACTCGCTGCTACTCGTCGAGTGTGGCATCGACTCGACGAGTACCCTCTTGATCCAAGAACTCAGAAAATCTTCATCCGACTCGCCGAGCCGTATGAACAAACTCGACGAGTTGTTCTTGATCTTAAGAAGATTGCCTTGGACTCGCCGAGTTGTATGAACAACTCGCCGAGTCCCTCCATCACTGAGTCTACCCTCAACTCGCTGAGTCCACTCTCTAACTGACTGGATCCACTCGACACTGGTAAAAATGAAGGAATCGGGAACTCGCGACCCAACTCGCCGAGTCATTCTTCCTGACTCGCCGAGTTGCCGCCATGCAACTGATTGTTACTCGATTTTGTTTGAATCCAACACATACAATTGATAGATCTGAGTCCAATAAGCTGATTTACCACGTAAAGTTTCCAACTTTACGTGTACAACCTCAGGAATAAGGGAAATAAGGCTAAAAGATGCACAAAATGGGTAGATTTATGGTTAATATGCAAAGTAACTCCAAAAAGGCAGTAGATCTGGGCTCTACAACACCCAATCATTCAGATCTGAAGATATCTCGACTTATTAAGGTATTCATGCAAACATAAGGCTTGGAACAAGCATCAACTAGATCTTAGAAGAGCTCTAATGGAGGTTTAAAGCATATAACAAGAGGGGAAATCCGAAAATACCTCAAATAACTCAGATTTGCCCTTGGATCTTTGCACTACAACTCTTCTCCATGCTCCTTTCTTCTTCTCCTTCTTCACACCTTCACAAAATGGCACAAAAACACTTATAAGCTCTCAAGGGAGGATTAGGGTTCTTTCTCACAGCTTTAGAGGGTGAAGGAGGCGAGAATGGGGGCTATAAGGTGACTTAAATAGTGGGCAACCCGGGGATTTAGGGTTTCACCCAGACGGATGGACTCGCCGAGTCAGGGATATGGACTCGCCGAGTCCCCGGCTCACGCGTGCTCGAAGTCGCGACCCTACTCGGCGAGTCAGGTTATGACTCGCCGAGTCCCTCTTGCAAAACTTACAACAATTACCAACGAATTAACATACCGGGAACGGGTCGTTACAATTCTCCCCCACTTGTCTCAGACTTCGTCCTCGAAGTCTGCTTTGGCTGGATCTGCAAATTTCTCCGGGTAGTGCGCTCTCATCTCCTCCTCAGCCTCCCACGTCCATTCAGACCCCTTCCGGTGCTGCCACTGCACCTTCACTAGCTGAATTACCTTGGTCCTCAAGGACTTGATCTTCCGTTCCAAAATCGCGACCGGCCTCTCAATATAATTCAGGCCGCTATCAACCTGAATGTCCTCTAGGGGAACGACTGCTGTCTCATCCACCTAACACTTCCTTAACTGCGACACGTGGAAGGTGCTGTTTATCTAACTAAGCTCCTCAGGAAGATCTAACCGATAAGCAAGCCGACCCACCCGGGCCAAAACCCTGAAAGGACCAATAAATCTGGGGCCCAATTTGCCCCTCTTCCGGAACCTGATGACACCTTTCCAAGGTGAGACTTTCAGAAGAACCATATCTCCCACCTGGAACTCCAAGTTCGAACGCCTCCTGTCGGCGTAGCTCTTCTGCCGACTTTGCGCAGTCTGCAGCCTACTACGGACCTGCTGGATCAACTCAGTCGTCTTGAGCACCACTTCGGTGCTCCCTATGACTCGCTGACCGACCTCGCCCCAACAAATCGGGGTCCTGCACTTCCTGCCATATAACATCTCAAAAGGAGGTCGATCAATGCTCGCATGATAACTGTTGTTATACGAGAATTCCGCTAACGGAAGATACGTATCCCAGCTGCCCCCAAAATCTAGAACACATGCCCTAAGCATATCCTCAAGAGTCTGAATCGTCCTCTCGCTCTGCCCGTCAGTCTGAGGGTGGAAAGCGGTGCTGAAATGGAGACAAGTACCCATCTCGTCGTGGAACCGCTTCCAGAATCTGGACGTGAAACGAACATCTCGGTCCGACACCACCGATACCGGCACTCCATGACGTGCCACAATCTCCCGCACATAAATATCGGCTAACTTTTCCGCCGATATACTCTCCTGAATCGGAATAAAATGAGCACTCTTCGTCAACCGATCAACTACTACCCATATCGAGTCCACTCCACGTGCGGTCCTGGGGAGTTTGGTGACAAAATCCATGGTGATATCCTCCCATTTCCACACGGGAATGTCTAACGGCTGCATCTTGCCGTGAGGTCTCTGGTGCTCCGCCTTGACCTTCCGACAGGTCAAACATCTCTCAACATACCAAGCGACGTCCCGCTTCATGCAGGGCCACCAATAATCAGGTCGAAGATCTCGATACATCTTCGTCGCTCCTGGGTGAATAGAAAATCGAGACTTATTAGCCTTGTCCATCAATACTTGCTGTACCCCACCCCGGTACAGTACCCACACCCTACCATGAAGCGTCAACAAACCCCGATTGTCGTAATCAAACGAAGCTACTCGGCCCACTATCCTCTCACACTTCTGTCTCTCCTCCTTGAGGCCCTCCATCTGAGCCTCCTTGATCCGCTCCAAAAACGGAGTGATCACTGTCATCCTCATGCATAGATCTCTAATAGGGGCCGTCAACACCTTGCGACTCAGGGCGTCAGCCACCACATTGGCCTTCCCTGGATGATAAAGGATCTCACAGTCATAGTCCTTCAGCACGTCCAACCATCTCCTCTGCCTCATGTTCAAACTCGGTTGATCCATAAGATATTCCAAACTCTTGTGATCCGTGTATATAGTACAGCGGACCCCATAAAGGTAATGTCTCCAAATCTTGAGGGCAAATACAACTACCCGCAGCTCCAAGTCGTGGGTAGGATAATTAGCCTCGTGAGGCTTCAACTGTCTCGAGGCATAAGCTACTACGTGTCCTCGCTGCATCAATACTACTCCCATACCTGTGATCGAAGCATCACAATAGACTACGAAGTCCTCTACTCCTTCTGGCAAGGTAAGGATCGGAGCCTCGCACAATCTCTGTCTGAGAGTCTCGAACGCCGCCTGCTGCTCAGGCCCCCAACGAAAAACCACCGACTTCTTGGTTAGTCGGGTGAGCGGCACTGCTATCTGGGAGAAGTCCTGAATAAATCTCCGATAATACCCTGCCAACCCCAGGAAGCTCCGAATCTCAGATGGAGACCTCAGGACCTCCCACTGCATCACGGCCTCAATCTTGGCCGGATCTACCAAAATACCCTTCTGGTTGACGAGATGACCAAGAAACTGCACCTCGCGCAACCAGAACTCACACTTGGAGAACTTTGCGAAAAGTCTCTCCCTCCTTAAAGTCTCCAACACCTCCTGCAGGTGCTCCTCGTGCTGCCCCTGTGTCTTGGAATATACCAAGATGTCATCTATGAATACTATCACCGACCGATCCAGCATCGGTCTGCACACGCGGTTCATGAGATCCATGAACGTGGCTGGGGCATTGGTGAGCCCAAATGGCATCACCATGAACTCATAATGACCATACCAGGTCCTGAAAGCAGTCTTCTGAACGTCCTCATCTCTAACCCTCATCTGATGATAACCGGAGCGTAGATCAATCTTGGAGAACCAAGACGCTCCCTGAAGCTGATCAAACAAGTCATCTATCCTCGGAAGTGGGTAACGGTTCTTCACTGTTACTTTGTTCAACTCCCGATAATCAATGCACATACGATGCGACCCATCCTTCTTCCTCACAAATAAGATCAGCGCTCCTCAAGGCGAACTGCTCGGCCGAATGAAACCCTTGTCTAATAGCTCCTGAAGCTGTGTAGACAACTCCTGCATCTCAGGGGGAGCAAGTCGATACGGTGCTTTGGCTATCGGAGCCGCACCAGGAACTAGGTCGATCCTGAACTCAACCTGCCTCTCTGGAGGTATCCTCGGCAAATCCTCGGGAAACACATCCGGGTAGTCACGAACAATAGGAACATCATCAATCGTCGTCTTTCCCTTCTCCCGGGCATCCAAGACGTAAGCTACAAAACCGGCGCAACCCTGCTGAACATAGCGTCTCGCCCTTGCGGCGGAACAAAAGGTCGGTCCTCGCTGGGGCCTCTCGCCCTGAATCACTATCTCTCCCCCACTGGGAGTGCGAACCCTCACTAGCTGAAGCTCACAATCAATCACCACCCCATTGGGGCTTAGCCAATCCATACCCACAATAACTTTATTCCCTCGCAGGGGAATAGGAACCAGGTCCACTAAAAACTGCTCATCAAATATCTAAAGGGAACACCCTCTATGTACTCTGCCGACCCTCACGGTCCTATCATCTGCTATCTCAACCTCTAATGGACAATCCAGCTCCCCTAGAGCTCTGCTAAATCTCTTGCTAAGCGCAAGCGATACAAATGATCGGGTAGCCCCCGAATCGAACAATACCAAAGCAGAGATGCCGTTCACCGAGAACAACCCTAAATAAACATATCATCACGTAATATTCAAACGATAATGATAATTAAAAGGTGAAGGGAAGATACATACCCGTCACCACATCAGGAGTCGCTCGCGCCTCCTCTGCTGTCATCTGAAACGCCCTGCTCTTCGCCACTGGCGCATCAGATCGGCCCTGCCGGCCATCCGTAATCCTCAAGGTGGCAGGGGCAGGTGCAACCACCTTCCCTGCTGCAGCTAGACTGGGACACTGGGACTTTTTATGTCCCCTCTGATTGCACTGAAAGCAAACCAGATCTGATGCTGTAACCGTAGTAGCAGGGGCCGTACAATCCCTGCTCAAATGCCCAATCCGACCGCACTTGTAGCAGCCGGAACTCCCTGCCTTGCACGCCCCCTCGTGCAATCTCCCACACTTGCCACACCGACCGTGGCTCTGCTGGCTCCTAGACCTGTGATCTGAAACCTTGGGCTTTTTGCCCACACTACCTGAACTCGAAACCGCCTCCGGTTTCCTCTTCTTCTCCATCTCGAGATCAATCTCCCTCTCTCTAGCTCTGGTAATCATGTCGTCCAGCGTTTTACAACTGGACCGGCTCACAAACATGCGGATGTCACTCCGCAACATCTCATGATAACGGGCCTTCTTCATCTCCTCACCGGCTGCATACTGTGGAACAAGAAGAGCCCTCTCCCTGAACTTGGCGGTGATCTCCGCCACTGTCTCTGTAGTCTGGGTAAGGTCTTGAAACTCCCTAGCTAACTGCTGCACCTCAATGACTGGTGCAAACTCCGCCCTGAACCTGGTAGAGAAATCAGCCCAGGTCATGGCATCCAATGCCACATCATCCCCGATGGCATGTCCGACCTCCACCCACCAATACCGTGCCCTGTCCTTCAGAAGACAGGACGCCAATCTGATCTTGTCCCCCTCGGGACACCTGCTAGTGCGGAAAGCGTTGGCCACATCCGCCAACCATTTGGTACTCGCTATGGGGTCCCGCGCCCCATGATAGTTTGGAGCTCTGCATGCCCTGAACTCCCTGAACGTAAGTGTGCGCGACCCCATCACGGCCGCCATCTCAGCACGGAAAGTACTCAATCTCTCATCCATCAGCTCTAAAATACCCTCCTTGATCGAACCGAAGATCACAGGAGTCTGCTCCAGTATGATGCGGGTAACCTCAGAAGAGAGGAACTCTCTGGTCTGCTCATCCATCTGCCCGACCTCCGGGCCTGATCCCGATCCTGATCCCCCTCCGGCATCTGAGCTGCCGACTGCTGGTCTCGGACGCAAAACTACCATTCTGAAACATATCATAACAACATCAGAACACTGAAATATCTCAAGGGATCATGATACTACTACTAGCTTCCTGGTCTTGTCTTGGCCTTCCTTGATTCGAGTACTGATCCTCTGCTTTCAGTAGTACGGGCCCATACTACCTTCCACATCTATCCGTACATTCCTCAAGAACTGCCTTGACTCCACCAAGTCACTTCTACTACTGCCATTCTCTGCTACTCTCATCCTAGGCTTGCCCTAGGGAAACCTCAAGCTCAACACGACTGGTCCTCAGCTGCTGTAGGTCTCCTCATAATGCCAGCTAGCCACCACCTAAACACCATCACATGTGATGAGGATCAGATAATCCTTCAAGTAAAAGATCCGTCCCTACAACGGTTGGACTCAAACAAGAGCTGCGCAATAGGGCCAGTTCCAGCACTCTGGGATTATTCAAACCTGATTACATGGGGTGTGACGTGTTCACCTAATGGCTAACTCCCAGTACTCAGAACCCCACCAAGCACGAAGCAAGCAGCATTCGGATAAGGGAAACAGACTCAGACAAAAGCTATTCTCATAACAAGAAACTGCACTAGCATAGGATGCTAAGCTTCCGCTAACAGGCATAACCTAATCAGGCTATCCTACTGTCGTCTACTCAGTACTAGCATGCAATACTCATAAAGCTGTAACACGTAAGCATGCACATAAGGCATTCTCCTAGATCCTTAGTCCTATACTAGCATGTTGTTCTACTGAAACTGAAACTGAACAATTAACTTGTATGGGTAATTTGGGAGTACTTACTTGAACTCGGCTGACCACATGCACACACCTATATCTTGTTAAAACAATTCTTTCTTTCTAAGTGCTTTCAAAATTCTTTTTGTAAAACATTTTTATTTTACTAAACTCTTTTATTTCCCTTAGTTTGAGTTCAGATACACCCGTAAGTGTATCCGAATCCCTCAAACCAGGGCTCTGACACCAACTTGAAACGACCCAAAAATTTTGTTTTTCAATATAATCAAAACCATAATATGAGTATCATAACATAAAAAAAAACATACGCGAGGTATCCCCAATCGTAATAAAATACTGTGCGGAAAACTGTATCATACTATATCAAATCCAAAACAACTAAAACCATCCCCAGGATAAAAGCTAAGCTGTGGTGTGTGCGATGCTATCACCCCGAGCTCTTCCCTTTGCTTGCGGAAGTACCTGAAACCAAAACTGAAACTGTAAGCACGAAGCTTAGTGAGCTCCCCCAAACTACCACATACCATACAATAACATATAAACACATATTGGGCCTCGCCCACTGCATCGGGCCGAAGCCCGGAAACTGCATCGGACCGAAGTCCGGAACTGACTGGGACCTTGTCCCCTGCATCGGACCGATGTCCGGAACTAACTGCATCGGACCGAAGTCCGGAACTGACTGGGACCTTGTCCCCTGCATCGGACCGAAGTCCGGAACTAACTGCATCGGACCGAAGTCCGGAACTAACTGCATCGGACCAAAGTCCGGAACTAACTGCATCGGACCGATGTCCGGAACCGACTGGCTAAACATGGAATAGCATAACACATCAACTAACATGAACACATATACGACATACTACATCGGGCCGTAGCCCGGAACACATATCACTTAGCGCATAAAACATAGCACACAAATCCTGTTCGAGCCACGAAGGCATCAAACATTCTAGCTACTGCATCGGACCTAAATCCGGAAACTACTACTAACTGAACGGGCCGGCATTATGGCCTTAGACCCGTTCCTAATGGAAGGAAACTCACCTCGTAAGCTGGCTGCTGAGTGTGTGGCTCGGGAAGCTAACGGCTGCTGCTCCTGAATCTCCTCGGCTACAAGTCCATAAACACACTCAATCAAATACTAAACACTGCGCTTGGGGTAAAATGACTCTTTTACCCTTGACCAAAGTCAACTCTCTTTTGGGCTGACTCGCCGAGTTGGGCCGCCCAACTCGCCGAGTCGTACTCTCACTTCTCAGTTCTACTCGCTGCTACTCGTCGAGTGTGGCATCGACTCGACGAGTACCCTCTTGATCCAAGAACTCAGACATTCTTCATCCGACTCGCCGAGCCGTATGAACAAACTCGAAGAGTTGTTCTTGATCTTAAGAAGATTGCCTTGGACTCGTCGAGTTGTATGAACAACTCGCCGAGTCCCTCCATCACTGAGTCTACCCTCAACTCGCTGAGTCCACTCTCTAACTGACTGGATCCACTCGACACTGGTAAAAATGAAGGAATCGGGAACTCGCGACCCAACTCGCCGAGTCGTTCTTCCCGACTCGCCGAGTTGCCGCCATGCAACTGATTTTTACTCGATTTTGTTTGAATCCAACACATACAATTGATAGATCTGAGTCCAATAAGCTGATTTACCACGTAAAGTTTCCAACTTTACGTGTACAACCTCAGGAATAAGGGAAATAAGGCTAAAAGATGCACAAAATGGGTAGATCTATGGTTAATATGCAAAGTAACTCCAAAAAGGCAGTAGATCTGGGCTCTACAACACCCAATCATTCAGATCTGAAGATATATCGACTTATTAAGGCATTCATGCAAACATAAGGCTTGGAACAAGCATCAACTAGATCTTAGAAGAGCTCTAATGGAGGTTTAAAGCATATAACAAGAGGGGAAATCTGAAAATACCTCAAATAACTCAGATTTGCCCTTGGATCTTTGCACTACAACTCTTCTCCTTGCTCCTTTCTTCTTCTCCTTCTTCACACCTTCACAAAATGGCACAAAAACACTTATAAGCTCTCAAGGGAGGATTAGGGTTCTTTCTCACAGCTTTAGAGGGTGAAGGAGGCGAGAATGGGGGCTATAAGGTGACTTAAATAGTGGGCAACCCGGGGATTTAGGGTTTCACCCAGACGGATGGACTCGCCGAGTCAGGGATATGGACTCCCCGAGTCCCTGGCTCACGCGTGCTCGAAGTCGCGACCCTACTCGGCGAGTCAGGCTATGACTCGCCGAGTCCCTCTTGCAAAACTTACAACAATTACCAATGAATTAACATACCGGGAACGGGTCGTTACATATATGACCAAGACGACAATGCCATAATGATGCTTTATCCAAGTTATTATTATTAGGAGAATCAATACAAAAAACATTATTTCCTAAGTTATCTACAACAGATACAGCTTCATACACACCATCACAAGGTAATGCTTTAAAATAAAGAACATTATTAAAGAAAGCATTAATCGAACCAACTTCATTATCAAATGAAAAGGTGAAACCTTGTTTATACAATGCATGAAAGGAAATAATATTTCTTGCCATTTCTGGCGAATAACAACATTTATTCAAATCTAAATTTAACCCACTACTTAGCGATAAAGTATAAACTCCAATCTTGGTGACAGGTGTAACTTTCCTATTCCCCATGATTAAGTTTATTCTTCCTTGCTCCACATTCTCACTTCTTCTTAGTCCATACAAGTCACAACAAATGTGAATACCACAACCGGTATCAAGAATCCAAGATTTCGAATGGGGTGAGTTATTAGAAATGATAGTGTAAATACCTGCATGGTTGGGTTTAACTTTCCCATCCTTCACATCTTGTTGGTATTTTGGGCAGTTCCGCTTCCAATGTGATTTTTCATGGCAATAGAAGCATCCAGCCTCTTTTGGGTCAGAAGAGGGAGTGACAAAACCTTTCTTGGTTCCACTTGAAGAAGAGCCATCAAAGGTCCTAACCTTGGTACCCTTCGAAGAACTCTTTCTCTTCTTCCATTGACTTTTCCCGATTCCCAAAACCGGAGTGGAGTTTGAAGTAGGAGTGTTAACAACCGACTTCCCCTTAAGACCTGATTCTGCGGTCTTGAGAAGTCCCTGAAGTTTGCTGAGTGTGACCTCTTCCTTATTCATGTGATATGTCATGCGGAATTGATCATAGCACGATCGTAAGGAGCGCAAAATTATATCTATTGCAAGCTCCTAAGGGAAGTTCACATTAAGCTTCAGCAATAGATCCACATACCTTCGCATTTTCTGCATGTGGCTCATGACGGAATCCCCGTCCTTCATCATAGTTGTTATCATGGAGCAGATGATTTCGTACCTCTCTTGTCTGCTGTCATTGTGGCCATCATGATGCATGCTACTTTCGTAGCATCCCTTTCATGTGCCTGAAAGTCAGCGATCTCTTGGGGAGTTGCAGTGGTCTCATCTATCTCCTTAAGCTCCTTGTCGAGGACATATTCTTTGTCCTCGTAGCGGGTAATCATCCTGATGTTTCTGATCCACTCATTGAAGTTGGATCCATCAAAAGTGATTTTCCCACACAAGCTCATAAGAGTAAAGGAGCCATTAGGATTCGAGCCAGAAGCAGCATTGTTTGAAGACATCTGAAGAAAGAGGAAAAGATTAGTTTAGATATTAAGAGAGTCCTTAATAAAACACCCAAATGTAATATTAAGGCTAGGATCCAATCACAATATATTATAACTTAGAAGAGGTATGCCGTAATCCAAGCTATAACATATTTGAAAGGTAAGTGAATGACGATTCACTAATTTCCACCACGAAAACTGAAATATTAGATATTAGGTTTTATGATTGGTTCTTACAAATTCCTAGATTCTTTGAGAATCAATGAACTTTTCAAACGCATGTTTCAATCTCGAGTGTGCCCTCCAAGTTTTGTGACTGGGATACCGAGGATCACAAAACGAGGTGTGAAGTAACCATGCAAATCACTTGGTACCCTTAAAGTTTATCACTCAATCGATGAGTCGGTAAACCACACACGCTCCACCGATACTATAATAAACCTTAAGTCACCCTTTACTTACCTTGTTAAGTCCAAGTTAGTGTGCCGGTTAACCACACACGCTCCACCAACGACTTACACAAAGTGTAAAGTGTAATTTCATGGATTAGCACCTTATTCACATTTTTCCTAAAGTAACTAAGATTGGGAATTTAATAAAACATTTAGTTACTTTATAATATTCATCATACTTTGAATGAGAATTTATAAGTCCTTGTCTTACCCGTTCGGCTAACGACCCTCCACCAGTCAAGCAAGCAGTGGGTGAGAGTAGACACCCATTAAGTCACCATTTTATAGGCAACAACCTTATACCCACCTTATAGACCGGCTTCGTGAATGAGGCGTACTAGCGGTAAGGCGACTTTGTTCTTATACATATATATATATATATATATATATATATATATATATATATATATATATATATATATATATATATATATATAATTATTAAGTCGTCATAATATAAGTATAAGGATTGAATTTTAACTTTTAAAATTCTAAAGGTTGGAACTAAAGTTTTAACTTAACTTTACTTGTTCCAAAACTTGAGGGCAAGTTTTGTAACTTTCAAAACTTTTCATTTCTTGTAACTTATAAGTTTAATAGAGTAACAAAATGAAGACTCTTCATTTTTCTAACTCTTGTGTTCTTTTTAATGGTTTTAATTCAAGTGTGACTCTTGGTTTTCCATAACTTGAGGACAAGTTATGGACTCCATTAAAACACATTATGATCAAGAACAAATCTACCACATAGGTTACAAATAATTCCTATGATCATCTAAAACATCATAAGAACAAGAACATGAATATGAACACATTCATAAATCAAAATTACACTTAAAACTTTGTAATTTTGATAACTAGGTGTTGTAAATGAATTAGAAAGAACATTACACCATCAAAACAAGTTTTCAAGTACCAAAACAGTTTAGGGTAATGTTTCTAGTCCATTTCCAGCAACTAAAGTCGAAATTCTGCAATCTGTCGACCCTACTCACCGAGTGCATGAACTTACTCGCCGAGTAGGTTGAAGATACACATGAACTCGACGAGTCCCCCCAATGGACTCGACGAGTCCATTCGTTAGACAGCAAGATTTTCGACTTTTTTCAACTTTTAAGCACAAATAAAAAGCAAACAAGCCTAGGCTCTGATACCACTGAAGGGTTTTGAGCATTCTAACACTTCCTAAGTGTACATGCAACCCTAATAATCTATGTTTGTCTAATTATCATGCAAAGTTGAATTCCAAGGCTATATTCCTAACTAGCATACATGGGGAACAATTTTAACTTGAATGATAGATAGAATAACTTACCTTGTTGTTGCTTATGTTCCTTGAAACCTTATGAGCCTAGCACCCCAAGTGTGATGCCTCAAATGCTTCACACAACACCAAATGCTCTTGGAAAGACTTATGAGAGAATGCACACTTCTTGAAATCGGCCAAGCCCTGTTGTTTCCTTAGTGTAGCCGATTTTGTTGGAGAATATGAATCTTATATAGTGTTGACACATCTAGGGTTACACCATGTAAACCCTAATGTGTCATGACTCTTCATTTCCATGACCCATGGGTTTGTAACTCCCATGGAGCATCCTATGGGTGGAACCCAACTTGATAATCCATGGAGCCTCTTAGCCCACTATACAAGATATGGATGATTTACATAATCAACCCATATATTTAATTAGTTATCTTTTGATCACTTAATTACTTCTAAATTAATTCTTGATCAAACTAATCAAATAATATTATTAATATATTAGAACTTATAATATATTAATAATCTCCAAGTGTTATATCTCTCATTTAGTCTATCCCATTGCATGGTGCCATGCAACCCAAATGGACCATGCTGGGTCGGGTCAAGTACACACCCGAAATAGTTATGGACTTAGACACCTTATCCAACAAGAGAGACTACTGGTGACCCTGTATGAATAAGGATGTTGTTTGGGTAGTTAAGAGGTGCTTGACCTGTCGCCATGTTAAGGTAGAGCACCAACATCCTTATGGTCCAATATAGCATCTGGAGATTACCCAGTGGAAGTGGGAACAGATCTCTATGGAATTTATCACTAAGTTACCAAGGACAACACATGGAGTTGATGCGATTTGGGTGATTATAGACCGATTGACGAAGAGTGGTCACTTCCTCACTATTAGGGAGAGCTCTTCTGTAGAGAGACTGACTGAGATCTATGTGAGACAGGTGGTAGAACGTGTGACAACTGCCAATTCAGGTCATTCTTGGACTCATGCATCTTTATAATAACCATTCATGCACAACATGCCATGACCTAGTAGTATAAATTAGGTCAAAAATCTTGCATAAACTAGGATCCAACTAAGGTCTAGGACTAATATACTTGATACTTACAATTCTAGTAAGTTGCTTAGCTACAATAGGAAATGCCAATACTATAATTAGAATAAAGCTTCAAGCTTTTTTATAATTGAAATAGGGTATAAAACTCTAAAAATAAATTAAAACATTCTAATTATACTTCAACATGTTGTTGAATATCAAACAATATTCCAAAAACCCTAAAGAGCCAAAAATCCAAAGTTATAAATTATAAAGCTTAAAAACTTTATAAAATTTGGCTATAAACCTCCTAATATCAAATTTTGTTAATCAAATTATGGATTATACCAATGAACTAGAAATATAAATTACAAGTATTAATCATAAATTATTTGTTGAAAACAAGATTTTTAAATAAATCAAATTGCTTAATAAACATTTTATAAAAATGAATGTTTTTATATAAAATATAGGAGGGAAGTTTATAAAGTTTAAAATTTAGGAGAGAGGAGGCCAAAATGCATGCAAAAACCAGCCATCACCTCTCCCCATGCCCTCTCTCTTCCCCAAAACACAATCATTAAGCTTAAACCCTTATTCCACCTCTTCCCTCTTCACTCTCTCACTTCACTCTCTTCACACACTTTACTCTCTCCTTCCCTCTCTCTAAACTCACGAAAATCCTCTCATTTCTCTGCAAAATTTCGAGATTGTGAAGCCCTTGAAGTGTTCTTACTTCTCTCAAGGTCAAAACCAAGGTAAACAACAACATCTTCTTCCATAGTTTCATGGTTAAACCTCTTTTTCTTCTTAGTCTTCTCTACTTTTCGGATTCTATGCCTTTCCATGGCTAGAAATCTTTATTCTCCCCTTGTGGTTTGTAGATTCTCACCATAACACAATGCATGTGTTAGAGATGGTGAAAATCCGGGATCAAACCCATGCAAGGAGTGGAAAAGATGCACATATGATCATGTGACATCAAAACCTAATATTTCATGTTCTTCTCCATTTCTTTTGTGTTCATGCATGAACAAAAGCATTTAAACCATTTCTAGTACATCTTGGATGCTCATTCATTCCATGCATGTGTTAGAAATCGGGCCTTACCAAAGACATGCATGATGTTCTTGTTGAAATACCCTAATAATGCACACAAGCAAACACGCAATCTGCCAGATTACTTTGTTCGACTTTGAACAGTCATAACTCAGTCATTTCTTAACCAAATCATGATATTCTTTTTGTATTGGTTAGTTCCACGAGTTAACTTTGAAACCCAACTGGTCTCACTGTAAAATATTAAGTATCCGATTTTTAGCAGATTTTACAAAAAGGTTGCGCATACAGCTCTTTTTCTGTGATCACTATTTTTATCTTGCTTAAACAATGGCCTTAAACCCAACCATAAATATGAGGGAAAATACCTTAGAAACTTAACATATCTAGTGAATTATGGTTGAAATTTCGTGGCTTAAAACCTCACTGAATGGACTACACAAATTCATGAACTTCAGCCACATTTACACTTCATGCATTATTGCATGCAACTTTTCTTAAATTGTTTGGAATCATTACCCTCATTTCTCTTCTGAATACATTTTTTTACATTTTTCCTTTTGAAAGCCCTTGCATGCATGAGATAATCTGGAAAATTTCAAGAGCTTTTGTTATTTCTTTGATTTACTAGAATTATTGCTAAAACCAAGGGCATAAATCATATAAAATACTTCCAGAGGTCAATAAATCCTAAATAAATTCATGGATGATCCCTATGGCGAATAATGACCCCTCACCAAATTTCAGTAGTTTTTGTTACTTTTTCATATGATTTCTAATTTTCTTTTATTTAGGACATGATAAATTACAAAACCACTTTATAGGATGTGAAAATTGTATCTAACAATTTTCGCATACCTTACCTGTGATGGTTGACTCCAGAAAATAATTTCAAGATTTTCCATCATGTTTTACTATTTTTCCCAATTTTTGGTAATTATAATGGTCTAAAAATGGGAGAAATAGTTCTGATTATTCAAAATTCATGAAAATTTACCAGAATATAATATTATAGAGTAGGAGGTTACATAAAAATTTTAAATATTTTTCTCTACTGTAAACTATTTTTCTCTTGTTTTCTAAAGTTAATTGCACTAAAATACACTTAAATATACATAAATACCCAAAACCAGTTTATACATTATGAAAACCACTTTTGATATTTTTCCTAGGATATGTATACTGTAAATGATGTTACAAAAATTTATGGTGATTTATTTTAACTGTTTAATATTATTTCTTTAATTAATGACTATTTAAAGGAATAAAGCAAGGAAAAATAGAAATACCCACTGAAAAATACCTTTTATATTTTTCCCAGTCTATTTATGTATAATAATAATTAAATAAAAAGTTTGGGTAATTTTGGAAACTGTTTTCTATTTATTTCAATTTTTATTGAAATAAATGCTCAAAAATCATAAAATATAATTAAATAGCTTGGAAATCCATTTTTATAATTTTCCCAGCTTAGTATTGTGTAATAACAGTTAAATAAAAAGTTTGAGAATTTTTATCCCTCGAATGCTATTTTCGTGAATTTATGTTGTAATAAGGACTTAAAAATTTGGAAAGTTTATATTCCAAGGTTGTAATTAATTGTCCGATATATAGAATTTCATTACTTCAGAAAAAGTGTAACTAATTGATATAAAATCCAATACTAAAACATAAATTGGCATTTCCCTATTTGTAGAGTTTAGTATGTTAGCATTAGATATCGACATGGAAACTCACTAGTGCGTGTGTTTGATGTCGTAGGATCCCGGTAGTAAGACGTTGGTGCATCCCGAAGTACCGCTTGTGTCTACACAAAACATCGTGAGTATTCACGCACTCCCCTATTTTCGGTTTTTATGTTTTAGGGTGGAAAAGCATGTCCAGAAAAACTACTGTTTGCATGTTGTATTTAAATTGAATTGTATCAAACATGATTGCTATTGTATTGCTATGTTTCTTTATGTATGTCTATGCAACACGGAACATGAGAACTTATCGTACTAAGGCCCTTCCCTTATCTCTAACCATTAACTCTTTGAGCCAATGGTCGTTATGGATAGCGCTATTAGGAATTGACAACTCCTCACTCGCCCGAATCGCTGGAGTGCATGATACCATATTCATCTATGGAACGATAAGCATAGATCTCGATAGGGCTTCAGTCATAGGTTTGGTTGAGACTCATTGTTTGCTCATACACATACAAACTCGTTTCTCGTTATAGCAATAAACTTGTATTCATTAATAGCAATCAACTTGTTTATCATTGAAGCAATGTACTTGTATTTACGAAAAGCCTTATTGTACGCTCGATTTTTATAAACTTGTGATACTCACCAATTATTTTCATAGTTGACGCTCGTTTTACATGCTTTTTCAGGAAGTAATTAGTAAGTGGATGTAAAGATTCATCATCATAGAGCATGCTGCATCGTGTTGAAGCTATAATGAAGCTATATTTTGAACAATGTTATTTTGAAAAACTTGTATTTTGTTTCTTTTGAAGCTATGGGTTGTAAACTTTTAAATACTGCTATGGTGATGTATCTTTATCTTTTGCATTGAAACCGTTATCGCTGTCATACCTTGCGTTTCCGCTTTAGCGGGGTGTGACAGAAGTGGTATCAGAGCTAAAGTTATAGAGAACATCGGTTTTTCTTTAAGAAAACACAACCTATAACTAAAACTTACAAAGAAATTCTTTTTACATCAAACATATTACTAGTATAATTAGGTCGGGAGTTGTATTATTGGACCTTGATTAAACATAGCCTGATCACCTATGTTTAATTAAGAAAAGATTTATACAAAGCTTGAGCTAATTATAATGGGAATATGTTCAACAAAAATATTTGAGAAAACTTTATTTCAAAATTTCAAAAGGTTAATTTTGGTGTGTGTAAGCATTGCATATTATAGGCATGCATTGTAATTTATTTCATATCTCATTGAAACTATGTCACAGTCCACTATGTCAACATCGTCATCTTCCCGCGCTACGGCCTCAACCGATGAATCCGGCTACGTCACTGTTATCCCTCGACGTAATCCCCCCGCCTCGGTAGAAGAAGACCCATCAGAGGATACGGAAGATACTGGGAACTCGGTGGAGATCAACAATGACAACGCCCCGAGTCAACGACGCGAGGTATCACCGACATCGGTGTTGCCACAGCCACCGCTCTATGGACTTCGCATTCGGAGGACAGCGAGGAAGAGTGTTCCAATTCCAGGAAGGATACCCGCCAGCACAGCAGGACATGGCACGGCAGGACCTAGCGGAGTAGAACCCAGTGATGCAGGACCGAGAGCACCCTCACCTCAGCAAGTCATAGGGATACCTATCAGACAGCCAGGTATGACCCCGGAGGAGTCCCGGAGATTGCAGTCGATAGCAGCGGGCCTACGTCACAGTCTCGCTGTGATAGCTGGGCATCGAGAAGTTTTGGATGAAGTCTTGGCAGGAATGGAAATCCTGTATCAACATTCGATGGAGACTGCTGACACTGCTAGTGCTGCTAGACGAGAGGCAGGTCATGCGATGACAGCATATTATGTGTTTGGTGGGCTTTTCCTGATTGTGGTGTTGATGCTTCTTGTTAGGATAGCGATTGGCTTTTGGTTCTGATTTCAGTATTTTGTTTTATTTTGTTTTGAAATGAAAACCCATGTTAGGTGTCTTTTGGGAAACATATTTAAAACTTTATTTTGGGATTGACGTATTGGTTTGGTTTTAAGATTATTTCAAATGGTAATGAAAAATTTTATTTTATGTTTGAAAACTTTTACTATGAGGTCAAACCCTAAAATTTATTTGGTAAATGGTTGAATAAAAGAGATTTTTCTTTTCTTTCCTTTCTCAAATCTATATGCATAGTATTAATGCAACCCATTAATTTGACAACACTTACGGTTTTCAAAATGGTAGTGAAATACATATTATACATTATTTTATGTATTTATACGTATTTCTTCTCCTGTGTCATAGAACCATGTCAGGAAGGCCTAATCGCGGGCGCCCACAGAACGAAACGCCCGATGTTGCTCAAATGGTAGCACAACAACTCATGCAAGCAATCCCAAACATTGTTACTCAAGTAACTGCAGGACTTAATGCTAACCAAGGAAGTAGTGGAGGAAACCGGGGAAACAATGAAAGAGAATGCAACTACAAGTCCTTTATGGCCTGTAAACCTAAGGAGTTCCATGGAAAGGAAGGTGCGGTCGGGTTACTGAAATGGATTGACAGCATGGAGTCGGTCCTTCATATTAGCAATTGCCTCGAGCGCAACAAAGTTGAGTATGCATCTTGCCTATTCCAAGATAGGGCATTAACCTGGTGGAATACTCTAGTGCAAACCTGAGGCCGTACACCAGCATATCAGCTAACTTGGGAAGACCTAAAGAAGCTGCTGATAGAGGAGTATTGTCCCAAGGATGAACTTCAGAAACTTGAATATGAATTCTGGAACCATTCTATGGTTGGAACACAAATAGAGAAGTACACAGTCTGATTTCATGAACTAGCAAAACTAGTACCTTACATGGTTACTCCTGAGGAGAAACAGATAGATCGTTACATCTGGGGTCTGGCACCAGAGATTCGGGGAATGGTTACCTCAGCAAACCCAACTACCATTCAAAGTGCAGTAAGCCTAGCAAATCGACTAACCAATGATGTGATAAGGATGGGAGCATCGGCAAAGGAAAGCTCTAGTAGCAAGAGGAAGCCAACAAATCAGGGAGAGAAAAAGTATGGAGGCAAGTCAGGGAGGAAGCAGAAAGTCTCAAGAAACTTTATGGTAAGAGCCCAGGAGCGAGAACCAATGAAAACTCAAGGACAAGAAGTGCAGGAGCGAAAGCAGTACTCAGGGCTGCTTCCAAAGTGCAATAAGTGTAACTTCCATCACAAGGGAGCTTGCCCGGTGTGCCAAAACTGTAAGCAAACAGGCCATTACTCGAAGTATTGTAAGGTGAATAAGGAGGGAAAAAGGACATGTTACGAGTGCGGGAGTAATGATCATCTCCGTAGAGCATGTCCTAAACTAAACAATGGACCTGGTAACAATGGACAAGGCCAAGCCAGGCAAAACTTTCAAGGAAATCAAGTTGGACAGCCAAGAGGTGTAGCCTTTGTGATTGGTGCAGAAGAAGCTCGTCAGAACCCTGAAGTGATAACAGGTACGTTCCTCCTGAACAACCATTTTGCATCAGTAATATTCGATGCGGGAGCAGATAGGAGTTTTGTTTCTTTAGCATTTAGACCGTTAATTGGATTGAAATCGGTAAAGATGAGGAATGCTTATGCTATTGAACTTGCTGATGGGTATGAAATTAGGGCTAGTGATATAATTCCTGGTTGTACTTTGAATTTAGCTGATAAACTCTTTAGCATTGACCTAATTCCTATAGAGCTAGGTAGTTTTGATGTGATAGTAGGGATGGATTGGTTATCCAAAAATAGAGCGGACATTGGTTGTTATGAGAAAGTCATCAGAGTGCCTCTCCCTAATGGAGAAACCCTTATCATACACGGTGAGAAGCCAGGAAGAAGTTTAAACATAGTATCAAGCGTGAAGGTTCACAAGTACCTGAAGAAGAATTGTATTGCATTCATGGCCCACGTGCTAGAAAGAGAACCTGAAGTTAAGCAACTCAAGGAGATTCCAGTGGTTCAAAACTATCCCGAAGTATTTCCGGAGGAATTGCCCGGTCTACCCCCTTATAGACAGGTCGAATTTCGGATAGACTTAATTCCCGGAGCGGCACTGGTAACAAAAGCACCATATCGCCTTGCACCATCCGAGATGCAAGAACTATCCGGACAACTTCAAGAACTTCTAGACAAAGGGTTTATTCGACCAAGTTCTTTACCTTGGGGAGCCCCACTGTTATTCGTCAAAAAGAAAGATGGTTCGTTCCGAATGTGCATTGATTACAGAGAATTGAACAAGTTGACAATCAAGAATCGATATCCCCTCCCTAGAATAGATGACTTGTTCGATCAGTTGCAGGGCGCTTCCTACTTCTCAAAAATCGACGTTCGGTCAGGGTATCATCAGCTAAGAATTCACGAAGAGGACATTCACAAAACAGCATTTAGAACCCGTTATGGACATTATGAGTTCTTAGTCATGCCTTTTGGACTAACGAACGCACCCGCTGTATTCATGGATTTGATGAATAGGGTCTGTAGACCATACCTAGACAGGTTTGTAATTGTATTTATCGATGACATACTTGTTTACTCGCGGACCAAAGAAGATCACAATAGACATCTAAAGCTAGTGTTGGAGCTGTTGAAGGAACAGAAATTGTATGCCAAGTTCACTAAGTGTGAATTTTGGATTCGGGAAGTACATTTTCTTGGTCATGTGATCGGTGAAAGAGGAATCCATGTAGATCCAGCTAAGATAGAGGCAATCAAGAAATGGGAGGCCCCCAAAACCCCGACAGAAATACGACAATTCCTAGGATTAGCTGGGTACTATAGACGCTTCATTGAGAATTTCTCTAGGATTGCTCAACCATTAACATCTTTGACCCAAAAGGATAGAAAATTTCTCTGGGAAGAGAAACACGAAGAGGCGTTTCAAATCCTGAAAAACAAGCTGTGCAATGCACCAATTCTGGCTTTACCAGAAGGATTAGAGAACTTTGTGGTGTATTGTGATGCGTCTCATCAAGGATTAGGATGTGTGCTAATGCAAAAAGATAAGGTCATTGCATATGCTTCCAGACAACTCAAACTGCACGAGAAGAATTATACCACCCATGATCTAGAACTAGGAGCAATAGTTTTCGCCCTTAAGATATGGAGGCATTATTTGTACGGAACCAAGTGCACCATTTATACCGATCACAAAAGCCTTCAGAATATCCTGGATCAGAAAATGTTAAACATGCGACAGAGAAGATGGGTAGAGTTGTTTAGTGATTATGATTGTGAGATACGATATCACCCAAGGAAGGCTAACGTAGTAGTCGACGCTCTTAGTAGGAAAGAAAGAGTGAAACCTTCCCATGTGAGAGCTTTGGGAATGGTAATTCAGACAAGCTTGAAATCTCAAATCATTAATGCCCAGGAGAAAGCGTTATGCAAGGAAAATCTTCCAGGCGAAACTTTACATGGTTTGGAAGAAAGATTTGAAACCAAACCTGATGGAGTTCGTTATTTTAAAGACAGGGTCTGGATTCAAAGGGTTAACAACCTGAAATTCCCCAATGGAAATGGGAGCAAATATCTATGGACTTTGTTACCAAACTTCCTAGAACTGCTAAAGGTCATGACTCAATTTGGGTCATAGTGGATCGACTGACGAAATCTGCACACTTTCTCCCCATTCGAGAAGATTTCAAGATGGAAAAATTGGCCCAAATCTACATCGACAAAATTGTTTCTCTGCATGGTGTACCCTTATCTATCATTTCTGATAGAGATAGTCGTTTTACATCTCGATTTTGGTGGATGTTACAGAGGGCACTAGGAACCAAGATAGATTTGAGCATAGCTTACCACCCTCAGACAGATGGGCACATAGAGAGAACAATACAAACATTGGAAGACATGCTACGAGCGTGTGTCATTGAGTTCAAAGGAAATTGGGATACTCATTTACCCCTAATTGAGTTTTCCTACAATAACAGTTACCACACGAGTATCCAATGTGCTCCATATGAAGCATTGTATGGACGCAAGTGTCGTTCGCCCTTATGCTGGACAGAAATCGGAGACAAACAGTTGACTAGAGTCGAACTTATCCAGGAAACATCCGACAAGATTGCCATCATCAAGGATAAGCTTAAAGCTGCTAGAGATCGTCAGAAAAGTTATGCGGATAATCGTCGAAAACCATTAGAATTCCAAGTAGGAGACAAGGTACTTTTAAAAGTGTCGCCTTAGAAAGGGCTTGTGCGTTTTGGTAAGAAAGGAAAACTAAGCCCGAGATATGCTGGACCCTTTGAAATCCTTGAAAGGATTGGTCCAGCAGCGTATAAACTCCAATTGCCCCAAGAGTTAAGCGCCATTCACGACACATTCCACGTCTCCAACCTTAAGAAATATCTAGCCGACGAAACATTGATAGTACCCCTGGAGGAAATTAAGATCAATGATAAGCTGAGCTTCGTTGAGGAACCGATAGAAATCCTTGACAGGGAGGTAAAACAACTTAAGTGGAGTAAGATCCCGATTGTGAAAGTTCGATGGAACTCAACACACGGGCCGGAGTACACCTGGGAGCGCGAGGACTTCATAAAGGAAAAGTATCCGCAACTTTTCCCTTGCGATGACAAGCGATGACATAGAATGAATTTCGGGACGAAATTCTTTTTAAGTGGGGGATACTGTGACAACTGCCAATTCAGGTCATTCTTGGACTCATGCATCTTTATAATAACCATTCATGCACAACATGACATGACCTAGTAGTATAAATTAGGTCAAAAATCTTGCATAAACTAGGATCCAACTAAGGTCTAGGACTAATATACTTGATACTTACAATTCTAGTAAGTTGCTTAGCTACAATAGGAAATGCCAATACTATAATTAGAATAAAGCTTCAAGCTTTGTTATAATTGAAATAGGGTATAAAACTCTAAAAATAAATTAAAACATTCTAATTATACTTCAACATGTTGTTGAATATCAAACAATATTCCAAAAACCCTAAAGAGCCAAAAATCCAAAGTTATAACTTATAAAGCTTAAAAACTTTATAAAATTTGGCTATAAACTTCCTAATATCAAATTTTATTAATCAAATTATGGATTATACCAATGAACTAGAAACATAAATTACAAGTATTAATCATAAATTATTTGTTGAAAACAAGATTTTTAAATAAATCAAATTGCTTAATAAACATTTTATAAAAATGAATGTTTTTATATAAAATATAGGAGTGAAGTTTATAAAGTTTAAAATTTAGGAGAGAGGAGGCCAAAATGCATGCAAAAACCGGCCATCACCTCTCCCCATGCCCTCTCTCTTCCCCAAAACACAATCATTAAGCTTAAACCCTTACTCCACCTCTTCCCTCTTCACTCTCTCACTTCACTCTCTTCACACACTTCACTCTCTCCTTCCCTCTCTCTAAACTCACGAAAATCGTCTCATTTCTCTGCAAAATTTCGAGATTGTGAAGCCCTTGAAATGTTCTTACTTCTCTCAAGGTCAAAACCAAGGTAAACAACAACATCTTCTTCCATAGTTTCATGGTTAAACCTCTTTTTCTTCTTAGTCTTCTCTACTTTTCGGATTCTATGCCTTTCCATGGCTAGAAATCTTTATTCTCCCCTTGTGGTTTGTAGATTCTCACCATAACACAATGCATGTGTTAGAGATGGTGAAAATCCGGGATCAAACCCATGCAAGGAGTGGAAAAGATGCACATATGATCATGTGACATCAAAACCTAATATTTCATGTTCTTCTCCATTTCTTTTGTGTCCATGCATGAAAAAAAGCATTTAAACCATTTCTAGTACATCTTGGATGCTCATTCATTCCATGCATGTGTTAGAAATCGGGCCTTACCAAAGACATGCATGATGTTCTTGTTGAAATACCCTAATAATGCACACAAGCAAACACGCAATCTGCCAGATTACTTTGTTCGACTTTGAACAGTCATAACTCAGTCATTTCTTAACCAAATCATAATATTCTTTTTGTATTGGTTAGTTCCACGAGTTAACTTTCAAACCCAACTGGTCTCACTGTAAAATATTACATATCCGATTTTTAGCAGATTTTACAAAAAGGTTGCGCATACAGCTTATTTTCTGTGATCACTATTTTTATCTTGCTTAAACAATGGCCTTAAACCCAACCATAAATCTGAGGGAAAATACCTTAGAAACTTAACATATCTAGTGAATTATGGTTGAAATTTCGTGGCTTAAAACCTCACTGAATGGGCTACACAAATTCATGAACTTCAGCCACATTTTGCATTCTCAAAGTCACAATATGATTACGACGCCCCTTTTCTTATTTTGAATTGTGAGGAATGAAAAAGGATTGTTTAAACCTTCACAAGATATGTTCATTAGGTCTTAAAAGGGGTTGAACATATACACTATCCGAAGAAAGTGCATAAGATTAAGAAGCCTAATTAGCGGGTTGATGAACCATCACGAAATAGGAATATGTACTTCCATGAGAAAGGCAAAAGGTATTGATTTCTAGAAGTCGAGTTGATTTCTAAGTATGTGTCAAAGCTAGTTGGAGCATAATTTTTATGTTGATATTGCATGTTGACAACAATATTCATAGGGAACAATGCCTCTTGTTTGCAAGTTGCTAAATTTGGGAATTATTTCGCTATAGTAGATTTTAGGGAGAGGGCAATTATAATTCAGTTCAAATCTAAAGGTTTAGATCGTATAGTTTAATAAGACTTAGTCAAAGACATATATAAACATCATGTTGAAATGTTTCAACATAGGTAATTTGATATATGTACTATATCATGAGATTGAACATATATCAAATCCTTATGTGAGACATAATGGATCCAAAATCATTTGCTGCAAATATAGGATCGATTACATATGCTATAATATTCATTTATTCTAATTTTTGAATGTTACGAGAATTTTGAGAAAACAAACACTAGAATTTTAAGTTACTTGAGTTATTAAACAAATTGTCAAGAACATTGTGAGCTTTACCAAAGATTAGTTGCTTGTGGATAGTTAGAAGTATGATATTATTTGGGAAGGACCATAGTGACATGGTCAAAATTGATGGTTATATGGAAATATGGAAATGTTTCCATAATGGGAGGTGTTTGCAACTTTAATGCAAGAGAAGTATTCTAGGTGTATACCTTGAAATTGAGACTTCATTATCATGTAATTTTTTCTAGTAACAAAGTTCCAGTTGAATATTCTGTAACATCGAAGATTCTGTCCTTGAGACTTTATAATCTTAATATTGTAGGAGATCAATGTATTTAAAGTGATATGAATTTGGAATTATGAAATGAGTATCATTAAAGCAATGTCAAGTCGATATGTTCACACATGAAGGACCATCAATAGGCATAATATGCATGTTCACAACATGGCATGACTGATGTTATTTAATTCAAATGTTTAGTTGATCACTAGAAACATTATATAATGAATAAATTCATAATTTGTATGGTCACTAAATAATCAGGATTTATTTATGATCAGTCGCAGTGATACCATACTTAATTGATTTATTATTGTGTTTCTCTTTGCATGTTTTACTTCCGTGATTAATTAATTTTAATATTATTCAAAATTCTATAGGCATTCATAGTTTTGGAAGTAAGTAGTGAATTAAGACTGTCATGAATTGATTGTAGATTCTCGATTAAGGTGAAGACATTGCAATTGGAATTGCTATAATATTCATCAGTACTTTAAAAATCAAGATTTGAAGTATTGGATAAACCTACACTTAGAGATTACATCATGGATTTAATCACCAAGTAATTCTAATACGATAATATCATTTATTCTCAAAACAGAGATATATAGTTCATAGGTTATAGATTAGGTGTGCATTGGTTTGCTCAAACGCATCACGTATCTGGATGTTATAAAGGTTTATTCCATGTGTGGTTTGATATGTAAATTGTATGACTATATAGTCAATGTATTTTGTTCCTTTTTCCTAAACATGGAAAAGCGATATTTGTGAGCCCCTCAATGATTTGAGTTGATCATTGAAAACCTGGAGCCTGGTTTAGACTTAATTTTTGTGTTTAATTTTGTAGTCTGAAATTCGATCACAAATTAGCAAATGGGAAGTAGAACAAATGAACATGAGCTTAATCATTGAATCCATGACTCAGTTCATGCAATATCTTATAGAACGAAGGAATATCCGATCACTTATCATAGGGCCAATAGTTGATTTAGATCAGAGTTTGGCGGTGGATTTGGAAAGCATTCTTTGCCGTTTAGTTCAATGGCTATAGTTGCAATTGTAGTTACAAACTTATCTAAGTGAGAGACTATTGAATTAAGGTGTCTAAGCTAGTAACTAAATTTGTTTATTCTCTTAATTAGAAGCAAATTCATTTTTGAGTTACCCTCATAACCAGTAATTGAATAGCATGAGTTTTGGGGAGAGGTTGATTTGCTATATTATAATGTGATTAATAAATAAATTAGAAATTCACATAAATGGTTTATTAATATATTATATGATTAATATGTTAATTGGAAATAGTAATAATTAATTAAGAATTAATCAGAAATTAAATAGAATTAATTCCAAGTTCATTAGAATTAATAGGAAGTGTAAGGGCTTAAGATCTAATTACTCAATAGTTGAAGAAAAAGGAATTCCAGAACATTACTAGATTTGCACGGTTCTAAGAGGATAATTAGGGTTTCTGGAAGATTCCTTATTGATAATTAAGGATTTGGATGATTACCAAATTTGAAACATTAATATTATATTCAAACTAGGTTATCTAAGGTTTCCTGTATTAGCTATAAATAGGGTCCTTTGGCCTATTATTTTCGCATACTTCATCCTTCTATCGTAGAGCCAAATTTTGCTCTTTCCACCTCTCTCCTATAGTATTCTAGTTGCTAGAGTTTTGGGTACAAACCATTAGAGGCATTAGATTTCTTGTAACACTCTAAAAATTCCAACCAATTTAAACTTTTCAAAAACAACCCAATTTCATTAAGTCATTACAAAAAGGTTTTCAATACATTTATTATCAGAGTATTCCCAGAACCATATCATAAAACATAAACATGAGGAGCGGTACGATCACGCCTTCGCCTTGCCACGATCTCCTGAAGTACCTCAAACAATACACTAAAAACTGTAAGCCCGAAAGCTTAGTGAGTTACCCCGAAAATACCAACCACATATACCATACTCATAACATATCATATCATAAACAGAACAGCCATGCACTTTGGGTCTACTATGTGACTGGTCGGCCGCACCGGGCCTTCAGTCTACCTGGTCCACCCTCAGAGTCTAGCAACATACATCGAGTCTGCAGTGTGGTTGGTCCGCCCGCAGTGGGCCTTCAACCCACCTGGTCCACTCTCTGAGTCTACAATACGACTGGTCCGAACGCACCGGGCCTTCAGTCGGCCTGGTCCACTCTCCGAGCCTCGGCATGTCTGGTCCGCCCTCGTGGGGCCTACAGCTTATCCGGACCACTCGTTGGGCTTTCGGGATATCCGATCCACCCTGGGTAAGTTGGCCTACAGCACAAAGCAGGAACCGCCTCAACCCAATCCCAGTCAATCAACCATGTGCACTTAAACATATAATCATATAGCAATTCATCACTAATCAACTGATCTAGCAGATCACATACATTGCACGCTCTAATAAGGACACCGACCAAATCGGTCACTAACATAACATTATCCTATATACCAGGATTCCGAATTTAACCAGGCCTCTAACACATACCATCGTAACTACCAGGATGCAAACATATAGCAAAGCAATAACATAACAACTACCCAGATTTCCATCCGATAAAGGGCCGGCCTTGGTGCCTTAGACCCTATCGATATAGTGAGGATAACTCACCTCGTAACAACCGAAACTCTGAACTGATGAAGCAGATGCCCAAACCACAGTCTCACCAAAAATTCCGAACTATCCAACGAAGCAAAATAACCATTAGCCCAAGCACAATATCCTTCCAAGGGTAAATTAACCATTTTACCCTTAACTCAATTTGGTCCAAGACTAAGGCCTACAATCAAAATATGAAAAGCCCAACACTAGGTAAGCTCTCAAACCCACTAATGGCCCGAAGACCAAAAGTCCGAAGAAAAGCCCAATATTGGTGCAATTTACAAAATTGGGCCCACCTTACCAAATGGGCCTAGATCCAAGGTCCATAATAATTAATGAGTCAAAATTACTCCATCCATAATGTCCAGTCACTGCCCAAGCTCTATTAGCCCAATAACAGCACAATCACTTAAGGCCCAAAAATGAAAACTCAACAGAGGGAGTACGCTGAGCGTACAACGATGCTCGCGGATTGGAATCGGGGCACAGACCCACTACGCTGGGCGTACTCCTATTTATGTGGGGAGTAACTTCGTTGAACTACAACTCCACATAAGTTCTTAATGGCTTAATCTCTTAAGCCCAAACTTTAGATCCATAGACCAAATATGCCTAGGATTCATAAAGTCTCACACTTTATTACTTGGGACATCCATAAAGCTCTTAACCCAAGGTCTTAATCCATTAAGACCTACTTATATCACATATGTGACAACCAAAGACCTTGGGACCTCATTTTTCTTACTCAAGACCTCTCCTAATGTCTAAAAGGACAGGAAATCTCGACCAACTCGAATCATGCATCAAGATGAGGTTTTTGGGACAAGAAATGATGTCAAAACTTCTCAACACATAGATTTATACAATAAGATTGTCAAGCCAGAGACTTTTTACCTCAAAAGGGCTCCATAAGATGATGCCTCTCCAGATCTACCAGCTCCAGCCACCCCACTCCTTCTTTGACAACTTCCTCTTTCTTTTTCCTGACTCTCCTTTGCCAAAACAAGCTTTCCAAGGTCAAACACACCCAAAAATGGAGGTAGGATGGCTATATAGGGTTTTCTGAGGGTAAGAGAGTGTTTATGGAGGCTAGGGTTGGAACCATAGTGTTTCTTATATAGTGGCTAGCCAAAAACTTATTGTTTCTGGATGATAGACGTATGTTGGGCATGCATCCAGTACGTTGGGAGTACGTCGAGAGACCTCCGCGTTCATTTACTCCATTACGTTGGGCGTACATCCGGCTTATGTTGGGCGTACCTAGCCAAACACGTTCATGAATGCTTGGCATGCATGGGACCCCTTTGCTAAACTTCCCCCATTGGGACCATTGATGCCAATATCTTTAATTTACAACATCTCCTCCATCCGAAGTCCATTCTCGACAAACTTTATATCTACATAAAGGTGGCAAGAAGACCTACGCTTCTAGCAACACACCCGACCTGAAAACCCTTTTTGAATAAAACCCAATAACCATAAAATACCGTAACGCCCTTACTCTTGATCTTAGGAACCCATAAATAGATATTTTAAGAACAGGGTGTTACAATTCTCCCCCACTTATATTAGGCTTCATCCTCGAAGTCTACTGCAACATACACTTCAGAACAACCCCTGCACTGCATACTCCGATTACTGAATCAAATCAGGTTTCTTGCAACGTTACTACTGCATCTTCTCTATCATGGTCTCTAGGTCCTTAGCATCTAACCGAAATCTTTTATACTGTCCTCAGCACTGTCCCAAACTACTCCCGAGTTTGTTAACCTGCTGTCTCACCTTCCTCTGTTCCAAATCTCCAATCTAGAGCCACTAACCTCCTCCTTTTCCAAGGAGACTGAAAATATGCCTGGGCATCACTCAAAATTGCCACTACCTCAACGAGCAGCCAACCCGTAGGTGCTTCTATATATATGCTACAATCCAGTACCTCCTACTAATGACTGAGGCACGTCAGTCATCCATTTACTTCACTTCCTCCCCTAACGGAGGACCCACGCTCCATCCGGATCTACATACATTTTCCTTTCCAGGAAATCCACTCAATAACTCTTACGCGTCTACGCGTGTCACTGAGCTAAACTCGACTCTACACTATCCATGTAGCGCAATTACTATTCTCGAACCTTGCCTACTCTGATTCTGCTCGTAAGGACTCTCGGGTCGAAGCACTGCCTTCTACTAACATGATCAACACTTGGGGCCAGACCATATCAATTACCATATCCTAAAGACATATTCTCTCATTCTCCTCATATTGATCCACTAACACATACAAAGTCTTCAGCATGATTGGACCGCCTTACTAGGCCTTCAGCCTATTTGGACCACTCCCAGAACCTTCAGCATGTCTGGATCGCCCTCTGGGCCTTTAGCTTGTCTGGACCGTTCCCCGATCCTTCGGCTTGACTGGTACGCCTTCCATCTTCAGTCTCCCAGGACTGCTCAAATTATCAAATGTCATTCCTATTGGATAAGGTGTCTAAGTCCATAACTATTTCTAGTATGTACTTGACCCGACCCGGCATGGTCCATTTGGGTTGCATGGCACCATGCAATTGGATAGACTAGATGAGAGAAATAACACTTGGAGATTATTAATATATTAAAAGTTCTAATATATTAATAATATTATTTGATTAGTTTGATCAAGAATTAATTAAGTGATCAAAAGATAACTAATTAAATATATGGGTTGATTATGTAAATCATCCATATCTTGTATAGTGGGCTAAAAGGCTCCATGGACTATCAAGTTGGGTTCCACCCATAGGATGCTCCATGGATGCTCCATGGGAGTTACAAACCCATGGGTCATGGAAATGAAGAGTCATGACACATTAGGGTTTAACCCTAGATGTGTCAACACTATATAAGTAACATGTTCTCCTCCCAAAATCGGTTACACTAAGAAACAAGAGGGCTTGGCCAATTTTGAGAAGTGTGTGTTCTCTCATAAGTTCTTCCAAGAGCATTTGGTGTTGTGTGAAGCATTTGAGGCATCACACTTGGGGTGCTAGGCTCAAAAGGTTTCAAGGAACACAAACAACAACAAGGTAAGTTATTCTATCTATACTTTATGTTAAAATTGTTCCCCATGTATGCTAGATAGGAATATAACCTTGGAATTCAACTTTGCATGATAATTAGACAAACATAGATCCAAGGTTATTAGGGTTGCATGTACACTTAGGAAGTGTTAGAATGCTCAAAACCCATCAGTGGTATCAGAGCCTAGGCTTGTTTGCTCTTATTTGTGCTTAAAAGTTGAAAAAAGAATCGGAAATCTTGCTGTCTGCGAATGGACTCGTCGAGTCTATAGGGGGGACTCGTCGAGTTCATGAGTATCTTCAACCAACTCGGCGAGTGAGTTCATGCACTCGGCGAGTAGGGTCGACTGATTGCAGAATTTCGATTTAGTTGCTGGAAATGAATTAGAAACATTACCCTAAACTGTTTTGGTAATTGAAAACTTGTTTTTGGTGGTGTAATGTCTTTGCTAATTCATTTACAAACAACTAGTTATCAAAATTACAAAGTTTAAATGTAATTTTTGATTGTGTTCATATTCATGTTCTTGTTCTTATGATGTTTTAGATGATCATAGGAATTATTTGTAACCTATGTGGTAGATTAATTCTTGATCATAATTTGTTTTAATGGAGTCCATAACTTATCCTTAAGTTATGGAAAAGCAAGAGTCACACTTGAGTTAAAACCATTAAAAACAAATACAAGAGTTAGAAAACTGAAGAGTCTTCATTTTATTACTCTATTAAACTCATAAGTTACAAGAAATAAAAAGTTTTGAAAGTTACAAAACTTGCCCTCAAGTTTTGGAACAAGTAAAGTTAAGTTAAAACTTTAAGTTCCAACCCCTAGAATTTTAAAAGTTAAAATTCAACCCTTATACTTATATTATGATGATTTAATAATTATATATATATATATATATATATGTATAAGAATAAAGTCGTCTTACCGCTAGTACGCCTCATTCACGAAGCCGGTCTATAAGGTGGGTATAAGGTTGTTGCCTATAAAATGGTGACTTAATGGGTGTCTATTCTCACCCACCGCTTGCTTGACTGGTGGAGGGTCGTTAGCCGAACGGGTAAGACAAGGACTTATAAATTCTCATTCAAAGTATGATGAATATAATAAAGTAACTAAATGTTTTATTAAATTCCCAATCTTAGTTACTTTAGGAAAATGTGAATAAGGTGCTAATCCATGAAATTACACTTTACACTTTGTCTAAGTCGTTGGTGGAGCGTGTGTGGTTAACCGGCACACTAACTTGGACATAACAAGGTAGGTAAAGGGTGACTTAAGGTTTATTATAGTATCGGTGGAGCGTGTGTGGTTTACCGGCACATCGATTGAGTGATAAACTTTAAGGGTACCAAGTGATTTGCATGGTTACTTCACACCTCGTTTTGTGATCCTCGGTATCCCAGTCACAAAACTTGGAGGGCACTCTCAAGATTGAAACATGCCTTTGAAAAGTTCATTGGATCTCAAAGAATCTAGGAATTTCTAAAACCAATAAAAACTAAATATCTAATATTTCGGTTTTCGTGGTGGAAATTGGTGAATCGTCATTCACCTACCTTTCAAATATGGTATAGCTTAGATTACGACATACCTCTTCTAAGTTATATTATATTGTGATTGGATCCTAGCCTTAATATTACATTTGGGTGTTTTATTAAAGACTCTCTTAAATCTATACTAAACTTGTTCTTCTCTTTCAGATGTCTTCAAATAATGCTTCTGGCTCGAATCCTAATGGCTCCTTTACTATTATGAGTCTGTGTGGGAAAGTCACCTTTGATGGATCCAACTTCAATAAATGGATCAGAAACATCAGGACGATTACCCGCTACAAGGACAAAGAATATGTCCTTGACAAGGAGCTTAAGGAAATTGATGAGTCCACTGCAACTCCCCAGGAGATCACTGACTTTCATACTCATGAAAGAGATGCAACCAAGGTGGCTTGCATCATGTTGGCCACAATGACAGCTGAACTCCAAAAGTCTTATGAGGATTTCTACCCTTATGAAATGCACCAAGATTTGATGGAAAGATACCATCAAAGTGCACGACAAGAGAGGTACGAAGTCATCTGCTCCATGATAACAACCATGATGAAGGACGGAGATTCCGTCACGAGCCACATGCAGAAAATGCAAAGGTATGTGGATCGTTTGCTGAAGCTTAATGTGAACTTTCCTGAGGAGCTTGCAATAGATATCATTTTGCACTCCTTACCATCGTGCTATGATCAATTCCGCATGACATATCACATGAACAAGGAAGAGGTCACCCTCAGCAAACTTCAGGGACTTCTCAAGACCGCAGAAACAAGTCTTAAGGGGAAGTCGGTTGCTATCACTCCTACTCCAGATGTAACAGCCCGGATCCCCAGGTACCTTCATTTCTTTATATATTTTGGCATTCTGTGAGGGGACTCGGCGAGTTGGTGGTTGAACTCGTCGAGTCGGGTCGCGGTTTTTAGCGGGGGTTCGCGTCCGGACTCGGCGAGTCCAAGGGATGGACTCGACGAGTCCGTGCTGTTTAATGAAACCCTATTTCCCCGGCCCTAAGCTCTATTTAAAGGACCTTATGGCCCTCATATGCGGCCACCTTGAACCCTAAGAGCCTCCATACGTCTGTAAGCCCTTGTGTGTGTGTTTGAAGGCCTCTTGTTCTTCATTTTGTGTGTTAGTGCAAGGAAAGGAGGGAGAGGAGCAAGCTTGAAGTGTTGGGGAGCTTAGATCTGTTGCCATTTCTTCAAGGGGGTCTTCTTGAGGTAACTTTCTGAGCCAATCTTCGTGTTTTGTGTTGATGGGCCAAATCTAGGGTTTCTTCTTGCCTTTCTTGGCTTGAATAAGAAGTATGAGAGGTCCCATGGAGACATGGAACCTAGATCTGGACTTTAGCAGGTCCAGGAGACCCCTTATGACAAGCTTTATGCCCATCCATTTGAGTTAGAAGTTATACTTGCCATATTGAAGGTTGTTTCTTCAAAATAAGCCTTGTATGCATTGCATGGCAACCAAGACTGAGACTTTACGTGACAAATAAGCTTGGGAAGGCCAGATCTATGTATTTATGGAACGGATCTGACCGCAAGAGCCAGTTTTAGCTGGTGCATGGCATGGACTCGCCGAGTCCGAAGAACAGACTCGACGAGTCACTTGAAGATTGTCCTTGAGACCATCTTGTATGTAGACTGGACCGAGTTTTGGGCAACTCAGTGAGTCGCAGAGAGTTGGAAAGGTTTTGACAGGTGGACCGAGTCAGGATGGGACTCGCCGAGTTGGCCTTAGACTCGGCGAGTTGAGTCGCGGTGACCCTGTGATTCAGGCCCAGGTGGAACTCATCGAGTCAGGGGAGTACTCGACGAGTCAAAAGGGAAAATTCTTGAGAGTTGGTAAAAAACGCGTAGACTCGCCGAGTCACTATTGTGCACTCGCCGAGTCTAGTCCTAATTAACTAAAGACTGCTGACCAGGTCAGCTGGTGTTGACTTGGGTTGAATGGTCCACCTTAGTGGTACAAGTAATATTTATAGAATTATATATATATCGTAGGAGGATTTCAGCTCGAGGGTTCGAGCCCGAGTGATCCCAGGATTTGCGGGTAGCAACTTAGCGAGGCATACGAGGTGAGTCTTCTCACTATACTGTACCCGGAAGGGTTTTGACTATGTGACCGGAAGGTTGAATATGATATGGAATATATGCTTTATGTGTATTAAGTTAATTGCTATATGTGATATGTGTGATACGTTTGATATGGGCCGGAAGGCGTGGTCATATGGACTGTAAGAATTGATGTGGGTAGGACCGGAAGGTTTACCTAGTCGGGATGGAAGTCCCCTGAAATACATGTACCGGAAGGTCAAGGCCTGGAAAGGCATATGTGCGTATGTTGTATTTTGGGAACTCACTAAGCTTTATGCTTACAGTTGTTGCTTATGTGTTTCAGGTGCGAGTGAGGACCGTTGGAAGGCGCCAGCGTGATCGTACACAAACTCGGGGAAAACTATTTTATTTTTTGTTATGTAATCGTTGGAGACTACGACGTTATTTTGGAAATCTAAATTAATTACTCATGTCTTAATGGTTGTAAAAATGAAAATTTTTGGTTGGAAATTTTATGATGTAACAAGTTGGTATCAGAGCCTTGGTTTGAGGGATTTGGGTACACCTTCGGGTGTAACTGGACTCAAACCGGGGATTGAAGAAAATTGTTTTTACAAAATTTAATTTAAGTAAATAAAATTTAAATTTTGAAAGATGAGACGACCAAAGAAGAAAAAGTGTGTACGGTCAGCCAGCGCCCGAACGGTAAAAATCCCCAAAATACTTTTATTATATGTGTTACGATATATGATATGATATGATACGCATGCTAGTAGACTAGGTATACATGTTAGGGCTAGAGTGGCCTGATTTTGTGATGCCTTAGTCTAGGAAAACTTGCTTCTATGGGGTGCTCGAGAGCGAGTGAGTAACAAGAGTATGAAAAGAATAGTGTGCTCAGGATTCGAGGATGGGGAGGATGACTTGGGTGAATACCGACGCGGTGTAACTAGCAGTATTGGGCCCGTACTGCCAAGGACACCGGGTCAGTAGGCAGCCAAGTGGGAACCCCTGAGAATCGAAAACTGAGCAGGACTGCGTTATCGAGTGCGATTTTTGCCCGATAGGGTCTCTGATATTCTTTTGTTGTATTTCAGAGACATCATGGTGGGACCACGACATCTACCTGGCACGAGTGGGGTGACTGACGAGGAGCTCCGTCAGATGATCCATGAGGAGGTAGCCGCAGCGATCCGGGCCGAGATTCCGGAGATGTTTGGGTCTATCAAGACCACGCTGATGGAGACGTTTGATGAGCGGTATGCCGCGTTGTCTGAGGCTGCCGCTGCTGCAGCTACTGCAGCTGTGGCTGCTGCCAGGCCACAGGGGAGTGACTCGTTGCTGTTCCGGGAGTTCAGCAACACGAAGCCACCAGAGTTTGACGGGAATCAGGATTCGATTGCTGCGATGAGGTGGATTGCCGATATTGAGGGATGCTTCTATACTTGTTCATGTCCGGAGCATCTGAGGGTGCGGTTCGCCCTGAACCAGCTCCGCCTGGGAGCGAAGGATTGGTGGAAGTTCGTGACGGCGAACTTCACTCCCACGGAGGTTTCAGCCTTGTCTTGGGAGAGATTTACTACTATGTTCAGAGACGAGTACGTTCCCCCGGTAGAGAGGGAACGGTTGGTTCAGGAGTTCTTGACCCTCAAGCAGGGTAATGATTCGGTTGCAGTGATCACGCAGAAGTTTCATGAGAGGGCGATGTTCTGCCCCGAGCAGGTGTCCACGGAGCAGGCTTGGATGAGCCGGTATTTGGGAGTGCTGAGGAGAGACATCCGGGAGTTCGTATCGAACTCATCATATCAGACTTTTGCTGAGCTTCAGGCGAATGCCAGGAAGCGGGAGATTGAGTTGGAGACCCAGACCAGGGAGGAGGCCGAGTCTCAGCGGATGGATCGGCGGCCGACGCAGTCGCAGCCGGCAGCCAAGCGGACCAAGTCCGCTGATTTGAGATCCGGAGGACAGAAGAGCCGTACGTGTGGGAAGTGCGGTAAGGGTCATGAGGGGGCGTGTCGATTGGGTGCTTGCTACAAGTGTGGCAAGGAGGGGCACATTGCGAGGGATTGCCCCAAGGGATTTATGGTTTGCTTCCATTGCAACCAGACTGGCCATCAGAAGGCCGAGTGCCCCCAGCTTCGCCAGGGATCTTCGCCTGCTGCCAGGGTTCCTAAGGTTCGGCCAGTGAAGACCGAGGCCCCGAAGGCTCGTGGGAGAGCTTTCCAGTTGACTGCGGAAGAGGTCCGCGCGGCGCCTGACGTAGTGGCCGGTATGTATTCTTTCATGTATTTACATTTATGCTGAGACATTATGCTTATATTCCTATATGCGTAGGTACTTTTCTTGTGAATCATGTGCCTGCTTTGGTATTGTTCGACTCAGGTGCGAGTCGGTCCTTTGTTTCGCTGGCCTTTAGCCAGTACATCGATATCGATCGGGAGACGATGAGTCGTCCCCTGCGAGTTGCTATAGCAAACGAGAGAGCAGTATACACCACCGAGGTGATTCGAGGATGCGTACTCGAGATTTTTGGGGTCGAGTTTCCTATAGACTTAGTCCCTATAGCTATGGGGGATGTTTGCATTATCGTGGGCATGGATTGGTTGAGTAAGTTTGGAGCTGTCATTGACTGCGAGAGACAGCTGGTGATGATTAGAGACCCTAGTGGGGGAGTGCTCACGGTTTATGGCGAGGGGACCCGGTGTGGGTCAGCATTTTGTTCGGCGGCCAGGGCAAGGCAGAGTTTGCAGAAGGGCTGTGATGGATTCATAGCCTATGTGATGGATACTCGTGTGACCGCGGAGAGGCCCAATTCGATTGATGACGTTTCGGTTGTACGCGAGTTTGCGGATGTGTTTCCTGAGGAGTTACCAGGCGTGCCTCCGGAGAGGCAAGTGGAGTTTCGTATCGATTTGGTTCCGGGGGCGGCGCCCATCGCCAAGGCGCCTTACCGTCTCGCTCCACCGAAAATGCAGGAATTATCCTCGCAGCTTCAGGAGCTGTTGGGGAAGGGATTCATTCGACCCAGTAGCTCACCTTGGGGAGCACCGATTTTGTTTGTCAAAAAGAAGGATGGTTCACATCGGATGTGTATCGATTATCGGGAGTTAAACAAGTTGACGATTAAGAACCGGTACCCGTTACCTAGGATCGACGATCTATTCGATCAGTTGCAGGGGGCATCTTGGTTTTCCAAGATTGACTTGAGGTCGGGATATCATCAGATGAGGGTTCGCGAAGAGGATATCCAAAAGACTGCCTTCAGGACTCGTTATGGGCATTATGAGTTTGTAGTGATGCCTTTTGGGCTCACCAATGCCCCGGCTGCATTCATGGATCTCATGAACAGGGTGTGCCGATCGATGCTGGATCGGTCGGTGATCGTATTCATCGATGATATTTTGGTATATTCGAGGACTAGGGACCAGCATGAGGAGCATTTGCGGGAGATTCTTCGGGTTTTGAGATCGGAGAGGCTGTATGCCAAGTTCTCCAAGTGTGATTTCTGGTTGCGAGAGGTCCAATTCCTCGGGCATCTTGTGAACCAGAAGGGGATATTGGTCGACCCGGCCAAGATTGAGGCGGTGTTGAGGTGGGAGGTGCCGAGATCGCCCACCGAAATCAGGAGTTTTCTGGGTTTGGTTGGATATTACCGCAGATTTATCAAGGATTTCTCCAAGATCGCTGTGCCACTTACTAGGATGACCCGGAAGGGTGTTGCGTTTTCATGGGGACCAGAGCAGCAGTCCTCGTTTGAGACACTTCGTCAGAAATTGTGCGAGGCTCCAGTGCTTGCACTCCCGGAAGGGATGGAGGACTTTGTGGTATATTGTGATGCCTCTATATCGGGCTTGGGGGCGGTGCTTATGCAGAGGGGTCATGTGATAGCATACGCTTCGAGGCAGTTGAAGCCTCATGAGTCGAGATATCCCACGCACGACCTGGAATTGGGGGCGGTGGTGTTTGCCCTCAAAATCTGGCGACACTATTTGTACGGGGTTCGGTGTACGATTTACACGGACCATAAGAGCTTGAAATACTTGATGGATCAGCCAAATCTAAATATGCGTCAGAGGAGGTGGTTGGATGTGGTGAAGGATTACGATTGTGAGATCCTGTACCACCCGGGCAAGGCTAATGTGGTAGCTGACGCTTTGAGCCGTAGGGCGGATAGCGCCCCGATCCGAGACATTTGTATGAGGTTGATGGTTTTGACCCCGGTTCTGGATATTATTCGAGGGGCTCAGATGGAGGCTTCAAGGCCGGAACACCAGAAGAAGGAGCGGGTGGTAGGTCAAGTACCAGGATTTATCACGGATGGTCGGGGGCTTATGACTTTTCAGGGGCGGATTTGGGTGCCGTTTGTGGGCGGTGCGCGCACTATTTTGATGGAGGAAGCACATCGATCGAAATTCTCGATTCACCCTGGTGCCACGAAAATGTATTTGGATCTCAAGAAGGAGTATTGGTGGCCATGTATGAAAAGGGATGTCGCTTGGTTCGTCGAGAGGTGCTTGACTTGTCGGCAGGTCAAGGCCGAACACCAGCGACCGCACGGTAAGCTGCAACCGCTAGAGATCCCCGAATGGAAGTGGGAACAAATCTTTATGGATTTCATTACCAAGTTACCGCGAACGACGAGAGGAGTCGATGCGATTTGGGTAATCGTGGATCGACTAACAAAGAGCGCTCATTTTCTAGCTATAAGTGAGAGCTCTTCTGCGGAAAAGTTGGCTGAGTTATATGTGAGGGAAGTAGTATCGCGGCATGGGGTGCCAATCTCGATTATTTCAGACCGCGATGTGCGTTTCACTTCCAGGTTCTGGAAGAAATTCCATGAAGAGTTGGGTACTAGGTTACATTTCAGTACGACATATCATCCTCAGACAGACGGCCAGAGTGAGCGGACCATTCAGACCCTCGAGGACATGCTTCGGGCATGTGTGTTGGACTTCGGAGGGTGCTGGGACACCTATCTACCTTTAGCAGAGTTCTCGTATAACAACAGCCATCTTTCGAGCATTGGTATGCCGCCCTTTGAGCTGTTGTATGGGCGGAGGTGTCGCACCCCCATCTGTTGGGGTGAGGTGGGACAGCAGGTTATGGGTAGCACGGAGATCGTGCTTCAGACGACCGAGCAAATTCATATGGTCAGGTAGAGGTTGTTGACCGCTCAGAGCCGGCAGAAAAGTTATGCAGACAGGCAACGGTCCGAGCTTGAGTTCCAGGTTGGTGATCTCGTGCTCCTGAAGGTCTCTCCTTGGAAAGGAGTGATTCGATTCAGGAAGAGGGGCAAGATGGGGCCCCGGTATATTGGTCCTTTTCGTGTGATTGCAAGGGTGGGACGGGTAGCCTACCGTTTAGACTTGCCAGCAGAGTTGGGACAGATTCACGACACTTTCCATTTGTCGCAGCTGCGGAAATGTATAGCCGACGAATCAGCGGTGGTTCTGTTAGGAGATATTCAGGTGGATTCAAGTCTGAATTATGCAGAAAAACCTGTAGCCATCAGAGATCGGAAGATCAAGGTTTTGAGAAACAAGGAGGTGCCCCTGGTATTGGTTCAGTGGCAGCATCGGAAGGGATCAGAGATGACTTGGGAGCCGGAGCGGGAGATGGGGGAGCAGCATCCGGAACTTTTTGTCTAAGCGGGACTTCGAGGGCGAAGTCTTATTCTGGTGGGGGAGATTTGTAACAGCCCGGATCCCCAGGTACCTTCATTTCTTTATATATTTTGGCATTCTGTGAGGGGACTCGGCGAGTTGGTGGTTGAACTCGTCGAGTTGGGTCGCGGTTTTTAGCGGGGGTTCGCGTCCGGACTCGGCGAGTCCAAGGGATGGACTCGACGAGTCCGTGCTGTTTAATGAAACCCTAATTCCCCGGCCCTAAGCTCTATTTAAAGGACCTTATGGCCCTCATATGCGGCCACCTTGAACCCTAAGAGCCTCCATACGTCTGTAAGCCCTTGTGTGTGTGTTTGAAGGCCTCTTGTTCTTCATTTTGTGTGTTAGTGCAAGGAAAGGAGGGAGAGGAGCAAGCTTGAAGTGTTGGGGAGCTTAGATCTGTTGCCATTTCTTCAAGGGGGTCTTCTTGAGGTAACTTTCTGAGCCAATCTTCGTGTTTTGTGTTGATCGGCCAAATATAGGGTTTCTTCTTGCCTTTCTTGGCTTGAATAAGAAGTATGAGAGGTCCCATGGAGACATGGAACCTAGATCTAGACTTTAGCAGGTCCAGGAGACCCCTTATGACAAGCTTTATGCCCATCCATTTGAGTTAGAAGTTATACTTGCCATATTGAAGGTTGTTTCTTCAAAATAAGCCTTGTATGCATTGCATGGCAACCAAGACTGAGACTTTACGTGACAAATAAGCTTGGGAAGGCCAGATCTATGTATTTATGGAACGGATCTGACCGCAAGAGCCAGTTTTAGCTGGTGCATGGCATGGACTCGCCGAGTCCGAAGAACAGACTCGACGAGTCACTTGAAGATTGTCCTTGAGACCATCTTGTGTGTAGACTGGACCGAGTTGTGGGCGACTCAGTGAGTCGCAGAGAGTTGGAAAGGTTTTGACAGGTGGACCGAGTCAGGATGGGACTCGCCGAGTTGGCCTTAGACTCGGCGAGTTGAGTCGTGGTGACCCTGTGATTCAGGCCCAGGTGGAACTCGTCGAGTCAGGGGAGTACTCGACGAGTCAAAAGGGAAAATTCTTGAGAGTTGGTAAAAAACGCGTAGACTCGCCGAGTCACTATTGTGCACTCGCCGAGTCTAGTCCTAATTAACTAAAGACTGCTGACCAGGTCAACCGGTGTTGACTTGGGTTGAATGGTCCACCTTAGTGGTACAAGTAATATTTATAGAATTATATATATATATCGTAGGAGGATTTCAGCTCGAGGGTTCGAGCCCGAGTGATCCCAGGATTTGCAGGTAGCAACTTAGCGAGGCATACGAGGTGAGTCTTCTCACTATACTATACCCGGAAGGGTTTTGACTATGTGACCGGAAGGTTGAATATGATATGGAATATATGCTTTATGTGTATTAAGTTAATTGCTATATGTGATATGTGTGATACGTTTGATATGGGCCGGAAGGCGTGGTCATATGGACTGTAAGAATTGATGTGGGTAGGACCGGAAGGTTTACCTAGTCGGGATGGAAGTCCCCTGAAATACATGGACCGGAAGTTCAAGGCCTGGAAAGGCGTATGTGCGTATGTTGTATTTTGGGAACTCACTAAGCTTTATGCTTACAGTTGTTGCTTATGTGTTTCAGGTGCGAGTGAGGACCGTGGGAAGGCGCCAGCGTGATCGTACACACACTCGGGGAAAACTATTTTATTTTTTGTTATGTAATCGTTGGAGACTACGACGTTATTTTGGAAATCTAAATTAATTACTCATGTCTTAATGGTTGTAAAAATGAAAATTTTTGGTTGGAAATTTTATGATGTTACACCAGACTCAACTCCGGTCTTGGCAATCGGACAAAGTCGAGGGAGGAAGAGAAAGAGATCTTCGAGGGGTACCAAGGCTCGGACCCTTGATGGCTCTTCTTCAAGTGGAACCAAGAAAGGTTTCATTACTCCTTCTTCTGACCCAAAAGAGGCTGAATGCTTCTATTGCCATGAAAAAGCTCATTGGAAGCGGAACTGCCCAAAGTACCAGCAGGATGTGAAGGATGGGAAAGTCAAACCCAACCATGCAGGTATTTACACTATCATTTCTAATAACTCACCCCATTCGAAATCTTGGGTCCATGATACCGGTTGTGGTATTCATATTTGTTGTGACTTGCAGGGACTAGGAAGAAGTGAGAATGTGGAGCAAGGAAGAATAAACCTAATCATGGGAAATAGGAAAGTTACACCTGTCACCAGGATTGGAGTTTATACTTTATCGCTAAGTAGTGGGTTAAATTTAGATTTGAATAAATGTTGTTATTCTCCAGAAATGGCAAGAAATATTATTTCCTTTCATGCATTTTACAAACAAGGTTTCACCTTTTCGTTTGATAATGAAGTTGGTTCGATTAATGCTTTCTTTAATAATGTACTTTATTTTAAAGCATTACCTTGTGATGGTGTGTATGAAGCTGTATCTGTTGTAGATAACTTAGGAAATAATGTTTTGTGTATTGATTCTACTAATAATAATAACTTGGATAAAGCATCATTATGGCATTGTCCTCTTGGACATATAAGCAAGAAACGCATAGGCCAACTCTAAAAGGATGGAGTCTTGGAGTCGTTTGACCTAAAGTCAAATGATAGTTGCGAATCAAGCTTACTTGGAAAAATGACAAAGTCACCCTTCACATGCTCGTGTGAAAGGGGTGAAGGTTTTTTGGACCTTATACACACGGATGTGTGTGGGCCATTCAAACATGCCACAAGGGATGCTAATCGTTATTATTTGACTTTTACTGATGATTACAGTAGATATGGATATGTCTACTTAATCAAGCATAAGTTAGAGACTTTCGAGAAGTTTAAGGAATTTAAACAGGAAGTCGAGAATTAATTGGGCAGAAACATTAAGATGCTTCGATCCGATCGGGGTGGTGAGTATCTTAGTTCAGAGTTCCTCGACTATCTAAAGGAATGTGGGATTGTCTCACAATTGACACCTCCCAGGACACCGCAGTTGAATGGTGTGGCTGAGAGGCGTAATCGAACCTTGTTGGACATGGTTCGTTCCATGATGAGTCGAGCTTCGCTACCAATCTCATTCTGGGGGTATGCCTTAGAGACTGCCGCTCATATCCTTAATCTATTCCCTCCAAAGAAAGTTGCCAAAACTCCTCACGAGATGTGGACTGGTAAAGTACCTAAACTAGACCACATCAAGATTTGGGGTTGCGAGGCTTTCGTGAGACGCGAGACTCATGATAAGCTCGAACCCCGAAGCGAGAAGTGTATTTTCATCGGCTACCCACAACAATCCTTTGGTTACCTCTTCTACAGACCTAGTGACAATGTGGTCTTTGTAGCAAGAAGAGGAGTCTTTCGAGAAAGAGAGTTTATAAGCCAAGGAGATAGTGGGAGGCAAGTTGATCTTGAAGAAATTCATGAGTCAAGTGGTGAAGGAACTTCAAACTCTAGTCCTCAACTTGAGGAGGAAACTCCTGTTGAGCCAATTGACGAATATGTACCTCTGAGGCGTTCCACGAGAGTTAGGAGTGCACCTGAGCCTTACTATGGATTCCATATTACTGCAGAAGGTGAGACACTTATTAGTGATGGGACACTAGTAAGACAAGATGACCCTAACAGCTACGAGGAAGCCATGGCAGGCCCCGAGTCTGCTAAATGGAAAGAGGCTATGGATAGCGAGATACAATCCATGTATGACAATCAGGTTTGGAACTTGGTTGAGAATGTACCAGGTAGAAAGACTGTAGGGTGCAAATGGGTCTTCAAGAAGAAGACCGACATGGATGGTAAAGTACACACTTATAAGGCTAGACTGGTTGCAAAGGGCTTCTCTCAAATTCCTGGAGTGGATTATGATGAGACCTTTTCTCCGGTAGCCAAGATTAAGTCTATTCGGGTTCTGTTAGCCATAGCCGCATTTCATGACTATGAAATTTGGCAAATGGATGTCAAAACCGCTTTCCTTAATGGAAAGTTGGCTGAAGATGTTTACATGAGTCAGCCAGAGGGTTTTGTCAGCAATGAGTACCCTAATAGAGTGTGTAAGCTTGAGAAATCCATTTATGGATTAAAGCAAGCACCTCGCAGATGGAATCTTTGCTTTGATGAAAAGGTCAAGGAATTTGGCTTTTCTAGGAGTGAAGATGAATCTTGTGTGTATGTCAAGGGTAGTGGGAGTGTAGTTAGCTTTTTGGTATTGTATGTGGATGACATACTACTCATAGGAAACGACATTCCAACTCTGCAGGAAGTAAAGTCCTGGCTTGGAAAGTGTTTCGCTATGAAGGACCTTGGTGAAGCTGCCTATATTTTGGGGATAAGGATCTTGAGAGATCGGAGTAAAAGACTAGTTGGACTTAGTCAAAGTACCTACTTGGAGAAGGTGCTGAAGAGATTCAGCATGCAAGACTCCAAGAAAGGAGAGTTACCCATCCAGAGTAATGCCAAACTGAATAAGACACAAAGCCCTAGCACTGAGGCTGAGATAGCACAAATGAGTCGAGTACCTTATGCTTCGGCTGTAGGATCGATCATGTATGCTATGACGTGTACTCGACCTGATGTAGCTTTTGCCCTGAGCATGGTTAGCAGGTTTCAGGGGAACCCTGGCAAGGCACACTGGACTGCGGTAAAGAATATTCTCAAGTACCTACGAAGGACTAAGGACTGGGTCCTCACCCTCGGTGGGAGTGATGAATTGAGAGTTGTAGGGTATAGTGATGCTAGCTTTCAGACTGACAGGGATAACTTCCGTTCTCAGTCGGGCTGGGTCTTTACCCTAAATGGAGGAGCAATTTCTTGGAAGAGTTCCAAGCAAGAGACAGTAGCAGATTCTACTTGTGAATCAGATTATATTGCAGCTAGCGAGGCGGCAAAGGAGGCGTTATGGCTGAGGAACTTCATTGGAGACCTTGGAGTTGTACCAGCTATTAAAGAGCCAATGGAAATTTTCTGTGATAGTGAAAGTGTTGTTGCCTTAGCCAAGGAACCAAGGGATCACGGGAGATCCAGACACATCGACAGAAAATACCTTTTCATCAGACATCGGATCGAAGAAGGACTCCTCTTGGCAAAGAGGGTATCATCAGATGAGAATCCGGCAGATCCCCTCACGAAGGGACTGACTCGGGTTAAGCATCTCCAGCATGCTCGGAGCATAGGGCTGAAGGATGATATTAGATTTAGTAGTTAGATAACCTCGAAATTTGTAAAGTGTAATTGACATTTGATGATGAATAAAAGTGTTTTATTTATGAGTAAAGTGTTGCTATCTCTTGTCGATCGTTTACTATATTTCTTTTGCATGTTTTGACTTCCAGAATAATTTTGTTTGGTATAACATATTATTCAAACCTCCACAGTCGGTCATATGTCGGAAGTAGGTATGAATCAAGACTGTCATGTTTGGTTGTAGAGGTCTTGGACAAGGCTACAACAATCATGAGTGCTCATAAGTTCTGAGCATTGGACTCAACCCACGCTCACTGGAATCACTTCATTGAATTCTATCTCGAGTGATCGTGAGACGGTAATATCATATAAGTCTTTAAACCTAGAGATATGATTTGTTACTTACAAGTTGGTTACGCATTGATTGTACGAAAAATGCATTGGTAACTCGATGTTATAAATCGCGCTCTTGTGTGTAATTCAATGAGTAGTAGAACAAACATATGAGTCGAAGTTTATCTGTTCCTTCTTGGATTAGAAGCTGATATCTGGGCCCCTCGATGATTTTGTTTTGACCTATGTACCGGGCCCGGTCAGAACTAAATTGATGTGTTCAATGAAGCTCTTTGTCAAACAAATCGGAAATCGGGAAACAAATTGTTGGACAATAAGTAAGACATTGTTCCATGTATTTGTCCAACTGATATCTAGAACAGAGGATTATATGATCACTTATCTTAAATGGCGTACCATCATCTTCTCAGTTTCGAGAAACCTTGTAAAGAGCTACGATTGCTGATCGGTTCCTGAAGTCATACTTGCAGTAATAGTTATTAGACTTATCCAAGTGGGAGACTGTTGGATAAGGAGTCTAAGTCCATAACTATTTCTGGTATGTACTTGACCCGACCCGGCATGGTCCATTTGGGTTGCATGGCACCATGCAATTGGATAGACTAAATGAGTGAAATAACACTTGGAGATTATTAATATATTATAAGTTCTAATATATTAATAATATTATTTGATTAGTTTGATCAAGAATTAATTTAGAATTAATTAAGTGATCAAAAGATAACTAATTAAATATATGGGTTGATTATGTAAATCATCCATATCTTGTATAGTGGGCTAAAAGGCTCCATGGACTATCAAGTTGGGTTCCACCCATAGGATGCTCCATGGATGCTCCATGGGAGTTACAAACCCATGGGTCATGGAAATGAAAAGTCATGACACATTAGGGTTTAACCCTAGATGTGTCAACACTATATAAGTAATATGTTCTCCTCCCAAAATCGGTTACACTAAGAAACAAGAGGGCTTGGCCGATTTTGAGAAGTGTGTGTTCTCTCATAAGTTCTTCCAAGAGCATTTGGTGTTGTGTGAAGCATTTGAGGCATCACACTTGGGGTGCTAGGCTCACAAGGTTTCAAGGAACACAAACAACAACAAGGTAAGTTATTCTATCTATACTTTATGTTAAAATTGTTCCCCATGTATGCTAAATAGGAATATAACCTTGGAATTCAACTTTGCATGATAATTAGACAAACATAGATCCAAGGTTATTAGGGTTGCATGTACACTTAGGAAGTGTTAGAATGCTCAAAACCCATCAATTCCAAGGTACCCTTCTAGGGAATCTTTCCCGTACATACTATTCTAGGCCCCTCGGGGTTCCGAGCTCTCGTTCCGATCTTGAAATCCTTTCCATGGCCTAAACCCATGCCTCACTTCAACCACTATCTTTCCTGAACTCATGGTCTGCTCCCTACCCCCATTAATCTGACCTACTCATACCAGCCGATGCTCTTGGCTGACTGAAACACTACTGAAACTCAAACAACTAATTGACCTCTCATGCTATCGATCCTCCTGAAAATTTTCCAATTCTCCCCACTTAGAGCAGTAACTACCAACCACCAGTGACCCAACCGACATCACTTAAACAATGCTACTAAACAAATTCTCTTTGACTAAGTCCAATTAGTCTCTTACTCCTATCTCTCAATATCCTTATCCCTAGGATATAGGCAGCTTCCCCAAGGTCCTTCATAGCAAAACACTTCCCAAGCCAGGCCTTAACCTCCTGCAAAGTTGGGATGTCGTTTCCTATGAGAACTATGTCATCCACATACAACACCAAGAAGCTAACTATGCTCCCAGTAGCCCTGACATACACACAAGACTCATCCACACTCCTAGAAAAGCCAAACTCTTAGACTTTCTCATCAAAGCAAAGATTCCACCTGCAAGATGCTTGTTTCAATCCATAAAAGGATTTTTCAAGCGTACACACTCTATTAGGGTATTTTGGATTGAAAAAACCCTCTGGCTGAGCCATGTAAACACGCTCAGCCAACTTCCCATTAAGGAAAGTGGTTTTGACATACATTAGCCATATTTCATAATCATCAAATGCAGTTATGGCTAATAACACTCTAATAGACTTAATCTTCGCTACTGGTGAGAAGTTCTCATCATAGTCAACTCTCGGAGTTTGAGTAAAGCCCTTCGCAACCAGTCGTGCTTTATAAGTGTGTGCTTTCCCATCCATGTCGGTTTTCTTCTTGAAGATCCATTTGCACCCAACTGTCTTACTGTCACACCCCAAAACCGGAACGGCGGAAATGTTCCGGGGTGGATGACGTCATGTCAAGTATCACAACACATGCATTATAGTAATCAAAGTACAACAAAACATTGCATTAATAGTAATAGTTTTACATGGTTTACAATACATCAAAGAAATAAAAGTAATGGAATAAATACAGCGTGGTACTAAGCTATCTTCATCAACAGCTCCTGGATGTACCTATCTAATGCTAACCTGAGAATACATGTTATTTGAAAAGCGAGTATCAGCATTTTTACAAATCCTGGTGAGTTCATAAGCATTTAGTGATGATTTTTATTCAAATAAATTTAATAAAAGTAGTAATTTTCATGTAGATAGTGAAATAGTGTCCTTTCCATAAAATCCTATATTTTCTATTTTAAATGCAGTCTTCTGCCAAGACTGGTCAGAGTTATGTGGTAAAAAGTAGTTTTCCCTTAATCGCTTTCATTATTAAAATATAGAATTTGATTATTAGGGAAGCAGAAGAATTCAGGGAATAACATATGCCTGAGTAGTGAGGACTGCTGACTAAGGCAAAGGAATCATAGACTCCAGAAGAGTATCGAATGAACGATATGCCTGGCTTAGTCTAACAGAAAGAGACACAGATCCCAGACGGTACCAAATGAAAGGTACAGCTAGTAAGGTCTAATACAGTGAATACAGACCGCAGATAGTATCAAATGAAAGATACATCTTGCAAGGTCAAAACAAAGAATACAAACCGCAGACAATATCAAATGAAAGATACATCTTGCAAGGTCAAAATAGAGAATACAGACCACAGACAGTATCAAATGAAAGATACATCTTGCAAGGTCAAGACAATGTGACTCTGAAAATGAATTACGAGCATAGAGTGTAAATTGCCGGTGAAATACCGTTACCTTAAGGCCATGAATTATAAGGTAACCCAGGATACTCGTAACCATACTGACTAGAGTTCCAGATGCCCTACAAGCATCTATAAATATGACATTTGTCACCCCTTGGCTTGGTGGACCGTGGACTGTAGTTAGCAGTCAGGGTGTGGGGGTGTCAATCCCGTATAGATCTATACATATAATGTCCGCTCTCCTTACAGGAGACTCTGGTTACCAACTAGGCGACGGAGAAGGCCATGTCCTGAAGATGCACCCCAAATAGTGGGTAGAGACTTCGAAATAGTAGGTAGTGTGTTTCTAATGTAAGTGCTGAACTAGAGGTAGAGACTCATAACTAACTGACTAAAGTAAAACCATATGTCTATGCTTGTGTACATAATATATAACTAATGAATCGAACGACCTTCGGATGGACATCCGATCCCACCAGACCACATCTCAACGAAGAAAAGGAAATAGGGCGGATAAGCCTTCCTAAGTCCTTCAATCATTATTTATATGCATCTATACAAGCACATGCATACATCTAACTACGCTTGAGTGTGTATCAAGTGGAATCATATCATGAAGTATAAGTGTACAGTGTGGAATAACCCACTTGTGAAGTATAAGCGTAAAGTGGAACAACCAAGTCGTGAAGTATAAGCGTACAGTGGAATAACTGAGTCGTGAAGTATAAGCGTACTGTGTGGGATAGTCGAATCGTGAAGTATAAGTGTACCAAGTATAAGTGTATCACGAAGTGGAAACGACAACTGGTGAAGTAAAATCGTCTATCAAGTATAAGTGGCTACAAGTATAAGCGATATAGAGACAATAACCGGTATAAGTGTATCACGAAGGAAATGCGTTATCAAGTAGGAGTTTTAAATAAGTAAAGCGAAGCAGCAGTAACAAACAAGTAAAGTATACATCGTAAAAGGGAACTTCGATGAAAACCATGGAAAAACCTTTATACTTAGGGAAAAATCACATTTGGTATTCTTTGGTAAAATTAGTTTGAAAAAATTTATAAATCCTTGGAACCTTTATAAACCAGTTTAAACTGAATTTAGATAAAATAGTACTAGTAAGAGTTTTGAAACAAATGAAAACCTTTTTGAAACCATCATAGTATCCTACTCGGTAAAACAGTGTACAGTGTGGTAAAATCCTGTGCATGCGGGTTATCAATCACATGTGATTGATATGATAACTGGCATGTTTAACTTATATTCCCCCCTATAAAACATATAAAAACATTTAAAAGGTTCATTCAGGGGTATGAACTCACCTGGTGTAAGTGGATCCGATGAAGGGGCCGGTTAGGTGCTCGGTGTCAAGTAAAGACTTTGACACACTTAGTAACCTATTTAACATATGATAACATATGTTCACATATAATTAGTATATTTAATACTAATTAAACAAGTATACGCACTCTAAGGAGCAGAAAACATGTTGGTTAAGTGTTTGGGGTGTCCCGGGTAACATTTAAGGGTGTGAATGACTTAGGAATGGAGTTTACTCTCCGAGAGTAAACTCTCTACACTTAGTTTACGGCCCATGGATAACTCCCCATGAGTTTACGGCCGTAAACTCATGGTGAGGGGTTCTAGGGTGTTTTAAGGGCTCAATCTTGTTCGTGGAATTTTTCTAGGTCCAAATCCAAAATACATGAATGAGTTTAGGGTCTTTAAGGGCACCATTAGGGAGTTTACGGCCCCTAAACCACCCCTAAGGGAGTTCACGTCCGTGAACTCTTGTTTCTTGAGTTTATTGAAGTTTTAAGCCCTTAATTCCCTCCTAGTAATTTATCATGAAGTGTGAGGCCCTTTGAGGGAATTAAAACCATTACTTTGGCATGTTTAGAGGTGTTTACGGCCTTGACATATGTCTGGGCCATAAAATCCTTTTAATCCCTTAAGTCCTTGTGTTTGAATGATCTAAACCCGAAATAGCAAGCCCCTAATTCATGTATTAAGCCTAAGGGTGGTTTGGGAGTGTGTTTGGGGAATTTTGACAAGGTTTAGAGGTGTTTATGGCCTAAGCATGTGCTTGGGCTGTAAACTCTCTTTTATGCCTCAATGTTATTGTTTTAAATGAGCAAACTCTCCTAGGCTAAATCCTCAATTTATTTCCAAGCTTTTAGGGACATGTTTGGGTCTTTCTGGCCTTAATTAAGGTGTTTACGGCTTAAGGAGGATCTTAGGCCGTGACCTCCTTTTCAATAGCTTAAATGGTCGAATTTTAAGCTTTAATCATGAGTCATGATGTTTAGAACAAGCTAGGGTAAGTGGACTTATGATTTGGAAGCTTTTGGTTGCGGATTCGGGTCAAAAACGAGTCTACAGAGAGAGCATAGAGAAAGAGAGAGAGGGTGGAAAAGGCTCAAATGGAGTTTACTCCCCCTTATATATGGGTGGGAATTGGAGCTCAGTGATATTCTACCCGACACTGTCGTTTAACGGGGCTTTTGGTCGCACCCGATTTAGTGGTCGTAATAATAAAAACTAACTTTTCCAACTAAATGGAAATGTGTATTATGAGTTTTTATTTCTCTTATCACAACTTAACGACATAAATAAATGAAATATTTATTTAATTGGTGACCTCTAATTAACGAAACTTTTATACAGTGGAATATTCCGTTAACGGTAACGGGGTAATGTAACGGAATAACTTTGGGTTGTCACATCATCCCCCCGTTAGAGGGAATTTCGTCCCGAAATTCAGGTCTAGGCAAGGTAATTGGTATGAATGACGGAGTAGAGGCAGGAGGGTACTTCCTATTCGGTTTGTCCTCGCACTCCCAAGTGAACTCTGGCCTGTGTTTGTCGTTCCAACAAACCTTCAACTACGGGACGCGGATTCCGCCTCATGTAGCCAGTGGGTTCCAACTGGTGTATCTACGAGGTTATGGTTCTCAATGGTCTCTATCAAGATGAATGGGATACGAAGAGTGACGTCGGGTAAGCACTGATCAAGTATAAGAAGTGGATCGATCGGGTGTGAAGCTTGTGGAGTATCCGAAAGTAGTAGTGGTCAGACGAGGGTTGGACCAATCTCCGCAAAGGGTCTCAGACGGCCCTAAGCTCTCGGGAAGGGTAGAGCTTTTTAGTACCTAGAACATAGTGTACTTCTATGGCAAGATCATCACTAGCGTGATCGCTATTCTGAAGTTCCTAGTGTTCTCTCTCATACTGGTAGTGTAGTTCATCCGGTTTGGTTCTTAGGAAGCTCGGGTTGTCCTTGGTTTCTCGTTTCCTGTCAATTGGCTTTTAGAGACTTTCTAGATCGATGGATGGCTTGCGTATCTACAATTATCTGTATGATGTAGAGTGTCTATCTCAAGCTCATTCAAAATGAACTTGCACTAACGATTCTTGAGATACAGAAACCCTTAGGGTCGGGGAGATAGGGTTTCACCGGACAAGTGTTGGACTATCTCGGGAGGTGGTTCTATTATTTCTAGGCAAGATAGTATTCGTAGAACACCTAATAGTCCAAATAAATCTCTAAGACTATGGTTTATTCTAGTGTGGAAAGCGCATGCTCCTGCATAACTCCTCGACTAACACCAAGACTGGTGTCTAGTCTATATTCTCTTTGGGATCCGGGTCATGAGGCTTAACACCACTACTTTCACACTTTGATCAAGTATTGTTCGCTACGAAGGTTATCCTGTGGTTCTCGGTATTCTAGTGTTCACTTCGGAGAATGAAGTCTAACGTCTACAGGGCGACGACGATTTCCTCCATACGAGAGGGTGGAGGGTTATAGGCACTACTTGTCTGTAACAGGGTGGACAAAGTGCCTGAGTAGTGCGGGCATCTACTTCAACTACTCTTCCGAAGGTTCTAAGTTTTCTCGGTCTACATCAAATCTAGTGAGTATAGGTTCCCATCACTCGGAACTTTAATCCCTTTACTAACCGAGGGTGTTAGTTATCATGTGAGCTTAACCGGTATGACAACAAATTTCGGATTTGTGGTCATTATAGTAGCTCAGCCCGTAGTGGTTCTCTTGACTCTAGCTCCTATTTTATGGAATAGGATGAAGGGTCTTTCTAGGGAATCTACTAGGTATGCTTCGGGTGGTTATCGTCTTTTGGAATGCATGCAGTGTCTTTCGCTTAGATTTCCATATGACTAAGAGGGGTCGGTCAACAGCGCGCGGTACCCTTCTCTTAGGTACTTCAGAAGGTTTGAGATGAGAGGGACAACTGACGGATCGCGTTAGCTTTTATTATTCTCAATTTCTTTAGGTTCAGAAGAACCTTTATTTGCCGGAAGGGCTATGGGGAAAGTTCTGTTTACACAGCACTAAGGATTTACACATGGCTAAACGAAGTCAAACCATGATCGACAAAGGCGTCGAAGTTGACATACTTCGACATGACATAAAATGAGGATCGATAGAGTCATGCGCCGAACAAGCACACAAGTTCAAGGCATTTCAGGTTTCGTCCTGGGTATCACTGCCGCGGACACTTGGACCGATAGAGTCGACGCGGAACTATAGAGAGTCCTAAGTGTTTCTGAGTAGAGTACCATTTTACGAATGGATTCTCACGAGGCATTTCTATAATCGCCTAACATATACTAGTCATGTATAATTAAGGTGGGGAGGACTGTTGACTGAGCGACACCGCCCTAAATCCACAACCCAACGAGGAGCAGGAAATGAGGCGGTATTCACTCACTCTAGGTCTATCCATCTTAAGTATACATGGTCGTAACGTATATGTTTAGCCATTATAGTTTTACCTGATGAATTTTAAATTTTATAACAGTGTTGCGACTTTCACCTTAATGGGGAGGTATTTACATTTTGAATTAGTCTTTTGAATGTTTTCAGTTTAGTTATCTGAGGTTGAAAGACGTACCAAAAATCCACCGGGTTCCTTGATGCTTCTCCCTAATCATTAGAGTTAGACTTTTCCTGTGCCCCTGTCGTTTATCCTACATCAGTGATCCATAGTATCCTCCCGTCTGCGTCGAAGTTCTTTATTATTGGACAATCCCCTTTGAGGTGTCCCGTCTCACCGCACTGATGAGATGGCTGGTTCGTACTAGTATTGGTGGACACGAGTGCCCTCCTCGTTCCTCCACTTCGAAAATTTCCCTTTAAAGAGTCTGACTTTTACACCACTATTGTGTGTAGGGTTGGACCCGATGCTGGGGAATTTTGAAAGGGGTCGTGCTGGCGCTGGAGGGGTGGGAGTTTCCACTTGCTTCTGTTTCACAACAAGTTTGTGGAGTCATTGGCGCTCCTTTCGAGCGTGACGATTCCGTTTCCTCCTATCTGATTTACTACTTTGCCTGCTCGTGACTGTCGCATTGGTTGGCTTCCTAGGTTTGGTCTTGTAGGTGTTGGGATGGAAGGGTTGGTAGGGTTATTGACTGCCTCAGCTCGTTGCCCTTCGGAAGGTCCTTGCGCCGAGGTATTTCCTTCCTCGTTTTTGAAATTTCTCTTTAGTGGGGTTGGTTGAGGTTCTTGAATGGCCGGGCATGCAAGTGTGGTTTTCTGTGGTCCAATGCCGGGGTTGGAATTCCCGATAGGGCTCTTGCTAACATTGGCGTTGTTAGCATTCAATTGAGCCATGGCAGCTGCAACTGGTGCCGAGACCGCAGCCCGGAAGGTAGCTTCATCAAACAGGAGAGTAGGTTTCTTGCTTGCGGACTGGTTATGCTTCTTCGGAGGCATGGTTTTTCCTACACGGAAAGGAATACAAGATAATGAAAGACGATGGCTAACCCTGGACATATATGTCCTGACTGTATTAGGCATAAATTTTCCCGTGCCTCGGGTACTAGTGGTCTGAGTGTCGACCTACATCCCTATGATGTAGTCCTAGTGTACAAGGTAGGAATATGAGTATTGGAAAGGCCATAAGACGGGAGTCGTTCCTACTAAGTTACCTTTATACAGGGAAAGGTTTCACTCTCCAGCCTGGAGAGATTTGAGAATTGTTCGGAACGAAGACCGCAGGAAAAGAGGCTCATGAAGGCTTATGGCTAAACACCCTCAACAGAGGTGTGGGGATCTGCTCTAAGCGTATTACTGGCAATGGGAAAAGACAATTTACTCAACACATAGAGTGAGTAGTGTAACCACTAACTCACTAAATTTTATTATTTTATGGGTGTATTACCGTGACGAACACGAGGGAAAGACACTTCTCGGGTTCCATGTACTGGCTCCCTCTGTCTACCTCGTATCTTTGATTGGGACCGGCATTCGTTTCCTTTGGGTAGTTACCTAGGGTTCTCTTCTCCTATAGACATATTGAATTTCTACTCCGTCTTACTTCCGATTCTGACTCTGGGTGTCATCACTTCATGATGGATGACTGGAAATCTCGGAAGTTTTAGGCGAATCTCTCACCACCGCCCCTAAAAGATATTGGCACTTGGTGAATGCAATAGTCTCGACCTAGTTCATTCGTTTCCAAGTTGGAAATCTTCTCAATGAATTTCTTCGGGGTCGGAATCAACTCTTTTGCCGAGTACTGAAGTGGATAGGGTTCTCTACAGGGTTCGTGCGAGAATGGAAATGTGTAAAGAATCCTAAGAGATTATTAACATTTCACTGGGTGATCCATATCGAGTCCTGCTACGATTACATAGGGTATACAAATCATATATAGCTTAGATCCGATAGGCCTTCGAATATGTGATACTACTCTAGATCCACATCCCAACGAGGAAAAGGAAATAGGGTGAAACCACACATTCTTAGCCTATGGGATCCTTATTATATATAACCTTGGGAGTATACTCTCTGTAGTTGTAGGTATCTCAATAAGGATCGTTTTAGTTCTTCACACAGGGTTATCTATGTATCCTAAAATAACCCTATGGTATTTTAATTTCTTGTTTGTTTTCTTATCTTCTGAACATGATTCTGGGATTTATGTGAGTCTTTTGTTGTTCCAAAATACTCCTATAGTATTTTAACTTTATGTTTGGCTCTAGCATTCCTAGTTGGTAAGTTTCAGATCTGTTGCAACACCACTATCACTCCCAAGCACACGTTCATCGCATCTTGAATAAATATAGTTGATCAGGTTACATTTATTCCAGCGTACGATTACATAACTGCCCAGGTTTGACTATAGTTTTCAACATCCGACGACTCTTATTATTGTTCTTCTTATGATACTTGTGTTTGAGTGTTTAGATTCTGGATGTTCTTATACTTTGGTAAAATATGGTTATATTTTAAAGTATAATTCTTGGTCAGAGTGTTTTATCCCTTTGCGTTTATAGGTTGCATATCTTTTATGAATTGATATACTTAGCTCACTATAAACAATGCTCTGATACCAATCTGTCACACCCCAAAACCGGAATGGCGGAAACGTTCTGGGGTGGATGACGTCACATCAAGTATCACAACACATGCATTATAGTAATCAAAGTACAACAAAACATTGCATTAATAGTAATAGTTTTACATGGTTTACAATACATCAAAGAAATACAAGTAATGGACTAAATACAGCGTGGTACTAAGCTATCTTCATCAACAGCTCCTGGGATGTACCTGTCTAATGCTAACCTGAGAATACAAGTTATTTGAAAACCGAGTACCAACATTTTTACAAATGCTGGTGAGTTCATAAGCATTTAGTGACGATTTTTATTCAATTAACTTTAATAAAAGTAGTAATTTTCAAGTATACAATGAAATAGTGTCCTTTCCAGCAAATCCTATATTTTCTATTTTAAATGCAGTCTTCTGCCAAGATTGGTCAGAGTTATGCGGTAAAAAGTAGTTTTCCCTAAATCGCTATCATTATCAAAATACAGAATTTCATTATTAAGGAAGTAGAAGAATTCAGGGAATAACATATGCCTCAACAGTGAGGACTGCTGACTAAGGCAAAGGAATCATAGACTCCAGGAGAGTATCGAATGAACGTCATGCCTGGCTCAGTCTAACAGAAAGAGACACAGACCCCAGATGGTACCAAATGAAAGGTACAACTAGTAAGGTCTAATACAGTGAATACAGACCATAGAAAGTATCAAATGAAAGATACATCTTGCAAGGTCAAAACAGAGAATACAGACCGCAGACAGTATCAAATTAAAGATACATATTGCAAGGTCAAAACAGAGAATACAGACCGCAGACAGTATCAAATGAAAGATACATCTTGCAAGGTCAAGACAGTGTGACTCTGAAAATGAGTTACCAGCATACAGTGTAAATTGTCGGTGAAATACCGTTCCCTTAAGGCTATGAATTACAAGGTAACCCGGGATACTCATAACCATACTGACTAGAGTTTTAGAGGCCCTACAAGCGTCTATAATTATGACATTTGTCACCCCTTGGCTTGGTGGACCGTCTACTGTAGCAAGCAGTCACGGTGCGGGGGTGTCAATCCCGTATAGATCTATACACACAATATCCGCTCTCCTTATAGGAGACTCTGGTTACCAACTAAACGACGCAGAAGGTCGTGTCCTGAAGATGCACCCCAAATAGTGGGTAGAGACTTCCAAATAGTGGGTAGTGTGTTTCTAATGTAAGTGCGGAACTAGAGGTAGAGACTCATAACTGAACTGACTAAAGTAAACCCATATGTCTATGCTTGTGTACATAATATATAACTAATGAATCGAACGACCTTCAGATGGACATCCAATCCCACCAGACCACATCTCAACGAAGAAAAGGAAATAGGCGGACAAGCCTTCCTAAGTCCTTCAATTATTATTTATATGTGTCTATATAAGCACATGCATACATCTAACTACGCTTGAGTGTGTATCAAGTGGAATCATATCATGAAGTATAAGTGTACAGTGTGGAATAACCGACTTGTGAAGTATAAGCGTAAAGTGGAATAACCAAGTCGTGAAGTATAAGCGTACAGTGGAATAACCGAGTCGTGAAGTATAAGCGTACCGTGTGGGATAATCGAATCGTGAAGTATAAGTGTACCAAGTATAAGTGTATCACGAAGTGCAAACGACAACTGGTTAAGTATAAATGGCTACAAGTATAAGCGATATAGAGACAATAACCGGTATAAGCGTATCACGAAGGAAATGCGTCATCAAGTAGGAGTTTTAAATAAGTAAAGCGAAGCAGCAGTAACAAACAAGTAAAACTATACGTCGTATAAGGGAACTTCGATGAAAACCTTGGAAAAACCTTTATACTCAAGGAAAAATCACATTTGGTATTCTTTGGTAAAATTAGTTTGAAAAACTTTATAAATCCTTGGAACCTTTATAAACCAGTTTAAAATGAATTTAGATAAAACAGTATAAATAAGAGTTTTGAAACAAATGAAAACCTTTTTGAAACCATCATAGTATCCTACTTGGTAAAACAGTGTACAGTGTGGTAAAATCCTATGCATGCGGGTTATCAATCACATGTGATTGATATGATAACTGGCATGTTTAGCTAGTATTCCCCCTATAAAACATGTAAAAACATTTAAAAGGTTCAATCAGGGGTATGAACTCACCTGGTGTAAGTGGATCCGACGAAGGCGCCGGTTGGGTGCTCGGTGTAAAGTAAAGAATTGGACACACTTAGTAACCTATTTAACATATGATAACATATGTTCACATACAATTAGTATATTTAATATTAATTAAACAAGTATACACACTCTAAGGAGCGGAAAACACCTTGGTTAAGTGTTTGGGGTGTCCCGGGTAACATTTAAGGGTGTGAATGACTTAGGAATGGAGTTTACTCTCCGAGAGTAAACTCTCTACACTTAGTTTACGGCCCATGGATAACTCCCCATGAGTTTACGGCCGTAAACTCATGGTGAGGGGTTCTAGGGTGTTTTAAGGGCTCAATCTTGTTCGTGGAATTTTTCTAGGTCCAAATCCAAAAGACATGAATGAGTTTAGGGTCTTTAAGGGCACCATTAGGGAGTTTACGGCCCCTAAACCACCCCTAAGGGAGTTAACGTCCGTGAACTCTTGTTTCTTGAGTTTATTGAAGTTTTAAGCCCTTAATTCCCTCCTAGTAATTTATCATGAAGTGTGAGGCCCTTTGAGGGAATTAAAACCATTACTTTGGCATGTTTAGGGGTGTTTACGGCCTTGACATATGTCTGGGCCATAAACTCCTTTTAATCCCTTAAGTCCTTGTGTTTGAATGATCTAAACCCGGAATAGCAAGCCCCTAATTCATGTATTAAGCCTAAGGGTGGTTTGGGAGTGTGTTTGGGGCATTTTGACAAGGTTTAGAGGTGTTTACGGCCTAAGCATGTGCTTGGGCCGTAAACTCTCTTTTATGCCTCAATTTTATTGTTTTAAATGAGAAACTCTCCTAGGCTAAATCCTCAATTTATTTCCAAGCTTTTAGGGACAAGTTTGGGTCTTTTTGGCCTTAATTAAGGTGTTTACGGCTTAAGGAGGATCTTAGGCCATGAACTCCTTTTCAACAGCTTAAATGGTCGAATTTTAAGCTTTAATCATGAGTCATAATGTTTAGAACAAGCTAGGGTAAGTGGACTTACGATTTGGAAGCGTTTGGTTGCGGATTCGGGTAAAAAATGAGTCTACAGAGAGAGCATAGAGAGAGAGAGAGAGGGTGGAAAAGGCTCAAATGGAGTTTACTCCCCCTTATATATGGGTGGGAGTTGGAGCTTAGTGATATTCTACCCGATACTGGCATTTAACGGGGTTTTGGTTGCACCCGATTTAGTGGTCGTAATAATAAAAACTAACTTTTCCAACTAAATGGAAATGTGTATTATGAGTTTTTATTTCTCTTATCACGACTTAACAACATAAATAAATGAAATATGTATTTAATTGGCGACCTCTAATTAACGGAACTTTTATACAGTGGAATATTCCGTTAACGGTAACGGGGTAATGTAACGGAATAAGTTTGGGTTGTCACACTTACGACCTGGTACATTGTCAACCAAGTTCCAAACTTGATTGTCATACATGGACTGAATATCGTTGTCTATAGCCTCCTTCCATTTTGCAGACTCAAGGCCTGCCATGGCTTCCTTATAATTATTAGGTTCATCCAAATCTATCAATGTACTATCACTAATAAATGTATCACCTTCAGTGGTGATGTGATAACCATAATAAAAATCAGGTGTGTTCCTCACCCTAGTGGAACGTCTTGGAGGTACAGACTCATCTATCGGCTCAACTAGAGTTTCCTCCTCAGGTTGGCTGACAACATTTGAGGTTCCTTCACCACTTGACTCTTGAAGATCTTCATGGTCAATTTTCCTCCCACTGTCCCCTTGACTTATGAATTCTCTCTCACGAAAGAATCCTTTTCTTGCTACAAAGACCACATTATCACTGGGTCTGTAGAAGAGGTAACCAAAGGATCTATGTGGGTAGCTGATGAAAATACACCTCTCGCTTCAGGGTTCAAGCTTGTCATAAGTCTCACGCCTCATAAAAGCTTCACAACCCCAAATCTTGATGTGGTCCAAATTGTGTACTTTCCCAGTCCACATCTCATGGGGTGTTTTGGCAACCTTTTTAGTAGGGACTAGATTAAGGATATGCGCGGCAGTCTCTAAGGCACACCCCCAGAAAGAGATTCGTAACGAAGCTTGACTCATCATGGAACGAACCATGTTCAACAAGGTTCGATTGCGCGTCTCAACCACACCATTCAACTGTGGTGTCCTGGGAGGTGTCAATTGTGAGGCAATCCCACATTCCTTAAGATAGTTAAGGAACTCAATGGTAAGATACTCTCCTCCCCGATCGGATCAGAGTATCTTGATGTTCCTACCCAATTGATTCTCAACTTCCTTCTTAAACTCTTTGAACTTTTCAAAGGTTTCTGACTTTTGCTTGATTAAGTAAATATATCCATATCTACTGTAATCATCAGTAACAGTCACATAATAACGATTCGAATCCCTTGTAGCAACTCTGAAGGGCCCACACACATCCATGTGTACAAGGTCCAACAAACCTTCACCCCTATCACAAGTACCTGTGAAGGGTGACTTTGTCATTTTTCTAAGTAAACAAGACTCGCAACTATCATCTGACTTGAGGTCAAATGATTCCAAGACTCCAGCCTTTTGGAGTTGGCCTATGCGCTTCTTGTTAACATGTCCAAGATGACAATGCCACAAGGATGCTTTATCCAAGCTATCAGAAGAATCAATATACAACACATTATTTCATAAATTGTCTACAACATTCACAGCTTCATATACACCAGCCTAAGGTATTGCTATAAAGTAAAATACATCATTGTAATAAACATTAATAGCACCATTTTTATTATCAGATGAAAATGAAAAACCTTGTTTGTAGAAGCCATGAAAAGAAATAATATTTCTCGCCATTTCGGCGAGTAACAACACTTATTCAAATCTAACATTAACCCATTATTAAGCAATAAATAATAAACTCCTATCTTGGTAACAAGTGACGCTTTCCTGTTGCCCATGAATAAGTTTATCTTCCTGTGCTCCACTTGCTCACTTCTTCTTAGTGCCTGCAAATCAGTACAAATGTGAATACCACACCCTGTATCAAGAATCCAAAAATGAGCATTAGATGAGTTGTTAGACAATATTGTGTAAATACCTGCATGGGTGGGTTTAACCTTCCCATCCATTACATCTTGCAGATAGTTGGCACAGCTTCGCTTGAAGTGTCCCTTATCCTGGCAATAGAAGAACTGTGCTTCCTTTGGGATTGAAGAAGGAGTAATGGGACCTTTCTTTGACCCACTTGAAGAGGAACCATCAAAAGTCTAACCCTTGGTACCCTTCGAAGGGCTTTTCCTCTTCTTACCCTTCCCTTGCCTAATTGCAAGAATAGGGTCTGTTAAAGGAGTAGAAGTAGCAACCGCTTTACCCTTAAGGCCATTTTCAGTTGTCCTTAAGAGTCCTTGAAGTTTTCTAAGTGTGACTTCCTCCTTGTTCATATGATAAGTCATACGAAACTGATAATAACTTGAAGGTAAGCAATGGAGAATGCTGTCAATCGCCAATTCCTCAGGGAAGTCAACATTGAGCTTTAGCAACCGGTCAACGAACCTCTACATCTTCTGCAAGTGACTGGTGATGGGTTCACCATCCTTCATCCTTGCGGTTATTATGGAGGAAATGATTTCATACCTCTCTTGACGCGTGCTCTGATGGTACCTTTCCATCAGATCCAGTTGCATCTCATAGGGGTAGAAATTTTCATAAGATTTTTGGAGTTCCGGAGTCATTGTGGCCATCATGATGCAGGACACATTGGTTGCATCCTTCTCATGTGCAATGAACTCTGCAAACTCTTCAGGAGTAGCAGTGGCTTCATTAACAACCTTAAGCTCCTTGTCAAGGACATATTCTTTGTCCTCATAGCGTGTTATCATCCTGATGTTTCTGATCCACTCATTAAAGTTGGATCCATCAAAGATGACCTTACCACACAAGTTCATTAGGGAAAAGGAGCATGTAGGGTTTGAGCCAGTATCGTTATTGGAAGACATCTGGAATAAAAGGAAGATAAGTATCATTAGATTAAGTGTCCTTAATAAGTCACCCAAATGAAATATTATGGCTAGGATCCAACAAACTATTTATAGGTGGAAGAAGGATGTCGTAATCCACAATATAAAATATTTGAAGGTAGGTAAATGACGATTTACCAATTTCCACCATAAGAATGAAATATTTCATTATTAGGTTTTATTGGTTTTGAAACTCCTAGATCTTTTGAGATACATTGAACTTTTCAATGGCATGTTTGAATCTCGATTGTGCCCTCTCAAGTTTGTGACTGGGATACCGAGGATCATAAACAAGGTGTGAATAACCATACAAATTGAAAAAACCAAATGATCCAACAAATACAACCGAACAACAAAAGCAGAAAGCAAATGCTAGCTTCAATATCCACAAGTCACAGAAGGAGTTAGCATAATAGAAACGCTTGAGAAACCAAAGATATGTAAAGAACATGAATGAGCGAAAACGTCACTGTGAATCCCAAAAACCCAACTACATACCTCCTAAGGTTGTGTCAAGGGATAAGGGAAAGGAAAAATTAGAAGGAAAAGAAGCTTTCAGCCCAAATTCCTACTACTCCAAAAGTCAGAACCAAACATCAGCTCTCGGTTCCCATCCTAACGCTCAGAACCGAAAGTCAAGTTTCGGTCCTTACATCAGCACTCAGAACCGAAAGTCAAGTTTCGGTCCCAGCATCAGCACTCAGAACCAAAAGTCTATTTTCGGTCCTTAGAACGGCCCACAAAACCGAAAGTCTAGTTTCGGTCCCAACCCTAGTTTTGGTTCTTTCAATTCAAAGTGAAAAATAAACATGGTGAAGGATGAAAGGGAAAGGAAAAGCTAACATCAGATTCAGAGTTCAAAGATTAAAAAAAGTCATCTAACCCTAGGAATCAAAAGAAAAATCCCAAACCAACTAACAACACACCAACTAATGCACTGATATTTAAACAAGATGAAACTAAAATTAAGGTGTATACCATGAAAAGAAAAGATCAAACCACTTTAATAAAAAGAATATTTTTGGTTGATATTTCTTCTGCGATTCCTTTTTCTATGAAGGACTTACCAGGACTCAAGAAACTTTGGGTTCCTAAACCAGCTTGAATTTGCAGGTACTTTTTGATGAGCAGTTTGATGATGAATGGAATATCGACAGTGGCTGATCACGTCACATGACAGGAAGGAAGGAAGAGTTGAGGGAGTTTCGGTCCCTGATAGATGGTGGATGTGTAAAGTATGGAAATAACTCCTATGGAACAATCAAGGGATACGATATGATAACAAATGGAGATTTCTCAATTCGAAAAGTGTCGTATGTGGAAGGATTGCAACATAACCTCATTAGTGTGTCACAACTAGTCATGGGAATAGGTCTGAAAGTGTCATTTGATGATGAGGGTTCTAAAATTATTGAAAAGCATATGAAAAAGGTTATGTTAAAGTCTGATTGCTAGGGAGAGATGTATCCCTTGAAACTCAACCAAATAATAGGAAAACCAGCAATATGTTTGCTATCAAAGGCAAACATAGATGAAAGCTGGCTGTAGCATCGATGTTTATCGCATCTAAACTTCAAGGACATTAATAAGTTGGTTCTTGGTGACCATGTTCGAGGCCTCCCTCTTCCCAAGTTTGACAAGGAACATCTATGTGCAGCGTGTGAGATGGGCAAACAAAGTAGAAAGAGTCATCCTACGAGAATTAATACAAAGATTGTTGAAGCTCTTGAACTACTGCACATTGACTTGTGTGGACCTTCGGCTATTAAAAGCATCGGTGGTAGTAAGTACATTCTTGTAATTAAGCAAGTGGAAGTTCAACTGAAAAACGACGGTGAGAAATGTAAGGAGCGACAATGGGCTTGAATTCAAGAATAAAGACTTTGAGGACATTCTGGCTGATAAGGGCATAACTCACAAGTTTTTGGCCCCTTACACACCACAACAAAATGGGATTGTTGAAAGGCGAAACTGTTCTTTATGTGAGGCTGTAAGAACCATGCTCAACTTCGCTTGTCTTCCGCTATTCTTATGGGCTGATGTTGTTGCAACTGCATGCTACACTCAGAACCGATCCTTTCTTAATGAAAGATTTCAAATAATCGAAAGCCTAATGTCAAATTTTTCCATGTTTTTGATTCATGATGTTTCATCCTAAACTCCAAGGAGAACCGAAACAAGTTTGACGTTAAAGCTGATGAGGGCATATTCCTTGGTTATTCACTCTCCTCAAAAGCTTACAGAGTGTTAAATAAACGATCTAAACGGATTGAAGAAACTTATTACGTCACTTTTGATGACAATTACATGAAGAAAGTTCAAAGGCGCAAAAGTGACTTAGAAGAAATTTTTCCCACATCAGGACAAGTCTCAGTTTCTATATCTAACTTATTCGAGGATTACATGAGGTTATTCGATGAACCGGAGAAAGCGGCGCACTCAGGGGCTAAAGTAGCAGATAAAAAAATTGACAATCTCCAAAAGATCATCGATGATGCTGAAAAGGAAATGTAAAGTGAAATTCCCAAACCTGCAAGTGCTCAATCATCTACTGAATCTCAAATCAACGACTCAACGTTCAAGGGGGAGAGTTCGTCCACACCAAAAACATAAAATGTATCTTTCGAGGGGGAAATACACCATCCCTAACTAATAAAAGTACATTTGAGGGGGGAGAATCCCACTTTTTCTGAGGATGCAAATTTCAATGTTGCCACGGGTTACGCTTCACCAGTTGAGGAGGAGAAAGAAAACGCAACTGACGAAGGCGAGAGTGATCAATCAGAATTTAAAGAAGGAGTGAATCCTGAATTGGATCCGGTTTATGACCCAAATTATCATCTGTTAGTGAAATGGACCAAGGATCATCGTAAAGAACAAATTATTGGTGAATCTTCTGCGGAAGTTCTTACTCATTCTCAATTAAAAGCGAAACAAACTTCATTATTCTCTATAGTTGAGTTATGTATGTTTAATTCGTTTATCTCCAAAATTGAACCAAACACAGTTAATGTTGCGCTTGATCATTCTGATTGGGTACAAGCAATGCAAGACGAGCTCCATGAGTTAGAGCGTAACCGAGTTTGGAGGATGATTCCCACACCAAAGGATGCTTCTGTGGTCGGCTTGAAATGGGTCTTTAGAAACAAATTGGACAAAGAGGGGTACGTCATTCACAACAAGACTCGGTTGGTGGTAAAAGGATATTGTCAAGAGGAAGGGATAGATTATGAGGAAACCTTCGCTCCTGTAGCTAGGTTGGAGTCAGTAAGAATCTTCCTAGCATATGCTGCCCATAAATACTCTGAAGTTTTCCAAATGGATGTCAAATGTGCTTTCTTAAATCGAGAACTAGAAGAAGCAGTGTATGTTGAGCAACCTCCCGAGTTTGTGAACGAGAAATATCCTGATCATTGCTATGTGCTCGATAAAGTAGTTTATGGTTTGAAGCAAGGACCGAGAGCCTAGTACGAAACCTTAACTCGTTTTCTAGAAATGTCAAAAGTTAAGCAAGGTTCGGTTGACCCTACCTTCTTCCGAAAGAAAGAAGGTGAACATCTAATGATCTTTCAAATTTATGTTGATGATATCATCTTCGGCTCAACGAATCCTAGCATAATAGCTGAATTCAGAAAGTTGATGGAGACCAAATTTGAAATGAGCGCAATGGGTCCAATTAATTTTTTCCTTGGTTTAAATATTAGAAAGGGTCAAGAAGACATCTTTATCAACCAAGAAGCGTACACAAAGAGCCTGTTAACAAAATTTGGCATGACAAGTGACTCTAAAGTGAAGGTTCCTATGGCATTCGACACTAAGTTAACAACACACCAACTAATGCACCGATATTTAAACAATATGAAACTAAAATTAAGGTGTATACCATGAAAAAGAAAAGATCAAACCACTTTAATAAAAAGAACATTTTTGGTTGATATTTCTTCTGCGATTCCTTCTTCTATGAAAGACTTACCAGGACCCAAGAAACTTTGGGTTCCTAAACTAGCTTGAATTTGCAGGTACTTTTTGATGAGCAGTTTGATGATGAATGGTATATCGACAGTGGCTGCTCACGTCACATGACATGAAGGAAGGAAGAGTTGAGGGAGTTTCGGTCCCTGAAATATGCTGGATGTGTGAAGTATGGAAATAACTCTTATGGAACAATCAAGGGATACGATATCATAACAAATGGAGATTTCTCAATTCAAAAAGTGTCGTATGTGGAAGGATTGTAGCATAACCTCGTTAGTGTGTCACAACTATTTATGGGAACAGGTCTCAAAAGTGTCATTTGATGATGAGGGTTCTGAAATTATTGAAAAGCATACGAAAAAGTTTATGTTAAAGTCTGATTGCAAGGGAGAGATGTATCCCTTGATTCCCAACCCAATAATAGGAAAACCAGCAATATGTCTGCTATCAAAGGCAAGCACAGATGAAAGCTGGCTGTAGCATCGATGTTTATCGCATCTAAACTTCAAGAACACTAATAAGATGGTGCTTCGTGACCATGTTCGAGGCCTCCCTCTTCTCAAGTTTGACAAGGAAAATCTATGTGCAGCGTGTGAGATGGGCAAACAAAGTAGAAAGAGTCATCCTATGAGAATTAATACAAAGATTGTTGAAGCTCTTGAACTACTACACATTGACCTGTGTGGACCTTCGGCTATTGAAAGCATCGGTGGTAGTAAGTACATTCTTGTCATTGTAGATGATTTTGCACATTTCACTTGGGTTTTCTTTCTTAAACAGAAATCTGAAGCAACTCCCAAGCTGAAGACATTCATTAAGCAAGTGGACGTTCAACTGAAAAACGACGGTGAGAAATGTATGGATCGACAATTGGCTAGAATTCAAGAATAAAGACTTTGAGGACTTTCTGGCTGATAAGGGAATAACTCACAACTTTTTGGCCCCTTACACACCACAATAAAATGGGATTGTTGAAAGGCGAAAGCGTTCTTTATGTAAGGCTACAAGAACCATGCTCAGTTTCGCTTCTCTTCCGCTATACTTCTGGGCTAATGTTGTTGCTGTTGGATTAATGTCTAAGTCCATAACTATAATTGGTAAGACTTGACCCGACCCGGCATGCTCCATTTGGGTTGCATGGCATCATGCACTTGGATAGACTATAATGAGAGAAATAAGACACTTATGGTTATCAATATATTATAAGTTCTATATATTAATAATAATAATAATAATAATAATAATAATAATAATAATAATAATAAGATTATTTAATTAGTATTGATCAAGAATTAATCTAGCATTAATTAAGTGATCAAAAGAAGACTAATTAAATATATGGGTTGATTGTACAAATCATCCATACTTATATAGTCGGCTAATGGTCTATGGATTATCTAGTTGGGCTAAAACCCATATGATGCTCCATGGATGCTCCATGGTGTTTTTGTACCCATGGTTCATGGAAATGAAACGCCATTTCAATTAGGGTTTACATGGTGTAACCCTAACTATATAAGCATCTTATTCTTGACCAAAATCGGCCACTAGAGAGAGTAAGAAAGGGCTACCCAATTTTCATGAGTGTAGAATTCTCTCAAGTTATTCCAAGTGTATTTGGTGTTGTGTGAACCATTTGAGGTGTCACACTTGGGTCACTAGGCACTCAAGCTTCATGAAGACTTTCTATATTAATGAGGTATGTAATCTATCTTGCTATAGTCATTGTTTCGTATGCTAGATTAGGATAATGCCTTGGATGTTCATATTTGCATGTATAACAGAGAAAACATAGATCCAAGGTACTTAGGGTTGCATGTACACTTAGGATTGTTAGAATGCTCAAAACCTAACAGTGGTATCAGAGCCTAGGCTTGTTTTCCAATATACTTGATGCAAATTGCTGAAAAAATGATGAAAAAGTTGAATTTTGGGCATTTTGGGCACTGGACTCGCCGAGTCCACTAATGAACTCGCCAATTCCATGAGTAAAATCTTCCTACTCGCCGAGTAGGTTCATGCACTCAACGAGTAGGAGCCCCAGACAGCATATATTCGACTTTTTTGGCTACAATGGACTCGAAACGTTACCCTAAGATGTTTTTGAACTTATAAACTTGTTTTTGATGTGGTAATGTTCATGCTAATCCAATTTCAAAGATAATTGTCAATAGATTCATGTTTTGTATTAGTTTAAGGTTTAGACTAATTACATGAAAAAGTTTGATTTGAATTATCTTGTTCTTATGAGTTGCTTAGATTAATAGAAATGTTGAGTGAAATAGTTGTTTTCAATCCAAATTAATCTAATAGTTGATTCTAAAATGTGTTTTTGTAACTTGTCCTCAAGTTATATGAAAAGTCACATTTAAGTTTCATAAAACTAATAAAAGTTGGCAAAGGTTACAAAACTGAAGAGTCTAGTTCTAATTAAATGGTTTTATGACTCCATAACATGTCCTCAAGTTATGGAGCACCAAGAGTCTCTTCATTAAATAATAAATAAATCAAAAAAGTGTAACCTTAATTAATTCCATAAGTTATAAAATAAAGAAAAGTTAATTCTTTTATTTGTTTAAAGTCTTCCATAACTTGTCCTCAAGTTATGGAACTTGAAGAGTTTTTGGATTAAAACTACTTTAAACACATAAGTTATGGAATTAATTAGTTTTGAATAGTTTCAAAACTTGCCCTAAAGTTTTGGAATTTGAAAAGTTTTCACTTATGAATACTTTAATTCCAAGTTAGCCCTTAGAATTTTAAAGAGTTAAAATTCAACCCTTATACTTTATAATATTATAAGTTAATTATATATATATATATATATATATATATATATATATATATATATTTATATATGTATGTATAAGAGTAAAGTCAGTCTTACCGCTAGTACGCCTCATTCACGAAGCCGGTCTATAAGGTGGGTATAAGGTTGTTGCCTATAAAATGTCAACTTAATGGGTGTCCACTCTCACCCACCGCTTGCTTGACTGGTGGAGGGTCGTTAGCCGAACGGGTTTGACAGGACAATAATTCTCCCTTCATTAAAAGTATTAATGATAAATACTAAGTAACTAAACTCTTAATAATACCCAATCTTAGTTACTTAGGAAAATGTGAATAAGGTGCTAATCCATGAAATTACAGTTTGCACTTTGTTTATGTCGGTTAGTGGAGCGTGTGTGGTTAACCGACACACTAACTCGTATTTAACAAGGTAGGCAAAGGGTAACTTAACGTTTATCATAGTATCGATGGAGCGTGTGTCGTTAACCGACACATCGATTGAGGGGTAAACACTAAAGGGTACCAAGTAATTTGCATGGTTACTTTACACCTTGTTTTGTGATCCTCGGCATCCCAGTCACAAAACCTGAAGGGCGCATTCAAGATTGAAACATGCATTGAACAGTTCAATGAATCTCAAAGATCTAGGAGTTTCAAAACCAATTAAAACCTAACTATTATGTCATTTTCCATGGTGGAAATTGGTGAATCTTCATTCACCTACCTTCAAATATTTTATAGCTTGGATTACGGAATCCCTCTTCTAAGTTATAAAATAGTTTGTTCGGTCCTAGCCTTAATATTTCATATCGGGTGTCATATGAAGGACTTTAAATAATCTATCTTGAATATCTCCCAAAAGATGTCTAGTTTAGACATTTATGATCTTCCCAAATCTCTTGAAACAAGCTTTCCTAATGAAGATGATGTCCTTCGAAATCATACTTCTTTCACCTCCTTCAATTATTCTCCCTAACCCACAAGTTCAAAGTCACTCAAGCCCTATTGGCAAGGCAAGGTCTAGGTGTGATCACATATTGGAGATGTAGTCACATATTGACAAGCCAGAAGAGAAGGGTGTTAAAGTCTTGAGAAAGCTGGTGGTTCTACTACTTTGTAAGTCACATAGTGAGTTCTTATGGAACACCTATGAAACAGACTATGACAAGACCCTTAATGATCTTATCTATTTTCTAACATCAACTTCTTAAAACTTTATGGACATTGTCAATGACGACATTGGATATTTAGTAAAGCTCTCTCTTCCCAGTGGAAAGGGATCAGCCACAGTTAACTCGGTTGACCAAATGGTAAAGAGAAAAGCTAATTTGTGATAGTCCCGTGTACCATTATCAAAGGGTCCATATGTTTATATTGCCAAAGGAAGGGTCATTAGTTGCGAAGCTGCCAAATTTACCTAAGGATGTTAAAGTCAATAAGTTTGACTCTACTTCAGGTAAAGTCTACTATCTAACTCTACTAGGTTTCTATTATGAGATTCTTGATACATGATGTGACTGGGTCACATGGTGATGTTTTAAGAATCAAAGAAAAGTGAAGAAACTTAAAGAAAGAATATGCTGAATCTGATCGCGTAGATGGTTTTCTATCGCGTAGTTTGAAGATCAGATTATTAAGCTACTTCTTAGGAGTTATGAGATATTGCTTAGGAATAGATAACAACAAGTTTTCATATGGATTGTAAGGGTAAGTTTATCCGCATAGTTTAAAAAGAAAAGAATTTTTTTGATTTTATTTATTTTAAAATATCCTTACAATGGCATTTGAGGAAAAATTGTTGCTTATATGATTCCATTAATAGCAAGAGTGGAAATATGAAATTGATTCCTTCATTTGTGGTAATGTCTAAATTTACCAAATAAGGAAAGATTCTCATCACCCAAGTCTCAATTGGACCGGATCTTGGAATCATGCAAGTTGTATAGCATGATGAATGAGAACTTTCAAGTATTGGCAAATTAAGACTAATTACATGTTCACATGGATGTGTGAGTCAAGTAAAGGACTAAGGGATCGAGTACACATTCTTCTGCACTGGTCAAGTCCACCACAAAAGATCAATAAGATTATTCGTCATAATTTACTAAAGTTCAGTAAATATGGTTATACTTACAAGCTTAAGTGTAATTCCGAGACATTGGAAAAAGGTTCCAATGTAAGGCAGAGCGAATAAGAAGAATCAAATTAGGCAGAAGGATAGAAGTTTCTTAAATCTGAAAAGATGGGAGAGTACTTTCGTATCAGTTTTTTATGATCATCTTAATGATTACAGACCTTATCACAATTCATCCCCTAAGTGCTTTCTAATAGCTAAGAAGAGGAACTATGGATTGTTGAAGTGGTTAAATCAAGAAGATGATTCATACTTCGTTCCAAAAACAATTCTTAGAGTCATACTCCAAGATTATAACTTGAGTGACATGTCTCAAAGAAGGTTTAAAACACTTGTCAAATGTAAGAGTAAAAGTTTTCTACTCTTGTACATTTGAAATTGGTAAGTTGGGATGTTTTGGATAAAACAAAGAACAACTTAGGCCAATTGTGTGAAGTGTTTGTCTTGGTTAGAATCCACACTATCTCTTGGATGTTTGACAAGGGAGTCTTATAGGTCAAAGGGACAGTGGGAATCTTAAAGGTCTTGAAAGTCTCAAGAACTAATCAAGAATAGAACCTGAAGTTCTTCACTAGCACACGACCTAAGGTTTATAACCTATCGTGTCGACATATTCTGTGCCCATTCCAATTAAAGTCGGCTTTGCATATGAGTTCTTAGAGTTATCAATTAGTTGCACAACGACTTGGAGGCAATGGCAGGCCCTTGAGCTGCCAGGTGGCAAGAAATTAAGATTGAGTTCAGTCCATATGAGTTTGGATTTGTCATTATCCTTGTCATGTGACTATGGTTTTGATAATTCACATGGATAAGAACACATACACCATTAAATCTAAGTGTCATAAGGTTTCTCTCCGATTCATGAAAATGATGGTGAGCAAACACTTTCACTAAGTAGATTTTAGCTAGATAGCAATTGTAATATTTGCATTCTCAAAGTCGTTAGTGGAGCGTGTGTGGTTTACTGGCACACTAACCTGGACTTGTGAGAAGTGGCAAAAAGGTCTAACCATTATGATTACGACATCCCTCTTCATAATTATGTAGACACACAAGTGTGCTATCTAAGGGAATGTGTATGATTTTGATAAAGTTTTATGAAAACAATCTGGTATCAGAAATCTGAACTTTGGTAAGAAAGTCAGCTGATTTCTGAGAACATGTCAGAGCTAGTGGGAGCATAAGTGTTATGCTAATAATCATCATGTTAGTGGGAGCATGATAATTATGATAAAGGTTGCAAGTTAGCAACGTTAATTATAGAAAACAAAAGGTTTCAATTGGGAAAAAGTTGTTATGCTATAATTAAGGGAGAGGAAATTATACTTCATCTCAAATCTATAAGCTTAGATCGTGAGGCTTTAATCATTTAGTCAAGGAAATATATATGAATTTCATGTTGGAATGGCTCAACATAAGGAAATTCTGTATATGGGTCCATTATTTGCGTTCTAAAATTCGATTATGATTACGGCATCCCTTTTCATAATCTGAATTATGAGAACTTGGCAAATAGAAATGAAAATGTTATAGCAAAAGATTGGTTTAGTCTTTATGTGAGACATCATGAATCGTGTCCCATATGTTTCGGTTATAGGATCGATTACATATGCTATATTCATCATTTCTAAAAAATTTCCAAATGTCTGGGGCTTTAATAAGGGAAAAGGTTTAGAACTGGATATGACTAAAAGGATTAAACAATTCTCGAGGACAATCTAAGGCTTACCAAAGATTGGTTGCTCAAGGAAAGTTGGAAGTATAGTGATAATTCTAGAAGGACCATATTGACATAATCTGTAAGGAGGCAACTCTTGTTCAGAAGTGATAGTCAAAATGAATCTGGAAATGTTTCAAAGTCAGAAATTTCAATCTGTGTAAGATTAAGGAAACTTAATGCAAGAAGGATGTTTCCAAGGAGTTGATCTCCTTTGGAATACTCTGTAATGATTGTTGCCAAGTATTTGTGAATTCGTGCACAATCGTTACAAGAGGATCAATGCATATAAGTTTAGAATGTAACAGATTTCAGTAAATGGCATGAATTTGGAATTCTTGCATTTGTAGTAAGGATTTGGGAGTGTGAAAAGAGAACCATTGAAGATATGTTCAATCGATCTAGTTCACAAAGTAAAGATCATAGACAAACATAGTATGCATACTTGGTGTATGGCATGACTAGTGTTTAGAAAACATAGTGTACATGCTTGGAGCATGGGACAACTATTGTTTTAAAATTCAAGAATAAAGGTGATAGCTGAAACAGTATACAATGAATAATGTTTAATCATATGGTGATAAATAAAAGGTGTTTTATTTATGTTCATAGGTTTTGATACCATGTTGGATTCAATTATTACTGTGTTTCACTTTGCATGTTTTGATTTGTTCAATTTGTTCAATTATTATTGTGTTTCACTTTGCATGTTTGGAAGTGCTCGGCCGGGCCAGGACTGGTTTGATTTGTTCAATTAGTCAGTCGTCATAAATTGGAAATCGGGAAACAACAAATGGACAGAGAGAATGATTATAATCCATGTCTCATTCCATATGATATCTAGAATCGAGGAATATATGATCCCTTATCTAATGGACTAGTCATTGACAAAGGTCAAAGTTCATCGACAAGGTTAGAGTTCAACAGAAGCTTTTGAGAGCTACGATTGCCAGTCGGTTCTTAAAGTCATACGCAATATTAGTTTTAGACTTATCCAACTGGGAGACTATTGGATTAATGTATAAGTCCATAACTATATATGGTAAGACTTGACCCGACCCGGCATGGTCCATTTGGGTTGCATGGCATCATGCACTTGGATAAACTATAATGAGAGAAATGAGACACTTATGGTTATTAATATATTATAAGTTCTAGTATATTAATAATAAGAATAATAAGATTATTTAATTAGTATTGATCAAGAATTAATCTAGGATTAATTAAGTGATCAAAAGAAGACTAATTAAATACATGGGTTGATTGTACAAATCAATCACACTTATATAGTGGGCTAATGCTCCATGGATTATCTAGTTGGGCTAAAACCCATATGATGCTCCATATATGCTCCATGGTGTTTTTGTACCCATGGTTCATGGAAATGAAAGGCCATTTCAATTAGGGTTTACATGGTGTAACCCTAACTATATAAGCATCTTATTCTCGACCAAAATCGGCCACTAGAGAGAGTAAGAAAGGGCTAGCCGATTTTCATGAGTGTAGAATTTTCTCAAGTTATTCCAAGTGTATTTGGTGTTGTGTGAACCATTTGAGGTGTCACACTTGGGGCACTAGGCACTTAAGCTTCATGAAGAGTTTCTACATCAATGAGGTATGTAATCTATCTTGCTATAGTCATTGTTTTGTATGCTAGATTAGGATAATGCCTTGGATGTTCATATTTGCATGTATAATAGAGAAAACATAGATCCAAGGTATTTAGGGTTGCATGTACACTTAGGAGTGTTAGAATGCTCAAAAACCAACAGTTGCAACTGCATGCTACACTTAGAACCGATCCTTTCATAACAAAAGATTTTAAATAATCGAAAGCCCAATGTCAAATTTTTCCATGTGTTCGATTCAAGATGTTTCAGCCTAAACTATAAGGAGAACCGAAACAAGTTTGACATTAAAGCTGATGAGGGCATATTCCTTGGTTATTCACTCTCCTCAAAAGCTTACAGAGTGTTAAATAAATGATCTAAGCAGATTGAAGAAACTTATTACGTCACTTTTGATGAAAATTACATGAAGAAAGTTTAAAGGCGTGAAAGTGACTTAGGGGAAATTTTTCCCACATTAGGACGAGTCTCGGTTCCTATATCTAACTTATTCGAGGAGTACATTCGGTTATTCGATGAACCGGAGAAAGCGGCGTACTCAGAGGCGAAAGTAGCAGATAACAAAATTGACAATCTCCAAAAGATCATCGATGATGCTGCAAAGGAAATGTAAAGTGAAATTCCCAAACCTGCAAGTGCTCAATCCTCTACTGAATCTCAAATCAACGACTCAACGTTCAAGGGGGAGAGTTCGTCCACACCAAAAACATAAAATGTATCTTTCGAGGGGGAGAATTCTACACCATCCCTAACTAATAAAAGTACATTTGAAGGGGAGCATCCAACTTTTTCTGAGGATGCAAATTTCAATGTTGCCACGGGTTACGCTTCTCCAGTTGAGGGGGAGAAAGAAAAGGCAACTGACGAAGGCGAGAGTGATCAATCAAAATTTGAAGGAGTGAATTCTGAATTAGATTCAGTTTATGACCCAAATTATCCTCCGTTAGTGAAATGGACCATGGATCATCCTAAAGAACAAATTATTGGTGAATCTTCTGAAAAAGTTCTTACTCGTTCTCAATTAAAAGCGAAACAAACTGCATTATTCGCTATGGTTGAGTTATGTATGATTAGTTTGTTTATCTCCAAAATTTGAACCAAAAACAGTAAATGTTGCGCTTGATCATTGTGATTTGGTACAAGCAATGCAAGACGAGCTCCATGAGTTCGAACGTAACCAAGTTTGGAGGACGATTCCCACACCAAAGGATGCTTCTGTGGTCGGCTTGAAATGGGTCTTTAAAAACAAATTGGACAAAGAGGGGTATGTCATTCGCAACAAGACTTGGTTGGTGGTAAAAGCATATTGTCAAGAGGAAGGGATAGATTATGAGGAAACCTTCGCTCCAGTAGCTAAGTTGGAATCAGTAAGAATCTTCCTAGCATATGTTGCCCATAAAAACTTTGAAGTTTTCCAAATGGATGTTAAATGTGCTTTCTTAAATGGAGAACTAGAAGAAATAGTGTATGTTGAGCAACCTCCCGAGTTTGTGAACGAGAAATATCGTGATCATTGCTATGTGCTGGATAAAGTAGTTTATGGTTTGAAGCAAGCACCGAGAGCCTGGTACGAAACCTTAACTTGTTTTCTAGAAATGTCAAAAGTTAAGCAAGGTTCGGTTGACCCTACATTCTTCCGAAAGAAAGAAGGTGAACATCTAATGATCTCTCAAATTTATGTTGATCATATCATCTTCGGCTCAATGAATCCTAGCTTAACAGCTGAATACAGAAAGTTGATGGAAACCAAATTTGAAATGAGCGCAATGGGTCCAATTAATTTTTTTCTTGGTTTAATTATTAGTCAGGGTCCAAAAGGCATCTTTATCAACTAGGAAGCATACACGTAGAGCCTGTTAACAAAATTTGGCATGACAGGTGACTCTAAAGTTAAGGTTCCTATGGCATTCGACACTAAGTTAACAACACACCAACTAATGCACCGATATTTAAACAAGATGAAACTAAAATTAAGGTGTATACCATGAAAAGAAAAGATCAAACCACTTTAATAAAAATAACATTTTTGGTTCATATATCTTCTGCGATTCCTTTTTCTGTGAAAGACTCACCAGGACCCAAGAAACTTTGGGTTCCTAAATCAGCTTGATCTTGCAGGTACTTTGTGATGAGCAGTTCGTTGATGAATGGTATATCGACAATGGCTGCTCACTTCACATGACAGGAAGGAACGAAGAGTTGAGGGAGTTTCAGTCCCTGAAAGATGGTGGATGTGTGCAGTATGGAAATAACTCCTATGGAACAATCAAGGGATACGGTATGATAACAAATGGAGATTTCTCAATTCAAAAAGTGTCGTATGTGGAAGGATTGCAGCATAACCTCATTAGTGTGTCACAACTAGTCGTGGGAACAGGTCTGACAGTATCATTTGATGATGAGGGTTCTGAAATTATTGAAAAGTATACGAAAAAGGTAATGTTAAAGTCTGATTGCAAGGGAGAGATGTATCCCTTGAATCTCAAACCAATAATAGGAAAACCAGCAATATGTTTTCTATCAAAGGCAAACACAGATGAAAGTTGGCTGTAGCATCGACGTTTATCGCATCTAAACTTCAAGGACATTAATAAGTTGGTGCTTGGTGACCATGTTCGAGGCCTCCCTCTTCTCAAGTTGACAAGGAACATCTATGTGCAGCGTGTGAGATGGGCAAACAAAGTAGAAAGAGTCATCCTACAAGAATTAATACAAATATTGTTGAAGCTCTTGAACTACTGCACATTGACTTGTGTGGACCTTCGGCTATTGAAAGCATCGGTGGTGGTAAGTACATTCTTGTAATTGTAGATGATTTTGCACATTTCACTTGGGTTTTCTTTCTTAAACAGAAATCTGAAGCAACTCCCAAGCTGAAGACATTCATTAAGCAAGTGGACGTTCAACTGAAAAACGACGGTGAGAAATGTATGGATCGACAATTGGCTAGAATTCAAGAATAAAGACTTTGAGGACTTTCTGGCTGATAAGGGAATAACTCACAACTTTTTGGCCCCTTACACACCACAACAGAATGGGATTGTTGAAAGGCGAAACCGTTCTTTATGTGAGGCTGCAAGAACCATGCTCAGTTTCGCTTTTCTTCCGCTATACTTCTGGGCTGATGCTGTTGCAACTACATGCTTTACTCAGTACCGATCCTTTCTTAACAAAAGATTTTCAATCACTCCATATGAGATTTTAAATAATCGGAAGCCCAATGTCAAATTTTTCCATGTGTTCGGTTCAAGATGTTTCATCCTAAACTCCAAGGAGAACCGAAACAAGTTTGACGTTAAAGCTAATGAGGGCATATTCTTTGGTTATTCACTATCCTCAAAATCTTACAGAGTGTTGAATAAACAATCTAAATGGATTGAAGAAACTTATTAATTCACTTTTGATGACAATTACATGAAGAAATTTCAAAGGAGTGAAAGTGACTTAGGGGAAATTTTTCCCACATCAGGACAAGTCTCGGTTCCTATATCTAACTTGTTCGAAGAGTACATTCGGTTATTCAATGAACCGGAGAAAGCGGCGCACTCAGTGTCGAAAGTAGCAGATAACAAAATAGATAATCTCCAAAAGATCATCGATGCTGTTGCAAAGGAAATGGCAAGTGAAATTCCCAAACCTGCAAGTGCTCATCATCTACTGACTCTCAAATCAACGGCTCAACGTTCAAGGGGGAGAGTTCGTCCACACCAAAAATATCCAATGTATATTTCGAGGGGGAGAATTCTACACCATCCCCAACTAATAAAGGTACATTTGAGGGGGAGAATCAAACTCTCTCAGAGGATGCAAACTTTGATGCTGCCACGGGTTACGCTTCGCCAGTCGAGGGGGAGAAAGAACAGGCAACAGATGAAGGAGAGAGTGATCAATCAAAATTTGAATAAGAAGTGAATGAAAAATTGGATCTAGTTTATGACCCAAATTATCTTCCGTTAGTGAAATGGAAAAAGGATCATCCTAAAGAACAAATTATTGGTGAATCTTTTGCGAACGTTCTTACTCGTTCTCAATTAAAAGTGAAACAAACTGCATTATTCTCTAAAGTTGAGTTATGTATGTTTAATCCGTTTATCTCCAAAATCAAACTGAAAACAGTAAATGTTGAGCGTAACCGAGTTTGGGTTCAAGCAATGCAAGATGAGCTCCATGAGTTTGAATGTAACCGAGTGTGGACGCTGATGCCCACACCAAAGAATGCTTCTCTAGTCGGCTTGAAATGGGTCTTTAGAAACAAATTGGACAAATAAGGGAACGTCATTCGCAACAAGGCTCGGTTGGTAGTCAAACGATATTTCCAAGAGGAAGGGATAAATTATCAGGAAACCTTCGCTCCATTAGCAAGGTTAGAATCAGTTAGAATATTCCTAGCATATGCTGCCCATAAAAACTTTGAAAGTTTTGTAGATGGATGTCCAATGTGTTTTCTTGAATGAAGAACTAAAAGTAACAGTCTATATTGAGAAACCTCCTGGGTTTGTGAACGCGAAATATCTTGATCATTGGTATGTGTTGGATAAAGCAGTTTATGGGTTGAAGCAAGCACTGAGAGCCTGGTATGAAACCTTAACTTGTTTTCTAAAAATGTCAAATGATCGTTCAAATTTATGTTGATGATATCCTCTTCGATTCTAAGAATCCTAGGTTAACAACTGAATTCAAAAAGTTGATAGAGACTAAATTTGAAATGAACGCAATGGGTCCAATTAATTTTTTCCTTGGTTTAAATATTAGACAGGGTTCAAAAGGCATCTTTATCAGCCAGGAAGTGTACACAAAGCACCTATTAACAAAATTTGGCATGATAGCTCATTCTAAAGTGAAGGTTCCTATGGCATTCGACACTAAGTTAACACCGTCTCTGGAGAAACTTGCCGTTGACATAACACTTTATTAGCAAATGATAGGGTCCCTTATGTATCTAGAAGCTAGTAGACCGGACATTATGTTGTTTGTTTGTTATTATGCCAGGATTCAAGCAAATCCAAGAGAACCTCACTTGGTGGCTGTAAAAAATATCTTTCGTTATCTAAAGCGAACTTCATCTCAAGGTCTCTAGTATCCTGCCAAATCAGGGTTCTTTATTAAAGCCTTTTCTGATGCTGGTCTTGGAGGGTGTGGTCTAGACTGAAAAAGCACTACAGGTAGATGCCAATTTCTTGACAGAAAACATGTTTGCTGGCAGCCCAGAAAGCAAACCTGTGCGTCACTTTCAACTGCAGAAGCCGAATACATTGTTGTAGCCTCTTGTACTTCTCAAGTTATATGGATTCAAAGTTCGATGAGAGATTACAGACTGAACATGAAGAAGATTCCTCTCTATTGTGACTCAGAAAGTGCAATAAGGATTTGTCACGATCCAGTTGAACATTCCAAAACTAAGCATATTGCACTTAGATATCATTTTATCAAGGATCATGTCGAAGATGGGAACGTGGCGGTGCATTTTGTTTGATCTTCTGATCAGCTGGCTGACATATTTACCAAGGCCTTACCTGAAGCATCTTTTAATAACTTTTTACAAGGTCTGGGTATGATGGAAGCAGAACCAGTATCGGATCCCCGAATCTTGCCTTAAAATTGGACAAGCGAAATGGAGCAACCGCTCAGTCTATTTCGGCTCCATAATTTGTGGGAACCGAAATGAACCGATCGCTCGGTCTCTTTCGGCTCTGGAATTTTATGGAACCAAAATGAACCGATCATTTGGTCTGTTTTGCCTCAGTTAATAACACTAAGGTTTCGGTTGGATATTATGTATATCTCTATTATTTTATGTTTTATTTATTTTCTTTTATTTTTTAGAAAACCTTAAAATTCCAAAAATATTAGTTTTGTTTTGTTTTGTTTTGTTTGTGTGGCGTGTTGTTGCATGTTGTTGCATGTCGACGTAAGTTTCTACGACTTAGAGCAAGGCCTTAATGATTCGATCTATACCTATCGTTTCTTCCCAATCAGGCTGTTCTTATCTACTCGGTCTAGAGCTACCTTACTATTCTCATATGAGTTAAGAGTTTCTCTACTTTGTCATGTTTTATAGCAGAAGGTACTTTCGGTTCTTTCATCATTCTCATACTATTCTCCATCTACTATCGGTTCATAATTGTACCCCTTGAGACTCTCGGTTCTTACCACTGAGGTTAATGGTTACATCAAATCTGTGTTTATGATCTTAGATACGAATACTACGTGCTAAGTGAAACCCAAAATAGAACACCTATAATGAGTTGACGGTGAATTTCTATATACAAGATCTTACTCGTTACCTACTGAAATCTCTTTTTTTTGCAAGGTCTTTTATGAATTCGTCTAAAACCAAGAATTTTCTTCCCATAAAGATCCAATTTAATTTTGTTTTTGAGATTTCTATAAACTCTTTTTTCATCATAAAATATAACCTACCTCAGACCACATCGGTCTCACAAGTACTTTTTCCAACACTCGGTCTTATATTAAGAATCGATGTTCGGTTGAAGATAAGCCACCTTAAGCCTATGTCATGAAAAGAAGCCTTTCAATGTTTATTAACAAACACTTGATCATATTCTCAGGAAACCACAGAAGGGATTCTTGCCCGGAATCCCCTATTTTTTGTCTGATAATAAGACATCACTCACATCCCATATACATTTTCTTTATTACTTTATCTTTTGTCACTCTAATGTATGAAAACTTTTAATTTTCCCACATTCTGATGATGGTATATTTGAGTTTTATTTGTCCTCTAGTGAAACAAGGGCAATTCAAGTTCGTATGGCAAGTTCTATTTCAAATGTTGATTGAAGAAATCCTTTTGGGCGCGTGAATTTGAACGGTCCCTATATGCACGCGTGCTGTAGCATACCTAGGAGCACCCAACCTATCAAATCGTGCTTTTTCAGGCGACGTTTTTGTGATCACATCACTATCGTCACGATTTTTCTGTCTCCTGGCAACAGTATATAAAGGGTTTCCACGATTCTTTGTCTTCTACCAGCATCAAAATTTCTCAACTGTAAAGGCGCTTTAAATTGTTCATCTTCTTCCTTCGATCAACAATGGCGACTTCTTCTTCCATACATGATCAGACTACTTCATCGGCCTTTCTTACCATCAAGAAATATTAGAACATGATCATAGAACTGAATCCGTTCCTGTATGATTCCTACATGTTACAAGTTGTTGAGAGTTTGAAGTATTCTAAATTGGTTCTTGCCCTAACCCAATTCGAAGCTGTTCCTATGTCTCTCTTGTCTCAAGTCTACTCTTGTACAATGTATGACAAGAATAAAGAACAAATTTACTTTCAAATCCACTCCAAAAAGGCCTCTATTTCAAAAGGGAGGTTTCGCTCTTTGCTACATCTTGCTTTGGATTCTTCCGTTATCTCAACCGACTACATTACTACAACACAACTTTTCTTGATGCTTTATGAAATGGGATATACTGATGTACTGACCACCATTTCCAAGGTCAAGAAGTCGTGTCTACCATCTCAATGGAATGGTCTTCTAACTCTTCTTATTAAAAGCTTGGCAGAACGGAGTGCTGGATCAGATGGCACTAGCAAAGGATTTCTGACCATTCTCTATGGTCTTTACAATGGACTAAACCTTGATTATGGGTCCATTATCTGGTCTCAAGTAGTGCAGAGCCTCAATGCTTCCACTCGTCACTCCGAAATTTCTTGCGGAAGCTTTTGGACACTCATTACAAGGAGGGCGATCGATACTCTGGATATTCCGGTAATGATAGATGCCCCAATCGCGTCCATTGCGACTTTTCATACAAATAAGATCATTATTCCTGATCCAACTGAGTTTCTACATTATGGCTCAATTCCGGAGACCATGTATCGGGGTGTTATAGCCGAAAGTCAGGTGATGGCTGACTATCGAAAACTTCCTCCCAAGGAGCCGAGAGTTCTTTCTCCGGAGCAACAAGCTGCCTTGGATGCAGTTGACATGCCGAGTAACTGAGGAAAAAGGGTAACAGTGAAGAAGGAGACACCCGAGGAAGATCAACCTAAGCCTTCAAAATCAAAGAAGTGAAAGTTAGAGAAATAGGCCTCCTCTAAGCAAAAGAAAATCAAGAAGATGGCAAACAGATCCAGAAATCCAACTCCTCATAGTTCTGACAATCCAAAGGATGATGAAGAATATGAAATTAATCAGGAATCTCCACGAGGTAATACTCCACCTAGATCTCCTACTCCAACCAAATCTCCATCTCACAAACTTCCAACCCCACCTCCATCACCGAAACCGAAAGTTCCGGTTTCGGTTGTTACCACTTCACCAACATAAACCTCTTTTCCACCACCACCACCACCAGTTTCTTCTGTTTCTATCCCTACAACCACCTTACCAACTCCTATAATTTCCCAATCCACCACCACTACTATCCCTAAACCAACACCAAGGGTCGACGTATCTGATACGGGGGCCCTTACTGAAACCGAACCTCCAATCATTACTAAACCTCTCTCTTTAACACACTCAACCAACTCCGGTGCCACTCTCGGTGGTGCTAATGATGAGTATGAATCCACATACTTTAGTCCTTAACACCTACCCACTGATGATGATGATGATGATGCTCCAATCACAAGCCAACACTTGGAGCGTATCAATGAAAAGTTGGACAAACTGCTTGCCGATAACAAGGCTTATGGTGGTGTTGTCCTAAAGGCTTTTGTGGAGACAACCATTGGGCAAACACACAGACTCAATTGAAAAATCCACCAAAGCAATCGATGAGTCTACTTCCACTTGCAGAAAGGCCTCTGCTGATGTTGCTGATGTTGTTCATACAACTGTGATTTTTCTTGGATTCGCTTAAAGGGCATGCTGATACTAATGTTGCCAAAGTGCAAGCCTCAGTAGATTCTCTTTCCAAATACCTACAGGAAGAACAAACGAAGTTTGAGGCTATTTGGTCCTCCATCCAAGCTGAAAACACCTCTCTCATCAGTTCAGTTTCCTCTCGGATGGACTCACTTCGTATTGATATTGTACAGAGAGTGATTTAAAAGAAGACATTGCTCGACAAGCCTCTACCATTTAAGTGCAGAAAGTTCAACTTGATAAACCGAAAAGGATATTGCATTATTAAAGGCAGAGAGAGTTGTGTTTAGAAGTTGTACAGGGGAAGTAAAGCATATGCTCACCAACATACTTGGTGCTCATGATTCGATACTGAATCTTACCATTCGGAACCATCTAACAATCAAACTGCTTCCCGTTCTTGCCCTGTTGCATGAAATGAAGGGTGTTTCAGAGAAGTTTGTTGCTCCGAAACAAGGGGGAGAGGGTTATCATCATGTCAACACCGAACCGAAGGATAATGTAGCTTCAGGTTCCGGTTCCAAAGCAACGGTTTAAATCGTTAAAGATGATAGTGATGATCAGATTGAGGAAACAATTGCTGATGCTCTCAAGAGGAAGAAAAGAGATAGAGAGATAGATGAGAATTTACAAATTTCCAAGGAAGCAAAGGAGAGGGAAAGGAGAAACAAGGATGAAGAAGAAGCCTTAAACTGCAAAAAGGCCTTGTTTCCCTTGTGGACTAAAGAGACATTAATCCACCAAGCGATAGAGTACCCAAGCACCTATTGGTTGGAACCTATTGCTTCGTTCGATTGTGACAACTCTAAGGACTCACAGTTCGACATGCCAATCACAGGAAAAGCTTTTGCATTTCATTGCTTTGATTGGACTGCCGAGGTTCCTTTCCCTTATCCAAAGGTTCACCGAGAGCTTATATATTTTTATCTTTTTATGGGCAACCTCATTACCTGACATGGAGTGCACAAAATATTATAACTTTCAAGGTATTGAAACCGACACCTGCTGGAAATTTTGTTAATGTGAAGTTCAAGATCACTCGAGGGTCTGCATATTCAGTGTCAATGATTTCCTTAGAAAATCTTCCAAATCTCAATCCTTATGATTGGATTTTGTTTTTCAACATCCTGCTCACCAACTCAGGGGAATATGAGCCGATTCTAGAACATTTAAAGAGGATGTTAGCTTCGTACATTTATGAGGTTGCGGGTATGGATCAGGAGATTGTGAAGGTGATGAAGAAGAAGGTGACTGTTAAGTCGACACCGAAACCAGGAGATGTGAATAAGATGAAAATTGGCCAGATTGATTCAAAATATCTTACTGTGATGTTTATTAAGGGCGATGGGCATGAATTTTTGTTCACTCTTGTGGATAAAAATCTCTTCTTAATGGACTGCTTAGAGAAAATCATCCACATAATTCATCGGTGCAAGCAGAACTCCGAAGTACACAAGAAGAACCTCACCGACATGCTTTGGTGGTATATCACATTTCGTCATCATCTTTTGGCCATTATACCAAAGCTATTTAAAAGGGTCAAGAACTCTTCTGCTGCTCAACCGAAGTAGCCTTTCGGTCCCATTGATACAAATGGGGAGATTGTACAGTCTATTAGTGTTGCGTCATGGGCTTTTTGTATTGTATCCGGATTGGGCTTGTCCATCCGTGATTATCTTGTAGTGTTATACTATATATATATATATATATATATATATATATATATATATATATATATATATATGCATGTATGCATTATATTGTTACGTCTTTTATTACGCTTAAGATTTTGTAACCCTAAACGCCTCTATAGTCGAAGTTCTTAGTCGAGATCTTCTGAGGCATTGAAGTATTAATCATACGGCATATTCAAGTCATATTCGTGTTTATATTTTCATTCTTAATTGTTTGCATGCATAGAATCAAATGATCCTGAAAGAACATTGTTCTATCAGTCTCCCCCCACATAGATTCGACTAAGTCTTCACCACACGTGAGAGTTAAAGGATTCCTAATCCTTCTCGCTTTCTAATGTCCTACTGATGACATCCTGTGCTTACCAATGCTAGCAATTAATCACCGGTTAAACCTTTAGAGCGCTCATCCTCAGAAATCTTGATGAGTACTCTTGGAATCTAGTCCAATCTGAAACCCCAATCCATCTCCCATGCTGTCAATTGAAGGTCTCAATCTTCACTCTGGCTAACGAATCCTCGTTCCCACTTACAATCCTCATTCCGCAAGTTGCATCCCTCTGTGGGTTCATCAAGGACTTTCCGACATGTAGAATGGCATATATGATCCTTGATAACCCAGACACTAGCAGAAAACTACCCCGACATTTGACTTGTTCAAACTCACTCACAATCCCAAAGTGATATGTATCCCTCACATCCATCTAGTAGCAATAGAATATGACATACCCGCAACATCTGGAGGAATACTGATCACCTTCTGCAGACATGACCAACCCCGCTACCTTGTAGTAGCCTAAACCCTTGGAGCGACAACCTCCCTTGTGCACTCTATTGTACATGTTGCACTGACTCAGGCCCTGCTGGCCTTTCACCCGATGATCAAAAGTCATGGATCTCTTCCCGGGACCCTCTACTATACACACTTGGCATGAACCTCTCTTCTCAAAGTGCTCCAAATCGATCTCGCATCTGCAACCTCTTGTAATTCATATCATGCAGGGTCTAACACCCTGCCACAATCACTAACTCACTTGCCGATAGCTAATCTGCAACAAATGGAACATCCTCTATCCCCAAACTAGGTCACAAAATCCTCCCCGAAGCTTCTAAGATTCTCAAAGACTCTCACCGATTTGAGTATGGATCATGTGCTTTCACTAGTACGGGCCCAATATTACCTTCCACATCTATCCATACTTTCCTCAGCAATCATCCCAAATCCTCCAAGTCACTTCCTCAAACTGGTACCCTGAATGCTTGCTAACAGCGCAACCAAGTCCACTAAATCATTTCATAGGCTTCCCTACATTACCGTACCCACCCAGTCCTCAGCTACTGAAAAACTCTTCATGATGCCAATTAACCACTACATGAATACCATCACATGTGACGAGGCTCGGATAATCCCTCAAATACACGGAAATGGCTCATGAAAGGCTTGTGTCCAAAAAGACTCTTGTATGGTGTCTTCATATGTGCTTTGTTGATTAGAACACGATTCTGCACATAGCAAGCAGTGTTAATCGCCTCGGCCCAAAAGAAGACAGGTAGCTTGGAGTCACAAAGCATTGTCCTTGCAGCATCTTTCAATGTTCTGGTCCTCTGCTCAGCAACACCGTTTTGTTGAGGTGTGTGAGCAGAACTATATTGATGCACTATCCCCTTTTCTGCGCAAAAATGATCAAGAACCGAATTCTTAAATTCAGTTCCATTATGAGTGCGAAGCAGCTTCACTTGATTGTTAATCTACTTTTCAATCATCACCACGAACTTCTTTATCAGATCAACAATCCTTGTTTTGTTGGATAAGAAGAAGACCCATGTAAATCTAGAGAAATCATCAACCACAACAAGACAGTACGAGCTTTTGCTGATGCTCAGGACATTCCGGACCAAACAAGTCCATATGCAATAGTTGAAGCACTTGATTGATTGACCTAATTTGCTTGGGCAAGTGTGGTTTTCGATGATATTTGCCTTGAGCATAGGAAACACATTTTTCAAACGTGATAAAGTCTCTGACAGGAAGGCCTCGGACCATCTCATTTTTCGCATGACAATTCAGTTTTTTCTCATTTGCATGACCAAGTCTTCGATGCCATAACATTGCATTGTGTTCGGAAACTTTTGATAATAAACAAGTGACTTGTTCAGGTGGGTTACTGTTCATATCAATGATGTAGGCGTTCCTATCCCGTTTTGATTTGACTAGAATCCATTCTTTTGGGATGACGATGCCATGCTTGAGAATAATACACTCTTTATCAGTAAAATGTGTTGAGTAGCCTCTGTCACATATCTGAGAAACGCTCAACAAACTATGCTTTAATTCGGGTGCAAAGTTGACATTTTCAAAGCTCAACATTCCATTTGTAACAGTTCCGTGCTGTGTGATCTTTCCACCATCTCCGCCCGCAAAGGAAACATAACCCCCATTAAAAGATTGAATATCGCTCAACTGGGAGATGTCTCCAGTCATATGTCGGGAACAGTCGCTATCGACGTACCAAGGATGGATGATATTCCTCCGCAACTGCCCCTGCAAAATGAGCGGAATCATTTAGACTTTGGAACCCAGGTCATCACTGTCCTGGGTTTCCTTTTCAAATTTTCTGATTTAGATTTTAAAATTTTCAAATTAGGACCTTCATTTTCTGATTTAGAGGGAGGTAATGATGAACTTGAACATGATTTGGGCTTCCATTGAAGTTTAGGTTTTACAACAATCTCTGATGATTTTGAAACAGACTTCTCATGAGTTTACATAGACCTTCTGGATTTTTTACCAAAGTTGGTAGAAGATCTAGAATTGCTTTTTGACAAAACCGATCTTGGCTGAGCCTTGTTCGATTTTGACAAAGTGTTTTGAGTTTTGTTAGTAAAAACCTTTTTATTTATTTGAAAAACAGCCCTCTTTCTGTTCTTAATATCTTTCTGATCTTTACTTCGAGAGTGAGTTCTTGAGGATTTTCTAGTTAAAGACCTTCCTCGAGACTCATTCTCCCCTCTTGGTGACTGGTAGTTTACAAAGATCCTATTTTGACAATTCCTAGCTATGTGACCACCAACACCACAATTAAAACAAATTTGTTTTGACTTTATATTGAATTTTTCAGATTTATTTTCTTTGCAGACACTCTTACTCTTCTTAGAAGAACATGCATAAGAATTAGAGTGAGAAATAAGTGAGGGTGCCTCATTTGATTTGACTTGAGGAGTTGATGGTTCCTCATGAGAATCACAAGCATCAGAATTACCAAACAATTCATCAAACATATCGAAAAAATTAAATTCAATAGTATCCGATGATGAGCTAACACAAGAAGTTTTTTTAGTCTTAACATCATAAACACATTCAAATTTGTTTGCAACAGAAAAATCAGAATTAAAAATAGAAACAGATTCTCCAGCTTCACACTTGGCCTGATCTAAGGGTGTATCTGCAGATGAAGTAGGAACATTAGTACTTTCAATGTTAATAAAACTTCTTGAAACAAAACCAGTAGGTTTGCCATATCGAAGATGTGGCTCCCTGTTAGTTTCGTTATGTGCTAAAGGGATTGATGTGTAGTTATGATTAAAAGGAGGAGGAACACAATCATACCCTAAACCTTTGTTTTGATTTTCTTTAAATTTCAATTAGGTTTCATACAAAGACTCAACTGTTTTACTTGAAGCAGAATAATTTTTGAAACTCACATCTGTTTTTTCTACTTTTAATTTTTAACTCATCAAGTTCTTTGATCACAGCATCAAGTTGTCTCTTAGTATAATCATAAATTTATCACTTTTCACTAAATACTAATTGAATTTTTCTAAAATCTTTTGTTTTGGCTTCTAGTTGGGCCTTATGTGGTTTCTGTCCCTTCCTAAGTTGATAACCCTCATATTTAGGGTCCTATACTTGTCTACGTAAGGTTTGAATTCAATCACGAAGAAGTGTAACATATTCTTTGCAAGCAAAAGAACAAGACGATAGATTTACCTCGTGCTTCTTGGGTTGGAAGAGGTGGAAACCATTAAGGCAAACTGCAGTTCCATCATCTCTGACTCGGGATCAGTATCATTTTTCTTTGAAGCACCATCATCAATCTGAGCTAAATGAGCATTTTTTGACCCTGTGATGTTTAAAGCTTGAATTTGATCCTCCCAATCAAATGACTGAATAACCATAAATGTTTCTCCATTAGTTGTAGCTCCTGCATGATTGTTTCCCACTGCGACCATCTGTCGGTTGTTGTTGACTCTGCGATCTGGCTTCGGGCAGTCATGAGTAAAGTGACCCAACTCGTGACAGTTAAAACATCTCAGCATACTTTTGTTGAATCCCACCTTTTTTTCAGTATTCATAACCTAGTTGTTTTTCATTGTTTTCTTGGCGAATTGTTTGGCTCTGAAAACAGCCATGGCAATCTGCCATGTAATGTCCATTTCCTCCACATCTTCGGGATGTATCTGGTCCAAGTAACCAAAGGATAGCTGAGGTGGAAGATCTCCGGCTACAAAGGCATTGTAGCAATTAACTAGCCCAGTGGCTAGAGCAAGATTTTCATCAGATTCTTTGGTGTTTGAAAAGGAGACTTTGGCTGACATATTGGGAGCAGGAACAGTTTGTGGAAATAGTACACTTTAAGTTTGATGTTGAGGGATTGGTGTTGCAGCATTGAGGGTTTGAATCTGAGGTTGTTGAACTGTGAAAGCTTGACCTGAGGAAGTCATGAAGGATGATAGTGTTGCATTGTTGGATGAAACACCAAGGTTTGCAGTAGAATATGAATTCATGTGGTTGATTTCTCTTTGTTTGTCATCAATGTCACAGGCTTTGATGACTGCCATGATTTCTGCAAGAGTGAGATGGTTTAAGTCCTTGGTTTTCTTAATTACAGCAACATTCATATCCCATGATCGAGGAAGTGCATGCAGAAGTTTCTTGTTGATTTCTGACTTTGCAATTGAGCGGTGAACCTTTGCAATTGAGCCTCAATGGTTTCTCCTGGAATGTAGTTAAACATGTTAAATTTTTGTCTTAACATGTCCTGTCGACTTTCTTTCATATCTTCATTGCCCTCGTAGACCTCAATAAGAGCTTCCCATAGAGCTTTTGAAGAAGTGTACTCACGAAAACCTTGAGCAATATCAGGAGATAATGCCATGGTTAGAGTAGCCAATGCTCTTTCCTGTTCTTCAACCAGTTCAAACTCTTCATCAGTGTAGTTTTCAATGGCTTTGTCAATCAACTGACCTCCAACTGTCATCGTGAATCTAACAGGACCTCTAAGAATACTTCTCCAGATCTTGAAATCTTTCATTTTGATGTATTTCTCGATTCTATATTTCCACTCGGGAAAACCTTCAGCAGACATCAATCTCGGAATGCGTGTAGTAGTGCCCATAACAGCATCAAGTTCCTGAAAATGAGTTTGAGAATCCATTTGAAATTTAAAGTGATTTAATAGTTCCAAAAGAGTTTAGGGTTGAGGTTTAGTTGAAATGATTGCAACCCTAAACACGAGTTTACGATATAGATTTTATGGTTTAGATGTTTACGGTTTTGGGTTTACTGTTTTATGTGTTTACGTTTTTGGGTTTGCGGTTTTTTAGTTTGCGGTTTGCGGGTTTGCGGGTTTTTAGTTTGCGGTTTTTGGGTTTGCTGTTTTTGGGTTTGCGGTGTATGAATTTCTAGAGATTACGGTTCTTTAAATGGACAGTAAACTCAGTTTACGGTTGGCAGTAAAGTTGCTAATTGTCCTTTAAAATTCATATTTTCCAGACTAAAACAGTTCCTCCAATGCCTAGAACGCAGAATCTATCGATCAAACGGTGGGAATAATGGTTTAAACACAAAATCTCGATCGGATGAGTTTGATATCAGTTTACCGCTCTGATACCAATTGTTAGGTCCGATTCCGGATCTAAAACCGAAACAAATGTAAATCAAGAATAACAAGATAAGATGAGAGAATTGAGCTTGCACACGATTAATCACTAGAAACCGTCAGGTACAACTCAATAGTGGCAGTAAAATCCTAGAACATCCAACCCCGACAATGACTAGGAACTAAGCTATTTATACTTGACTGGACCGCAAACAGAGTTTGCGACCGTAAACACGCTTACGGCCATAAACGTGTTTACGGTAGTAAACATAACATAGTACATACTAACAAAAAGCAAAATTACAGACACCAAATCAACAACAATCACATGCTAAGCCTAGCCCAAACCATTTTCATTGCCCTTCATATTTTACACTTAAATTTTGACGCTCATTTTGTTCTTAATTAATCATATCGCATAATTAAGAAATTAAGCATGAAACACATAATACTCAAATAATACGTTATTATTATTTAAAATTGGGTTACAAAGGTTAACATAGACTATTACATTGCTAAGAATGGCAAGCCCAGAAACACAGACGCTACAATTCTCTCCACCTTAGAATGCTTCCGTCCCCAAAATCACACATCAACAAACAAATGCGGATAGCGACCCATCATGTCACTCTCTGTCTCCCTGGTGAGATTCGGCCCATTCATGTGTTTCCATCGGACAAGCACTAACTGAACCATCTTACGTCGCAACTTCTTAGTCTTTCGGTCAGCGATTGCCTCTGGTTCTTCAATAAACCTTTTGTTCTCATCGATTCTTAACTCCGAAAGTGGAATCATCTCGAGAACTTCTCCTGTGAACTTCCTCAAATAACACACATGAAAAGTGTTATGAATTCCATTCAGTTCTTCTGCTAGTTCGAGCTTGTAAGCTTGGTTCCCAATCCTCTGAAGAATTTTAAACGGTCCAATAAACCTTGGACTTAATTTTCCACTTTTACCAAATCTTATAAGTCCCTTCCACGGCGAGACTTTAAGCAAAACTGAATCTCCACTTCAAAAGTCATTGGTCTTCGCTTGTTGTCAGCATAGCTCTTTTGACGGTCCTGAGCTGTTAACATTATTTCCCTAATCATTTTCAACTTTTCAGCAGTTTGATGAACCATCTCCGGTCCCATAAACTGCTTTTCCCCAGCCTCAAGCCAACAAGACGGCGTACGACACTTTTTTCCGTACAAAGCTTGATAAGGTGCCATTTTTATGCTCGAGTGGAAACTATTATTGTATGAAAATTCTACCAAAGGTAAATGTTCATCCCAATTACCTTGGAATTCTAGAGTACATGCTCTCAACATATCTTCAAGTGTTTGTATCGTCCGTTCGCTATGGCCATCAGTCTGCGGATGGTAAGTTGTACTTAAACACAACTTGGTACCCAATTCCTCTTGTAGACTTTTCCAAAATCTTGAGGTGAAACGGCTATCACGATCCGATACAATCGTTAACGGAACACCGTGAAGCCTCACAATTTCCTTCATGTAAGAATTCACAAGCTTTTCCATAGACCATTTCTCCTTGCCTGCTATGAAATGTGCACTCTTAGTGAATCGATCAACGACCACCCAAATCATATCGTGACCATTCTTTTTTCTGGGCAGTTTAGTGAAAAAAATCCATAGCAATGTCGTCCCACTTACCCATAGGCACAGGAAATGGTTCTAAACTCCCGTACGGTTTCTGATGTTGTGTATTGACTCTTGCACAAGTCACACACTCCGCCACATACTTCGCAATGTCGAGCTTCATCGTCGGCCACCAGTAGTAGGGTTTCAAGTCCCTATACATTTTAGTGCTACCTGGATGAATCGAGTACATGGTCTTGTGAGCTTCTTCCATCATAAGATCTCTGACTCCTCCTATCTTAGGTATCCAAATCCGATCTTGGAACACCTTCAGTCCATGACTGTTTATACCGAACACCAACATTTTGCCCAAACGTTCCTCCTTTCGGTCATTCTTCTCAGAAGCTTCCTCTTGAGCTTTCTTTATACTTTCCACAATGGTCGAGACAATTTCAATTCTCAACGCTCTTGGCATGTTTCTTTCAAGATTGACTTTCCGACTGAGGGCATCAGCAACAACATTTGCTTTACCAGGGTGGTAAAGTATCTCATAGTCGTAGTCCTTAAGCAATTCTAGCCAGCGTCGTTGCCACATATTCAATTCCTTCTGACCGAAGAGATATTGGAGACTCTTATGATCAGTAAAAAGTTTTCACTTCGTGCCATAGAGGTAATGCCTCCATATTTTCAGATCAAAAACTACCGCTGCCAACTCCAATTCATGAGTCGGGTAGTTCTTTTCATGCTCTTTCAACTGTCGAGATGCATACGCGATCACCTTATCTCTTTGGGTCAAAACACAACCTAATCCAACACCAGACGCATCGCTATAAACAGCGAAGTCTTCAACTCCATCGGGTAGAGAAAGTATCAATGCCTCGCATAGTTTTCTTCTTTAGCTTCTCGAATGCTTCTTTATGCTTATCCCTCCAAGCAAAAGTAGCTCCTTTGTGGGTCAAAGCTGTTAATGGACTAGCGATCGAAGAAAAGCCTTGGATAAACCTTCGGTAATATCCGGCTAACCCTAAAAAGCTTCGGCTCTCCATGGGACTTTTTGGTTGTTCCCACTTCATCACGGCCTCAACCTTTGCTAGATCAACCATTATCCCTTCTTGGTTGACCACGTGACCCAAGAATTGGACTTCTTGAATCCAAAAATCACATTTGGAGAACTTTGCATACAGCTTATCCTTCTTCAGAACTTCTAACACTTCTCGCAAGTGTCTGCCATGCTCCTCTTCGCTTTTCGAATAAATCAAAATGTCATCTATGAAAACTATCACAGATTTATCTAGGAACGGATTACAAACCATGTTCATTAAATCCATGAATGCTATTGGAGCATTGGTTAGTCCAAACGACATAACCAAAAACTCGTAGTGCCCATATCGTGTTCTCAATGCATTTTTCTCTATATCCTGCTCTCTTACTTTCAGCTGATGATACCTTGACCTAAGATCGATCTTCGAGAACCTTGAAGTTGATCGAACAGGTCATCAATCCTCAGCAACGGATATCTATTCTTTATCGTTGCCTTATTCAACTCTTTATAATTGATGCACATTCTCATACTTCCATCTTTCTCCTTTACGAATAACATTGGCGCTCCCCAGGGTGATGAACTAGGTCTAATGAAACCTTTGTTCAATAACTCCTGAAGTTACATCATCAGCACCTTCATCTCCGTCGGTGCTAATCGATAAGGTGCTTTTGCTATTGGCATTGTCCCTAGTAACAAGTCTATTCTAAACTCCGCTTGTCTATCAGGTGGTAATCCGGGAAGATCTTCGGGAAATACTTCCGGATAATCACATATGACATGAATGCTTTGCATCGCCTTTTTCTCCTTCTTATCATCGATCACAAATGCTAGATACGATGTACGTCCTTTAGCCAAACACTTTCTGGCTTTCATTAGAGAAATGATTCCAGAATTTACTCTACGTTTATCTCCATACACCATAAATGACTCTTCCCAGGCGGGTTCAATTTCACTATTTTCTTCTTGCATAAAATTTCAGCATCATTGGCGCTAAGCTAATCCATTCCCAAAACGATGTCGAAACCATTAAGTTCGATAGCCAATAATTCCTCGTGGAACTTATTCCCATTCAGATCAATTAAGATGTTTTTCATACGATGGCTAACAGGTACAAACTTGCCACTAGCAACTTCGACTAATAAGGAATTATCTAGTCTATCAACAGGCAAAGATAGTTTTCTACCAAATTCATGCGATATAAAGAAGTAGTTGGCTCCAGAATCAAATAAAATTTGGGCAGACAATGTGTTTACGATAATGGTACCTGAAGCGACATCAGCTTCATCCTTAGCAACTTCCAGTGTTATCTGGTATGCTCTCGCCTTTGGCTTTGGCAGAATGTTGGGTCTAGCTGCCTCCTTCTTCTTTGGGCAGTCCCTCAACATGTGTCCCTCCTCACCACAACCATACCAAAATTTCTTAGAGAGGGTGAATTCATTGGTATAGTGCCCTGGCTTTCCACATTTGTAGGATGTGGCCGCTACCTCACATTTTCCATGATGCTTCTTCTTACATTTGTCGCACCATTTGGGTTCGCCTCCACCTCCCCTTGAACCAGACTTTGAGAACTTGTTTCTATTATTGGACCCTGAAGTTCCATCGAACTTCCTCTTTTCACCAACATATATCCTTTCCAGACCATTTTCCTTCTGTTGGGCCTCCACGTTCTTAGCTGCTCGAATAGCTGTTTTCAGAGTAGTTGCCATCTTGACTATCGGGCCAAAGTCGGCAGGCAGTCCATTGGCGAACCTCTCAATCTTGGAGAGTTCTGTTGGTACTAGGTGCAGAAATAACTTCATTTTCTCAATGAACGCAGTAGCATAGTCATCTATGTTCATCCTCCCCTTCTTCAAGTTTTGGAACTCATTGTTCAGATCAATCAGATCTGTCTCTGAACAATATTGCACCCTTAACTGTTCCAAGAACTCCTCCCATGACATTTTCAGGGCTTTTCATTGTGGCATAGTATCTTCCAATAACTTCCACCAACTCAAGACTCCAGTCTTTAGTTTCCTAACTGCAAAGACAATCTTCTGTTTGTTGCTACAGTTGTAACTTTCAAATACCATCTCCATTTCGGAGATCCAATCCATAATTTCAACAGGCTTTGGGCTCCCAGAAATACTTGGCGATTTGGCACCAAAGAAATTCTTGTACATTCGCCCATCCTTGTTTTTTCTCCTTTCTAGATCGTTCATTTGTTCTTCTTGAGTCCCAACTTGACTCATAATGCGACTATTGTTCCCTTCCTCCGATTGCTCGGTAATCAATTCAGGTTCCTCAATAGGTATGATAGGTTCGTCTCTATTATCATGCAACATCTGTCGCACCTCATCCCTTTGTTCGGCTAACATAGCCCAGTTGATGTAAATTGTAAAAAGTCGAAAATATTGTATTGTGTTGTTTCGCATTTTATGTTATTTTACTAAGTCATTTTGTATGCGAAGTGAAGATGTATAAACTCAGTATATTTTTTGTATATTCCCTATAAATAGGGATTGAGGCTAGAAGTAGAGTGATACGAAAGCGAGTCACAAATATCTCTTCTGCTTATTCTGTAATCAGTCTTAATCAATATGAGATCTGATTAATATTTACTCTTTGTGTTCTTCATCTTTAATCGTTCAAATCTATCTTTTCTTTTCTAAATTCTCGATAACAATTCTCATCAATTGGTATCAGAGCAGGATTCAAACTGCTTAGATCTGATTTTCGTATAAGAATCATTTGCTTTTTGAGTTACAAATTTACTCAAAATTTTCCGCGCATTTTTGGTTTTGAAAATCACTATTGATCTTCAGATTTGAATTGATTCTGTATTTGAATTGTTAAGTCGAGTAATCGATTAGTGATTTGTGATCAATTCATTTGATCAAATTCTGAAATTCATCAAGTTTTCAAGTTTTTGGATATTTTCTGTGTTCTTCAATGGCGAACTTCAACATGAATACAATGACTTCTTTCTCTCACTTGCTTGGTTCCTCAACCATAATTCCGATGTTAATTCCAGAATACTATGATCAGTGGGCTGATAGAATGAAAAATTACTTATGGAATTGATGAAGAACTTTGGAATTGTATCGATGGAACAGTACAAGCTCCTGCTAATGTTCAACCAATTGGATCATCCACTGCATCTACTAATGTTGAAGAACAACGAAAACGACTGAAGAATAATGAAAAGAGGTGCATGAGGGAACTAAGAGGTGCTCTACCTCCTCTGGTTTACAATTACATTCGTAGTTGTAAAACAGCCAAAGATATCTGGAATACTCTAAAAGAAAAGTATCAAGGTAGCGAAAAGACGAAGATCAACTTTGTGAAGCAATGTCTAGTTGAACTGAAGGAATTCAGACAAAAGGATACAGAAACTCTCGAAAATTACTATGATCGTCTGAATGAGCTTATGTTTCGCTGCAATAGGTATGGTATCACTAGATCTCTCATGGAATTCAATTTAACTTTCATTATGGGTCTTCGCAAGGACTGGCGAAGTGTGAGCATGATGATTAAGAATCAACAAAGTTTTGATACAACTACATTGAATGATCTTTACAATCAACTGAAAACACATGAATGTGAGGTCACAGAAATGTATGCAAAATCAAAACAAGCTATTGGTGGTCCTTTGGCTCTTGTTTCAAAGGTATCAGAAACTGATGAAAAAGATGGTTCAAATGAAGAAGGATTTTTGATGAACTCCGACGATGAAGCTGTAGCATTCTATTCAAACAACAGAGTTAAGAAGTTTTTCAAAAAGCCTTTTAATCCAAAAGGAAAGAATAGTGATGGGAAAAATGCTGTCACAAGAAATGGAGGGGAGGAGAGGAAGAAAATGGAGAAAATAGATGAAAAACAGAAAAATGCGAATGAAGAGAAAAAGTTGAAGGGTGATTCAGGAATTTACTGTCACTATTGCAATGGTGCGAATCATTTCGCAGCTTATTGCATGTTGCGAAAGAAAGAAGAGAAGAAAGAAAAAGTTAAAGATGAAGCATACTACTCTGAAAAGATTGAAGAATTACGTGCTAAGACCAAAGGAGTGTCTTTAGTTGCTAAGGGAGAATCTGCTGAAGAAGAAAGTGGAACTTATCAGATCTGGTCTTCAGGATCTGATGACGAGGAAATAAGGCATCCCACACATGGAGCAATGTTTGCAAGTTTTGAGGATTGCGAAGAGAACATTTCAGGGCGATGTTTTGTGTCTAAATCCACTGACAAGTCACCCATGACAACCAAATTACGTGCAATTCTTGAATCTTTTAATATTCCTTTATCTGCTTATGATGCTGAAATTGTTTCATTTGATGATACTATGACTTATTTTGATTCTGTTATTGTGTCTGCGAGTAATGAAGCTAAGAAATTAAATGTTGAACTTAGTGAGACATGAAGAGATTTAGAAATAAAGAAGAGCAGAGTTGAAAAATTGGAAATGCAAGTCAAAAATATAGATTGTGATAGGAATAATCTTACTAGTTATGTTAGGTTGTTGCTAGCACAAAGAAACATATATTGTAATTCTGCAAAACGACTGTATGCAAAATTAACAGCTCTACATCATTCTTCTGATATTAGCAAAAAACAACAAAGGAAACTTTTACCTTTTCTTGAGTATGAACATGAAAAAGTTGATGTTGTGTCTTATGATTGCGAAAGTACAATTGCTCAATTTGACAAAATACCTGATGATAGATATTCATATGGTATTGTCAAAATTGATGAATTTCTGAATGCTGATGAGTTGGTTAAAATTTTCAATGAAAGTTTGACAAAGAGTGAACAAGTGAAAATCATAAAGAAAACCGAAAATTCAACTCTTGCCTCACAATTCAATTATGCTGATATTGATGAAAATTCTGATAATGTGAGTGAAATCAGTGAGATAGAAGAAGAAGAAGAGGTTTATTGTTCTCAATTGTCAATCATTAATATCACATCTAAGATCAAAGGTAAAGAAATAATAGTTGATTCAATAGTAGAGGATGAAATGTTTGAAAATACAAAAGAATTTGACAAAATTTTAAATGACAAAGGCACACATTATTTGGAAACCAACACAGTGGTATATCCAAATTTTGTATGTACTGATATAACTATTATTCCAAATCAAGTTTTTGTCACTACTGGAAACGCTGAAAAACTTCATCCTGAGTTCAATAAAATGATTGAAAAAGATAATCAAAAGTCCACGACTGAAGGTTTTTTCGCAAATCAAAACACAGAAGAAAACAATTTAACCCAAAATCCTTATGTGTTTCAAAAACAAAAATCATTACAAAAATGGGTGGTTAAAGGTGAAAAATCAAACAAAATTTTTGAAAAAATTGAAAACTCAAAGGTTGAACTGAAATTAAATTCTCATGAATTCAAATTGATGATTGGAAATTATTCAACAGAAAATAATGTTTCAAAAAGAAAAGCAAGAAAAGCAATATTCTGGCAAGTTGTGTCTAATGAAAAATCAAGAGATGAAAAAGAACAAATTTCAAAAACATCATCAAAATTTCAAAACAAAAACACACAAACATATTCAAGTTTTCATAAACAAATAAATTTTGTTGACAAAGTTCCATATATTCGCAAATATGACAACAATCGAAAATTTGAGAATTCGCAAAAATTTGCAAATAATCAAAAGTTTCAAAATGTTGGCAAATTCACGAATACTTCACCAAGTTTGAAGAAATCAACTCAAGTCAAAGTGAAATTTTCACGAAAACAACCAAATTTTCCAAATCCTTCGATATCAAAACCAACCAAAGTTTCATACACAAAAGGAAAAGCTGATGTAAGTACAATTAATCATTGGTTTGAAGGGAAAGGAAAGAAATATCAAAGTGGAAAGTTTTAAGAAGAACAAATCAAAAGTGCATTTGATAAGTTCACAAATAATTCTTCAATTGCTAGTGCATCATCTCATAATTCGCAAGTTCCGGTTCAAAAATGGAAACCAGTTATCAAAAATGCGAATGTTGTGAAGGATAAGATTACAATCAATGGGTTCTGTTACAAACAAAGTGAAAACATGGTTTTTAAATTCTAAAAATTTGTTTAACTCTACTAATGATGGACCCAATAAGTCTTGGGTTCCTAAATTTTTTCAATAAATGCAGGTGATATGTGACGAGCAATATGATATGAAATGGTATATTGATAGTGGTTGTTCTCATCATATGACTGGAAGAAAGGAAAATTTGCGAGATTACAGAAGCTTGGAAAATGCTGGAGTAGTCAAATTTGGAAGTAATTACAAGTGTCAAGTGAAAGGGTATGGGAAAGTCACAAATGGAAACTTCACAGTAAATAGAGTTGCCTATGTTGAAGGACTTCAACATAATTTGATAAGTGTATCACAACTTGTTGTGGGTACTGGAAATCAAGTTGTATTTAATGAAGAAGGAAGTATCATCTCAAATGAAAAGACAAATGAAATACTCCTCAAATCCAAAAGATATGGTGATATGTTTACACTGGACATCAAACCAATTGTGGGAAAACCAGCTGTGTGTTTACTATCAAAATCATCTAATGATCTCAGCTGGCTTTGGCATAGAAGATTGTCACATTTGAACTTTCGAAATATAAATAAACTTGTAACTGAAGATTTAGTTCGAGGGTTACCAATACTAAAATTTGATAATGATTCTTTGTGTGCAGCTTGCGAACAAGGAAAACAACATCGAAAAGGTCATCCGATTGTGATAGATTCAAAAATAGTAGATCCATTGGAACTTCTTCACATTGATCTATGTGGACCATCAACTGTTGCAACAATAAATAAAAAGCGGTATATTTTAGTTGTTGTAGATGATTTCTCTAGATTCACGTGGGTGTTTTTTCTCAGGTTAAAATTTGAAGTTGTTCAGATGATGATTGATTTTATCAAAAAGATTGAAATTGGTCTGAAAAAGAATGTACGAAAAACTAAAAGTGATAATGGTTCGGAGTTTAAAAATCAAACTCTTGACATTTTTCTCACAAGCAAAGGCATTTCGCATAATTTCTCATCACCATATACTCCACAGCAAAATGGTGTAGTTGAAAGAAGAAATCAATCTCTATTTGAAGCTGCCAGAACCATGTTAACATATGTGAATCTACCTCAATATCTTTGGGCAGAAGCTGTGTCCACAACATGTTTTACTCAGAATCGATCATACATTCATCGAAGATTCAATGTTACTCCATATGAAATAATCAATAATCGGAAACCTAATGTAAAATTCTTTCATGTTTTTGGTTGCAGGTGCTTTATTATGAATCTCAAAGATAATTTGTCCAAGTTTCAAGCTAAAGCTGATGAAGGCATCTTCTTAGGATATTCACAGAATTCAGTTGCATACAGAGTGCTTAATAAATGAACAAGAAAAATTGAAGAAACTTTCAATTTAACATTTGATGATTACTATCTTAAACAAATTGATAGTAAATTCGATAATAAACCAATACTTGTGGATTCAAATACTCAAATTGATAATTCTGAAATTAATGATTTTGATTATGACTTAATTTTCGGAATTCCTGACAGGGCAATTGATGCAAAAAATAACGCTCCTGATAATCGAACATCAGAATCCTCAAAACATACTGATGAATCAACGATAACTACAACATCGATAACTTGTGAAAGCACACCAGATGTTCATATGGAGGAGGAACACACAAGTATTCATGAAGATTGTCTGCCAACTTTTGAGGGGGAGAAAGAAATTATGAATCATCAAGTTGAGGGGGAGCATTCGCAAAATCAACAGGAACATCAAGTTGAGGGGGAGCATTCGCAAAATCAACAGGAACATCATTTTGAGGGGGAGTATCAAAATACAGATCATGTTGAGGGGGAGCATGATGAAACAGAGACAATTAATCTTGACAAAAATGCAGAATTTCATGAATTTAATGATAACTTTTCTATTGCAGGATCTGAAAATGAAGATATGTATGAAGATGCACCATTAGAATTTGATCCAAATTATCCACCACTTGAGAAGTGGACAAGAAATCATCCAAAAGAACAGGTAATTGGTAATCCACAAGAAGGTGTGTTGACTAGAGCTCAACTTCGTGCAAAAAATGAGGTACTGAATGCAAACCAAGAACTTTGTATGTTTAATGTCTTTATTTTGAAAATAGAGCCAAAAACAGTAAAGAATGCTATGGAACACTCAGATTGGGTTGTTGCTATGCAATCTGAATTGGCTGAATTTGAACGAAACAAGGTTTGGAGATTAGTTTCTAAACCTTCTGATGTTTCAATTGTTGGATTAAAATGGATTTTTAAAAACAAAACCGACAAAGATGGCAATATTATTAGAAATAAAGCAAGACTAGTGGTTAAAGGTTATTCGCAACAAGAAGGCATTGACTATGAAGAAACATTTGCACCTGTTGCAAGACTTGAAGCCGTTCGCATATTTTTAGCCTACGCAGCTCACAAAGACTTTGATGTTTATCAAATGGATGTTAAATGTGCATTCTTAAATGGAAAACTCGAAGAAACAGTGTATGTTGAACAACCACCAGGATTTGTAAACAATGAGCATCTTGATCATGTTTATATTTTAGATAAAGCTGTATATGGGTTAAAACAAGCACCAAGGGCCTGGTACGCAACACTTACAAATTTCTTGAAACAATCTAAATTTAAACAAGGATCAGTCGACCCCACATTATTTCGCAAGAAAGTTGGGTGTCATCTAATGCTTGTTAAAATTTATGTTGATGATATTATCTTTGGTTCAACTGATCCAGCATTGTCAATTGAATTTGAAAATTTAATGAAAAGTCAGTTTGAAATGAGCATGATGGGAAAAATCAATTATTTTCTTGGTTTAAACATAAGACAGAACAGGGAAGGAATCTTAATCAATCAAGAAAAATACACGAAGAACTTGCTTGAAAAGTTTGGAATGCTTAATAGCACAAAGCTCAGAGTACCTATGGCAGTAGGAACAAGACTAACTCCTTCGTTAGATGCTCCTGCTATTGATCTAACATTGTATCGTAGCTTGATAGGGTCTTTATTGTACGTAACTGCAAGTAGACCTGATATTATGTTTTCGGTTTGTTGTTGTGCTAGATATCAAGCTAATCCAAGAGAACCTCATTTGACAGCAGTGAAAAATATTTTTCGCTATCTAAAGGGAACCGTTTCTTTAGGACTTTGGTATCCTGCGAAAACAGGATTTTTCATTCAAGCTTTGTCAGATTCCGATCTAGGGGGATGTACTTTGGATAGAAAAAGTACAGCTGGTGGATGTCAACTATTGGATGGAAAGTTGGTAAGTTGGCAATCAAACAAATAGACTTGTGTGGCTATATCAACCGCTGAGGCAGAATACATATCTGCGGCTGCTTGCACTTCGCAAATTATTTGGATTCAGAGTCAACTTCGTGATTATGCAACAAACATGAAAAAGATTCCTTTGTATTGTGATTCACAAAGTGTCATTCGCATTTGTCACAATCCAGTGCAACATTCAAAGACAAAACACATTGCTCTTCGATATCATTTTATCAAAGATCATGTGGAAGATGGGAATATTGAAATTCATTTTGTCAAAACAACTGAACAACTTGCTGATATTTTTACAAAACCTCTTGATGAAAAATCATTTGTTAGAATTTTAGCAGGTTTGGGGATGATTAATGCGAATTCAATTTCATCAACACAAGACTAAAAGTTTTGTTCAGCAGATATGAGTCAATATTATTCAGAGGTTACTGTTCATTCAGAGGCTTCGCATGGCTTCGCATCCACATCTTTTTGCATCTGAGCTCTTAACAGCTAAGGTAAGATTTACGAATAATTTTTTTTCTTTTGAAAAATCAAAAATCCAAAAAGATTTTATTTTTTGTTTTTACTTTTGAAAAATCAAAAATACAAAAAGATTTTATTTTATTATGCTTTCAATTTTGCAAAATTAAAAATCCAAAAAGATTTTATTTTTTTTGTTCTTTAATTTTGAAAAATTCAAAAATCACAAAAATATTTTTGTTTTCTTTGTTCTTTCAACTGTGTGCTGAGAATTTAATGCAGGGCTAAAATGCCAAGAGGTCATACATTTTTGTTTCTATGGGAAGGTATTAAATTTAAAAAAAAAAACTAGTTAGGATGTCCCTAGAAGCATGCTGTTGTATGTAGACCAAAAGCCTCAACACCACTCTATGTGTGAAAAGAAAGCCTTAATGAAATTATCACATGAAAATTTCTTCCCAAAAAGGCTTATATTCGCATAAGTCAAAACGAGCTACCTTACACTTCTCAAATGAGTTAAGAGTTTTCTGATTTGTCCATTATAACAGAGCTACACTTCGATTCTTATCCAATCTTTTTAAACCAAACAATTCTTACACTCCAAATTTTTTTTTGAAGAGATTTGTCCTTGAGGTCTTTGATCAAACAAATCAAAACCTAGACAAGTCACAACTCTGTGTTTATGATCTAACATTATGAGTATGTGATGAAAGTGAAACCCAAAAATCATAAACCTTAAGGAATTGACAGGGAACTTTGTTCCAGATTTTTACGAAACCTTTGTTTCAGTATCAAAAATTTCGAAACTTCAAATCATATTCAATTCGCGTGTGTGGTCTTGATCAAATATTCACAACCAAGAATGTTTATTACCCAACAAGATCCATAACACATTTTCTTTTGAATATGATTTCAGTGTAAGTTTTATTCGCAAATCCTTGTCATCATAAATATTTTCACAAGCCAAATTGTCACTAACTACACTGGTCAAACAAGTAATTTCATTTACAATTTCTCACCTTATGTTAAGGCTGATATGTAACGAAATTTCAAACCAATTCAAAATGACTTTTAAAAGAAGCCCTTTGATACTTCTCTACAAGTATTCGATTGTAATTCACGGGAAACTACACAAGTTGTTGATTATCTCTCTTGATGATTAACGAAGCAACCTTTGCCTGGGGTTTTACTGCATTCATGTCAAATTGAATTTTTGACATCACAACATTACAAATTTTCTTGTTTCTTATCTTATTCCGTTGGCACAATGCACACACGAAATCCGTGAGGTTCTGAGTAAAACCAACTCAGACTGATGATTTCGCAAGTCTGGCATATGACTTCACTTTAAATCCCAAAAGTAAACGAGCCTTGCTTCCATGCAAAGGGTTTTACCGGTTCGAATTCTATAACGGATACTTGACAGGATGTATACTCAAAATGGTTGGTATTCTATCTGGTTTTCGAGGAGATGTGACAGTTACTTTTTGGAATATAGTTATCTTTTGCGGTCATGATCCGAGTTTCAAGGTGCCACATCAGATAACATTAAATGTATCCCGCTTTAATTTCAAATCAATTGTGAGTAACCTATAAAAGGGGGATCAAGAACACTATGTACGGTTACACAAACAAGAACTCTCACAAAACTTCAGAGATTAAACCTTGATCCAAACTTCAACTTTCTTTCTCAAAACCCTAACAATGGCAGCCACTAATTCCAACACTAATGAGGTTCTTTCTCAATCACTGATGAAGATTCAAAGCACTAATTACCAAGTTGATCCAAAAGTTTCTGCTTATCCAGAAGAATTGAAGATGCTTATCGTTTCACTGAAACGATCACCTTTATCAACTGCCATGTTCAGTTCATTCTCGGTTCCAATGGTGTGGCTATCTCGTGCAGCTTCAACGGCATCATACAATCACACGGCAGATGTGATTACTTTCAATTTAACCAACAACAAACGGGTTTAACTGTCCAAGAACTTGTTTGTGGAAATCTTGCAGATTTCAAACAACCCTCCGTTTGTCAAACCTGTCAACTCGCAGATCATTCATATGTTCAATGAGATGGGGCATCAACCGGAGTTGGAGAAAATAAGTGACTTCCGAAAGTCTGGATTGCAATGTATCTGGAATTTCTTATTTGGTATTTTTCTAAGGTGTCTTACAGGAAGATCATTCGGACTGGATAAAGGAAGAGTGGAAGTATATGCTATGGTGATGGGCATATACTATGATATCAATGTTGATTATGCAACTCAGTTGTGGAAGGAATTTGTTAAAAGCCTGGAAAATACAAATTCGGAGAAGGGGATTTCCTGTGCAAGATACTAGAGCTTAATCCTGGAAAAAGTCTATGAGAAAGAAGCAATTCCAGTGATGACAGATGTTGAAGTTGCTGAATTTTCCTTTTATCAATTTCCAAAAACTGTACAAGATGATAAAGCAATTTTTTCTCGTGTGGCTCGTATTCCAGATGCGATGCTTTGCAAAGTTTCTCCAACTCACAAAGTTTTGGTGAGATATTTGCGAAATATTGATACAGCTGATCAGACTGGAGTATTACCAGATGTTGCTACTCCATCAAAGAAAAAGAAGGTTAGCAAGAAAAATGCGAAGGGTTCATCCTCACCAACAGTACAAGATACAGCTATTCGAACCGAAGAAACTTTATCAAAATCGAAGAAGGAACTCTTACCTTCTAAGTCTGATGTACTGAAGCAAATTCGCAAAGTTAAAGTGAGTAGTAAAGGCGTTACTATTCGCAGTATTCCTGCACTGGTGTCTCCAGGCAAGAAAAGACAGCGAGCTAAAGATGTTGCTAAAAATATTCAACGTACATTGGTCAAAAGAAGAAAGATGATGATTCGCAATGAATCATCTAATGAAGAAGTTGTTCCGGAAACTCCACCTGTCACATCTATGGTAAATGTTTCTTTACCAATGATTCACACTTCGCAAATTTCTACCACTATTCCACAAACCAAACCACTCGAAATAGTTCTCACCAAATCAGTTTCTGAGGAGGTACCTATTTTCGATACGGTTGTCAACGTATCTAATACCGGGGCACCTATCCTGAGTGTTGCACCAACAATCCAAACATCTTTACCCATTTCATTACCTGTTACAACTTTATCCACCACTTCATCCATATTTGATCATGCCCTTCAAAACCCATTCACAACACTTTTTCCATCTCAATCACCCGAAAATCCTCAACCTTCGCAACAATTGTCTGATACTGAAGTTGAAGGAGGTGCCTTTGGAGGGATACTTGATGATATTCCTTTTGATTCAGACGAAGAAGATATTCCTGATCATATGCTGATGACAGGAAAACAGTTTAAAATTTTGAATAAGAAGTTAAAGACCATTATTCAAACGCAAGCTGATTCTGGTAGAATGTCTTCAATATCAGCCATGGAGGTTGATATAATGATAAAAGGAGCTGATGAACGGATCATGGAAAAGATTGCTCAATCAGATAAAAATAATGAGCTCAGACTTAAATCACAAGGGAGCAATTTTACTTCTGCTATTCAAGATCTCAAAGCTGCTACAAAAGAACGTCATATTCTTTTTGTACAAGATGTCAAGAAAGTTCGTGAGGATGTCAACTTCAAAATTCAGGAGTTGAAGTCTGACCTTGCGAAGGATCTTCAGGATGTTCATACGAAACAAGCAGATGTTCAAAAGCAAATTGTGGAGATTTCTTCTCAACTTCAAAAGCTTAATGATATTCCTGTTCTTGAAGCTCATAAAGCCGCAACAACGGAGAAGTTTGATCAGCTAATAAAGTTAGTCACTGAGCTAAAAACAGCAGTTTCGCATTCTTCATCAACTCAAATCATTACTCCTGAATTCTTGTCCCTAAAGATTAATACTTTAGACCAAGCTATTCAAAAAGCTCTTGCTCCACTTACGAATTTCACTTCTTTACTACCGAAGAGTGCTCCACCTGTTTACACAGGGGTGCAAGGGGGAGAGAAAAGTCGAAGTAAAGAAGAGGAGACAAAAACAGCTGGAAAAGTGATATCAACTCAACTTGTAGCTACTCTTCCTATTCCTATGAAACCGATTTCTTCAACTACAATTACCACAAAAACAGTTTCCAAAGGTATTGTTATTGGAGGAAATGAAGGAGGTTCAAGCTCAAAATCTCAGAAAGATGTTGTAGGAAGAGGAAAAGGAATATTATACGAAAAGTCAAAGGAGGAGTTGAAAGCTGATGCAGAGGCTGAAATGGAGAGGATGAGACAAGTTCAAAGCATCATGAGACAAAGGGCAAGTGATCCTCCCTCCATGAACAAAGGAGATCCTGCGAAACTTTACTCTTATGAAACAATAGAGTTGAAAGTTGTGTGTAGGGAGATGTATGAGTTCGAGAAGAAGCCGAAAAGAAGTTATGATATTGCGAACTCAGATCATTGTCAATTGGATTTCCCAATAAACGAAATGTTGTTCATCAATGATCAATACAAGATCGGTGAGAAATTTGATAATCCTGATGATTATACTCATATGCAAATCAGATTTCATGCAGTCTTGGGGAAGAATCCAGGTGAAGTTTGGTCTTTAATGAAGATCAAAAAGGTGCTGACAATAAAGAAGGGTGTTTTGTTTGAAGAGATGCTTCAAAATTTTCGGTATTTTGTTATCAGAGCAGACAACAAACAATATGACTTCACAGTAGCTGATTTTCCATTGATGAACTGCGATGATTTAATTCAAGTAACTCTGATCCTGAAGCATATGGAAGAAAACAATCTTAAAGGCTCTGAGACAGATGTGTTCAAGGTTGGCTTCGCACATGTGAAGACATTCATCGATAACTATTTCGACTGTTTGGCTCTTACAGATGAAGAATTAGCGAATGTGCTGGGAAGAGAAGTAAAAGTTCCATGGGAGGATACTTTGACTCAATCTGCTTTGTCGAAGTATGTTGTTGGTGAAATATGCCTAAAACCATTTGGCATGGTGTTTTCGGGAAGGGATACAAAAGGAAATCCGAAGAAGTTTTTGTTCAAAGTCTCAGAGATTGAAAGATATAATTCTTCGCAATATACGCACTTCGTTGTACGTATGAATAACTGCAAGAAGAATAACGAAGGTGACAAGAAAGATCTGAAGAAGGTGATCTCCTGGTATGGAGAAGTGCGAAGGAAAATTCACTCTGCAATTCAAAAGCTTTTGAGTTGAATTGCATTGACTGTTTACAAAGGGGGAGAATGTTGATGTAAATTGTAAAAAGTCGAAAATAGTGTATTGTGTTGTTTCGCATTTTATGTTATTTTACTAAGTCATTTTGTATGCGAAGTGAAGATGTATAGACTTAGTATATTTTTTGTATGTTCACTATAAATAGGGACTGAGGCTAGAAGTAGAGTGATACGAAAGCGAGTCACAAATATCTCTTCTGCTGATTCTGTAACTAGTCTTAATCAATATGAGATCTGATTAATATTTACTCTTTGTGTTGTTCATCTTTAATCGTTCAAATCTATCTTTTATTTTCTAAATTCTCGATAACAATTCTCATCAAGCCCGTATCATGGCTTGCACCCCAGCCATCGTTATTGGTTCTGGTGCTCCTGTTACAACAGGTGCTTGCTCAATTACCGGCGGTTGATTCCTGTTTTCATCCGTGTTTCCAACACAGCTTCTTGTTCTCGCCATTTTTTTTTATATATACACCGAATAAGGTGAAATTAAGATCTTCATTCACGATAGATATTCAAATCATCCTTATCACTCCGAAACGATTACATGCTAGTTCTAATATCGTAGAGAAACGATTAGAATCCTAAACACATAAACCTGTATAGCATGCTTTAATCAATACATATTCCACATAACATATGAGGCACACACACATAACACGTATATCATAGAGAATAAATCAGATCTATGAGATAGAAGAGAGTGAATATACACTCACACGTATATCAAAAAAATATATACACATAACACGTATTTTATATAAAATACTTCATAATATTGCGTTGGAATGAAAATGACTACACACTCACCTGATCAGAAGATGATCGGGCAGCACTACGACTTGTAGAAGTAGTATTTCTCCGTAGATCTGGAAGATCTTCACAAAACTAGGTTCCTCGCAGGCAGAGCTTCGGCTCGGGAAAAACGCTCATCGGGATCCTCGGGGCTTTGGATCTTGCTTCGGGGCTCAGTAATATTACCGGGGCTTCGCGGTATAAATGGCACGCTAAACAAGGAAAAATATGAGAGAAAATGGAAGGGTTTGTAAAAGAAAATCGGCTGCCTTCGCATCTCCTTTTATAGGAGGTTGGCCCCTCGCGCGTACGCTGGGCGTACGGGGCTACGCGGGGCGTACGCCTCGGATCGTCAGCACTTGCGTCATCGGCCTCTTCATCATCGCATACAAACTCCAAACACTCGAGTGGTACGCTGGGCATACACCAGTACGCTGGGCGTACTTCGGATGAGTCTGGTGACTCCCCTTCGGATATTATCGGATATAATAAATAAATTTAAATATTAATTATTTAATAAACTTTGAAAATTCATATCTTCTTCATATGAACTCCGTTTCCGACATTCTTTATATCCACGCGTAGGTGAGACTACGCTCTACAACTTTCGTTTAGACTCCGTTAGCTAATTTTGACTTTATTTTTATTATTTATTTTTAGGAGGCCAGGACAGAAAAACTTCATTATAAATTCATAACTTCTTCGTCCGAAGTCCGTTCTCACCTAACTTTTCATCGTTTCGCTACTAACAACGAGATCTTCAATTCTCATTCAGATTGTTTCGGCTAAAAACCGCTCGATCTCAAATCGAGTATTCGGGCTGCATACTGCCAAGTCGAAACATCAGAAAATCATAACTTCCTCATACGAAGTCAGATTTGGGCGTTCTATATATATTCGAAAACCTCGTTTCAACTACTACAACATTATCCAAAGATATCGAGTTTATTTTATACTTCAATTTTGATGCTCATTTTATTCTTAATTAATCATATCGCATAATTAAGCAATTAAGCATGAAACACATAATACTCAAATAATACGTTCTTATTACTTCAAATTGGGTTATAAAGGTTAACCTAGACTATTGCATTGCTAAAAATGGCAAGCCCAGAAACACAGGCGTTACAGTAACAGATTGATTAGGAAGTGATAAGTCACTCGTGGAGGGATTAAGTAATCTCAGAGTAGCTGACATGACCCTGTTGCTCAGATCTCGTATGAGTTTAACCATTGCAAGGATGAATCTTCTACTCGAAGGATTACCTAAGCGTCCTGTTGAGATAAATGCTCTTTAGTGACATATGGTTGCTGATTTCGTTTCCGTTGAGATGACAATGTGGCCAGGGATTTGGAAGCATTTTGTGTGGTGCGAGACTCTATGAGATGGGATGATGGCAGTTCGGTGTGAAGGGTCTGAAAGGGAGCCAGTCCATTAAAACTCAAGTTTCAAATTCTAGATTTGTGAGGTTGGTTTCATTTTAGAGATTGAGGAGTTGTTCTTCACCGAGTTTGAAGAGTTACTCTAAGGATGGTTTTAGTAGATCGGAATAGGCCGATATATGAACAAAGTTGGAAGTGTCGTGATTGTTTTACTAGCAGTTGAGGGAATTGACAGAGAGTTATTTCAAGTTGTTTCGGCATGGACGAGCGGACGAGAAGCTAGATTATTATAAGTTTCAAGTCTCATAAAGTAGAAGTACCTGACAAAGGCTGAAGGTGCGAGGGATATATCCAGGATTGATGTTTCAATTAACTTAGGAAGGCCATTGATCATGTGGGGTGATGGTTGTACCCTCAAGATGGCAGGTGTCAGTTCTCGTATGAAACGACAGCTGGTTCATGGCAAATCTAGGGAACCATAGGCTTATTGTGTGAGTCACTTTTGGGATAGGTGATAGAAGTACACTTCAAGGACAAAGTTGAAGATAAGTGGGGGATATTTGTAATCATTGGTTCCTGGAGTGTGTTTTTAAAATAATTCATCAATTATTGAAGACGGAATCGACGAGTTGGTGGCCCCAAACTCATCGAGTATGAATTATTTTGGGGGACGTAGGTTAAGAAACCTACTTAACGAGTTGGGGAGCCCCAACTCGACGAGTAGGCTGGTAGAAATGAAACCCTAATTTCAAGGTTTTGTACCTTATTTAAGGACATTAATGCCTCATTGTAGCTTCCTCATTTCCCCCTCCTCCTCAGTCGAGTAAACTATAATTCGTGAGCTTGAGCTCTCTTGAGTGTGTAAGAGTGAAAAGAGAGTGTTTCTTTGGTAATTTATTGAAGGAGTGGAAGTTGGAGGTGCTTGGTTGAAGGAAGAAGCTTTGGATCCAGGGGTTTCTCTGTTAAGGCAGCCATATTAAGGTATAAAGTATATACCTTAACTATTTATTCGCTAGACCTCTTCATGGAAGAGTTTAGGGCTTTTAGTAGCTTGTTTTGAATACAGTCTTGGATTTCAGCATGCTTTGAGGTCATGACTTCAGATCTAGACATTTGTGGCCTCATGAGACTGAATGTTTCCAGCTTTATCCAGCCTTGTCCTTTCCTCATGCCCTAGACCTCTTTTAGAGCTTAGTTTTGGTGTTTTTAGCTACTTGACACCATCAATGGACATAAAGTTAGCAACTTTATGTGGTATTCCAGACTTAATGGACAAGATCTATGGTTTGGAAGTGTTGGACTCGACAGAAAGTGACTTAATGGATTAAGACTAAAGGGACTCGACGAGTTGTTCATCCAACTCGGTGAGTTGGATCGTGATACCCCAATCTTTCGGATTTTTGGTGAGTCTTGAAGATGACTTAGTGAATTGGCCACGATTTTCTGAGTTCTGAAGAATGAAGAACTCAACGAGTTCAAGGAAGGACTCAGTGAGTTGAAAACAAAAGTCCTGATTTTTTTATAAGGAAGAACTCAGCGAGTACATGAAAGAACTCGATGACTTTGATTGTGGCGCCAACTGTGACAACCCGAAATTTCCATTTTGAACAAACCATGTCATGCCAATAGAAGTTAGAACAGTTACAGTGAAATTTCAGACTTTGGGTATAAGTTTGAGTATTTCAGGTTTAGCACTTAAGGAGATATCAGGAGAGTGGATGCACTAGGGTTTTGTGCAACACTGTTATTCCAATACTCTACGATATTAGAGTTCGTTCTGGGAATAAAATATTTTCTGCCAAAATTCTCAGGACTATATATAGAAATATGAACCATATTAATCCATTAGTTACATTTCCAAGTAGAGAAAAGCCAAATTCTCTCTCACAGATCTTCGGGTTTTCATCCCAAATCGTGAGTACCTTTCTCTAGTTGTATTATATGGCTAATAATGTGCTTAATAACATCAATTTCATAACAAAACAACTAGATTCGAGAGTTTACCGCCCAAGAACACCTTGGGAGTAAACTCCTAAAAAGATGCCTACTCCTTCCCCCGTGATTTGTAACTACCTTAGGCTTGTATGCTAGTGTGTATATGACTAGAAAACATCAAAATCGGATCAAAACCCCAAGATTTGGGAGTTTACCGCCCAAGAACACTTGGAGAGTAAACTCCTTTTTAAGGGCCAAAAGAGTGCCCAATGTCCCACAAAGCCCTGGAACTCAAACTAGAAGACACCATTACATGTTTAGACCACAAAATCAATTATAAACAATGTCTATAAGTGAGTTCATGGCCAAGGAAGTTCTTGGGCCGTGAACTCCATTTGAGGTTGCCAAAATGCCCCAAAAGCCATCCTTAAGCCAAGAGACTAGTTTAGACATGTACCCTAATGAGTTTAGAACTAGAAAACACCCTTAGAACATCAAGAGTATGCTGTTCACGGCCCAAGAAGTCCCAGGGCCGTGAACTCTAAATAATAGTGCCAAATGGTGCTATAAACTCTTCTAAAGCCTTGTACACTATCCTAGTTTAGTTCCTAGTTAAATTAGGGACTTGAAAACAACAAAAACACCCATCCAAGGAAGATTACGGCCATAATCTCCATGGGATTTGGTCCCAGGGTCGTGAACTCCCAAAAGGAGTTATATAATGCCCTAAACTCTTCCAAAGACCAAGCCATTAAGTAGAATTGCTTCTTAGGGTCTTATAGAGCCTCAAATATCAGCTGGCCAAGTAAGTATGAGCTTACGGCCATAAACTCAAGAGTTTACAACCGTAAACTCATTAATTGGTGACATTAGGGTCGTGAACTCCAATAGGGAGTTTCCCTTGATCCCTACACACAATAGCTTTTCCCTACAAACACTTAGATGCAATCCTAGAGGCTAATAACACTTGATAAAGGTGTTTAGCATGTCCTAGGGTGTCTTGACTTGTTTATTAGTTGTTTATAGACTAATTTGTTACATATATGTGATATTATATGTTAACTAGGATCATAGAGTGTGTTCAAGACTTCACTTGACCCCTAGCAGTCCTACCTCTTTGGTTCATCCGTATCACCCACAACAGGTGAGTTCATACCCCTTAATCAATGTTTTAAATGTTTTTAAATGTTTTATGGGGGGCATACAAGTAGAATCATGCTAGTTATTATATCAAACACATGTGATTAATAAGCAGCATTCAAATGATTTACTACACATTAGCTGTTTTTCCAAACAGTTGTTATTCAAAAGATTTTCATATACGTTTTATATGTTTAAAACTCCTGATAGACATCAAGTCGATCTTTTCTTAGATAGACATCAAGTCGATCTTTTGTTTGTATTTAAAACTATTTTGTTAGATAAATACCTCCAACCCGTTTTATAGATAGACATCAAGTCGATCTTTTCTTAGATAGTAATCATGTTCAAAAGGTTTTACAAAACCTATTTTATGCTTTTATAATATAAAATGCATGCCTATATATGTATATTTATATAAGAAATGTTTAAAAGACTTAGGAAGGCTATCCACCCTATTTCCTTTTCGCGCTTGAGATGTGGTCTGGTGGGATATCGGGTTCCCGTCCGAAGGTCGTTTAAATATTAGTTATATATCATGTGTACATATATAGTCATAAAGGTTGTTCCAGTTCATTCGATACCCTTGGGTATCAAGCGTATACATCCATGTTCATACGTACCAGTTACATTACTAGTACACTCGTTACATATACATTTATGCAGTTATGTGAACCATTGGGCAGGTCATGGCACTTCCTGCCATGACCGCTCTTGTATCCCGAATCTCTTTAATTGGGGAGCGTATGAGTTTGCGTATAGATCTATACTGGATTGACTATCCTACACCTTGTTGTTCGCTACAGTGGGACTTGCAAGTCTACAGGTACCATATGTCATTTCATACGGCGTCTTACATCGTCGTTTTACTAGATTCGGTAGCAGGATACAAGTCGATCACATGTGATATTGAATACCTTTTTGTTTTAAGGTAGTTAGTACAGCGGTAGTCACTTATTACAAATACTACAGTACTTTCAAGATTTCAATAGACTTAAGGTAGTTAGTACGGTTGTAGTCATTTGATACTACACCATAGTACTATTTCATTTTCCCCTTCACATTCACTTTGTGAACATTCACACGATGCACGATAATGTAGAAATTATATTTTTGATTAATGACAGGCAGAGTTGGGAAAATACATACTCTTACAAGAGACACACACATGGATACTAGATGCCTTGGTAGAAGGATACCATTAGTAGGAAACATAGGGTTTTCTAGGATGTCATTTACATACAAATATTTACATTTCATTCGTACAAATACTTACATTTCAAATTACATACAAGTACTTACATACAAATTAAGACACTAAAATACTTATGATCTCACCAGCTTCAAAGCTGATACTCGCTTTCAAAATTACTTGTATCCTCAGGTCATCAATAGACACATACCGATGCAAGGTTTAGTGAAGATGGAGCTCGTTCAAAACTCATCTTTCATTTTGATTTATGTTTTAATGTCTATTATTATTTGACATAACACACTTGTATTAAAATTATATTATTAATGCAATGGATGATGTTGTTGCTTGTTTACTACTTTTCATTATTGTGATACTATACATGACGTCCTCCACCCCATAACGTTTCCGTCGTTCATGGTTTTGAGGTGTGATGGATTGGTATCAGAGAATTGTTTATAGTGAATTAAGTATATCAACCAATAAAAGATATACTAATTATAAATACAATAGGATTAAAAATACTCTGACCAAGAGTTTATACTGTAAATATTAAAATATTTAATTAAGTATACGTGCCTGCATTCATGCTAAAATGAGTGTCACTAGGACATGACAAAAGAATTACGATTGTTGGGCAACGCAGGTGGACTTAGAGACATATAGTCAAAACTGGGAAGATATAGCTTGATTACCTATATTATCCGAGGGTTGACTAGCATGTGCCTAAGTGTAGTTGTGTGGTTGCAACAAGTCTAAAATCTTACCAACCCTACCACAATGAGAACAGTAGAGCATAACATTAAACTTAAAATACTATAGGAGTATTTGGTGTTACTATAAGTACTTTATACCTGAGAACTAAAACGGGATCTTCATTACTAAGTTGATAGTTTCTAAGTGGATACACAAAGGCTATATGTAATTGTGACATCCCTAATTTCACGACCAAAAAAAGACCGGTTTTGTTTATACTTTATTTCAAAATCAGAGTAACCTTTTAATAAAAGAATTGCGGAATTTGTCCCAAAACAATAATATGATAAAGATTTATCAAAAGCATTTCCTTAGAAATGTATTTCATTTAAAAGACTTGGGATGTCATGTTCGATACATTACATAAGTATAAACAATACAATATAAACCTTACTACATTATTTCATATTTATAGGCCTATATCCGTAATCCCTCATCCCAACACATCACAACTATGCTCGAGCGCCACTACCTGTAATATATAAAACTGAGTGGGTCAAGCTTGGGCACCTGGTGAGCATATAGGGTTTTCAACCCACAAATAATAATAAATTTATTAATTTCATCGATCAACAATAAATTTATTAATTTCATCAACCAACAATAACCCTAATTACCCATTCTCGTTATCCTCACTTTATGTCCCTAAACACCTATACAAGGGACCTAGTCTAAGGATTTTATCATCGGGATGGACACTACTGCTAAGGGGGTTCCTCAACAATAAATTTCCTAAAGGCAACCATGAGGGGGATGGAGTACACAGGTGAACACATCGTTCAGAACACCTACAGGTTGCGAGCCTGTCAGCGTTCCACTGGACTGCCTAAAAGAGTTTGTGGTCGTCATCCATACTCTGCTAGATAACTGGAACAACAACAACATCGAGGCCTCTCATCATTCTAACACATATCAACTATTTTGTCTGCCCATGTTTTACCCAACATATTTGTAGATAAAATACAAATACAGTTTATAGCTTGTATAAAACATTGTATTCAACAATCATCTCAAATAAACAATCAATATAATTACACCTAACACGTATTTTATAGAAAATACTTCATATCTATGTGTAAGATGAAAGTGACTATACACTCACTTGATTTGATGATAATCGGACAACAATTCGTTCCTTAAAATTTTCCGGGTTTCCGGGAACTTCGGGGCGTATTCTGGGCTTTAAAAATGATACCGGGGATTCGGGGGAAGTCAAAATAGTCAAAATATAAGTTTAGGGGTGAAACTGTCAAATTTCTAAAAGTAGTCGGAAAGGCTCACAGCCCCCCTATTTATAGGGTGCGAGGCCGAGGGCTTGCGGCTAAGGATACTCCACGTAGTGCCTGTGAGGTTCGGACATGGAAGGAAGAGGTGGCAGTGAGGGAACGAGGCGTGTGGCAGCAGCGAGGCGAGACACGGAGGCGACTATGCGAAGGGTCGAGAAGCGAACACCGATGCGAGGCGCGTCGCTCTTCTATTGGACCTCGGCTTCGGCCTATCAGAAGCTGACACAAAGAAGGAATGCATCAGTCTCGGATTCGGCCATGACTCGGTGACGTAGCAGCTTTGGCCTTGAGGCGGTTTAGCAAGAGGGGTGACGTGTCCGGTTACTGTTCATGCGAAATTTTTCGAATTTTGAGCTCCGAACTTCTAAACTCCATAACTTTCGCATACGAGCTCCATTTTTGATGTTCTTTATATGCACGCGTAGCTAAAATTAGGCTCTACAACTTTCGTTTAGACTTCGTCAGCTAATTTTGAATTTAATTTTAATATTATTATTTTCACAGACCGGGACAGGAAAATCCGTTAAAAATTCATAACTTCTTCATCTGACGTCCGTTTTCGTCAGTCTTTTTACCGTTGTACTAGTATTGACGAGACCTTCGATTCTCGTTTAGGTTGTGTCGGCTAAATATCACTCGATCTTAAATTCGAGTATTTAGCTGTCTATTGTTAAGCTAAAACTTAGAAAAATCATAACTCCCTCATACGAAGTCAGATTTGGACGTTCTTTTTATCAAAATTCTCGGTTTAACGAATACTATGACTTTCGTTTAGATTGTTGAGGATAAAAAGCACTTTATTGCAATATTCACTTTTTATGCTTCCTAGTGCCGTGCTGGTTTCGTCGCGAAACTTCGATAGGTCATAACTTCTTCGTTATAACTCGGATTTTGACGTTCTTTATATCTCCGGAATCCTTGTTTCGGCCACTAAAACTTTCTAAAAAGATATCGTCTTTTTCTAATATTTATTTTAAATGCTTATTTTCATTGTTAATTAATTAAATCATAATAATTAAGCAAATAAGCATATAATTCACATAATATTCACATAATTCCTCTTTATTACTTCAAAATGAGTTACAAAGGTTGACCTAGACTATTACAACTTTATTAATGCTTTTAGCCCAGAAACACGGGCATTACAATTCTCTCCCCCTTAGGATGATTCTGTCCTTGGAATCACACATCAGCAAACAAATGCGGGTAGCGACTCATCATGTCACTCTGCGTTTCCCAAGTGAGATTTGGACCATTCGTATGTTTCCATTGCACAAGCACTAAATCGAACATCTTGCGTCGCAAATTTTTAGTCTTAGAGTTAACGATTGCCTCTGGTTCTTCGATTAACCTCTTGCTTTCATCCAGCCTTAACTCAGATATTGGAATTATGTCGGGAACATCTCCCGTGAACTTCCTTAAATAACACACATGGAAAGCGTTATGAATGCTATCTAGTTCTTCTGGTAGTTCTAGCTTGTAAGCTTGATTCACAATCCTCTGAAGAACTTTAAATGGTCCAATAAACCTTGGAGTCAACTTTCTTCTTTTACCAACTCTTATAAGTCCCTTCCATGGCGAGACTTTAAGCAAAACCGAGTCACCAACTTCGAATGTTATCGGTTTTCTTTTCTTGTCAACATAGCTCTTTTGATGATCCGGAGCTGCTAACATCCTTTTCCTAATCACTTTCAACTTTTCAGCAGTCTGATGGACTATCTCAGGTCCCATAAACTGCTTTTCTCCGGCTTCAAGCCAACAGGATGGCGTACGACACTTCTGTCCATACAAAGCGTGATAAGGTGCCATATTTATGCTCGAGTGAAAACTATTGTTGTAGGAAAATTCTACTAAAGGTAAATGTTCATCCCAGTTACCTTAGAATTCAAGGGTACACGCTCTCAGCATATCTTCAAGTGTTTGTATTGTTCTTTCGCTCTGACCATCAGTTTATGGATGGTAAGCTGTACTTAAACACAACTTGGTACCCATTTCCTCTTGCAGACTTTTCCAAAATCGTGACGTGAAACGACTATCACGATCTGATACAATTTTTAGAGGAACACCGTGAAGTCTCACAATTTCCTTCACGTAAGCATTCGCAAGCTTATCCATAGACCATTTTTCATTGGCTTCTATGAAGTGTGCACTCTTGGTGAAACGATCCACGACCACCGAAATCATGTCGTGACTGCTTTTCGTTCTGGGTAGTTTAGTCACCAAATCCATGGTGATGTCTTCCCATTTACCCATGGGTACAGGTAAAGGTTCTAAACTCCCATACAGTTTCTGATGTTGTGCCTTGACTCTTGCACATGTCACTGTTGGATAAGGTGTCTAAGTCCATAACTATTTCTGGTATGTACTTGACCCGACCCGGCATGGTCCATTTGGGTTGCATGGAATCATGCAATTGGATAGACTAAATGAGAGAAATAACACTTGGAGATTATTAATATATTATAAGTTCTAATATATTAATAATATTATTTGATTAGTTTGATCAAGAATTAATTTAGAATTAATTATGTGATCAAAAGATAACTAATTAAATATATGGGTTGATTATGTAAATCATCCATATCTTGTATAGTGGGCTAAAAGGCTCCATGGACTATCAAGTTGGGTTCCACCCATAGGATGCTCCATGGATGCTCCATGGGAGTTACAAACCCATGGGTCATGGAAATGAAGAGTCTTGACACATTAAGTTGTAACCCTAGATGTGTCAACACTATATAAGAAACATGTTCTCCACCTAAAATCGGCTACACTAAGAAACAAGAGGGCTTGGCCGATTTTTGAGAAGTGTGTGTTCTCTCATATGTTCTTCCAAGAGCATTTGGTGTTGTGTGAAGCATTTGAGGCATCACACTTGGGGTGCTAGGCTCACAAGGTTTCAAGGAACACAAACAACAACAAGGTAAGTTATTCTATCTATACTTTAAGTTAAAATTGTTCCCCATGTATGCTAGATAGGAATATAACCTTGGAATTCAACTTTGCATGATAATTAGACAAACATAGATCCAAGGTTATTAGGGTTGCATGTACACTTAGGAAGTGTTAGAATGCTCAAAACCCATCAGTGGTATCAGAGCCTAGGCTTTTTTGCTCTTATTTGTGCTTAAAAGTTGAAAAAGAATCGAAAATCTTGCTTTCTGCGAATGGACTCGTCGAGTCTATAGGGGGACTCGTCGAGTTCATGAGTATCTTCAACCAACTCGGTGAGTGAGTTCATGCACTCGGCGAGTAGGGTCGACTGATTGCAGAATTTCGATTTAGTTGCTGGGAATGAATTAGAAACATTACCCTAAACTATTTTGGTAATTGAAAACTTATTTATTGGTGGTGTAATGTCTTTGCTAATTCATTTACAACAACTAGTTATCAAAATTACAAAGTTTTAAATGTAATTTTTGATTGTGTTCATATTCATGTTCTTGTTCTTATGATGTTTTAGATGATCATAGGAATTATTTGTAACCTATGTGGTAGATTAATTCTTGATCATAATGTCTTTTAATGGAGTCCATAACTTGTCCTCAAGTTATTGAAAACCAAGAGTCACACTTGAATTAAAACCATTAAAACAAACACAAGAGTTAGAAAAATGAAGAGTCTTCATTTTATTACTCTATTAAACTCATAAGTTACAAGAAATGAAAAGTTTTGAAAGTTACAAAACTTGCCCTCAAGTTTTGGAACAAGAAAAGTTAAGTTAAAACTTTAAGTTCCAACCCCTAGAATTTTAAAAGTTAAAATTCAACCCTTATACTTATATTATGATGATTTAATATTTAAATATATATATGTATAAGAACAAAGTCGTCTTACCGCTAGTACGCCTCATTCACGAAGCCGGTCTATAAGGTGGGTATAAGGTTGTTGCCTATAAAATGGTGACTTAATGGGTGTCTACTCTCACCCACCGCTTGCTTGACTGGTGGAGGGTCGTTAGCCGAACGGGTAAGACAAGGACTTATAAATTCTCATTCAAAGTATGATGAATATAATAAAGTAACTAAATGTTTTATTAAATTCCCAATCTTAGTTACTTTAGGAAAATGTGAATAAGGTGCTAATCCATGAAATTACACTTTACACTTTGTCTAAGTCGTTGGTGGAGCGTGTGTGGTTAACCGGCACACTAACTTGGACTTAACAAGGTAGGTAAAGGGTGACTTAAGGTTTATTATAGTATCGGTGGAGCGTGTGTGGTTTACCGGCACATCGATTGAGTGATAAACTTTAAGGGTACCAAGTGATTTGCATGGTTACTTCACACCTCGTTTTGTGATCCTCGGTATCCCAGTCACAAAACTTGGAGGGCACTCTCGAGATTGAAACATGCCTTTGAAAAGTTCATTGAATCTCAAAGAATCTAGGAATTTCTAAAAATCCAATAAAACCTAATATCTAATATTTCCGTTTTCGTGGTGGAAATTGGTGAATCATCATTCACCTACCTTTCAAATATAGTATAGCTTAGATTACAACATACCTCTTCTAAGTTATATTATATTGTGATTGGATCGTAGCCTTAATATTACATTTAGGTGTTTTATTAAGGACTCTCTTAAATCTATACTAAACTTGTTCTCCTCTTTCAGATGTCTTCAAATAATGCTTTTGGCTCGAATCCTAATGGCTCCTTTACTCTTATGAGTTTGTGTGGAAAAGTCACCTTTAATGGATCCAACTTCAATGAATGGATCAGAAACATCAGGATGATTACCCGCTACGAGGACAAAGAATATGCCCTTGACAAGGAGCTTAAGGAAATGGATGAGTCCACTGCAACTCCCCAGGAGATCGCTGACTTTCATACTCATGAAAGAGATGCAACCAAGGTGGCTTGCATCATGTTGGCCACAATGACAGCAGAACTTCAAAAGTCCTATGAGGATTTCTACCCTTATGAAATGCACCAAGATTTGATGGAAAGATACCATCAAAGTGCACGACAAGAGAGGTACGAAATCATCTGCTCCATGATAACAACCATGATGAAGGACGGAGATTCCGTCACGAGCCACATGCAGAAAATGCAAAGGTATGTGGATCGTTTGCTGAAGCTTAATGTGAACTTCCCTGAGGAGCTTGCAATAGATATCATTTTCCACTCCTTACCATCGTGCTATGATCAATTCCGCATGACATATCACATGAACAAGGAAGAGTTCACCCTCAGCAAACTTCAGGGACTTCTCAAGACCGCAGAAACAGGTCTTAAGGGGAAGTCAGTTGCTATCACTCCTACTCCAAACTCAACTCCGGTTTTGGCAATCGGGCAAAGTCGAGGGAGGAAGAGAAAGAGATCTTCGAAGGGTACCAAGGCTCGGACCCTTGATGGCTCTTCTTCAAGTGGAACCAAGAAAGGTTTCATTACTCCTTCTTCTGACCCAAAAGAGGCTGAATGCTTCTATTGCCATGAAAAAGCTCATTGGAAGCGGAACTGCCCAAAGTACCAACAGGATGTGAAGGATGGGAAAGTGAAACCCAACCATGCAGGTATTTACACTATCATTTCTAATAACTCACCCCATTCGAAATCTTGGGTCCTTGATACCAGTTGTGGTATTTATATTTGTTGTGACTTGCAGGGACTAAGAAGAAGTGAGAATGTGGAGCAAGGAAGAATAAACTTGATCATGGGGAATAGGAAAGCTTCACCTGTCACCAAGATTGGAGGTTATACTTTATCACTAAGTAGTGGGTTTAGTTTAGATTTGAATAAGTGTTGTTACTCGCCAGGAATGGCAAGAAATATTATTTCCTTTCATGCTTTGTACAAACAAGGGTTTACCTTTTCGTTTAATAATGAAGTTGGTTCTATTGATGCTTTTTTTAATAATGTTCTTTATTTTAAAGCATTACCTTGTGATGGTGTGTATGAAGCTGTGTCTGTTGTAGATAACTTAGGAAATAATGTTTTGTGTATTGATTCTACTAATAATAATAACTTGGATAAAGCATCATTATGGCATTGTCGTCTTGGACATATAAGCAAGAAATGCATAGGCCAACTCCAAAAAGATGGAGTCTTGGAGTCGTTTGACCTAAAGTCAAATGATAGTTGCGAATCGTGCTTACTTGGAAAAATGACAAAGTCACCCTTCACAGGCTCGTGTGAAAGGGGTGAAGGTTTGTTGGACCTTATACACACGGATGTGTGTGGACCATTCAAACATGCCACAAGGGATGCTAATCGTTATTATTTGACTTTTACTGATGATTACAGTGGATATGGATATGTCTACTTAATCAAGCATAAGTCAGAGACTTTCGAGAAGTTTAAGGAATTTAAACAGGAAGTCGAGAATCAATTGGGCAGGAACATTAAGATGCTTCGATCCGATCGGGGTGGTGAGTATCTTAGTTCAAAGTTCCTCGACTATCTAAGGGAATGTGGGATTGTCTCACAATTGACACCTCCCAGGACACCGCAGTTGAATGGTGTGGCTGAGAGGCGTAATCGAAGCTTGTTGGACATGGTTCGTTCCATGATGAGTCGAGCTTCGCTACCAATCTCATTCTGGGGGTATGCCTTAGAGACTGTCGCCCATATCCTTAATCTAGTCCCTACAAAGAAAGTTGCCAAAACTCCTCACGAGATGTGGACTGGTAAAGTAGCTAAACTAGACCACATCAAGATTTGGGGTTGCGAGGCTTTCGTGAGACGCGAGACTCATGATAAGCTCGAACCTCGAAGTGAGAGGTGTATTTTCATCGGCTACCCACAACAATCCTTTGGTTACCTCTTCTACAGACCTAGTAATAATGTGGTCTTTGTAGCAAGAAGAGGAGTCTTTCGAGAAAGAGAGTTTATAAGCTAAGGAGACAGTGGGAGGCAAATTGATCTTGAAGAAATTCAAGAGTCAAGTGGTGATGGAACTTCAAACTCTAGCCCTCAACCTGAGGAGGAAACTCCTGTTGAGCCAATTGACGAATCTGTACCTCTGAGGCGTTCCACGAGAGTTAGGAGTGCACCTGAGCATTACTATGGATTCCATATTACTGCAGAAGGTGAGACACTTATTAGTGATGGAACACTAGTAAGTCAAGATGACCCTAACAGCTACGAGGAAGCCATGGCAGGCCCCGAGTCTGCTAAATGGAAAGAGGCTATGGATAGCGAGATACAATCCATGTATGACAATCAAGTTTGGAACTTGGTTGAGAATGTACCATGTCGAAAGACTGTAGGGTGCAAATGGGTCTTCAAGAAGAAGACCGACATGGATGGTAAAGTACACACTTATAAGGCTAGACTGGTTGCAAAGGGCTTCTCTCAAATTCCTGGAGTGGATTATGATGAGACCTTTTCTCCGGTAGCCAAGATTAAGTCTATTCGGGTTCTGTTAGCCATAGCCGCATTTCATGACTATGAAATTTGGCAAATGGATGTCAAAACCGCTTTCCTTAATGGAAAGTTGGCTGAAGATGTTTACATGAGTCAGCCAGAGGGTTTTGTCAGCAACGAGTACCCTAATAGAGTGTGTAAGCTTGAGAAGTCCATTTATGGATTAAAGCAAGCACCTCGCAGATGGAATCTTTGCTTTGATGAAAAGGTCAAGGAATTTGGCTTTTCTAGGAGTGAAGATGAATCTTGTGTGTATGTCAAGGCTAGTGGGAGTATAGTTAGCTTTTTGGTATTGTATGTGGATGACATACTACTCATAGGAAACGACAATCCAACCCTGCAGGAAGTAAAGTCCTGGCTTGGAAAGTGTTTCGCTATGAAGGACCTTGGTGAAGCTGCCTATATTTTAGGGATAAGGATCTTGAGAGATCGGAGTAAAAGACTAATTGGACTTAGTCAAAGTACCTACTTGGATAAGGTGCTGAAGAGATTCAGAATGCAAGACTCCAAGAAAGGCGAATTGCCCATCCAGAGTAACGCCAAACTGAGTAAGACACAAAGCCCTAGCACTGAGGCTGAGATAGCACAAATGAGTCGAGTACCTTATGCTTCGGCTGTAGGATCGATCATGTATGCTATGACGTGTACTCGACCTAATGTAGCTTTTGCCCTGAGCATGGTTAGCAGGTTTCAGGGGAACCCTGGCAAGGCACACTGGACTGCGGTAAAGAATATTCTCAAGTACCTACGAAGGACTAAGGACTGGGTCCTTACTCTTGGTGGGAGTGATGACTTGAGAGTTGTAGGGTATAGTGATGCTAGCTTCCAGACTGATAGGGTTAATTTATGCTCTCAGTCGGGCTGGGTCTTTACCCTAAATGGAGGAGCAATTTCTTGGAAGAGTTCCAAGCAAGAGACAGTGGTAGATTCTACTTGTGAATCAGAGTATATTGCAGCTAGCGAGGCGGCAAAGGAGGCGTTATGGCTGAGGAACTTCATTGGAGACCTTGGAGTTGTATCAGCTATTAAAGAGCCAATGGAAATTTTCTATGATAGTGAAAGTGTTGGTGCCTTAGCCAAGGAACCAAGGGATCACGGGAGATCCAGACACATCGACAGAAAATACCATTTCATCAGACATCGGATCGAAGAAGGACTCCTCGTGGCAAAGAGGGTATCATCAGATGAGAATCCAGCAGATCCCCTCCCGAAGGGACTGACTCGGGTTAAGCATCTCCAGCATGCTCGGAGCATAGGGCTGAAGGATGATATTAGATTTAGTATTTAGATAACCTCGAAATTTGTAAAGTGTAATTGACATCTGATGATGAATAAAAGTGTTTTATTTATGAGTAAAGTGTTGCTATCTCTTGTCGATCGTTTACTATATTTCTTTTGCATGTTTTGACTTCCAGAATAATTTTTGTTTGGTATAACATATTATTCAAACCTCCACAGTCGGTCATATGTCGGAAGTAGATATGAATCAAAACTGTCATGTTTGGTTGTAGAGGTCTTGGACAAGGCTACAGCAATCATGAGTGCTCAAACGTTCTGAGCATTGGACTCAACCCACGCTCACTGGAATCACTTCATGGAATTCTATCTCGAGTGATCGTGAGACGGTAATATCATATAAGTCTTTAAACCTAGAGATCTGATTTGTTACTTACAAGTTGGTTATGCATTGATTGTACGAAAAATGCATTGGTAACTCGATGTTATAAATCGCGCTCTTGTGTGTAATTCAATGAGTAGTAGAACAAACATATGAGTCGAAGTTTATATGTTCCTTCTTGGATTAGAAGCTGATATCTGGGCCCCTCGATGATTTTGTTTTGACCTATGTACCGGGCCCGGTCAGAACTAAATTGATGTGTTCAATGAAGTTCTTTGTCAAACAAATTGGAAATCGGGAAACAAACTATTGGACAATAAGTAAGACATTGTTCCGTGTATTTGTTCGACTGATATCTAGAATAGAGGATTATATGATCACTTATCTTAAATGGCGTACCATCATCTTCTCAGTTCCGAGAAACCTTGTAAAGAGCTACGATTGCCGATCGGTTCTTGAAGTCATACTTGTAGTAATAGTTATTAGACTTATCCAAGTGGGAGACTGTTGGATAAGGTGTCTAAGTCCATAACTATTTCTGGTATGTACTTGACCCGACCCGGCATGGTCCATTTGGGTTGCATGGCATCATGCAATTGGATAGACTAAATGAGAGAAATAACACTTGGAGATTATTAATATATTATAAGTTCTAATATGTTAATAATATTATTTGATTAGTTTGATCAAGAATTAATTTAGAATTAATTATGTGATCAAAAGATAACTAATTAAATATATGGTTTGATTATGTAAATCATCCATATCTTGTATAGTGGGCTAAAAGGCTCCATGGACTATCAAGTTGGGTTCCACCCATAGGATGCTCATGGATGCTCCATGGGAGTTACAAACCCATGGGTCATGGAAATGAAGAGTCATGACACATTAGGGTGTAACCCTAGATGTGTCAACACTATATAAGAAACATGTTCTCCACCTAAAATCGGCTACACTAAGAAACAAGAGGGCTTGGCCGATTTTTGAGAAGTGTGTGTTCTCTCATAAGTTCTTCCAAGAGCATTTGGTGTTGTGTGAAGCATTTGAGGCATCACACTTGTGGTGCTAGGCTCACAAGGTTTCAAGGAACACAAACAACAACAAGGTAAGTTATTCTATCTATACTTAAGTTAAAATTGTTCCCCATGTATGCTAGATAGGAATATAACCATGGAATTCAACTTTGGATGATAATTAGACAAACATAGATCCAAGGTTATTAGGGTTGCATGTACACTTAGGAAGTGTTAGAATGCTCAAAACCCATCAGTCACACACTCGACCACATACTTAGCAACATCGAGCTTCATCGTTGGCCACCAGTAATAGGGTTTTAAATCCCTATACATTTTCGTACTGCCGGGATGAACCAAGTACGTGGTCTTGTGAGCTTCTTCCATCAAAACATCTCTTACTCCTCCCGTCTTAGTTACCCAAATCCTATCTTGGAATACCTTCAACCCTTGGTTGTTTGTACCGAATACTAATGTTTTGCCCAAACGTTCTTCTTTTCAGTCATTCTTCTCTAAAGCTTCTTCTTGAGCTTTCTTTATACTCTCCACAATTGTTGAGACAACCTCAATTCTCAACGCTCTTCGCCTTTTCTTTTTCAAGGTTGACTTTCCGACTGAGAGCATCTACAACAACATTTGCTTTACCAGGGTGATAAAGTATCTCACAGTCGTAGTCCTTGAGTAATTTCAGCCAGCGTTGTTGCCCCATATTCAATTCCTTCTGGTTAAAGAGATACTAGAGACTCTTATGATCAGTGAAAAGTTTGCACTTCGTGCCATAGAGGTAATGTCTCCATATTTTTAGAGAAAAAACTACCGCTGCCAACTCCAAATCATGAGTAGGGTAGTTCTTTTCATGCTCCTTCAGTTGTCTTGATGCATATGCTATCACTTTATCTCGCTGGGTTAGAACACAACCTAACCCAACTCCTGATGCATCACTATAGACTGCGAAGTCTTCAACTCCTTCGGTTAAAGAAAGAATCGGTGCTTCATATAATTTCTTCTTCAACTTCTCAAAGGCTTCCTTATGCTTTTCACTCCAAGTATAAGTAGCTCCTTTGTGGGTCAAGGCTGTCAATGGAGTGGCTATTGAAGAAAAGCCTTGGATAAACCTTCGGTAATATCCAGCTAATCCTAAAAAGCTTCGTATCTTTGTAGGACTTTTTGGTTGTACCCACTACATTACAGCTTCAATCTTTGCTGGATCAACCATTATTCCTTCTTGGTTAATCACATGACCCAAGAATTGGATTTCTTGAATCCAAAATTCACATTTGGAGAACTTTGCATACAACTTCTCCTTTTTCAGGACTTCTAGCACTTCACATAGATGCTTTTCATGCTCCTGCTTGCTTTTCGAATAAATCAAGATGTTGTCTATGAATACTATCATGGATTTATCTAGAAATGGTTTACAAACCCTATTCATCAAATCCATGAATGCTGCTAGGGCATTGGTTAGTCCGAAAGACATAACCAAAAATTCATAGTGTCCATATCTCGTTCTGAATGCAGTCTTCTCGATATCTTGATCTCTCATTTTCAGCTGATGATATCCTGACCTATGATCGATTTTCGAGAAATAGCTCGAACCCTATAACTGGTCGAACAGGTCATCGATCCTTGGCAATGGGTACTTGTTCTTTATTGTTGCTTTGTTCAGCTCTTTGTAATCAATACACATTCTCATGCTTCCGTCCTTCTTCTTCACGAATAACACCGGAGCTCCCCAGGGTGATGAAATAGGTCGAATGAAACCGCTGTCCAAAAGCTCCTGAAGTTGTGTCATGAGCTCCTTCATCTCCGTAGGTGCTAATCGGTAAGGTGCCTTTGTTATCGGTGTTGTTCTTGCTAACAAGTCTATACGAAACTCTACTTGCCTATCAGGTGGTAATCCGGGAAGATCTTCGGGAAAGACTTCCGGATAATCACATACAACTGGTATATTTTGCACCTCTTTCTTCTCCTTCTTAGCATCGATTATGAATGCCAAGTATGAAGCACATCCTTTGGACAAACCTTTCCTGGCTTTCATCAGGGAGATGATTCCAGAATTCACTCTGCGTTTGTCCCCGTACACCATAAATGATTCTCTTCCGGGTGGGGTTTACCCTCACTATCTTCTTCTTGCAAAGAATCTCAGCATCGTTGGAGCTAAGGCAATCCATACCCAAAACGATGTCGAAATCGTTTAACTCTATGAGTAATAGCTCTTCGTGGAATTCATTTCCGTTTAGGTCGATGACGATGTTCCTAATACGATTACTAACAGGTACGAATTTTCCACTGGCAACTTCTACAATCAGGACATTACAAAGTTTTTCTACACGTAATGCTAATTTCCCACCAAATTTATGCGACACAAAGGAGTAGTTGGCTTCGGAATCAAATAGTATGTTTGCAGGAAAACCATTTACAAGAAAGGTACCTGAAGCGACATCTGCTGCCTCCTTTGCAGCCTCGAGCGTCATCTGGAAGGCTCTTGCCTTCGGCTTCGGTGGTATGTTGGGTCTTCCTGCCTCCTTCTTCTTTGGGCAATCCTTTGAAATGTGCCCCTCCTCGTTACACTCATAACAGACCTTCTTAGATAATGTGCATTCGTTGGTATAGTGCCCAGGCTTTCCACATTTGAAACAAGTGTCCCTTCCGTCACACTTTCCAGAGTGCTTCTTCTTAAACTTGTCACACCACTTCATTTTTGATCCTTCTCCTCTCGAACCAGACTTCGAGAATCTACTCCTTTTGTTGGACTTCGAGGATCCATCGAACTTCCGTTGCTCACCAACCTCAGCCCTTTCTAGACCTCTTTCCTTTTGCTGGGTATCCACATTCTTAGCTGCTCGAACGGCTAATTTCAGAGTGGTTGCCATCTTGACTGTTGCGCCAAAGTCAGCCGGTAGTGCGTTTGCGAACTTCTCAATTTTGGAAAGTTTGGTTGGCACTAGGTATGGAAACAACTTCATCTTTTCCGTGAATGCAACAGCATAGTCATCGATGTTCATATTCCCGTTTTTCAAATTTTGGAACTCGTTGGTCAGATCAACCAGATCTATCTCTGAACAGTATTGCACCTTTAGTTGTTCCAAGAACTCATCCCACGACATTTTCAGAGCTTCTCCTCATGGCATTGTATCCACCAATAGCTTCCACCAGTTCAAGACTCCAGTTTTCAATTGTCTCACAGCGAAGGCAGTCTTCTGCTTTTCGCTGCAGTCGCAGCTTTCAAACACCATTTCCATCTCGGAGATCCAATCCATGATCTCAACAGGCTTTGGGCTTCCTGAGAGACTTGGTGGCTTCGCACCCAAGAAATTTTTATACATCCGCCCATCCTTGTTGTTTCTCCCTTCTGGGCCATCCCTTTGCTCACCTTGAGTCCCTATTTGACTCACTTGGCGGCTGTAGTTCCTTTCCTTAGATTGCTCAGAAACTGGCTCCATCGGTTCAACATGTATAGTAGATTCGTCCCTATTCTCGTGGAGAATCCATCTCATTTCTTCCCTTTGTTCAGCTAGCATAGCCTGAATTATGGCTTGAACTCCAGCCATGGTGACTGGCTCAGGTGCAACTTCTTCAACTACAGGTATTTGCTGAACCACTGTGGGTTTGTTCCTATCCCCATTTGCGTTTATGTTTCTGCTAAGAGTCTTTGCCATCTTGATCCATACACCGAATAAGCTGAATTTACATCTTTATTCATTATAGACTCCGAAACATTTACATGCTAGTTCTAATATCGTAATCACACGCTTAGAATCCTACACACATAAGGTTTTCCAGATCTGGTGGGCAACAGACCATAGATCCGAACAATAATATCATGTATAGCAAACACATAACATTTAGCACATAAAAGCATTTTAGGCATCTTTCCTAAAATATACTAGTGCTCACACCTCACAATCATCGCTTAGCATTCTAAGTTTAAGTCTAGAAATCCTACAAATTCCTAGTTCGCTTAAACTAATGCTCTGATAGCAACTGTGACATCCCCAATTTCACGGCCAAAAATTTGTTTATACTTTATTTCAAAATCAGAGTAACCTTTTAATAAAAGAATTGCGGAATTTGTCCCAAAACAATAATATGATAAAGATTTATCAAAATCATTTCCTTATAAATGTATTTCATTTAAAAGACTTGGGATGTCATGTTCGATACAGTACATAAGTATAAACAATACAATATAAACCTTACTACATTATTTCATATTTACAGGCCTATATCCGTAATCCCTCATCCCAACACATCACAACTATGCTCGAGCGCCACTACCTGTAATACATAAAACTGAGTGGGTCAGGCTTGGGAGCCTGGTGAGCATATAGGGTTTTCAACCCATAAGTAATAATAAATTTATTTATTTCATCGATCAATAATAAATTTATTAATTTCATCAACCAACAATAACCCTGATTACCCATTCCCGTTATCCGCACTTTACGTCCCTAAACACCTATACAAGGGACCTATTATAAGGATTTTATCATCGGGATGGACACTACTGCTAAGGGGGTTCCTCAACAATAAATTTCCTAAAGGCAACCATGATCGGGATGGAGTACACCGGTGAACACATCGTTCACAACACCTACCGGTTGTGAGCCTGCCAGCGTTCCACTAGACTATTTAGAAGAGTGTTTGGTCGTCATCCATACTCCGCTAGATGACTAGAACAACAACAACATCGAGGCCTCTCATCATTCTAACACACATCAACTATTTTGTCTACCCATGTTTTACCCAACATATTTGTAGATAAAATACATATATAGTTTATAACTTGTATAAAACATTGTATTCAACAATCATCTCATATAAACAATCAATATAATTCCACATAACACGTATTTTATAGAAAATACTTCATATCTATGTGTAAGATGAAAGTGACTATACACTCACCTGATTTGATGATAATCGGACAGCAATTCCTTCCTTAAAATGATCGTTTCTAATAAAACCGGGAGTTTTATTGAGAAACCAGGCTCTGCGAGACTTGGAGCTTCAAAACCGAAAAGATAAAATTTTCCGGGTTTTCGGGCACTTCGGGACTTCCGGGCTTTAAAAATGATACTGGGGCTTCGGGGGAAGTCAAAGTAGTCAAAATATAAGTTTAGGGGTGAAAAATGTCAAATTTCTAAAAGTAGTCGGAAAGGCTCGCAGCCCCCTTATTTATAGGGTGCAAGGCCGAGGGCTTGTGGCTAAGGATGCTCCACGTAGTGCCTGCGAGGTTCGGACATGGAAGGAAGAGGTGGCAGCGAGGGAACGAGGCGCGTGGCAGCAGCGAGACGAGACACGGAGGCGGCTATGCGAAGGGTCGAGAAGCGAACAGCGATGTGAGGCGCGTCACTCTTCTATTGGACCTCAGCTTCGGCCTATCAGAAGTTGACACGAAGAAGGCACGCATCGGTCTTAGATTCGGCCATGACTTGGTGATGTAGCAGCTTTGGCCTTGAGGCGGTTTCGCGAGAGGGGTGACGTGTCCGGTTACTGTTCATGCGAAAATTTTCGAATTTTCAGCCCCGAACTTTTAAAATCCATAACTTTCGCATACGAGCTCTATTTTTGACGTTCTTTATATGCACGCGTAGCTAAAATTAGGCTCTACAACTTTCGTTTAGACTTCGTCGGCTAATTTGGACTTCAATTTTAATATTATTATTTTTAAGAGACCGGGACAGGAAATTCCGTTAAAAATTCATAACTTCTTCATCTGACGTTCGTTTTCGTCAGTCTTTTTACCGTTGTACTACTATTGACGAGAACTTCGATTCTTGTTTAAGTTGTGTCGGCTAAATATCGCTCGATCTTAAATTCAAGTATTTAGCTGTCTACTACAAAACTAAAACTTAGAAAAATAATAACTTCCTCATACGAAGTCAGATTTGGACGTTCTTTTTATCAAAATTCTCGGTTTAACGAATAATATGACTTTCGTATAGAATGTTAAGGCTAAAAAGCACTTTATCGCAATATTCACTTTTTACGCTTCCCGGTGCGTTGCCCGTTTCGTCGCGAAACTTCGACAAGTCATAACTTTTTCGTTATAACTCGGATTTCGGCGTTCTTTATATCTCCGGAATCCTTGTTTCGGCCACTACAACTTTCTTAAAAGATATCGGCTTTTTCTAATATTTATTTTAAATGCTTATTTTCATTATTAATTAATTAAATCATAATAATTAAGCAAATAAGCATATAATTCACATAATATTCACATAATTCATCTGTATTACTTCAAAATGAGTTACAATGGTTGACCTAGACTATGACAACTTTATTAATGATTTTAGCCCAGAAACACGGGCGTTACAGTAATTAGGATGTTATAGACTTAGAATCTGTGAAAATTTGTACTTTACCCCTATTCTGTGTGAATTTGGAGTTAATATCACCTATTCGAAGGCCTATCCTGTTTCAATTACATATAACTGGTATGCACTTCACAAATAGCGATGTAACTAATGAAGATTTTCTGAATACTTATCTAGATAGTTTCGTCTAATAATTATTTTCTTACCCCAATTCTCGCGTAGATAACATGGCTGGACTCCATCCCCACGACAACCAGTACCTTCCGAACGAAGTCATTGCTTGATGGTTTGGACAAGAACTAGAGAATGATCATCCGATTCCTTTGAATGATCACCATGATGAAGACCTTTCGGATGGTGCTAACTCCGAACCCGAGGTTGAAAACCTACCCCAGGCAGCTCCCGTTCCAATTCCTAACCCTCGTCCGGCTTTTCATGGCCGAACGCCTCCATGGGTTGAATGTTTGGAAGCATGGAGCGAAGATAAAGATCAACCTATGCCGTTTAATGGAGACCGAAGCTTCTACAACGTAGATGAAGGGAGCACAGCAGATAGAGTTCTACCAATCCTGATCCGTAGAGTTGCCCGAAACGAAATTCAGGGCAGGACAACCCTACGTCGTATCGGGGAAGTTGACACCAATGTAGGGATGCATATCCTTCGCACCAACAGCCTTGAACATGATCACGAGAGATCTGAGAGAAACCACGAAACCCTGCTACAAGCACTAGCTGAAACCCGAGCCAAAGTCATAGAGCTCCGAGTACGTCAGAGGGTATATGAAAGATACCTGCTTGATATGGAATGTTAAATGGCTGAGCTGAGAGTTCACCAGAGGGATGACCGTCGCCGCTAGTAGACGCTTTACTTTATTTTTCCTTGTTAAAAAGGAATCGTTTTTCTGTCTATGCCTTATGTGGTATTTTCTATGAAATTACCTTGTATTGTAAGTACTTTTGGTTAGGTCTTTATGCTGTCAAGAACTATCTTCTCTGGATATGATGTAAGACCTTTACAAGGTCATTTTCCCGAACTTTTACGTCATGAATATCAAAGATTTTGACAGTCGGCTAACTTCTATGTCATTCTTCATTCAAGTACTTTATCCTAGTTTCATTGGAGTCTATCTGAATTCATGCTTTAGTCAAGTCATTGGACTATAGTAATTTAGCTCCGGAGACATCTCCAAGTCTCTTTTAATGGTTGGATCATGTTATTCACCAACCAACAATACCTCGGCTTGAACGAGAAACATCTTGAGACCATTCTATAATCTCACTTCCATTCCATTACTAGGACTGCATCATAGGGATGTAGGTCAACCCTTCATGAACACACCTCCATTCACTACTAGGACTGCATCATAGGGATGTAGGTCAAACTTTCGAGAACATAGTCTTACTCTTTCCTTGAACAATCAGAGTACTTCTACGGTCAACCAAAATCGATCACAAAATCCTTATATTTCGTATTGCAGAATCATGCCTCCATCCGAAAATAGTCACCCGAACAACGGAACCCCAACCCTTTATATTGATGCAACTACCTTTCTAGTCACAGTCTTAACTGTCGTGGCAGCTCTTCTGACCCACCTTAACGCTAACAATGCAAATGTTAGCGGAATGAGTATCAACGATTCCAATGCAAGAGACAACCAAGTACACCTAGGAGCAACGAACTACCGCAACACACCGAATTGTAAGCCCAATAATAGAAAACGAAAGTTCAGGGATGGAGTCAACGGAAAATCACACCAAGTGACGAGCAAAAGACAGCAACCAACGACAGCCTTCATAGCCACGACGTCTACACCTTCCACTTCCATTCTTTCTGGTATTCCAGTTAACCTAGTAAGACCTAATGCTGAAAAACTCCTAAAATATATCAAATGCAATTACCACCACCATGGACTCTGTTGGGAAATGCAGTGCTTAAACTGCAACAAAAAGGGACATACCATCCATTACTGCAATACTCCAATCCAACACATTACTTCGACCACAAATGTCAGAACTTCTCGGATATGCCATCTATGTGGTGTAATGGGACACCTCAAGAGGGAATGCCCATCAGAGAAGAACAACGGCGAATCTGGAGGAGTTTGACCTCAGAATGGAAAGAAGAAGTAAGGAACCTACTATAGTATAGGTTCCCTTCCAATCGTCAGTATTTTGTATGTTCAAAACTAGTGCAACTAGAGTCTTACCTTTTGTGAGATCCTGTCTGTATAGGGATGCTCGTGCTGCGTATACTTGTCTTTTGTAGTATACCTTATTCACAACAATAGTCTTGTAGTAAATCTAAAGTACTGTAACTCTGTTCATGGTTGCACGGTTGTGTTTTGTCTGTAAACGTCTTATGTTCAAAGCTAATGTATTTAAGTTTCCGTATGATTCTGACATTATCATACGACTCGATTCAATTTGATCCTCACAAAAACAGCTTCATACATACATCTCTTTGTCAGTAAACGTCGTTTTAGCGAAGTCGTCATATCAGAACACCGAAGTACGCATGCATGGAGTACCTCATAGTTCTTTTCTTTTTCCGAAGAAATCCCTGAAGTACCACTCGTACAGTACGTCTAGTTCAATCCAAAGATTCATGCGGTTGATGTATCACTGGGGAATGTGTACATAAGAGTAATATATAATAAAGGTTCTACAGGTTTAGAATTTATGATTCCACTTTAACTTCTTTTTCCCCGATGGGATATGAGCTTAAAGAAGAATCAGTTATTCGACTACCTTTTCAATCTTAATTATATACGACTCATATAACAGAGATTGTGATTTTGAAACCATCTATGAATCCTAAATATGAACTTCAGGACGGAGACTGCCCAAGACTACGAGTAATCGCAATGTCATGTGAACAAACTTAGAACCCAGTACGACTTCTGTAAACACATTGCCCTACAGTCTAAACACCTACGGAGATACAAGAACAGCCCGAACAACTTATCGAACTACAAAGAAATAGAATTAGAAGACTAGGCTTCTCACCCTGGAGAACCCCGATCAGATTCTTCTAGAGATTGACGGATTGCATTGTATGTACCTCAGCTATCGAGGACTCCGTCAAGAATTTTTAGTAGAAATCGTTATCTCTACCTCGCATAAATGATTTGGTTGAGCAAATGCAAGGAAATAATTACTTTCAGAAATGGATCTGATATCCGGATATCACCAGGTCGAGTGTTAGGGAAGGATGTCCGGAAGACTACATTCCGAACTCGATGCGGACACTTCGAGTCCGTAGTGATACCCTTCGGATAGGACCAATAGACCCATAGTATTCATGAGCTAAATGAGTAGGATACACCTTTCTTACTTGGATTAGTTCTTCGTTACTCCATGTAATGACTTACTTATCTACCCTCGTAGTAAGAAGGAACCCATGGGAACATTACCTTCAGAGGTACTTTTCGCGAAGTTCCCTAGGCACGAGTTTTGAAATTGAAAAGTCAAATTTCTATGACACACTGTTAGTGATGTGGGAAATTTTGAGTACTCTTACAATTTGTCAAAACCGTTGAGAATTTGTCAAAACCGTTGAGAATTTGTCAAAACTAGAGACGCCGACAATCATTCGCCAAATTCTAGGTCTTACCAACCTACTATCTGTTGGGTTTTGATCATTCTAACACTCCTAAGTGTACATGCAACCCTAAATACCTTGGATCTATGTTTTCTCTATTATACATGCAAATAAGATCTTTCCAAGGCTTTAATCCTAACTAGCATATTATAAAGTTCTTATACCACAAAGTACTAGTTCGATAACATACCTTTTGATGTAGCTTGATGTCTTCAAGCTTTAAGAGCTTAGCCCCAATAATGTGGAAGCCTCAAGTGGAATCACAAATCACCAAAACACCTTGGAAGACTTTAGAGAATATGAATAGTTGGTTCTTTTTAGTGAAATCGGCTAGCCCTTCTTAGTGTACCTACACTAGTGCCAATTTCACCAACCAAGGATATCTTTATATAGTATGGAGACTAGGGTTAAACCCATGACCTTTCATTTCAAATGATCCATGGGTTAAAGACTCCATGGACTATCCATGAAAGCTTAGCCCAACCTAAATGAACTTTGCCCATTCCATATATATAAGTGTCCATATTTAATTAGTTCATTTTGATCACTTAATTAATTCTAAATTAATTCTTGATCAATACTAATTAAATAATATGATTCCATATTAATATATTAGAACTTATAATATATTAATATTAATCATAAATATACTATTCTCAAAAGATTATCCATATAAATTGTGTCGGTGAAGTGAAACCCAAATGGACCATGCCGGGTCGGGTCAAGTACATACCAAATATAGTTATAGACATAGACATTAATCCAACACTATCATAGGCAATTCAGAACTCCTCTCAAATTACAGACACCCTTACGACCTTGACCTAGCAAGGGGTGGCCCTTGACTAGGAGGTTGAGCAAGAAAAAGAAACCTTGGAAATTCCAAGTGAGTGACAAAGTTCTTTAGGAAGTCTCACTCTGGGAACGACTTAATACGCTTCGTAAAGCGTGGAAAGCTAAATCCAAGATAGGACCTCCGAGATTCGTACCAGAATCGGTCCTGTAACTCAAAGACTAGATCTACTCCACGAACTCAGTAACGTACATTCTACTCTTCGCGTCTCGATCGTGAAACCATACCTTTCCGTTATGAATCTTGTAAGTCCACTCGTCGAGATCCTTGCCTTCGTATTAGAACCATAGCGGCCCTCGACCGAGAGGTCAAGCGGACGAAGCAACACCGTCGCCAGTTAATGAAAGTTCATTGGGATACCAACTGAGAACCCGATTTCACTTAGGAGCGCTAGAACCAATCGATTAGGAAGTTTTCTCCTCGCAACTCGATCATTCATACCTACTTCCTTATCTAAATTCTAATTTCGGGATGAAATTCCCTTTAACAGGGGGATGACGTGACAACCAAAAATTTCCATTTTGAACAAACCATGTCAAGCCAATAGAAGTTAGAATAGTTACAGTGAAATTTCAGACTTTGGGTATAAGTTTGAGTATTTCAGGTTTAGCACTTAAGGAGATATCAGGAGAGTGGATGCACTAGGGTTTTGTGCAACACTGTTATTCCAATACTCTACGATATTAGAGTTCATTCTCGGAATAAAATATTTTCTGCCAAAAATCTCAGGACAATATATAGAAATCTGAACCATATTCATCCATTAGTCACATTTCCAACTAGAGAAAAACCAAATTCTCTCTCACGGATCTTCGGGTTTTCATTCCAAATTGTGAGTAGCTTTCTCTAGTTGTATTATATGGCTTATCATGTGCTTAATAACATCAATTTCATAACAAAACAACTTGATTCGGGAGTCTACCGCACAAGAACACCTTGGGGAGTAAACTCCTAAAAAGATGCCTACTCTTTCCCCTATGATTTGTAACTACCTTCGGCTTGTATGCTAGTGTGTATATGACTAGTAAACATCAAAATCGGATCAAAACCCCAAGGTTTGGGAATTTACCGCCCAAGAACACTTGGAGAGTAAACTCCTTTTTAAGGGCCAAAAGAGTGCCCAATGTCCCACAAAGCCTTGGAACTCAAACTAGAAGACACCATTACATGTTAAGACCACAAAATCAATTATAAACAATGTCTAGAAGTGAGTTCACAGCCAAGGAAGTTCTTGGGCCATGAACTCCATTTGAGGTTGCCAAAATGCCCCAAAAGCCTTCCTTATGCCAAGAGACTAGTTTAGACATGTACCCTAATGAGTTTAGGACTAGCAAACACCCTTAGAACACCAAGAGGTAGGTGTTCACGGCCCAAGAAGTCCCAGGACTGTGAACTCCAAATAATAGTGCCAAATGGTGCTATAAACTCTTCTAAAGCCTTGTACACTAGCCTAGTTTAGTTACTAGTTAAATTAGGGACTTGAAAACACCAAAAACACCCATCCAAGGAAGATTACGGTCGTAATCTCCATGGGATTTGGTCCCAGGGCCGTGAACTCCCAAAAGGAGTTATATAATGCCCTAAACTCTTCCAAAGACCAAGCCATTAAGTAGAATTGCTTCTTAGGGTCTTATAGAGCCTCAAACATCAATTGGCCAAGTAAGTATGAGCTTACGGCCGTAAACTCAAGAGTTTACGACCGTAAACTCGTTAATTGGTGACATTAGTGCCGTGAACTCTAATAGGGAGTTTCCCTTGATCCCTACACACAATAGCTTTTCCCTACAAACACTTAGATGCAATCCTAGAGGCTAATAACACTTGATAAAGGTGTTTAGCATGTCCTAGGGTGTCTTGACTTGCTTATTAGTTGTTTATAGACTAATTTGTTACATATATGTGATATTATATGTTAACTAGGATCATAGAGTATGTTCAAGACTTCACTTGACACCTAGCAGTCCTACCTCTTCGGTTCATCCGTATCACCCACAACAGGTGAGTTCATACCCCTTAATCAATGTTTTAAATGTTTTTAAATGTTTTATGGTGGGGGGATACAAGTAGAATCATGCTAGTTATTATATCAAATCACATGTGATTAATAAGCAGCATTCAAATGATTTACTACACATTAGTTGTTTTGCCAAACAGTTGTTATTCAAAAGATTTTCATATACGTTTTATATGTTTAAAACTCCTGATTTAATTGTTCAATATACATTGTATGTTTCATTTCAAACTCATTTACAATTGTGTTTCAAACAAATGTTTCTTTATATTTAAAACTATTTTGTTAGATAAATACCTCCAACCCGTTTTATAGATTAACATCAAGTCGATCTTTTCTTAGATAGTAATCATATTCAAAAGGTTTTACAAAACTTATTTTATGCTTTTATAATATAAATTGCATGCCTATATATGTATATTTATATAAGAAATGTTTAAAAGACTTAGGAAGGTTATCCACCCTATTTCCTTTTCGCGCTTGAGATGTGGTCTGGTGGGATATCGGGTACCCATCCGAAGGTCGTTTAAATATTAGTTATATATAATGTGTACATATATAGTCATAAAGGTTCTTCCAGTTCATTCGATACCCTTGGGTAGCAAGGGTATACATGTTGGGTTTTAGCCATAAGAACTTTCCTATGTGCGCATGCAAAACCCTATTGCTTGGATCTAGGCTTTCTATCCAAGCATGCTTTTGAATCCAAGACTTCTAACGGCTAATTAGGTTAAACAATAACATTAATACAGATCTAGAATCATACCTTTGAGTTCCTTGTTGATCTTCTTGTCTTGGAGCTTCTAGAGTCACAATTGTCACTCCTCTGATGGTTCACAAACACCAATAGCAAGCAAGATGATTTAGGAGAGAGGAGAGGGGACGGAATTCGGCCAGAGGTTCCTTTCTTTAGGTTCTGAAAGCTTGTACCCGAATTCCACACCCCAAGGGCCTATTTATACCTTTAGACTCCTTAAGGGTTTCACCCTAAACCCTAATTGGATAATCTTCACTTAAGGCTATCCAAATCCATTCCATAGATATCCTTATGGACTATTTTGAGCTATCCTAAAGCTCTTAGAAACCGTCCAAAGTCCATCCTAATGGATTTATAGTCTAAAGTCTAACTATCAAACAATTGACAGTTTATACCCTCTTATTCAATTAATCTCTTTAAGTCACCAAATTAATACCAATTAATCTATGACTTATATTAATCAAATAGCTAAATATTATTCCTTATAATATTTACTCTCTCTTAACAAATCATCCTTCAAGTTGCTATGGTGAAGGCAACCCAAAAGGACCATGCACCACCGAATATAGTTATAGCCTTAGACACTATTCCAACAGTCTCCCACTTGGATAAGTCTAGTAACTATACAAGTATAATACGGTTTGCAATCGTAGCTCTCAAAGACGCTGTCAACTCTGATCTAATCAATCTTGTCCTTTAGATAAGGGATCGTACAGTCCTCTGTTAGATATCATGCTGACAATCCTATGGAATGGTTAGTCTAGCATTTAGATTTCTCGATCTTCGATTTATTTGACATAGAACTTAATCGAACACATCAATTCAGTTCTGACCGGGCCCGGCACATAAATCAAATCAAATCATCGAGTGGCCAAGATATCTCTTCTACCCTCTTAGGATAAAATTTACAGATAAACTTCGACTTATATGCATTTACTTATTCATTAACCAACTATACACAACAATGCGTTTTATAACATCAAGTTACTGATGCGTTTTCGCATTATCAATGCACAATCAAATAACAAATAATAAACCATATATCTAGGTTTTAAGACCATATGATATTATCGTCTTGCGATCACCTTTTATATCGTATTCCATAAAGTGATTCCAGCAAGCGCGGGTTTATTCCAATGCTCAAAACCAGTTCGTAAGCACTCATGAACGTTGCAGCAACTCTTGCTATGTCTAACACTATTTAGACACTCTACACACCAATTCACGACAATCTTCATTCATATCTACTCCCAACATATGAACGATTGTGGACCATTTGAATAATTCGATTATTCCTAATAAACTCAATTATTCTGGAAGTCAAAACATGCAAAGTGAAACAATAGTTAAACAACTAACATGTGATAGTAACTTTACTCATAAATAAAACTTCTTTATTTAATCATCAAATGTTAATTACATTTATCTATTATACGTTTCTAATACAATCTAATCTATGCTAATATCATCCTTCAGCCCAATACTCCTAGCATGCTGTAAGTGCTTAACCCTACTCAGTCCCTTCGTAAGCAGATCTGCTGGGTTTTCTTCTGATGATATCCTCTTCACTACGAGTTGTCCTTCTTCTACACGATGTCTAATGAAGTGATATTTTCTGTCGATATGTCGAGATCTACCATGATCCCTCGGTTCCTTGGTCAAGGCAACCGCACCTTCGTTATCACAGAAAATCTCCATGGGCTCCTTTATGGCCGGTACAACTCCAAGATCACCGATGAAGTTCTTCAGCCATATCGCCTCCTTCGACGCTTCGCTCGCTGCGATGTACTCTGATTCGCACGTTGAATCAGCTACGGTTTCCTGCTTGGAACTTTTCCATGTCACTGCTCCTCCATTTAGGGTAAAGACCCAGCCCGACTGCGAACGGTAGTTGTCCCTGTCGGTTTGAAAGCTGGCGTCACTATACCCTCGCACCTTCAAGTCATCACTCCCTCCAAGGACTAAGAACCATTCTTTCGTTCTCCGAAGGTACTTAAGGATGTTCTTCACCGCAATACAATGTGCTTTGCCAGGGTTCCCTTGATATCTGCTAACCATGCTCAAAGCGAAGGCTACATCAGGGCGAGTACAAGTCATAGCGTACATGATTGAGCCAACTGCGGAAGCGTATGGTACTCGGCTCATTTCTGCTATCTCGGCTTCGGTACTCGGACTTTGAGTCTTACTCAACTTGGCATTTCCTTGTATCGGTAGTTCTCCCTTCGTTGAGTTTTCCATACTAAAACGTTTTAGTACCTTCTCCAAGTAAGTATTCTGACTAAGTCCAATTAGTCTCTTACTTCTTTCTCTTACTATCCTTATTCCCAATATGTAAGAAGCCTCTCCGAGGTCCTTCATAGCGAAGCACTTCCCGAGCCAGGACTTAACCTCCTGCAGAGTCGGGATGTCGTTTCTTATGAGTAATATGTCATCGACATATAGAACGAGGAAGCTTACTACACTCCCACTGGCTTTGACATATACACAAGATTCGTCTTCGCTTCGTACAAATCCAAACTCTTTGACTTTCTCATCGAAGCAAAGATTCCATCTGCGAGACGCTTGCTTAAGTCCATAAATGGACTTCTCAAGCTTACACACTCTATTTGGATGCTTCGGATCCACAAACCCCTCTGGCTGAGCCATGTAAACATCCTCAGCCAACTTTCCGTTAAGGAAGGCGGTCTTGACATCCATTTGCCAAATCTCATAATCATGAAATGCGGCAATTGCTAGCATCACTCTAATAGATTTAATCTTCGCAACTGGCGAGAAGGTCTCATCATAGTCAACTCCGGGAGTTTGAGTAAAGCCCTTCGCAACCAATCGCGCTTTGTATGTGTGTACGTTCCCATCCACGTCGGTCTTCTTCTTGAAGATCCACTTGCACCCTACGGTCTTACGTTCGGGCACGTAATTAACCAAATTCCAAACTTGGTTATCGTACATGGATTGGATCTCGCTATCCATCGCCTCTTTCCATTTCGCAGACTCCGGGCCTACCATGGCTTCCTTATAGCTATTAGGTTCATCAAGATTTATTAGTGTACCATCACTAATATACGTGTCCCCTTCGGTAGTAATATGAAAACCATAAAACTGGGGTTGAACTCTAAATCTATCGGAACATCTAAGAGGTAAGGATTCGTCAATCGGTTCGACCGGAGTTTCCTCCTCGGGTTGAACGCCAGCGGTAGAGGTTCCTTCATCTATCGATTCTTGAATCTCTTCAAGTTTGATTTGCCTCCCACTGTCTCCTTGGCTTATGAGTTCTCGCTCTCGGAAAACTCCTCTCCTCGCAACAAAGATAACATTATCTTTCGGTCTATAGAAGAGATATCCAAAGGAAGTTTGCGGGTAGCCGATGAAAATACATCGCTCACTTCGAGGTTCAAGCTTGTCGTGAGTATCTCGTCTTACGAAAGCCTCGCAACCCCAAACCTTGATATGTGCCAACGAGGGAACTTTCCCCGTCCACATCTCGTGAGGTGTTTTGGCAACCTTCTTGGTAGGGACTCGGTTAAGGATATGGGCGGCAGTCTCTAAGGCATACCCCCAAAAGAAGATAGGTAGTGAAGCACGACTCATCATAGAGCGAACCATATCCAATAAGGTTCGATTACGCCTTTCTGCCACACCATTCAATTGTGGTGTCCTAGGAGGCGTCAATTGCGAAACTATTCCACACTCCTTGAGATAATCGTGGAATTCAAGACTTAGGTACTCTCCTCCTCGATCGGATCGAAGCATCTTGATTTTCCTGCCCAATTGATTCTCCACTTCATTCTTGAACTCTTTGAACTTTTCAAAGGGTTCTGACTTTTGCTTGATTAAATAGATATACCCATATCTACTATAATCATCGGTAAAGGTCACATAGAAGCGGTTCCCATCCTTCGTGGTTGATCTAAAAGGTCCACATACATCGGTATGTATTAGGTCTAATAGTCCCTCACCCCTTTCACAAGTGCTCGTGAAGGGTGACTTAGTCATCTTTCCAAGTAAACAAGATTCGCATGTGTCATCTTCCCTAAGGTCGAATGACTCCAACACTCCATCCTTTTGGAGTTGGGCTATGCGTTTCTTGTTGACATGTCCAAGACGACAATGCCACAAAGATGCTTTATCCATACTAGTGGAAGAATCAATATTCAAAACATCATTTCCTAAGTTATCAACAATCATAACAGTTTCATATATTCCATTACATGGTATAGCTTCAAAGTAAAAGACACCATTTAGATGAGCCAAAATAGAACCATTCTCATTATTAAAAGAAAATCTAAAACCTTGTCTATACAAACCATGAAATGAAATGATGTTTCTAGCCATTTCTGGCGAATAGCAACAATTGTTCAAATTTAAAACTAAACTATTCTTAAGCACCAAAGAATACACTCCAATCTTGGTCACAGGCGACGATCTTCTGTTCCCCATGATTAGATTGATCCTTCCTTGCTCCACATCCCTACTTCCTTTTAGTCCCTGCACATTAGAACAAATGTGATAACCACAACCGGTGTCAAGAACCCAAGAAATAGCATGATTAGAATCGTTAGATTTTATTGCATATATACCTGCGAAAGATGGATTGATCTTTCCTTCCTTGATGGCTTGCAGGTAGTGCGGGCAGCTTCGCTTCCAATGTCCTATCTTGTGGCAGTGGTGGCACTCTGCCTCCTCGGGTTACAGCAGGGCTTAGAGGGATCAACTTTTGTCCCACTAGAAGAGGAACCATCTCGGGTTTTCACCTTTCGATAGTTATTTGAAGAAGCTTTCCTCTTCTTTCCCTTCCCTTGACCAATTGCCAAGACAGGAGCAGCAGACGGATTGGGAGTTGGTGCAACAGACTTGTCCTTGAAATTGCTCTCAGCAACCCTCAAGAGACCTTGGAGCTTACTTAGAGTGACCTCCTCTTTGTTCATGTGGTAGGTCATCCTAAATTGATTGTACATCGGAGGCAAAGAGTGAAGCACCATGTCGATCGCCAAGTCTTCGCCGAAGTCAACGTTTAACTTGCGAAGGCGGTCGACATACCTTTGCATCTTTTGCAAGTGCACGGTAAGAGATTCTCCATGACCCATCTTAGCAGAAATCATGTTGGTGAAGATCTCGTAACGCTCTTGTCTCGCGTTTTGGTGGTACCTCTCCAACAAGTCTTGATGCATCTCGTATGGATACATGTCCTCGTAGGACTTTTGGAACTCGGAGTTCATGGTAGCGATCATGATGCAATGTACTTTCGTCGCATCTCGCTCATGGGTTTCAAAGGCGGTGATTTCAGCGGGAGTAGCAATTTCGGGGTTGATTTTCTCGAGCTTCTCGTCGAGGACATACTCTTTATCCTCATAGCGAGCAATGGTGCGAATGTATCTTATCCATTCGCCAAAGTTCGTTCCATCGAAGGTGACCTTTTGGCAAAGGCTCATCAACGTGAAAGAACTAGCAGCAGCGTTGTTTGCGTTTGACATCTATAGAAAGGACAAAGATAGATTAGAACAAGAATCCCTAATTATCACCCAATAAGAAAAATTAGGGCTAGGATCCAACAATAACATTTACATACTAGAAAAGGGATGCCGTAATCCAACATGCAAATAAATTGAAGGTAAGTGAATGACGATTCACTAATTCTCCATCACAAAACTTAAACTTTTAGTCCTAAGTGTTTTTGAGAATTCCTAGGTTCGGATGAGATTCATTGAACTATTCAATGGCATGTTTAAATCTCGATATGCCCCTCTTGTTTGTGACTGGGATGCCGAGGATCACAAAGCGGGTGTGAATTACCATGCAAATTTACATGGTGCCTTCATTGTTACGATCACCTATTCGATGTGCCGGTAAACTACACACGCTCCACCGAACTATGATAAACAATGAATCACCCTCCGCCACCTTCGCTTAGAACCAATTAGTGTGCCGGTAAACCACACACGCTCCACTAACATCTTAGCAAGGTGCAAAGTGTAATTTCATGGAATTGCATCAATTCACTTTTCCTAAAGTAACTAAGATTGGGAAATTTAAAAAAAAATTTAGTTACTTCGTATTTCTTATTATACTTTTAATGAGAGGATGAGGTTGCCCTATCCTACCCGTTCGGCTAACGACTCTCCACCAATCAAGCAAGCGGTGGGTGTGAGTGTACACCCATTAAGCGCCATTTTATAGGCCGCAACCTTATACCCACCTTATAGATCGGCTTCGTGAATGAGGCCTACTAGCGGTAAGACTAGCATTTAGTTATACATATATATATTATTCTAATAATGTCATATAAGTATAGGGTTGTATTTTAAACTTTTCAAAATCTAGGGTTTGAAATTTAAGTTGTCTAAATTAAAGCTTTTAATCACAAATTTAAATTTCAAAACTATAGGGTAGGTTTTAAACATTTAAAAACATGGAGGATCAAATAACAAATAATTTTAATTAACAATTAATATCTTAATTATCTTTATTTGATTTATCTTTGATTTCTTTGAAGATAATTACCAAAAATAATTAAAACAATTAATTAATTATCATATAAAGAAACTAAATATTTAATTAGTTGATAATTACCTTTAACTAGATCAATATAACACTTATATTTATCAAAAAAACGGATTCATATTGATCTAATTAGTTTATGGTAAGTTTGGATAAGATAAACACAAAGAAATCCCGAATCTGGCCTTTCCTGACGCTTGGACTCGCCGAGTACACAAATGGACTCGCCGAGTCCGGCCTACTCGCCGAGTCCACTTTGGAACTCGACGAGTCAGTGACTCAAAAACCAAAAAATCGAATTTTGCAGGTTTGTTTCAGTTATACAAGCAACAATTTGTAGAAAACCAATCTAGGCTCTGATACCACTGTTGGGTTTTAGCCATAAGAACTTTCCTATGTGCGCATGCAAAACCCTATTGCTTGGATCTAGGCTTTCTATCCAAGCATGCTTTTGAATCCAAGACTTCTAACGGCTAATTAGGTTAAACAATAACATTAATACAGATCTAGAATCATACCTTTGAGTTCCTTGTTGATCTTCTTGTCTTGGAGCTTCTAGAGTCACAATTGTCACTCCTCTGATGGTTCACAAACACCAATAGCAAGCAAGATGATTTAGGAGAGAGGAGAGGGGATGGAATTCGGCCAGAGGTTCCTTTCTTTAGGTTCTGAAAGCTTGTACCCGAATTCCACACCCCAAGGGCCTATTTATACCTTTAGACTCCTTAAGGGTTTCACCCTAAACCCTAATTGGATAATCTTCACTTAAGGCTATCCAAATCCATTCCATAGATATCCTTATGGACTATTTTGAGCTATCCTAAAGCTCTTAGAAACCGTCCAAAGTCCATCCTAATGGATTTATAGTCTAAAGTCTAACTATCAAACAATTGACAGTTTATACCCTCTTATTCAATTAATCTCTTTAAGTCACCAAATTAATACCAATTAATCTATGACTTATATTAATCAAATAGCTAAATATTATTCCTTATAATATTTACTCTCTCTTAACAAATCATCCTTCAAGTTGCTATGGTGAAGGCAACCCAAAAGGACCATGCACCACCGAATATAGTTATAGCCTTAGACACTATTCCAACAATACATCCATGTTCATACGTACCAATTACATTACTAGTAAGCTACCATAGTGGTTGTTCAGGAAAATACTAGAACTATTACTAGTACACGATATCATACAATGAGTCAGTTTATTCATGGTTCAATACTTGCTAGATAGAGAGAGGGAACATACATTACAGCTAGTACACACAGTACATTACTATACATGCTAGATAGAGAGAGAACATACATTACAGTTAGCACACACAATACATTACTATACATGCTAGATAGAGAGAACAAACATTACAGCTAGCACAAGCAGAACATTTCAGTACATACAGGCTAGACAGAGAAAGATTTCACTTTCAGTCAGCACATTTATTACATATACATTTATGTAGTTATGTGAACCATTGGGCGGGTCATGGAACATCCTGCCATGACCGCTCTTGTATCCCGAATCTATTTAATTGGGGAGCGTATGAGTTTGCGTATAGATCTATACTGGATTGATGATCCTACACCTTGTTGCTCGCTACAGTGGGACTTGCAAGTCTACGGGTGCCAAATGTCATTTCTTACGACGTCTTACATCGTCGTTTTACTAGAGTCGGTAGCAGGATACAGGTCGATCACATGTTATATTGAATACCTTTTCGTTTTAAGGTAGTTAGTACAGCGGTAGTCACTTATTACAAATACTACAGTACTTTCAATATTTCAATAGACTTAAGGTAGTTAGTACGGTTGTAGTCATTTGATACTACACCATAGTACTATTTCATTTTCCCCTTCACATTCACTTCATGAACATTCACACGATGCACGATAATTTAGAAACTATATTTTTTATTAATGATAGTCAGAGTTGGTAAAATACACATTCTTACAAGAGACACACACATGGATACTAGATGTGTAACAACCCGAAATTTCCACACCATTTTAATCTAACTCTTTCGCGCAACCGATCGTCGTTCCGATTTCCGATTTCCGATCTGCCGTTTAATTGAGTCATTATATAGTACGCATTTAAAATAACTTAATGGGTGTCTTAATACATTTGAAAATCATTTTAACACCTTACTTTAGTGATCGGAATAATTCTAGAATTTACCGTATCGGGTTACGGTAACTCAATCGGGTACGACCAAAAACCCCGTCTAACGCCGGTATCGGGTAGAATTCCACAGTGTCCAAAATTTTAACACTATATAAACATGTTTAGGACTTCATTTGAAGCCTTTGGCCAAATTATCACTAAACATTTCCCACCTCTCTCCTAATCCAAGTTTAAGGGATCAAAACTCAAAAATTAAGGCTTCTAATCTCTAAGGTACCTTCCTAGCCTTAATCTATAACATATTTGACATCCAATTTTGAGTTTAAGACATGAATTAGGCCAAACATTCATGAGTTTACGGCCATAGAACATTCATGGGCCGTAAACTCATATTTCAAGGGTTTTTAAGCCCCAAAACCCTTCCTTTGCATAGTTGGACACTAGATATGACTTAAGGGCTTAAAGGGAAGAACTTATAACATGTAGAACATGGATTTAGAGGGACAAAAGTGAGTTTATGGCCAAGGAACATGCTTGGGCTGTAAACTCATATACAAGGGGTATTTAAGCCAATTAACCCTTCCAAAACCTAGTTGAGACTTAGACAAGAACCTTGGACTTGCTAATCTAGACTTGGAACACTTTAAACTTGATTTTTGTGTAACAAAGAAGAGTTTACGGCCAAGACACTCACTTGGGCCGTAAACTTCTCTAAAAGGGTGATTTAAGGCCTTTAAACATGTTCAAATGCTTCCAAACTCAATCTATGGCTTTGTGGTAAAATCTAGATGCATCTAAAAATGGTTTAAAGGACTAAAACACAACAAAAGTATGATTTATGGGAATTTACGGCCTAGGAACATACCCTTGGCCGTAAACTCATAAAACAATGTTTAAGAGGCATCAAACACACTCAAATGGCTTGTATAAATTTCTAGAATCACATGTGATTGTTTTAAGCACCAAAAACTACCTTTTTCAATAGTGAAGGAGAGTTTACGGCCTTAGAACATACCTCTAGGCCGTAAACTCCAATAAATGTCTTAATTGATGTTCTAAATTCATAACAATGCTTAGAAAATTAGTTTGAATCACATGTGATTGCCCTAAATAGCTCAAATCAATTTTTGTTAGCCTTGGTGAGTTTACAGCCGTAAAATCATGTTTTAAATGTTTTAAATCCATTCCAAGTGTTCCAAGGCGTCTAGATAATCATTCCTAGCAATCCCTAAGTCCATTTGAGCCCTTAAAACACCAAAACCTCACCCACATGAGTTTACGGCCGTAAACTCATGTATGTGGGTGTTCCATTGTTGTAAACTCCTTAAATGTTTACTTATGGGGAGTAAACTCAAGTCCCAAGTCCCTAGTGTCATTACAAATCAAAAGATGTCACCCGGGTCACTCCGAACACTCGTTTTGAGGTGTTTAACCTCATTGGAGTGTAATGTTCCATATGATTAGTGAATGTATCTCTAATTGTATATATATGGACATTATATCATTTTACATAGGGTCATCGCAAGTAATCAAACCCCGAACCGACGCCTAGCATTCCAAAACCGACACGTTTTCAAGTCGGGTGAGTTCATACCCCTACCCTTTTTCACTGTTTTCACTGTTTTTAGGGGGGAACACAAGCAAAGTACAAGGAAATTCTTGTACTCAAAATATGTTTTCAAATGTGTATTTCATATTTCGTATGCTTTGATAACTGATTACCACAACCGATAACAGATCGAACATGCAAATCACGTAACACATATTTGTGAAATAAGTCTTTAAACTAGTATGTTTTACATGTATTTCACAACTGGTTTTCCATTTTTTTATCAGTTAAAAGCATGACATTAAAATATTTGAACATAATACCTATACACTGTTTTGTCCTCAGTAACACTCCCCACACTTATAAGAGTGGAGGACTTTCATATTATTACTAGTAAATTTGTTATTCCTGTATGATTGGAGACACGTCCTCAGAGAACACTCCACCCAGGTTACGCGAGTGGAGGACTACACCCATAACCAGAATCTCTGGTATTTAGAGAGCGTGACTTGAGTGTATAGATCTATACGGGACTGACTACCCCACACCTGGCTGCTAGCTACAGCCGAACCGAAATGGTTCAAGGGTGACGAAAGTCATAAGTATGTGGACGACTTATTGCCACATGTGGACTACTTATTGCCACAGGTTTCAGTCTATTGTATGGTTATGGAACTCGCAATTAAGATAACAGAGATTTACTTACAGTAATAATGGATTACTTTATACATCGTTTACATCTTTTATATCTTTTACATCTTTCACGTACTGTAGCTAACATTCAGGAAAGTATGGGACTTTCCTTGGGGAAAACATGGAATCTAACTACATTTACATCTTTTACATCTTTAACATCGTTTACATTAGAAACTTACATGCAGGAAAGCATGGGGCTTTCCTGGGTAACACTTACATAACTAGAAAGAGTAACAAACTGGATAACATTACATCTTTTACAATGTGAAACATACAATAAGGAAAGTATGGGACTTTCATGGTAACACATGATAAGTAAACATGTTTTCAGTATACAAACTTACTATACTTTATATTTGTGAAATAATAACCAACTTTTAAGAAAATACGGGATTTTCTTGGTATACATAACATTTCAGAAACCAAAAGGAAACCGAAACATTTTCACAAACAAAAACCGCTTATGAACTCACTAGCTTTATGCTGATTTTCAAACCGCTTGTGTTCTCAGGTCAACGTTAAAACAGGTACCCGAAGATCCTTTTGCTTGAAGATGGTGTACATGAAGACCCGTTACATTTTGTCTATATATACTATGTATCACAACTGTACAAGCTTTACTTTTGAAACAACTGTAAAACTTTTATTATGTAATGTAATGGTTGCTTTACTTTAATTACTATGTGCATTGGATTTGATACTCAACGTGGTAGTCAACCCCGGAAATGTTTTCCGCCTTCGGTTTTCGGGGTGTGACAGATTGGTATCAGAGCCCTTGTTTATAGTGAATGAAGTATACCAAACCTTACATGGTATAAAACTATAAACACTAAAGGGCCTAAGTGCTCTGAACTAAATTATCTTCAAACTACAAGTATTTTCAAAAGTATATAAGTATACCGAACTGTCGTCATATGTAACCACAAGTAGAACAAAACATAAGTAAATGGGTGTTGTATACTACGGTTAAACCTGGGCAGTTATGTAGTCGTGTCTAGGGTCAATATAGCCTGGCCAACTATATTCATTCGAGACACGGCCAACATGTGCTTGGGAGTGACTATAGTATGTGGCATGCCTAAAACTTACCCTAATATCCCAAACATCGAATCATTGTCGTAAACAATTCATTAAATACTATAGGAGTATTTCTCGATTCCGATCCTCTGTAGTAATCCTTATTCGAGTGACTCTCTGTGGTTGTCTTAGCGATAAATTATCTGTTCGATAACTCTTTCCTGCTTTATCGCTTACTCGAATCATATAACTGTCATATCTATCGATTCAATGTAGAGGACTTACCATCCTCTCTTTATTGATCTTATTAGATCAAGATGCCTCCCCGAAAGAGACCTAGCTCAAAGAACAACAACAATCCTTCTTCGCCGCCACCTCCTCCCCAGTTCGATCTAACATCGCTCCAGACGATGATGACCGCTGCGATGGTAGCAGCTATGTCACAAATGAACCCTAGTGGTTCAGGTGGTGGTACTCAATCTCAAAACCCTGAGGGTAGCCAGGGACACCAAAGAGGGGGTTCCTATAAGGATTTCATGAATGCCAAACCAACATCCTTTAATGGCGCTAGAGGTGTCATTTCTTTATCTCGATGGTTCGAGAAAATCGAGTCCATCTTTGAAATCTGTGCTTGTGCAGAGTCCGATAAAGTCAAATTTGCAGCCTGTACATTCGTTGATAAGGCCTTGACTTGGTGGAATGGCCGAGTCAAATCTTTGACCTTACCCGTAGCCAATGCCATGGGCTGGGAAGCCATGAAAGAACTTCTCATTGCCGAGTACTGCCCCCGTGGTGAAATGCAGAAATTAGAGCATGAGCTCTGGAACCTGAAGATGAAAGGTTCCGACATTGCTGCATATACTTCCCGATTTGATGATCTCGCTCTTCTCTGTCCGGGGTTAGTCACTCCTGAAAACAAAAAGATCGAAAGGTTCGTTTGGGGATTATCTCAACCAATAAAGAGTCATGTTTTGGCTACTCGTCCGGATACCTATGATAGTGACAAGACCTTAGCACAAATTCTGATTGATCACAACAACGATGTTAAGGAAATCACTACCACTTCCGAGCCGACTCAAAGGAGTGGTGAAAAGAGGAAATTCTGGAAGAAGAAGAAGGGTCAATCTTCTCAAGGATCCTCCAAGAAACAACAGACGATGGCAGTTCATGCTGCTATGGGATCCACAGCCTCAACTCCTACCAGTAAATATGCTGGTAACCTCCCTCTGTGTGACAAGTGTAAATACCATCATCATCCCAGTCCTTATCAAGAATTGTCTTGCAACAATTGTGGTAAGAAAGGACACACAGTTCGATACTGCAGAACTCCTACCCAATCAACCAACCAATCATCTGGAGCAGGTGTTAGTCAAGCCTGCTACAACTGTGGTGAAGTTGGGCACTTTAAAAGGGATTGTCCCAAGAAGTCAACTGCTGGTAACAATGGAAGAATTCTAACCATGGGACGGGAGGAAGCAGTTGCTGATCCCACTGTTGTTTCGGGTACGTTCCTTCTTGACAACTCATATGCTAGTATTCTTTTCGATTCGGGTGCTGAAAGGAGTTTTGTTAGTCATGCATTCAAACATAATCTAAAACCAAATCCTCAACCACTAACTGAAACGTTTACCGTCGAGATGGCTAACGGTGAGAAAGAAAGTGCTAACGATGTATTCATAGGTTGTACACTTACCCTAAATGATCACTCATTTCCTATAGACCTCATGCCCGTTTCCATTAAGAGCTTTGATGTTATCATTGGCATGGATTGGTTGAGTCCCAATCATGCTGAAATTCTTTGTTACGAAAAAGCCATCCGTCTCAATCTTCCTTCGGATCAAACTCTCGTAATCTATGGCGATAAACCCAGTTCCAACCTTCATATCATTTCTTGCATCAAAGCTCGAAAGCTCCTTCGAAAGGAGTGTGTTGCATTCTTAGCTCATGTGATCAACGAGAAACAAGGAGTTAGAGACCTCGCGAGCATCCCCGAAGTCTGTAACTTTCCCGATGTATTTCCTGAAGAACTCCCAGGAATTCCTCCCGAACGTCAGGTCGAGTTCCGTATTGACCTGATTCTTGGAGCTACTCCCGTAGCAAAATCTCCGTATCGCTTAGCTCCGGCAGAAATGCAGGAGTTATCCAGTCAACTCAATGAGTTGCTCAGTAAAGGATTCATTAGACCAAGTTCCTCACCCTGGGGAGCTACGATTCTGTTTGTCAAAAAGAAAGATGGATCCTTTCGGATGTGTATCGACTATCGTGAACTAAACAAGTTGACTGTTAAGAACCGATATCCTCTTCCAAGAATAGACGACCTCTTCGATCAACTCCAGGGAGCCAGCTACTTTTCTAAGATAGACCTTCGGTCAGGGTACCATCAGTTACGAGTCCAGGAGAATGATGTTCCCAAGACAGCTTTTAGGACTCGGTATGGACACTACGAATTCATAGTGATGCCCTTCGGTCTAACCAATGCACTGGCTGTGTTCATGGATCTGATGAACCGGGTGTGCTGTCCCTTCTTAGACAAATTCATTATCGTATTCATTGACGACATCCTCGTATACTCCAAAAGCGAAGAAGACAACAAGCAACACTTGAAGCTAGTGTTGGAAACCCTTAGATCCGAAAAGCTATACGCGGAATTTTCCAAATGTGAATTCTGGATACGGAAGGTAACTTTCCTCGGTCACGTGGTAAGCGAGGAGGGTATTCATGTAGATCCTTCCAAGATTAAAGTGATAGAGAGTTGGTCGGCACCGAAAACACCCACAGAAATTCGTTAATTCTTGGGTCTCGCCGGCTACTATCGACGATTCATTCAGAACTTTTCCAAAATCGCCAAACCTTTAACCACTCTAACACAGAAAGGTGTACCCTTTTGTTGGAGTGATAAACAAGAAACCGCATTCCAGACATTAAAGAAAGCCTTATGCAGCGCGCCTGTCCTGTCTCTGCCCGAAGGGATAGAGGACTTCGTTGTCTACTGTGATGCGTCTAATCAAGGTTTAGGCTGTGTGCTTATGCAAAGAGGAAAGGTGATTGCCTATGCCTCTAGACAGCTGAAAGCACACGAGGTCAACTATACCACACATGACTTAGAACTAGGAGCAGTAATCTTCGCATTGAAGATTTGGTGACATTATCTCTACGGAACTAAGTGCACAATCTTCACCGATCACAAGAGTCTGCAGCACATCCTTAATCAGAAAGACTTAAACATGAGGCAACGGCGATGGGTAGAATTACTCAGTGATTATGAGTGTGAAATCCGTTACCACCCCGGCAAGCCCAATGTGGTAGCAGATGCCCTTAGCCGAAAGGATAGTGCAGACCACAAAGTGAGGAACCAGACGATGACCATCCATTCCAACTTACCTATGCAGATATGAGAAGCCCAGTTAACAGCCCTCAAACCCGAAAACATGATTGATGAAACCTTGAGAGGAATGGAAAAGAAACTTGAGATCAGAGGTGACGGAGTTCACTGTTTCATGAATCGAATCTGGATTCCCAAATCCAGTGGATTCAGGGAAATGGTCATGGAGGAAGCATACAGAACTAAATACTCTGTTCACCCAGGTTCGGAGAAGATGTACCTGGATCTCAAGAGGCAATACTGGTGGCCGAACATGAAAGCTGAGATAGCTACATTTGTGGGCAAGTGTCTGACTTGCGCCAAAGTCAAAGTCGAACATCAGAAGCCTTCAGGTCTACTCCAACAACCCGAAATTCCCGAGCGGAAGTGGGAGATGATTACCATGGATTTCATCACCAAACTACCCAAGTGTTCTAGTGGGTACGATACCATTTGGGTAATTGTCGATCGCCTGACAAAATCCGCTCACTTCATTCCGATCAAAGAATCATACAAAATGGAAAGACTCGCACGAATCTACATCCAGGAGGTAGTACGCTTACACGGTGTACCTGTATCCATTATTTCTGATCGAGATAGTAGATTTACCTCCAGATTCTAGCAATCTCTTCAGAAAGCCCTTGGAACCAAACTAGATATGAGCACGGCGTATCATCCTCAGACTGATGGACAGAGTGAGAGAACAATCCAAAACCTGGAGGACATGCTTCGGGCATGTGTCATTGACTTTGGAAAGTCGTGGGATACACATCTATCCTTGATCGAGTTCTCGTACAACAATAGTTACCACACCAGCATTAGGGCTGCTCCGTTCGAAGCCCTATACGGTCGTAAGTGCAGATCCCCTCTGTGTTGGGCCGAGGTGGGGGATACACAGTTAGCCAGGAGTCGAGTCCCCGACAGTGCTCTCACTGGTCCTGAAATCATCCGCGAAACCACCGAAAAGATCATTCAAATCCGTAACCGACTGAAAGCTTCACGTGATCGTCAAAAGAGTTACGTTGATAATCGTCGGAAGCCACTAGAATTCCAGGTTGGAGACCATGTCCTGTTAAAAATCTCGCCCTGGAAAGGCACTGTACGCTTTGGCAAGCGTGGGAAACTTAATCCGAGGTACATTGGACCCTTTGAGATCCTCTCCAGGATTGGTCCAGTTGCCTATAAACTACATTTACCTCACGAACTCAGTAACATTCATCCTGTCTTCCATGTTTCAAATCTCAAAAAGTGCCTATCCGATGAAACCCTAACCATTCCTTTAGACGAGATCGAGATCAATGAAAACCTCAACTTTGTGGAGGAACCGATTGAAATCATGGATCGAGAAGTCAAGCGTACAAAACAAAGTCGCATCCCGTTAGTAAAGGTTCGCTGGAATGCCAAGCGGGGACCGTAATTCACTTGGGAACGGGGAGACTCAATGAAATAGAAGTATCCACAACTCTTTTCTTATCCATGATTTGTATCTTGTCTTATGTTCTAAACTTGAATTTCGGGACGAAATTCCCTCTAACGGGGGGATAATGTAACAACCCGAAATTTCCGCACCATTTTAATGTAACTCTTTCGCGCAACCGATCGTTGTTCCGATTTCCGATTTCCGATCTTCCGTTTAATTGAGTCATTATATAGTACGCATTTAAAATAACTTAATGAGTGTCTTAATACATTTGAAAATCATTTTAACACCTTACTTTATTGATCGGAATAATTCTAGAATTTACCGTATCGGGTTACGGTAACTCAATCGGGTACGACCAAAAACCCCGTCTAACGCCGGTATCGGGTAGAATTCCACAGTGTCCAAAATTTTAACACTATATAAACGTGTTTAGGACTTCATTTGAAGCCTTTGGCCAAATTATCACTAAACATTTCCCACCTCTCTCCTAATCCAAGTTTAAGGGATCAAAACTCAAAAATTAAGGCTTCTAATCTCTAAGGTACCTTCCTAGCCTTAATCTATAACATATTTGACATCCAATTTCGAGTTTAAGACATGAATTAGGCCAAACATTCATGAGTTTACGGCCATAGAACATTCATGGGCCGTAAACTCATATTTCAAGGGTTTTTAAGCCCTAAAACCCTTCCTTTGCATAGTTGGACACTAGATATGACTTAAGGGCTTAAAGGGAAGAACTTATAACATGTAGAACATGGATTTAGAGGGACAAAAGTGAGTTTACGGCCAAGGAACATGCTTGGGCTGTAAACTTATATACAAGGGGTATTTAAGCCAATTAACCCTTCCAAAACCTAGTTGAGACTTAGACATGAACCTTGGACTTGCTAATCTCGCCGAGTCCAATGATCTCTGAGACCCATCCTGCTATTATCTTTGTACTGGCGAAATAAGTCGGCTATTTCACCAACTATTTGATGAAATGCCAAAGAGAAGAATTACATCTAAAATTGGTTTTTTTATGTGTTTTAAACATATCAGTCTCCTAAAAGATGTGTGGCTTGTATAAACTAGTTGCAACAACAAATCCTCTTATTACATACTAGTGGGATTGTCTAAAATCGCAAGTTGGACCAAACTTGATATTGGTTATTGGTTGTATGATAAAAAGATATGGTGATTCCTCCACCAGTGAAGGCTCAAAGAATCACAAACTATCTGAAACCGTATCTATTAAAGATGCACTTTTCATAACATATCGTAAATAGAACATCCACACTGTAGACTCGATATACATGGCTAGACTCGGAGCGTGGACCAGATGGACTGAAGGCCCGGTGCGCTGGACCAATCCCACAGTAGACCCGATGTGCATGGATGTTCTATTTACGATATGTTATGAGTATGTTTATGTGTGGTTGGTATTTTGGGGGTAACTCACTAAGCTTTCGGGCTTACAGTTCAGTGTTTTGTTTCAGGTAGTTCAGGAGATCGTGGTAAGGCGAAGGCGTGATCGTACCGCTCCTCATGTTTTATGATTTATGTGATATGGTTCTGGGGAATACTCTGATGTTTAAAATTTTAAAAATGAATGTATGAACTTAATGGTTTTTGAATGAATTAAAATGTTTTAATTTGGCTCGAATTTTATGGTCGTTACATAAGTATTTCAAAAAATATGAGTCTTACAACAAATAGTCTATTACAAGTTACAACCAAAGCCCAATATAGTCTATTACAACCAAAACACAATCAAGTATGGATGGTCTCTCGGGTTGGATGGGTCGGTTTCTTGGAGCGGTTTGTCGGTTTCAGTATGGGTCGGTTTCTCGGGTTAGATGGGTCGGTTTCTGGGTAAAAACCGAAACCGAACCTGATTTTTCAATTTTCAAAAATATCAAACCCTAACCTTCGGTTTTGCTTCGATTTCGATTTTTTTCGGTTTCATCAGTTTTAATCGGGTTCTCGGTTTTTTGGTTTGGGTTTGCTGACCCCTAGTGGATGATTACTCATCTAGATATACAATCTAGAAAATGATGATCTGTATATATGATAGAAGGTATGTCGACTACTTTTGGTTGAATTTCCCTATGAACATCTTCGAGATACTCATCTAGATGTAAGGACATCCAACATATAGATCTTCATTATAAGGGACAACAACCATTTTAGGATCTTTATGCACATCGGGTCTACTGTGGGACTGGTCCACCGCACCGAGCCTTCAGTCCATCTGGTCCACGCTCTGAGTCTAGCCATGTATATTGAGTCTACAGTGTGATTGGTCCGCCCTTATCGGGCCTTCAATCCAGCTGGTCCAGTCTCTAAGTGTACAGTATGACTTGTCTGCCCGCATCGGGCCTTCAGTCAGCCTAATCCACTCTCTGAACCTCGACACGTCTAGTCCGTCCTCTTGGGGACTTTAGCCTATCCGGATCGCCCTTTGGGCCTTCGGAATCTCCAGTCCGCCCTGAGTATGTTGGCCTACAACACAAAGCAGGACCCGCCTCAACCTAACCCCCGTTAAACAACCATGTGCACATAAAACAATTAATCACATAACAAATATTTAACCATACAACAATCTAACAGATCACATAGCATATCAACATCCTAACCAGGATTCCGACCTAACCGATCACTAGCATAACATTACCCTATATCCCGACTACCGGCCTTAACCATGTCACTAACATAGCATTACCCTAAATACCGGGTACAGACCTTAACCAGGTCACTAACATAACCCCATCCTAAATACCAGGATGCAGATCTAACAACCAATAACATAACAAACAATACCCAGATTTCCATTCAATAAAGGGTCGGCCTTGGTGCCGTAGACCGTGTCGATATAGTGAGGATAACTCACTTGCAATTACCGACTGAAGAGATAAGACCAAGCTACTCCAACCACCGACACGAACTTCACCGCAGAACACTACCAAAGAACCAATTCCATGAATACCAATTTACCAAAATACCCTTGGAAGTCAAACTGGTCAACTCTGGTCAATGTTAAAATCAAAGTCAGCCTTCCTGGTTGACTCTACTCGCCGAGTCACCCCGTCGACTTGCCGAGTTCCCTTACCCAGAAAACTCACATAACACACTTCACTCGCCGAGTCGCCCCAAGACTCGCCAAGTCCAATGATCTCTGAGTCCCATCCTGCACAACTCGCTAACTCCAAGAACAGACTAGCCGAGTCCACGACAATCTTCAATAGGCTCGCCGAGTTGTTCTTCCAACTCGTCGAGTTCCTGCCCATCGTCATACAACTCGCCCAGTCCACCCATGTGACTCGCCGAGTCGCTTCAGTTCTTAATCCATATAGTGGCTTTTCGAGCCATGCAGGAGCTCCAAACTGTACATCCATTCTTCTAAGGCCCACCCTTCACGTAAGGTTGCAAACTTTACATGAAACCAAGGAGCTATAGGATTAAAACACCCTAGGGCTAGGGTTTATGAAAAGCGTGCCTCACCAACACACCAAAGGCTGATACTTTATGGGTTTTTAGACCAAAACAAACCTAGATCTGAAGTAACAACCTCAGATCTTGACTTCTAACTCGAAATGGCTCCTTAACATGCCAAAATGGCCCTAAAACATCATCCAAGGGAAATATCTAAAAGCAACAAAGGCAAAGTGACAAATTGTTACCTTCAACTGATGCTCACAACCACAGGGTTCAATCATCCCACTCCTTAGCGGTCGAAACCTCCAAATCTTCCTTTTGCAAAAGCCCTAAGCTCACTTTCTTCCTCCTCTTACTCAAACTAGGGTTTGGAGTTGCTTATAGAAGCTTCTGGCCGACAAGGGGGTTGAGGAGAGGACATAAGGTCCTTTAAATAGGGTGCAAACCCTGAGATTAGGGTTTTTCTCATTTCAGCACCAACTCGTTGAGCCCAGCTTCCGATTCGGCGAGTTGGTCACTTAATTCGCGACTCAAACCGGCTCCGACTCGGTGAGTAAGCGTACCTACTCGTCGAGTCCCTTCTTCGAAATTACAATTTAACCCCTTAAGCCACACTTCTGAAATTCAGGATGTTACAATTCTCCCCTACTTAAATTAGGCTTCATCCTCGAAGCCTACTGCAGTATACGCCTCAGAGCAAACCCTTTGCACTGTAGACTCCGACTTCTCAATCAACTCATGCTTTTACAAACCCTACTTCCGCATCTCTCTCAGAATGGCGTATCCTCGCATGGAATCCTTGCCAATATTCCAAGCCGATCATCGGCCTTTCAACTCAATAGCAGCACGAATTAACCATGAATCACCCGATAATACTGACCCTTCATATGAGGGACACGCTTCCGCGCCCTGCAACGCTAGATTCCACAAACACCCACTGAGCTCCGCCAAGACACTAATCCCTCTTCCTTTGCCCAAGATTGGCGATAATCCTGATAACTTGCAACTTGGAACGAATCTTGTTCCATCCTCTGGTTCTATCCCTTACGCACTGATAGGATACCGCATCCCTCGGCTCCCATAACCCATCAACTAAGTATATTGTGTCACCACTCGTACCTGGCCCAATCGGCCTTGGGCTAGAATACCAAACATACCATATCAAATCAATTATAGGGTTCGATCGTCCTCATGAAGAAATGCCCCAGCTTGGAATACCTCCACTTACGTAACTCCAGCCTGCAACCATACTCGGGACTAAGGACCTTTTCCTTGCATCACCCTCGGACCCTTCGGTTCGACTCAACGGAGTGCAACCCACTCACACCTCCCTATCAAGATCTCTAAATCCTTGACCTTCGACTGTAATATCCTTATACAGTCCTCAGCACCGGTCCGGACTACTCTCAAGTCTGTTAACTTGTTGTCTCACCTTCCTCTGTCAAAATCTCCAATCTGAAACCACTATCCTCCTCCTCATTCAAGGAGGCTGAAAACATGCCACGCATCATCCAACATTGCCACCACCTCAATGGGCATCAAACCCGTATGTGTTTCCATATATCTGGTGCAATCCTAGTGCTTACTACCAGCAACTGAAGCACTTTCGATCATCCGTTTACCTCTGCTATCTTTCTTTCAGAGGACCCACACTCCTTCCGGAGCTACATACCATTGCTTTCCAGGAAATCTACTCAACAACCCTTGCCACACCTACAAGTGCCATTGTGCTAACTTCACTCTACAGTATCCACATAGAGCAACTACTATTCTCGAACTTCCATATACTCCGAATCCGAATTCATAACTAACTAGGCCCACGCACGGCCTGCAGCCCATTCCATCATTATGATCAATACTTGGGGCCAGACCATATCGATTACCATTTCATGGTGACATATTTACTCATTCTCCTCATATCGATCCACTAACACATACAGAGTCTTCAGCATGACTGGACCACCTTTTTAGGCCTTCAGCCTATCTAAACCACTCGCAGAACCTTCAACATGGATGGACCGCCCTCCTGGGCCTTCAACCTGTCTGGACCATTCCCTGAGCCTTCGGCCTGGCTGGTACGCCTCTCGGCCTTCAGTCTATCTAGACTGATCAAAACCGATGTGCGTCGCCCTGAACCATTCCTCATGGGAGTCTCTCCCATGCAGTCTGTTCTAGCCCTCTAGGGGTTCCAAACTCGTATTCTGTTCCCGGAGTCCTTTCCATGGCCCAAACCTAGGCCTCACATCGGCCAACTACCTTCCCTAAAACCATGGTCTGTTCCCTGCCGTACTTGTCTATCCCTTGCTCCAATCATGCCATACTCTCGGCTAACAACACTAATAAATCTAAGCAGCTAACCAACCCTACATACTTGTTGTTTTACCGGAGAATTTTCCAATTCTCCCCACTTAGTGTACCAACTACTAGCTTCCGCTGACAAACCAACATAACTCAATCGACCTTTCTTGATAAAGTTCCCCCTCTTCTCCTAGACTAAATCCCTCCGGAGTGAGCAACCTCCACAGGTCACTCTCCTGACACCGTACAACCCGAACTCCAAGGAAATTCCAATCTCGACTGAACACTTCTCGCAATTCCGTTGCTATTCAGAGCAATGAGATCATATACCTTACCTTTCAACCAAGAATCCTTCTGAACGCTAACCAACTACAACTCCTAACTACTAAGATCCCCAAACATACTATGAATCATGCATAAAAGGCGAACAAATCTACAATACCACATAATCAACAAGATAAAAAGATATCAAAATGGAAACATACCCGCAGCTGCATCCGGCTCTGCCCTGACCTCCTTTACTGTAAGCAGGAAAGCGCACCCCTAAGCCATCGAAGGCTCTGCTCCACCCTGACCTCCACTCGTAATCCTCAATGTGGCCGGTGCTGGAGCCTACACCGATCTTGCAACAAGTTGTGGACAGTTGACCCTCAAGTGTCTAACCTGATGACAATGATAACAGATCCTCATGTCCTGATACGGGACCGACTATCGGAAATCCCTCGCATAGTGCCCCTCTTTCCTACACTTGCGACATGCACCACCGGACCTACAAACTCCGGCATGACCCTTCCCATACTCCCACAAGTGCGGCTACTCTGACCTCCAACCCTAGAGTCAGCAGTTTTGGACCGTTTTGGCGTCGGCTGCGATTGCATCGGGGCCTGCCTCTACACTCGTAACTGTAACTCTATCTCTAACTCCCGCCGCCTAGCGGCCTCCTGTAACTCTAACAAGGTATCACAGCTCTCCGTGGATACAAATTGCCTGATGTCCCTCTTGAGCATACTCAGATATCGGGACATCTAAGCCTGCTATGAAGCAAACTCCAGGAAAAACATCTCCCTCTCAGTGAACATCCTGGTGATCTCCGTCACCGACTCTGAATCCTGCTTCAGCTCTAGGAACTCCTGAGCCAACCTCTCTCTCTCAACCCGCGAAACATAACGAGTGCTGAACATCTCCCAAAACTGATCCCAAGTGACCACATCCCGCTGCGCATCCGAATAAGATCCCGTAGTCAACCTCCACCAATCCTTCACCCCAAGCCTCAAAAGGTTCAGAGCACATCTCACCCTCTGATCCGCAGGCATGAACACGTGAAGAAACAACCCTACACGTCTGACAACCATCTCATAGCAACAATCAGATCCTGAACTCCATCGAAAGTAGGGGGTTTCGTATTTTCGAACTCTCGATACTAAAAACCTCGACCAGCTCCTCCCCCTGCCGCTGTTACAGTCGCCTCTGTGAAAGCTGCATAGCACTCATCAAAGTACTCAACCATGGCGGTCTTGATCGACCCAAACATCTCCGACAACTCAGCCCGGAACATAGCAGCAACCTCATCATGCAGGATCTCACGAATCCTGGCATCCAACTCGTCCGTAATTATCTGACAAATGACCCTGGGTGGTACCGATCCACCCTGATCACCCTCTCTTGATCCCGATCCGAACCGGATCCTGCCGCGAGACGTCTCGTAATTGCCATACTGTAAATACATCACAAGATATTAGGCATTCCTCATAATAACCCCAAGAACCAGCTCCCAACAAAACCCTAGGGGTTGTGACTTCCTTGATATGTGTATGGGTCCCGCACTTTCAGTAGTACGGGCCCATACTACCTTCTACACCTACCCATATTTGTCTAGATCGTTGCCCCTGAGAAATTAATTCATACTTTCTACTCGAGCTCCATCATGAACTATTTACATTACAACCCAATAAAAAAGAAGGGTTCTAGTAGAATAGAACAAACGATGATCAAGTATCAGCACAACACCCTAACAATAGCATATGCATAACGAACACTCGATCCCCACTCTTAGAGGAGCACCATTATCCCATAACCGACCTACCGATCTCACACAACCGTCCCATCCATGAAACTTCCACCAACCCTGCAGCACTAGTGTATGCTAGCCATACATAACGTTGGACCCCATAGACTTTCGAATATCCAATCATACCCTAAGTTCCCAATCAAACAAGAACATAACATAAGGCCAAATCAAACATTCTCAGGCTATAAGATCTTAGTTATGTATAACCGTGATGCATACACTAAATAACTACAGTAATGATGTCAATTTCATACAAAGGAAACCCTAGGCTAGCAGGCATCATATAATCAGGCAATCCTATCATGCACTTCCTGTTGGGTTATGAGCATTCTAACACTCCTAAGTGTACATCCAACCCTAAATACCTTGGATCTATGTTTTCTCTATTATACATGCAAATATGAACATCCAAGGTATTATCCTAATCTAGCATACAAAATAATGGATATAACAAGATAGAATACATACCTCTTTGATAGTGCTTGTCTTCATGAAGCTTGAGTGCCTAGTGCCCCAAGTGTGACACCTCAAATGGTTCACACAACACCATAAGCACTTGGAATAACTTAGAGAGAAATTAGAACACTTCATGAAATCGTCTAGCCCTCATACACATACATAGTGTCGATTTCTTGAGCCATGGGTTTCTTTTATATGGTGGCTATTAGGGTTACACCATGTAACTCATGACTTTACCCATTCCTTATGCTCCATGGATTTTAACCTCCATGGAGTATCCATGGGTCACCCCATGGACTTAGTCCAACATAAGGAATCTTGGATCACAAGCCCACATGTATAAGAATGAATGATTTACACAATCAACCCATATATTTAATTAGTCTCCTTTTGATCACTTAATTAATTCCAAATTAATTCTTGATCAATACTAATTAAATAACCTTATTAATATATTAGCACTTATAATATATTAACAAACCTTAAGTGTTATTTCTCTCATTTTAGTCTATCCAAATGCATGATGCCATGCAACCCAAATGGACCATGTCGGGTCGGGTCAAGTTTTACCAATTATAGTTATGGACTTAGACATTAATCCAACAGTCTCCCACTTGGATAAGTCTAAAACTATTATTGCAAGTATGACTTCAAAACCCGACTAGCAATCGTAGCTCTCAAAAGCTTCTGTCGAACTCTGATCTTGTAGATGAACTCTGACTTTTGTCAATGACTTGTCCATTAGATAAGGGATCATATATTCCTCCATTCTAGATATCATATGGACTGAGACATGGATTATAATCATTCTCTCTATCCATTTGTTGTTTCCCGATTTCCGATTTATGACGACTGACTAATTGAACAAATCAAATCAGTCCTGGCTCGGCCGAGCACTTCCATTTGTCATCAACAAATCATCGAGGGGCCCACAGATATCGCTTTCATCCCGAAGGTAAAAGGAATGAATAAACTTCGACTCATATGGCTTGTTCTACTACTTGTTGAATCATACACAAAGACACGTTTTATAACATCAAGTTACCAATGCGTTTTGTGTAATCAATGTACTATCAACTCATAGTAACAACTCATATCTCTAGGTTTGAAGAATATAAGATATTATCGTCTCATGATCACTCGTGATAAAATCCATGAAGTGATTCCAATGAGCGCGGGTTGAATCCAATACTCAAAACTTATGAGCACTCATGAGTGTTGTAGCCATTTGTCCAACACCTTAGACCTCTACAAGCCAACCCATGACAGTCTTAATTCATATTTACTTCCAACATATGACCGACTGTGGATGGTTTGAATAACTTAGTCATTCCGGAAGAATAACCTAGTTTATTCGGGAAGTCAAAACATGCAAAATGAAACACAATAATAATTGAATCCAATATGGTCTCAGAACTTATGAATATAAATAAAACACTTTTTATTTATCACCATATGATTACACATTATTCATTGTATACTGTTTCAGCTATCAACATTATTCTTGAATTTAAAACAATAGTTGTCCCATGCTCCAAGCATGTACACTATGTTTTCTAAACACTAGTCATGCCATACACCAAGTATGCATACTATGTTTGTCTATGATCTTTACTTTGTGAACTAGATCAATTGAACATAACTTCAATGATTCTCTTTTCACACTCCCAAATCCTTACTGCAAATGCAAGAATTCCAAATTCATGTCATTTACTGAAATCTGTTAGATTCTAAACTTATATGCATCGATCCTCTTGTAATGATTATGCACAAAGTCAGAAAGACTTAACAACAATCATTACAGAGCATTCCAAAGGAGATCAAGTCCTTGGAACCATCCTTCTTGCATTAAGTTTCCTTAATCTTACACAGATTGAAAATTCTAACTTTGAAACATTTCCAGATTCCATTTCGACTATCACTTCTGAACAAGAGTTGCCTCCTTACAGATTATGTCAATATGGTCCTTCCAGAATTATCACTATACTTCTAACTGTCCTTGAGCAACCAATCTTTGGTAAACCTTAGATTGTCCTCGACAATTGTTTAATCCTTTTAGTCATATCCAGTTCTAAACCTTTTCCCTTCTTAATGCCCTAGGCATTTGGAAAATTTCTATTTGCCAAGTTCTCATAATTCAGATTATGAAAAGGGATGCCGTAATCATAATCGAATTTAAGAACGCAAATAATGGACCCATATATAGAATTTCCTTATGTTGAGCCATTCCAACATGAAATTCATATATATTCTTGACTAAATGATTAAAACCTCACGATCTAAGCTTATAGATTTGAGATGAAGTATAATTTCCTCTCCCTTAATTATAGCAAAACAACTTTTCCCAATTGAAACATTTTGTTTTCTATAATTAACATTGCTAGCTTGCAATACTTATCGTAATTATCATGCTCCCACTAACATGATGATTATTAGCATAACACTTATGCTCCCACTAGCTTTGACATGTACTCAGAAAGCTCGACTTCTAGAAATCAATACTTTATTGACTTTCTGACCAAAGTTCAGATTTCTGATACTAGATTGTTTTGATAAGACTTTATCAAAAAAACATACACCTTCCCTTAGATAGCACATTTGTGTGTCTAAACAATTATGAATAGGGATGCCGTAATCATAATGGTTAGACCTTTTTGCCACTTCTCACAAGTCCAAGTTAGTGTGCCGGTAAACCACACACGCTCCACTAACGACTTTGAGAATGCACATATCCCAATTGCTATCTAGCTAAAATCTACTTAGTGGAAGTGTTTCCTCACCATCATTTTCATGAATCAGAGAGAAACCTTATGACACTTAGATTTATTGGTGTATGAGTTCCTACCCATATGAATTTGTCAAAACCATAATCACAAGACAAGGATAATGACAAATCCAAAACCATATGGATTGAACTCAATCTTAATTTCTTGCCACCTGGCAGCTCAAGGGCCTACCATTGCTTCCAAGTTGTTGTGCAACACATTGAGAACTCTAAGAACTCATGTGCAAAGCCAACTTTAACTAGAATGGGCACAGAATATGTCAACACGATAGGTTATAAAACTCAAGTCGTGTGCTAGTGAAGAACTTCAGGTTTCATTCTTGATTAGTTCTTTAGAATTTCAAGACCTTTAAGACTCCCACTTTCCTCTTGACCTATAAGACTCCCTTGTCAAACATCCAAGAGATAGTGTGGATTCTAATCAAGACAAACACTTCACACAATTGGCCTTAGTTGGTCTTTGTTTTATCTAAAACATCACAACTTACCAATTTCAAATGTACAAGAGTAGAAAACTTTTACTCTTACATTTGATAAGTGTTTTAAACCTTCTTTAAGACATGTCACTCAAATTACAATCTTGGAGTACGACTCTAAGACTTGTATTGGAACGAAGTATGACTCATCTTCTTGATTTAACCATTTCAACAATTCAAGATCCCTTCTTCTTAGTCATAAGAATGCACTAAGACTTCCTTAGAGAACTAATTTAGATATGGTTTCTTAATCATTAAGATGATCACAAAACTGATACTAAAGTACTCTCCCATCTTTTCAGATTTGAGAAACTTTTATCCTTCTGCCTAATTTGATTCTTCTTATCCGCTCTGCTATGCATTGGAACCTTTTCCAATGTCTCAGAGTTCACTTAAGCTTGTAAGTATAATCATATTTACTGAACTCTAGTAAAATATGATGAATAGCCTTATATCTTTTGTGGTGGACTTAATCAGTGCACATGACTATGTACTCGATCCCTTAGTCCATTACTTGACTCACACATCCATGTGAACAAGTAATTAATCTTAATTTTTCCAATACTTGAAAGTTCTCATTCATCATGCTATACAACTTGCATGATTCCAAGTTTCGGTCCAATTGAGACTTGGTGATGAGAATCTTTCCTTATTTGGTAAATTTAGACATTACCACAAATGAAGGAATCAATTTCATATTTCCACTCTTGCTATTAATGGAATCATATAAGCAACAATTTTTCCTCAAATGCCATTGTAAGGATATTTAAAATAAATAAAATCAAAAATTTCTTTTATTTTAAAACTATGCGGAAAAACTTATCCTTACAACCCATATGAAAACTTGTTGTTATCTATTCCTAAGAGATATCTCATAACTCCTAAGAAGTAGCTCAAGAATCCGATCTTCAAACTACGCGATAGAAATCCATCTACGCGATCAGATTCAACATATTCTTTCTTTAAGTTCCTTTACTTTTCTTTGATTCTTAAAACATTACCATGTGACCCAGTCACATCATGTATCAGTAATCTCAGAATAGAAACTTAACAGAGTTAGATAGTGGACTTTACCTGAAGTAGAGTCAAACTTATTGACTTTAACATCCTTAGGTAAATTTGGCAGCTTCGCAACTAATAACCCTTACTTTGGCAATATAAACATATGGACCCTTTGATAATGGTACACGAGACTATCACAGACTTAACTTTTCTCTTTACCATTTGTTCAACCGAGTTGACTATGGCCGATCCCTTTCCATTGGGAAGAGAATGCTTTTTCTGTATTTCCTGTGTCACATTGTCAATGTCCATCAAGTTTCAGGAAGTTGATCTTAACAATAGATAAGATCATTAAGGGTCTTGTCATAGTCTATTTCATAGGTGTCCCAAAGGAACTCACTATGTGACTTAGAAAGTGATTGAACCACCAACTTTCTCAAGACTTTGACACCCAACTCTCCCGGCTTGTCAAAATGTGACTACATCTCCAAGATGTGACCACACCAAGACCTTGCCTTGCCAATAGGGCTCGAGTGACTTTAAACTTTTAAAGAACTTGTGGGGTAGGGAGAATAATTTGGAGGAGGTGAAAGAAGTATGATATCCATGGGACATCATCTTCATTTAGGAAAGCTTGTTTCAAGAGATTTGGGAAGATCATAGATGTCTAAACCAGACATGTTATGGGAGATATTCAAGATAGTTTATCTTAAAGTCCTTAATATGACACCCAATATGAAATATTAAGGCTAGGACCCAACAAACTATTTTATAACTTAGAAGAGGTATGCCGTAATCCAAGCTATAAAACAATTTGAAGGTAGGTGAATGACGATTCACCAAATTCCACCAAGATAAACGAAATGTATTATTAGGTTTTAATTGGATTTGAAATTCCTAGATCTTTTGAGATTCATTGAACTGTTCAATGGCATGTTTCAATCTCGAGTGTGCCCTTCAGGTTTTGTGACTGGGATGCCGAGGATCACAAAACAAGGTGTGAAGTAACCATGCAAATTACTTGGTACCCTTAATAAATTACCCCTCAATCGATGTGCCGGCTAACCACACACGCTCCATCGATACTATGATAAACATTAAGTTACCCTTTGCCTACCTTGTTAAATACGAGTTAGTGTGCCGGTTAACCACACACGCTCCACTAACCGACTTAAACAAAGTGCAAAGTGTAATTTCATGGATTAGCACCTTCTTCACATTTTCCTAAGTAACTAAGATTGGGTATTTATAAGAGTTTAGTTACTTAGTATTTATCATTAATACTTTTAATGAAGGGAGAATTATAGTCTTGTCAAACCCGTTCGGCTAACGACCCTCCACTAGTCAAGCAAGCGGTGGGTGAGAGTAGACACCCATTAAGTTGCCCTTTTATAGGCAACAACCTTATACCCACCTTATAGACCGGCTTCGTGAATGAGGCGTACTAGCGGTAAGACTTACTTTACTCTTATACGTATATATATATTATTAACTTATAATATTATAAAGTATAAGGGTTGAATTTTAACTTTTAAAATTCTAAGGGCTAACTTGGAATTAAAGTATTCATATGAGAAAACTTTACAAATTCCAAAACTTGAGGGAAAGTTTTGAAACTATTCAAAACTAATTAATTCCATAACTTATGTGTTTAAAGTAGTTTTAATCCAAAAACTCTTCAAGTTCCATAACTTGAGGACAAATTATGGAAGACTTTAAACTAATAAAGAATTAACTTTTTCTTTATTTTATAACTTATGAAATTAATTAAGGTTACATTATTTTTTTTTTATATTTATTTAATGAAGAGACTCTTGGTCCTCCATAACTTGAGGACAAATTATGGAGTCATAACTCCAATTAATTAGAACTAGACTCTTCATTTTTGTAACCTTTGCCAACTTTATGAGTTTTATGAGTCTTTAATGTGACTCTTCATGTAACTTGAGGATAAGTTACACAAACACATTTTATACTCAACTCTTAGATTAAAATGGATTGAAAACAACTATTTCATTCAACTTTTCTATTAATCTAAGAAACTCATAAGAACAAGATAATTCAAATCAAACTTTTTCATGTAATTAGTCTAACCTTTAAACTAATACAAAACATGAATCTATTGACAATTATCTTTGAAAATGGATTAGCATGAACATTACCACATCAAAAAACAAGTTTATAAGTTCAAAAACAACTTAGGGTAATGTTCCTAGTCCATTTCTAGCCAAAAACCTCGAAAGTATGCTGTCTGGGGTCCAACTCGTCGAGTGCATGAACACAACTCGGCGAGTTGGATGCATTTTGCCTTGGACTCGTCGAGTCTCTTCATGGACTCTGCGAGTCTGCTGGGCTGACAGCATCAATTTCGATTTTTCAGCTTCTATTGCAAGTATAACAAGAAAACAAGCCTAGGCTCTGATACCACTGTTGGGTTATTAGCATTCTAACACTCCTAAGTGTACATGCAACCCTAAATACCTTGGATCTATGTTTTCTCTATTATACATGCAAATATGAACATCCAAGGTATTATCCTAATCTAGCATACAAAATAATGGATATAACAAGATAGAATACATACCTCTTTGATAGTGCTTGTCTTCATGAAGATTGAGTGCCTAGTGCCCCAAGTGTGACACCTCAAATGGTTCACACAACACCATAAGCACTTGGAATAACTTAGAGAGAAATTAGAACACTTCATGAAATCGTCTAGCCCTCATACACATACATAGTGTCGATTTCTTGAGCCATGGGTTTCTTTTATATGGTGGCTATTAGGGTTACACCATGTAACTCATGACTTTACCCATTCCTTATGCTCCATGGATTTTAACCTCCATGGAGTATCCATGGGTCACCCCATGGACTTAGTCCAACATAAGGAATCTTGGATCACAAGCCCACATATATAAGAATGAATGATTTACACAATCAACCCATATATTTAATTAGTCTCCTTTTGATCACTTAACTAATTCCAAATTAATTCTTGATCAATACTAATTAAATAACCTTATTAATATATTAGAACTTATAATATATTAACAAACCTTAAGTGTTATTTCTCTCATTTTAGTCTATCCAAGTGCATGATGCCATGCAACCCAAATGGACCATGCCGGGTCGGGTCAAGTTTTACCAATTATAGTTATGGACTTAGACATTAATCCAACACTTCCTTAGGATCTCTAGCCTAGTGCTAGCATGTTGTTCTAACATATCACTTAATCAAATAACTTGTATGGTATTTTGGGGTATACTTACTGGCTCTAGATGATCATACCCATTGCATCCTCCGTTATTATTTCGAAAAAAACCTTTTGAAAACCATTTTGAAAATCCCTCCTTGATTTGAGATTGGATTCACATGAATGTTCCTCCAATTCACTCAAACCAAGGCTCTGATACCAACTTGTAACGAGCATAAAATTCGAACCAAATTAAAGCATTTTAATTCATTCAAAAACCATTAAATTCATATATTCATTTTTAAAATAGTTTAAACATCAGAGTATTCCCTAGAACCATATCACATAGATCATAAAACATGAGGAGCGGTACGATCATGCCTTCTCCTTGCCACGATCTCCTAAAGCACCTGAAACAAAACACTGAACTGTATGCCCGAAAGCTTAGTGAGTTACTCCTAAAATACCAACCACACATAAACTTACTCATAACATATCGCAAATAGAACATCCATGTATATCGGGTCTATAGTGGGACTGGTCCACCGCACCGGGCCTTCAGTCCACCTGGTCCACCATCCGAGTCTAGCCATGTATATCGAGTCTACAGTGTAATTAGTCCACCCTCACCGGGCTTTCAATCCACCTGGTCCACTCTCGGAGTGTACAGTATGACTGGACCGCCCACATCGGGCCTTCAGTCGGCCTGGTCCACTCTTCGAGCCTTGACACGTCTAGTCCGCCCTCTTGGGGCCTTCAGCCTATCCAGACCGCCTGATGGGCCTTCGGAATCTCCGGTCCGCCCTAGGTATGTTGGCCTACAACACAAAGCAGGACCCGCCTCAACCCGACCCCCGTTAAACAGCCATGTGCACATAAAACAATTAATCACATAACAAATCTTTAACATGACAATAGTCTAACAGATCACATAGCATATCTGTTGGATTAGGGGTCTAAGCCCATAACTATAAGTGGTATGTACTTGAATTGATAGCAGCACAATCCTTTTGGGTTGCCCTCAAACCTAGCAACTGGACAAGGAAATTATGAAAGGAGAGATATTAATTTATTATGAGATTAATAAATTAATATAAATGATTTATTAATATGTTATGAAAATAATATATTAATTAGAAATCTTAATATTTAATTAATAGTTATCCAGAAATTAATTAGAATTAATTTCCGGGTTAAGAGTACTAATTATAGAGTGCAGCGACTGATTTGCAATTATCAAATAGTTAACTGGAAGGCTCCAGAACCTCCTTGGAAGGAGGTGGACGAAATTCTTAGGGGAAACCCTAAAGATTTTGTTCAAGGGGGCTTGGATAAGGCCTTGGATTATCTTAGGCCCTAAGAAAAGGAGTATTAGGGTTTTCTCTAAACCCTAGATCCCTCAGCTATATAAGGAGCCCCCCAACTCATAAATTTGGACACTCCTACCTTGGAAGAAACCCTAGGGCCAAAAATTGCATACTCTCTCTACCCTCTCTTCTTCAAGTTTCCTTCTTACTAGTTCTTGGGTGTGATTCCATTAGAGGCATTACATTTGTGGTGCTAAGCTTCCAAGAAGATCAAGATCAAGTTCAAGAGGATTATCAATTGTTTGCTATAACAATTGAAAGGTATGTAACTCTTAAACCATAGTTAGTTATTTTCGAAATTAGCCTCTCTCCTCTAGGGTTATTGTTTTGCAATTCAAAGTTATATGTTTAATAGTTAAAACATAGATCCAAAGTAGGTTGCATGTGAACTTAGGAATTGTTATAATAGTTGAATTGCAAATTAGGGTTTATAGTTATTAAACCCTAAAAGGCCAAAATTTTGATTTCTAGGGTTTTTTGGTTCAAAGGGTTTTCGAAAAACCCTAGCCTCCATGAACCCTAATCGAAATTAGGGTTAGGGTTTTGGAAACCCTAGGCTCCTCCCTTGATTTTCGAGATGTTGGGTCAAAAATATGATTTATACTTTGCTTTTCTAGTTGATTGTAATTTTCTGTAATATTTTATGAGTTTATAGTAAGGTAGTGTGTTTACGACCGTAAACCCAGTGTTTACGACCGTAAACCTAGTTTAAAGGCCCATGTGTTCCCGTGTGTATATATATAGGGGTGAGGGGTGTGAGGATAGGGTGATGAACACTAGAGGAGCTTAAGTGTGTGCATTTGAAGGTGTTCTAGAGAGAGAGAGAAAAGAGAGTGTGTGTTAGTGTGTGTGAATCTTGTATCCGGATCTTCATTCATATCAATACATACAAGATTCATCATCTTCTTCTTCTGCTTCTCTTCATATTGTGTTCTATCATCATCCGTTGGTATCAGAGTTTGTTTGTATCAATCAATTTTTTCAGATCTGGAGCTTATTTGATCTTATTTTCAAGAAATTTTTGCGTTTTTGGATAGATCTCGCTCGTGTTTTTCCTAAAAATGAGTTTTTGATCGAGTTTTGGAGCAAAAAAAAGGTGAAAAAACGTTGTTTTTCGTCAAGAACAGCGATTTCTGAAGAGTTTACGGTCTGTGAAGTGCTTACGGTCCGGATTTTACGACCGGAAACGGGTCGCCGGAGTTGGTCCGGAGTTTACGGCCGGAAACGGGTCGCCAGAGTTTACAGCTGGAAACAAAACTCCGGAAATGGGTCGCCGGAGTTTACAGCTGGAAATAGGTCGCCGGAGTTTGCGGCATCGGCTCGGTGGACGGTGGATTGCGGCTTGGCTCGGTGGCTTGCGGATAGAACGTGTACGGCTTGGCTTGAACGGCTTGGCTCATTAGCAAGCTTCGCATCAGGGATTCATTAAAAAGGGACGCGGAGTTGGGGGTGGCGGGGATCGAACCCGCGACCTCTAGGTCAGTGCGCTTAGCCAACTTGACCAACTGATCATTTGTTTCAATCCCTCGAAATATTAAACTTAACATCTCCTTGTCGCACCAGTTTCGCAAATTTTACACTTTTTGCCCAAAAATCAATTTCTTTTATTTTTAAGCTCCATTTTCAACCAAAATTTTAGTTTTCAAATTTTAAATTTTGATTTTTGACTTTTTACTTAAAATTTTGATTTTGACTTTTAAAGTTTGACCTTTGACTTTTAAATTTTCAAATTTAGATTTTCGGTTTGACTTTTAAGTTTGACTTTTCAAGTTTGACTTTTGAGTTTGACTTTTTAAATTTGACTTTTAAGGTTGACTTTTGAGGTTTATAGTCAAAGGGTATTTTTAAATTTAAGTTTGACTTCTAGTTGTGCTTTTAATAGTTTTTGAAGTTTACGAGGGAATTGAAAACATGAAAGAGAGTCGTTAGGAGATGTTAAGACAAAATTTCAATATGTTCGATTATATCCCTGGAGAAACCCTGGCAGCTCAGTTGCAGCGATTTACCACACTCACTACTGAGATGAATATAGCTGAGATCTTCTTGACCAAATCTGAGATAAACAAAAAGTTGCTAAATGCACTTCCGAAATCGTGGGATATGGACGTGGGTGACATCAAGAAGACAAAAGATTTTAATCGTATTAGTCTTGCTGATATAATTGGAGAACTTGAAGCTTTGAATTGTCGAAAAACAATGAGTTCCGCAAACCTTCCGGTTAATGAAGTGTCATGTTCTCATTCATGTGAAGTTTCATGTTCTTAATCATGTGAAGCTACGATTAAACTTCTTCGTGAACATAATGATTTATTAAAAAGAGAAGTTGAGGACCTGAGATATGAAGGATATCAACTCAGGAAAGGATAGAAACCCCTGAAGGCCTAATTAGAAACAAAAATAAGGGATTTTAAGAGAATTCAGACAGAATATAGTGAAAAATGTGAACTTTATGACTATATTAAGACAAAACTTGATGCTGTGACTGAAGAACTTGACGCTTTGAAAATTAAGTGTGGAAAAACAGATGTTAGCTTCAAAAATTATACAGCGTCAAGTCAGACAGTCGAGTCCTTATTTGAAACCCAATTAAAATTCAAAGATAATCAAAACAAGGGTCTAGGGTATGATAGTGTTCCTCCACCTTTCAATCATGACTACACATCCATCCAAATTACACAAGAAGAAATTGATAGGGAGGCACATCTTCAATATGGCAAACCAGCTGGATTTGTATCAGGAGGTATTCAGGTTGAAAATAGTAATTTTCTGCTTCATGTGCAGGTAAAGTAGCAGAAGATGAGAACAATGAGAAAACCGTTAAACAAACCAACATCTCCTTAAAATCTAAATCTGTTGCTTCGAACTCAACTGCTTCTGATCAATCTGTCGTTGAGAAATACAGGCCACCAATTCCAACGCAACAGAGTTCTTGTTGCAAGTGTGCATGTGGGACCAACAAGAGAAAAAGCAAGGATACGCCACCAAGGGTAGGAAGAAACAATTTCCCAGTGAAGAAAAAGACTTGTTTTCACTGTGGAACACCTGATCACATTGCCCGAAATTGTCCAAATCATGCATACGTTCCTTACTATGCACAAGGCTGGCAGAACGCGCCAAGAGGGAGATACTCCAAAAGATAACCCTCGAGATCACGATTAGACATTGACGACTGGAATGCGAAGAAGGCCAAGAATGCAACTCCCAAAGCCAAGAATTCAACTCCCAAGGCCAAGAATCAAACTCCAAAGGCCAAGAATCCGAATCCCAAAGTCAAGAAGGGAATGCTGGCCAAGAAGCCAAATCAAAGAGATGCTCCCGTGAAGCTAAAATCAAAGTCATCTCAACGGCCGACATCAAGTTCAAATGCAAGTACTAAGCCAGCCATCAAATCAAAAAAGAAATGGGTTAAATGCAACTAAAAATGGGTTCCAAAGGCTCACTCTCCCAAATCAACTAATGACTCTAATATTTCTTCATCTTCTGTTTGTGATAAACAAGATATGTCATACGAGAGAGTACCGTGCAAGGATGACAAAGGTCGACCCAATTTCAAAATGGACTGGGTTCCAAAGACCAACTGATCCCGCTCTGTGTCGGAGAAACTATGGAGGCATATCATCAGAATTCAGTTTGTTTGTCGTGGCTGTTCCTGGCACTTGATAGGGTACATCTCTCAACTGTACAATATTCAGACATTTGTTTGAGAGTATGTGTCCTTTGCTAGAAGAGAAGAAAGGAAGAGATCACTCATAGGGTTAGTGCTTAATGACATGAAGAATTTTCGGATCTGTTATGAGATTACGAGTGCTATTCTCAGACCTTCTGGATGCAAATTCAATCGGTGAATTACGGTTTGTGTTTTCTTCTCTATACTCCTGAGTTTTTATTAAGCTCATTCGCTTTAAAGACTAATTTTTGTTTTAGGATAGTTCAAATTTGCGCATTTACTTTCGTTTCTCTCCTATGCACAAATTTAGGGGGAGAAATAAAAACAAAACAAAAATTAGAAAATTTAAAAAAAAAAAAATAGGGTGTTAACGGAATGTGCTTGCAGGAGATTTTTTGGGAAATGATATTATCAAGTGATAACAGACAACCTGAGTCTGTGTAATGTAACCAAAGTTGAAGGGTCTTTGATCTGGTTTGATGCTTCGGTAGGCGCGAAAGATTCTAAATGGACTTGACTAGGTAGAGTTAAACTTAAGAAATTCTTAGTGTTGACAAATCTTGACCTGGTTAGATCCGTTCAGCCTGACAATACGACACTCGGATAGGTTGAGCAGGGAGATATATATGGGAATCAACTCGTCACATTAAATGAACCTGTACTTCGAACCGTGGATTAACTTTTCCTCAATGTGCGGATTTTGTCCTTAATTCCGGTATTGATGGGGCGATTGGTAAATTCCGATAAATTACGTCTGTAGAAAATCATTTTCTTTCTTTCTGTCTGTTAGTCATATGTTGTCTCCTTTGCGTGACCTCCAATCTGACCTGATACACAACATATGCAACTCTATTTCTCTGCAGGCTATATATATGAAATTCCTCTCATTTGTTAGCCATATGCTGTCTCCTTTCTGTGACTTCCAATCCAACCTAGTACACAACATATGCAACCTTCTACTTCTCAACCCCTATGAAATAATAAGTAATAGAACATTGTATCTATCTTCTCTCTCTGAATGATTGTCTGCTCACCTAGTGTAAGGAGTACTCTGGAAGTTCTTGATGGTTGGGGCATATCAGGAAGCAGGAAACATGTTCTTTATAGATCTCGCTGCTCAATTTAGGTGGACAAAAATATGCCTGGTCGTTGTCAGATGAATGGTCCTTAAGATATATTATCAAGGAACTTAGGATCAGATATAATACCTAGGAACTTAAGTTCACCTTGTCTTGTATCAAATAGTATGTCCTAAATCAGTAACAATTTTTTGTGTTTAAGTGGACAACAATACCGACGATCGACCAGACAAAGACGTGAAGATAGAAGGTACCGACAAGTGGATTAAGCTTATCTAAAAACTTTGATCCCAAATCATTCTTAAATTTAGATATCATTGTATTTTTGTTAAATTTGTTCATAGTTTCTTCTAATTTAAATATTAGGGGAGAATTAAAAAATTTTAGAAAAAAACCAAACAAAAATCAGAAAAATAAAAAAAATCCAACAATAGTGTTATTTATGTTTCATTTCTTGTTCAAGAAAATCAAAAGAAAAATCCAAAAATATTTTTGTTTCTGTGCTAAGTTTTCTTTAGTTTTGTTTTATCTTGAAAGGTGATTTTAGGTGTAGATAAGACTCATGAAGTTTGTGTCGAAGAGTTCTGAGCCAAGGCTTCATCTGTGAGCATCGAAGAATTCGTATTCGAAGGAGCAAGAAATGTAGATTATTCTTTCGACATTCAATCTTTCAACCCCAGAAGCAAGGTAAAGCTGAAATTAAAGAATATGTGACGGATTGCATTGAAGCCTCCTCAATCAGTCTGCTGTTATCTTTGTACCTGCTGAAGTGATCTAGAAGTTTAGTTCTCTCTGATGTTCTCTCTGAAGATTCTCAATATGAAAGCGCTATCTTTCAAGAATCAGTACATCAAGCCTCTTCACCCGACGTACGTTCAAATCTAAATTCTGAAGAAAAACCCAACCGCTCAATATGAAGTTATTCATTGAAGATTCATCAGGTTCATCTTGAAGTTGTGAAGAATTTGAAGATTAATTTTGAAGCGAAGCTCCCATTGAAGATTGAGAAGAATTTGAAGATTAATGCTCTTTGGGTCATTTAAGAAAAGAAAAGAAAGCTATAAACCGAGGGGGAGATTGTTGGGTCAAAAATATGGTTTATACTTTGCTTTTCTAGTTGATTGTAATTTTTAGTAATATTTTATGAGTTTACGGTCAGGAAGTGTGTTTACGATTGTAAACAGAGTTTATGGCCGTAAACACGTTTATGACCGTAAACCCAGTTTAAAGGCCCATGTTTCCCATATGTAGATATATAGGGGTAAGGGGTGTGAGGATATGGTGATGAACACTAGAGGACCTTAAGTGTGTGAATTTGAAGGTGTTCTAGAGAGAGAGAAAAGAGAGTGTGTGTAAATCTTGTATCCGGATCTTCATTCATATAAATACATACAATATTCATCATCTTCTTCTTCTCCTTCTCTTTTTATTGTGATCTGGCATCATCCGTTTGATTGGGATTCCGGACCATCAAACGGATCTGATTGATACACAGGCATAATTGGGGTCTTACACGAGATATGCTAGAAGAATTAGGGTTTCTTTGTTTTGGATAATAGTGGCCTTATTGGATGATTAAGAAAAATAAGTAAATTATCCTATCCCCATATTTTCGAAATCTAGAAGGGATATGGATTAGGATTAAATTAATTGTTTTATTTAATTAGATAATCCTTACAAGAATTAATTAATTAATTAAAAGTTAATTAATAGATAAATATTAAATCTAATTATTTGGTTTATTAAAATTTAAAATTAATGTCTTAATTTTCTAAATTTATACATAAACCCTAAAGTTTTAAAATGTTTAAAACACACCTTATATGTATATATATATATATATATATATATATATATATATATATATATATATATATTATAATTAAAAGTTAAATATTATATATGTATAAGAAGATCGCCAGTCAAATCGCTAGTATGCCTCATTCACGAAGCTAGTCTATAAGGGGGGGGGGGTATAAGGAAACTACCTATAAATTGGTAGTTGAATGGGTGTCCACTCTCACCCACCGCTTCCTTGATTAGTGGAGGATCGTTAGCAGAACGGGTTTGATAGGACAACTACATCTCATTAAAAATATAATGTTATTATAGAAAGTACTAGAACATTATTTTACAAAATCCCAACTCTAGTTACTTTAGGAGAAATGTGAAAAGTATGCTAATCCATGAAATTGTACCTTATGCTTTATTGGTCGTTAGTGGAGCGTGTGTGGTTAAGTAGCACACTAAAAGGCACTAGTAAAGACTAGTAATGGGTATCTTATAATTATCATTTTAATGGAGTGTGTGTGGTTTACTGGCACATCAATAGTTAATGATAAAGACAATAAGGTTACCAGGAACATTTGCATGGTTATTCACATCTTGTTTGTGATCCTTAGCATCCCAGTCACAAATAGAAGAGCATAATCCAAGATTTAAACATACCATTGAAAAGCTCAATGAATCTCAAAAGATCTTGGAGTTTCCAATACGTTTAAAACTTAACCTTCTTTTTTCGTTTTTCATGATGGAAATTGGTATATCGTCATTTACCTACCTTCAAATATTCCACAAATTGGATTACGGCATCCCTCTTCCAATTTGTGGAATGTTGTGTTCGATCCTAGCCTTAATATCTCTTTTGGGTGTTTTATTAAGGATTCAATCGACTAACTTGATTTCTCCCATTTTGTAGATGTTTGAATCTAACCATGGTCTTCCCGAATCTAAAGGAAAAGGTATTCCTGCTCAAGGTGAAAGTCTGTTCCACTATGAAGGTGAAAGATCAATCCCTGCCATGTGGACTAACTTGATTCCACTTCGTCCACCTCCTCCCGTTGTTCTCCTAAACCCACAAGACTGAAGGATTGAAAAGTTTAATATCACTAAAGCTCTATTGGCAATGAAACATGAAGATGGTAAAATCGTGTGTGCTCACATCCTAGGGATGAAATCACACATCGATAGGTTCATAATGTTGGGTGCGAAATTTCCCAAGAAGTTGATTGCGGACTAGGTTCTTCAGTCACTCCCTGAATCATATAATAAGTTTAAAAGATAGTATTATATGATGGATCTTGACCCCACCCTCATTGACCTAACTTGCATGCTTATTGCTACTGAGTCAGAAATGATTTGGCAATGCAATGAAGCATATTTGTTTGGTGAATCAACCAACCATGCTTCCAAGGAAATTCCAAAAGAACCCACCTGTTTCTGCTGCCAAGAGAATGGACGCTGGATACAAATCTGCCCTGAGAACCTGAAGACTCCAAGAGATGGGAGAGTCAAGGAATATGGGTCTGCTTCAGGTAAAATCCACTATCTAACTCCATTAAGTTCCTATTCATTGATTCTTAATACATAATGTGATAAGATTACATTTGAATGTTTTGCAGGATTAGAGAAAAGAGAGGAAGCTTGATGGAAAAGCAAGATGAGTTTGATCATGAAGAAATGGATCATGGTTGCATGGATTCGAAGATCAGATTTTGAGCTTAGAAAGTTATGATAGATTTGTTAGGAATACTTGATTACATAGTTTTTCAGTTGATTTTTCATTGTAAGGACATGTTTTCCGTTGCTTTTATGAATAAAAGAAATTTTGGTTTGAATAATTTTATATATATCCTTGCAATGAAATCGTTGTGAAAAATTGATGTTTGTGTATTACTACCATGAATGGATTTGATTCTTAACTATGTTATTTGTGGAAATGTCGAGAATTTGCCAAATAAGGAAAGATTATCATCGCCCAAGTTTCAATTAGACATAAACTTGAAATCATACAACTAGGTTGCATGATGAATGAGAAACTTCATATTTGGAAATTAGACTAATTCTTTGGCAAAGTGTCAAGAGAAGGACTAGGAGATCAGGTACACTGGGTTGTGCATTGTTCAAGTCCACCACAAGAGTGATAAAGATATTCATTATGATTCACTAAAGTTTAGTAAATATGGATATACTTTTAAGATTAAGTATAATTCTGAGTTGATCGAAAGAGTTTCAATCAATAGTATAAGGAATAAGAAGAATCAAGTAGACAGAAAGATAAAAGTTTCTCTATTCTTAGAAGAAGGGAGAGTACTTTTATTGTGTTTTATGATAAGTATTAATGATTAAGAACCATGTCTCAATTGAAACTCTAAGTGAGTCTTAGTACATTTCTATGTCTAAGAAGAGGAATTGGGAATTGTGGAAATGGTTAAATCAAGAAGTCAATAATACTTTATTCTAACATCAAGTCTTAGAGTTATACTCGAAGATTGTGAATTGAGTGACAAGTCTCAAGAAGGTTTATAACACTCATCAAATATGGAATTTGGAAAAGTTTTCTTATTCTTGCAAATTTAAAATTGGTAAGTTGTGATGTCTTGAATAAGCCAATGACCAACTAGGACAAATTTTGTGAAGTGTTTTGTCTTGGTAAGAACTACACTAACTCTTGAATATTTGTTTTGTCTAGGAAAGTTTCCTGACAAGAGAATCATATATGTCAAGAGGTCAGTGGGAGTTTTAATAATCTTGAAAAAAGGTTTCAAGAAAAAATCAAGAATAAACTTTATCAATCATCACTAGCACACGATTTGAGGTTTACTGCCTATTATGGATGACATACTCCTTTTCTGTGCCATTCCAATTGAGTTAATTATGCATGTGAGTTCTATGAGTTCTCATGTGAATGCATAAAGACAAAGCACCTTGATCAATGGAAAGTACATTGATAAGTAAGGATGAGTTTCTAAACCACTTGGAAGACATGGTGGGCACTCGTGTTACCGTGAGGCAAGAAATCGAGACTGAGCACGTTTGGTCCATATTAGTTTGGATTTGTCACAAACTTTGGTTTTGGCATATTCACATGGATAGGAACTCACACACCACAAAATCTAAGTGTCATAAGATTCCCTCTTTCATGAAAAGGACTGTGAGGAAATGCTTTCACTAAGAGAAATTTTAAGAAGATAGCGATTGGGGAAATTGTATTCTCAAATTCGATTATGGTTACGACATCCCTTTCCATAGTTCGAATTGTGAGATTTGGCGATTAGTCTAACATTTGAGACTTATTGATATAAGTTCTGAATCGTTTAGACACACATATGAGCCACCTAAAGCAAAGGTGTATAAGTTTAAGAAGCTTAGATAAAGGCTTATCGAAGCATATGGTATTAGAAATATGAATTTCAGATATTCAATAAGCATTGTTCTCTGGAAGTTAAATTGTTTTATGAATACATGTCAAAGCTAGTGGGAGCATAAGTGTTATGCTGACAAGAAAATAATCATCATGTTTGTGGGAGCATGATTATCATGGTAAGTATTGCAAGTTAGCAATATTAATTATAGAAAACAAAGATTCACTATGCAAAGTTGCAATGGTTGAAAACTTGTTTTGCTATAATTAAGGGAGAGAATATTATACTTCGTTTCAAAATTCTAAAGCTTAGATCGAGAAATGTTAATAAATTTAGTCAAGGATACATAGTGCATTCTCAAAATTCGATTATGATCACGAGATCCCTCTTCATAGATCGAATTGTGGGAACAGGGCACATAAAATATTATGGCAAAAGGATGATAAAGTATCACGTCTTTATGTGAGACATTATGCATCGTGTCCAATACGCTTCGGGTATACGATCGATTGCATATGCTGTAATATTTGACCATTCTCAGATTTTCCAAATGCCTAGGGCATTAAGAGGAAAAAAGGGAATAGAATTGGTTTTGACTAAAATAATTAAACAACTACCAAAGGACAATCTGAGGTTCACTGAGGATTTGTCGGTTGTGAGTAGTTGGAAGTATAGTACTGAATGGACTATATTGTGAATAGATAAGATTCTATTAAGAATGAGTTGTCATATGGAAAATATGGAAATGTTTCCATTAACGGGAGTTGGATATGAAGAAATATGTCTAGATTAGAAACTTTTATGCGAGAAGGATGTTCAAAGGAATGTACTTTGAATGTGAGACTTCACGTCTATGGAATTGTCTTGCAACAATTTCCGATAGAATACCTTGTAATCTCATTAGTCGATTCTTGGTAACTTTTGTGTTATGACATTACGAAAGAATCATTGCATAAAATGTTAGAATCTAACATATTCTAAAAGTGGTAAGAATTTGGTATTCTTATACTAATAATAAGGATTGGGGATTGTGAAATGAAAAGTTTTTCAATTGATCTATTTCACAAAGTATGGACCATAGGAAACCAAAGAGTGCATGCTTGGAGCATGGGACAATTGTGGTTATAATTTGAGTAATAAGCTGACTTTATGAAACAAAAAGCAATGAATAATGAGTAATCAATATGGTGTTTAAATTAAAGTGTTTTTTTACGCTCAAAAGCTTTAGGGCCATATAGGATTAATATTATTATTACATTTCACTTTGCATGTTTTGACTTCCTGAATAATAAGATTATTCAAACTCCACAGTCGCTCGTACTTTTGGAAGTAAGTAGTGAATCAAGACTATCATGAATAGGATTGCAGATTGTCTAAGGATAGACATAGCAATAGAATTGTTGCAATCTTCATGAGTACTCAGAGAGTGAGATTTGAGTATTGGATAAACTCACGCTCAGAGTATTACTTCATGGAATTCATCACGAGTAATACTGAGACGGTAATATCTATGATCTTTAAACAGAGATATATGAGCTGTAATTTGCAAGTCGGTTGTACATTGGTGATACGAAAACACATCAGTAACTTGGTGTTATAAAAGGTATTGTCATGTATTGTTTGATGAGTAAAACATACAAGCATATGATTCAATGTTTATTCGTTCCTTTTGCCCTAACCGGAAAAGTGATATTTGTGGGCTCCTCGATGGTTTGGTGTTGACTTATGTGATAGGCCCAGCCAGGAGTAAATTGATATGTTCGATTAGAAGTCCTATATGATCACAAATCAGAAATCGGGAAAGATAGATTCTGGAAAAAGAGGTTGATTACGTTCCATGTCTTATTTTTGGGGATATCTTGCAGAACGAAGGATTATATGATCACTTATCTAAGGACACGTAACTGACTAGGTCAGAGTTCGGCAGCAGCCTTTGGAAGCTACAATTTGCTGGTCAAATTTAGAAGGCATACTAGCAATTATAGTTACAAACTTATCCAAGTGGGAGACTGTTGGATTAGGTGTCTAAGCCCATAACTATAATTGGTATGTACTTGAATTGATAGCAGCACAATCCTTTTGGGTTGCCCTCAAACCTAGCAACTGGACAAGGAAATTATGAAAGGAGAGATATTAACTTATTATGAGATTAATAAATTAATATAAATGATTTATTAATATGTTATGAAAATAATATATTAATTAGAAATCATAATATTTAATTAATAGTTAGCCAGAAATTAATTAGAATTAATTTCGAGGTTAAGAGTATTAATTATAAAGTGTAGGGACTGATTTGCAGTTATCAAATAGTTGAGTGGAAGGCTCCAGAACCTCCTTGGAAGGAGGTGGACGAAATTCTTAGGGGAAACCCTAAAGATTTCGTCCAAGTGGCTTGGATATGGCCTTGGATTATCATAGGCCCCTAGCAAAGGAGTATTAGGGTTTTCTTTAAACCCTAGATCCCTCAGCTATATAAGGAGCCTCCCAGCTCATAAATTTGGACACTCCTACCTTGGAAGAAACCCTAGGGCCGAAAATTGCATACTCTCTCTACCCTCTCTCCTTCAAGTTAGCTTCTTGCTAGTTTTTGGATGTGATTCCATTAGAAGCATTACATTTTTGGTGCTAAGCTTCCAAGAAGATCAAGATCAAGTTCAAGAGGATTATCAATTGTTTGCTATAACAATTGAAAGGTATGTAACTCTAAAACCCTAGTTAGTTATTTTTGAAATTAACCTCTCTCCTCTAGGGTTATTGTTTTGCAATTCAAAATTATATGTTCAATAATTAAAACATAGATCCAAAGTAGGTTGCATGTGAACTTATGATTTGTTTTCTAGTTTATATGTTTTACCTAAAACCCATCAATATCAACATCCTAACCAGGATTCCGACCTAACCGGTCAGTAGCATAACATTACCCTATATCTCGGCTACCGACGTTAACCACGTTACTAACACAAAATTACCCTAAATACCGGGTACTGACCTTAACCATGTCACTAACATAACCCCATCCTAAATACCAGGATGTAGATCTAACAAGCAACAACATAACAAACAATACCCGAATTTCCATCCGATAAAGGGCCGACCTTGGTGCCATAGACCCTATCGATATAGTGAGGATAACTCACTTGCAATTGCCGACTGAAGAGATAAGACCAAGTTGCTCCGACCACCGACACGAACTTCACCGCAGAACACTACCAAAGAACCAATTCCATGGATACCAAATTACCAAAATACCCTTGGAAGCCAAACTGGTCAACTCTGGTCAATGTCAAAGTCAAAGTCAACCTTCCTGGATGACTCTACTCGCCGAGTTCCCTTACCGAGAAAACTCACATAACACACTTAACTCACCGAGTCACCCCAAGACTCGCCGAGTCAAATGATCTCTGAGTCCCATCCTGCCCAACTCACTGAGTCGCCAACCTACTCACTAATCCAAGGCTTAACCAAAAGAGGTTGGGGTTCTGCGATCTGACTCACCAAGTCCAAGAACAAACTCGCCGAGTCCAAGGAAATCTTCAACAGGCTCGCCGAGGTGTTCTTCTGACTCGTCGAGTTCCTGCCCATCATCATACAACTCGCCGAGTCCACCCATGTGACTCGCCGAGTTGCTTCAGTTCTTAATCCATAGAGTGGCTTTTCGAGCCATACATGGGCTCCAAACTGTAGATCCATTCTTCTAAGGCCAACCCTTCACATAAAGTTGCAAGCTTTACGTGAAACCAAGGAGCTATAGGCTTAAAACACCCTAGGGCTAGGGTTTATGGCAAACGTGCCTCACAAACACACCAAAGGATGATACTTTATGGATTTTTGGACCAAAACAAACCTAGATCTGAAGTCGCAACCTCAGATCTGGACTTCTAACTCGAAATGGCTCCATAACATGACAAAATGGCCCCAAAACATCATCCAAGGGAAAGATCTAGAAGAAACAAAGGCAAAGTGACAGATTGTTACCTGCAACTGATGCTCACAACCACAGGGTTGAATCCTTCCGCTCCTTAGCGGTCGAAACCTCCAAATATTCCTCTAGCAAAACCCCCAAGCTCACTTTCTACCTCCTCTTACTCAAAGTAGGGTTTTGGAGTCTCCTATAGAAGCTTCTGGCCGACAAGGAGGCTGAGGAGAGGACATAAGGTCCTTTAAATAGGGTACAAACCCTAAGATTATGGTTTTTCTCATTTCAGCACCAACTCGTCGAGTCCAGCTTCCGAATCAGCAAGTTGGTCACTTAATTCGCGACTCAAACCCGCTCCAACTCGGCGAGTAAGCATACCTACTCATCGAGTCCCTCCTTCGAAATTACACTTTAAACCCTTAAGCCAAACTTTTGAAATTTAGGATGTTACAATTTAACTTTAATTTGGTGCTTTTTGAAGTACTTAACTTGTTGTTTCGTTTATGGAAAATGGGTTAAAACCTAGAACCTATAAGTACACGGGTTGAACCCAAGAAACCGAAAAACCATCCGAACCGACTTCAGAACCCGTGAAACCCAACTGGCCAGAAACCGATCCTATTTGGTTCTGAAAACCAGAAACCGACTATTTATGGGTCGGTTTGGGTTTGTGTCCAAAACCGACCTAAACCGACCCATGCACAGCCCTATCATCCACCCATCCACATAATAGGAAGTCCATATGCTAGTTTCCAAACACGCTCAACATTTGATATAAAAAAGGAATGTCACTACACTGCAGTGATGTCATTGGTTGAATAAAAAAACAATACAAGAAGCTCGAGAGGATCATGACCTGATTGTAGCCAGTAAAGATGAACTTGCTGAGTTTGAAAGAAACAAATTTTGGAAGCTTTCCCCAAAGCCTAAAGGACACACCGTAGTTGGAACGTGTTGGGTATACATAAATAAACTTGATGAATTCGATGTTGTGATAAGAAAGAAAACTTGACTGTTTACCAAAGAATGTATGTAACACTCCAAATCAGGTATTATTGTTGAAGCCCTTAAAATTTTAATTATTGCATCATAAGTCCCTCAAGTACGTTGGGCGTACTTCATGAGTACGCTTACTGTACCATGCACTGATGATCGCAGAGGACCAGCACGTATGCTGGGCGTACCAGATAGTACTCGGGGTGTACATGATGGATGTAAAAACCTAAGACATCCCATTTTCATGGCCAAAAAGAGCGATTTGTTTATACTTTATTTAAAAATCAGAGTATCCTTTTAAAGAAAAGTGTTGCGGAATTTGTCCCCAGAAAAACATGATAAATATGTTATCAATGCATTTTCCGAAGAAAGGTATTTTATTCATTTTAAAACTTTGGGATGTCATTGTTAATAAGAAACATAAGCATAAACAGAACTTACATTCATTTATGTTAGTGATCTACATCTCTTTAAATCTATCAGTGTAGTGTGGCTTTATATCGACACCTGTGATACAAATAAACTGAGTGGGTGAGGTTGGGTAACCTGGTGAGTACATAGGGTTTTCAACCCACAATAATAAACTTATTACATTTTATCATCAAAAAATTAACCTAATTACCCATCCCCATTATCTTCTTTATTTCTTAAGGATCTACCCTCAGAATCATCTATCACTCATTCCTAAGGATTCTTCCTAAGGAATAGGCACGAAGTCCATTGTCGCCAGGGTTTATACAACAGACACTAAATCCATAGTTGCCAGGGCTCATCCAATGGGTGCTAAGTCTATAGCTCTCATTTATCAACAATATTATTTGCAGGAGTCCACCTGCAATACATGTCAATGGGTTTTTAGAGTACACTGGGTGAACATATTATCCACAACACCTACAGGTTTCTAGCCTGCTAGTGTATCACAGACCGTCTAGAATAGTGCATGGTTATCATCCATACTCTGCTAGATGACGGGGCCAACGCTTGGGTAAGGGCTTCTCTCATTTTTAACCCCTCACCCTCATCTCATGTTCTATATCACCTTTCATCTCATCCTCCAACTCATCTTTCTTTACACACCAGCAATTTTATCTACCCATGTTCTACCCATCATATTTGTAGATATAAAATACATATACAGTTCAAATCTAAAGAAATTTTTTAGATTTGAAAAGATAATACATATACGGTTCAGATCTGAAGAAAAAGGGTCTAGATCTTAAAAACAAAGTTTAAATCTTTCATCCAATATAGATCTTAAGTTATAAAATACATATACAATTTTAGATCACAAAAACAAAGTTTAAATCTTTCATCCAGCACAAATCTCATGTAAACAGATAGTATGCACACATAGCACGTAAATTATATAAAATACTTCATATCTATGTGTAAGATGAAAGTAACTATGCACTCACCTAATAAGGTGGTGATTTGGACATCACTTCGCTTCTTAAAATAATCTTCTTTGATGAAACCGTGAGGTTTGCTTGAAAACCAGGTTCTATGTAGGCGGAGTTCCGAAACAAAAAAACTCTTTTTCTTGGAGCCTTCGGGTGCTCCGGGCTTTCTTTGAGTGCTAGGGAGGTTCCTTAGGTTTCGGGGTGGTTTAGGGTGGCTAGAGAGAGAGAGAGAGAGAGATAGAGAGAGTAGAGAGAGAGAAAGAAAGGTGTAAGGAATGAAATGATTGAATTTGCTATTTATAGACTAATTTTGGCTCTCTCATGTCATAAGCCTCACATGGTCACATCGTGAGCTTCCATGAGTCATCTCGTAGCCTTCCCAGGTGTTTTCTAGCCTCGATTAGTGTCCGTTTGACTCCTCACATCGTGAGAAATCATGCTCACATCGTGAGCCTTAAACGTAGACTTGTCATATGCATTATAGCCTTGTAAAGTGGCGTTTTGACTCCTCACATCATGAGAAGGCATGCTCACGTCGTGAGTCCAGTCAGATTAGGGTTTCTAACACGTATCATGCTCTCAGACAGCTACATCTTCGGAAGGCCATAAGTTTTGCATATGAGCTCCGTTTTTGACGTTCTTTATATCCACGCGTAGGTGGAGACATCCTCTAGAACTTTAATTTAGACCCCTAAGGCTAAAAGGTATTTTGATCATAAACTCACTTTTTACAATTCCCGGTGTCATGTCCGTTTTGTCACGAAACTTCGACATGTGATAACTTCTTCGTTATAACTCGGATTTTGGTGTTCTTTATATGTACAGAAACCTTGGGACATATACTATAACATAGTTAAGATTATTTATTGTTCTTTATATGTACAGAAACCTTGGGACATATACTAAAACATAGTTAAGATTATTTATTCTAAATATTCCTCTATAATAATTTTTTTTTGATGGTTATAGTCTCTAAATTAACTAGCTCGAATCTGTGAGCGTTACAAAATACTAATTTCCGAAATGGAGACCTATATAAGCATCGTTATCTCATTTGAGCTCCACCCTAATCAACATCTTTCACCTTCAAACATCCCTAGAAACCCTAAAATTGTTAGAGTGTGTTTTTGAGCTTAAGGAGTACATTTGTGGCCATTTAGTGTCAATTCAAGAAGAATGAGTTACTAACAAGCTTGGATTGGCATTGGGCTTCAAGAATCTACCTCTAGTTCACTTTAGAGAGATTCTGGAGGTATAAAGCCTTGATCTTATCCTCTTATTCATTAGATCAAGCTAGGGTTTTCTCTATGGTCCCTTTAGTTGGTTTTGGACCTCGTCAACTCCAGAGGTTAAAATGGTTAGATCTAAGATTTGTAAGCACACTGGGTGCATAAAAGTGCTAGTTTGGGGAGTATATAGACTCCATGCATGAGTTTGAAGGCTTATACGAAGTCCTAATGTGAAGAATGAAGTTTTTATGTTGCATATAGCATGCGAGGGCATAAAGTTGCCAACTTTAAGCCATACAACGTCTTAATGAGATCATTTCTGATATTGAATGTTAGAAAATCGAGTATTAAGCACTTAATGGAAGAAAGTGCTTAATCTGTTAGTATGCCGAGCGTAACTTAGAGTACGCAGCGCGTACGGCCTAGGGACTCAGTACGCCGCACGTACCAGGGTGGTATGTAATGCGTACACACAACAGATGGACTCGGTCTTATTTTGGGCTTGCAAGCTTTTGTGCCCTAATTAATCATTGGGCCTGATCACGTTTTGGATTTAGTGGGTCAGCTGATCTATTTTGGGCCTTGGATATTTTAGTTGGTCCTTATTGGGCCATAAGGCCCATTATAGATTTTAGACATGGACTTTGGGCCCATTAGCAAAGGAAGACTCTTTGGGGTATTATGAAACGACTTGGGTTTGGAGTTTGCAATTGGATAGTGTTTAGTTGTAACCTTGAGTACTGATATGATTGTTCAGCACGGGTGGTTATGGACTGTTTGGAGAGCAACTTTAGGATTGAGCAGACAGAGGTAAGTCTTCTCACCATACCAATGGGTCGAAGGCACCAAGGGCGACCTATTTAATGTTATATGGATCGATAGTTGGTTATGTGATATGTCGCTAGGACATCAATAGAATGTCCCCGGGGGGTTCCCGTGGCAGTATATTAAGACCATGATGAGGTTCCCATGGCATTTAGTTTATGTACTTGGAGGGTTTCCATGGCTACCTAGTATGTATATTTGTTTAGCTTGTATGATATTTCCATGATTAGTGAAGACCGTGTGGAGGTTTCCACAACAATTAGCCAAGACCACGTGGGGGGTTCCAGTGGCGTCTAGTAAAGACCACGTAGGGGTTTCCCGTGGCACTTGGTGGTAGACATTGGAAGGTTTCCACGGCATCCTTATATGTTTATATGCACGTCTTATGTGATATATGTAGCTTTATAACTAATATGATATGTGTTATGTGGATTATATGTGGGGTATGCTCTGGGGAACTTACTAAGCATTAGCCTATAGTTTGTTGATTTTTTTCAGGTACATTTGAGGTTAAGGTTAAAGGCAAGGCTTGATGGCGCGACGTGCACACTCCGACATTTGTTTAGATGGGATGCTCTGATGTTTTGAATAAAATGTTAATGTTATGAATTTTGAAAAAAGTGATTAATGTTACTCCACATTTTATGGAAATGTTTGGCTATTTAAAAATGAAGTTTTATTTTGAAAACTTTGGGTCGCTACAAGTTGGTATCCAAGCCTTGGTTTGAGGAATTCAGACACACCCTCGGGTGTGTCAGGACTCAAACTAAGGAAATGGTAAAAAATTGCTTGGAAAAATAAAATAAAAGTTAAAACTTTTAAAGAATGGAAAAGAGGGAGTGCAACGGGCGTGATCGGCCAAACCAAGTAAGTAGTTCCTCAATATGCTAGCCATGTTATACTGATATTTGAGCTATGATAACCGTATGGATCTTACTATGTGTACGCTTCAAAAATTATATACGGTTAGGAGTTGGTAGCCTTAGAATGATTGATTTGGCCTTATTTTCCTATTCCTCTATAGTTGTGGTTCTACGGTAGAGTCTATTATTCGAAATACTATTTGATCCTTTTTGTGTATAAATTGCATGAATAAGGGCAACCTGTTATGATTGGTGTGGGTAGAGTAAATATTAGGGTCGCCTAGGATTTGAGATATGTGGTAGTCTGTGGGATATGACTTATTTTGGGACGAATTGGAGTTAACAGGTTGAGCCTTAGGGAAGGTACAAGTAGGTGCGGAAGGTAGTATTGTTACTGCTAAAAGCACAGGACCTATACCCGAACTAATATTAGACCTGGAAGCTCTAAGGAGGACCGACGTGGGAGAGTTTCCTCTATTGACATCCTGATCATTATGTTTTGTGGTATTGCAGTACAATATGGTGGTGATATAGTTCAGAGCATGGGGATCAGGATCAGGATCGGGATCTGGAGCTGGGTTGGGTGACACTATCGAGCCCATTGACGAGAGGTTGCATGAATTCATCACAACTAAGGTTACTAGGGGCATCCTTGACGCCACCCTAGTTACCTTTGGGACGATCAAGGAGGGTATGATGGAGATTATGGAGGAGAGGCTCATGAAATTCAGAGCCGAGATTGCTACGGGCCAGGTTGGGGCCTGAACTCTCTCATTCCAGGAGTTCAAGGCATGTGGGGCGCTGGAGTGTTCCGGGGTCAGGGACCCTATTGTCAGCCGACACTAGGTGGCGGATATAGAGAATGCCCAGCGCACGAGTTTTTCCCGGATGCAGCAAAGGTGGGTTTTGCTTCATGTATGCTGAGAGATAGAGCCCAAGACTGGTGGGGAAAAATGACTAGTCAGGTGGGAGTAGCCAATATGGCTGAGATGACATGGGCTAATTTTGTTCGGTGATTCGATCTGGAGTTTGCACCACCTATCGATGTGTAACAACTAGTGAGGGAGTTTCATGACTTATAGCAGACCACCGAGAATGTGGCGGAGATCACTGCCAAGTTTCGAGAAAGAGCATTGTTGATCCCACAATATGCTACCAATGAGGACATGAGGAGGAACATGTATCATTCCATGCCGAGGGATGATATCCGCGAGTTTATGAGCTTCACAGGGTGCAAAAACCTGAATGAGATGGTGGACAAGGCTCGTGAACGGGAGATGGAGTTGGACTTCCGCACCAAGCGGAAGCTGGAGTAGGTTCAGGTGGCTGGAGGTCGGGCTATAAAGTCTAAGATCTCTAACTCTTCGGTTAAGGGCCAACATGGCCATGGCCGGTGTGCCAAGTACGAGAAGCCACACAGATGAGGTTGCCGAAGGTCGGATCTGGTATGCTATACTTGTGGTCATTCAGGCCACACAAGCAGGGATTGCCCCAAGAAAGGTTTGATATGTTTCCACTGCAACCAGGCTGGCCATAAAAAGGCCGATTTTCCGAGGTTGCAGGGACGAGGAGGAGCAGTGGTGGCACATGTGCCCACCACCGTGAGGATACTAATGGTTGCCCTGTTAACGCGATGAATCTAGCGGTGAAGAGTTGCACATTCTAATTAACTACTGAGGAGGCTCATGTCAAGCCAGAGATTGTGGTTGGTACGTATTTTATCTTCATACTCTAGATTTTTATTGTATTGCTTATTTGTATATTGTGCTTATGTATAAGGACCTTTTTGGGAAATGGTACCTGTGCACATGTTTTTTTCGATTCGGGAACAACCCGATCATTTTTCTCTCTTGCGCTTAGCAAGAGGTTTTGGGATGAACCAGAAACTTTTAATTCCCCTCTAGAGGTGGAGATTGCAGAAGATCGCACCGTTTGTACGATGAGGGTGTATCGGGACTATGTATTGAATGTTCTTGTGGAGAGGTTTCGTGTTGATCTAACCTGATACCATTGCGAGGGCTAAAGGTGATTGTCGGGATGGACTGGTTGGGGGCCAATGTGAACATGATCGACTGTGAGCACCAGTAGGCGAGGGTTCGAACCCCAAGTGGGGGAGAAATAGTTATTCACGGAGAGAGGGCCTCACAGGGGCCGACCCTCTGTTCAGCTGCTAAGGCTAGGAAGTTACTTCATTAGGGTTGTTCGGGATTTTTGGCTTATATCTCCGATACGAGGGTTGAGACCACTACAAATGTGGGTAGTGTGCCGGTTATACAGGAGTTTCAGGAAGTCTTTCCCAAGGAGTTACCGGGAGTGCCTCCGGTGAGGCAAGTGGAGTTTCACATTGATTTGGTGTTGGGTGCCGCTCTGATAGTGAAGGCACCGTATAGGCTAGCAATGCCCGAGATGCAGGAGCTATCTATATAGCTTCAGGAGCTGCTAGACCGAGGGTTTATTCGTCTGAGCAGCTCCCCATTGGGAGCTCCAATCCTGTTCATGAGAAAGAAGGATGGATCACACAGGATGTGCATTGATTATCGGGATCTAAACAAGCTGACGGTGAAAAACCGTTCTCCGTTACCAAGGATTGATGATTTGTTTGATCAATTGTAGGGTTTTTCTTGGTTTTCTGAGTATGACCTTTGGTCGGTATACCATCATATAAGGAGTCGGGATGAGGATATACCGAAGACAACTTTCAGAACTCGATATGGGCACTATGAATTTGTGGTGATGCCATTCGGACTCACCAATTCCGATCTCATGAACAGAGTATGTAGACCGATGCTGGATCGGTCAGTGGTCGTTTTTATTGATGATATCATGGTCTATTCTAAAACCAAGGAGCAACATGAGCAGCATCTGATGGAGGTATTGGAGACACTGAGGGCGGAGAGGCTTTAATCCAAGTTCTCTAAGTGTGATTTTTGGCTGCGAGAGGTACAGTTTTTGGGGCACATCATCAACCAAGAAGGTATTTCGGTTGATCCAGCCAAGGTTGAGGCAGTGATGTGGTGGGAAGTATCGAAGAATACATCCGAGATCCGTAGCTTCTTGGGTTTAGCGGGCTATTACCGGAGATTCATCCAGGATTCCTCCAAGATTTTTGTGTTGGATAAGGTGTCTAAGTCCATAACTATTTCTGGTATGTACTTGACCCGACCCGGCATGGTCCATTTGGGTTGCATGGCACCATGCAATTGGATAAACTAAATGAGAGAAATAACGCTTGGAGATTATTAATATATTATAAGTTCTAATATATTAATAATATTATTTGATTAGTTTGATCAAGAATTAATTTAGAATTAATTAAGTGATCAAAAAGATAACTAATTAAATATATGGGTTGATTAAGTAAATCATCCATATCTTGTATAGTGGGCTAAAAGGCTCCATGGATCATCAAGTTGGGTTCCACCCATAGGATGCTCCATGGATGCTCCATGGGAGTTACAAACCCATGGGTCATGGAAATGAAGAGTCATGACACATTAGGGTTTAACCCTAGATGTGTCAACACTATATAAGAAGCATAATCTCCACCAAAATCGGTTGCAACAAAGAAATAGAGGGGTTAGCCGATTTGAAGAAGTGAGTATACTCTCATAAGTTCTTCCAAGAGCATTTGGTGTTGTGTGAAGCATTTGAGGCATCACCACTTGGGGTGCTAGGCTCACAAGGTTTCAAGGAACACAAGCAACAACAAGGTAAGTTATTCTATCTATACTTTATGTTAAAATTGTTCCCCATGTATGCTAGATAGGAATATAACCTTGGAAATCAACTTTGCATGACAAATTAGACAAACATAGATCCAAGGTTATTAGGGTTGCATGTACACTTATGAAGTGTTAGAATGCTCAAAACCCATCAGTGGTATCAGAGCCTAGGCTTGTTTGTTCTTATTTGTTCTTAAAAGTTGAAAACAGAATCGAAAATTTGCTGTGTGCGAACGGACTCGTCGAGTCTTTAGGGGGGACTCGTCGAGTCCATGTGTATCTTCAACCAACTCGGCGAGTCATGTTCATACACTCGGCGAGTAGGGTCGAATGAGTGCAGAATTTCGATTCAGTTGCTGGAAAATGAATTAGAAACATTACCCTAAACTGTTTTAGTAAATGTAAACTTGTTTTTGGTGGTGTAATGTTTTGCTAATTCATTTACAACAACTAGTTATCAAAAATTACAAAGTTTTATGTAATTTTTGGTTGTGTTCATATTCATGTTCTTGTTCTTATGATGTTTTAGATGATCATAGGAATTATTTGTAACCTATTTGGTGGTTTAATTCTTGATCATAATGTGTTTTAATGGAGTTCATAACTTATCCTTAAGTTATGGAAAACCAAGAGTCACACTTGAGTTAAAACCATTAAGAAAACACAAGAGTTATAAAAATGAAGAGTCTTCATTTTATGACTCTATTAAACTCATAAGTTACAAGAAATGAAAAGTTTTGAAAGTTACAAAACTTGCCCTCAAGTTTTGGAACAAGTAAAGTTAAGTTAAAACTTTAGTTCCAACCCCTAGAATTTTAAAAGTTAAAATTCAACCCTTATACTTATATTATGATGATTTAATAATTATATATATATATGTATAAGAACAAGTCGTCCTACCGCTAGTACGCCTCATTCACGAAGCCGGTCTATAAGGTGGGTATAAGGTTGTTGCCTATAAAATGGTGACTTAGTGGGTGAATATTCTCACCCACCGCTTGCTTGACTGGTGGAGGGTCGTTAGCCGAACGGGTAAGACAAGGACTTATAAATTCTCATTCAAAGTATGATGAATATAATAAAGTAACTAAACGTTTATTAAATTCCCAATCTTAGTTACTTTAGGAAAAATGTGAATAAGGTGCTAATCCATGAAATTGCACTTTACACTTTGTCTGAGTCGTTGGTGGAGCGTGTGTGGTTAACCGGCACACTAACTTGGACTTAACAAGGTAGGTAAAGGGTGACTTAAGGTTTATTATAGTATCGGTGGAGCGTGTGTGGTTTACCGGCACATCGATTGAGTGATAAACTTTAAAGGTACCAAGTGATTTGCATGGTTACTTCACACCTCGTTTTGTGATCCTCGGCATCCCAGTCACAAAACCTGGAGGGCACTCCCGAGATCGAAACATGCCTTTGAAAAGTTCATTGGATCTCAAAGAATCTAGGAATATCTAAAACCAATAAAAACTAAATATTTAATATTTCGGTTTTCGTGGTGGAAATTGGTGAATCGTCATTCACCTACCTTTCAAATATGGTATAGCTTAGATTACGGCATACCTCTTCTAAGTTATATTATATTGTGATTGGATCCTAGCCTTAATATTACATTTGGGTGTTTTATTAAGGACTCTCTTAAATCTAAACTAAACTTGTTCTTCTTTTCAGATGTCTTCAACTAATGCTTCTGGCTCGAATCCTAATGGCTCCTTTACTCTTATGAGTCTATGTGGGAAAGTCAACTTTGATGGATCCAACTTCAATAAGTGGATCAGAAACATCAGGATGATTACCCGCTACGAGGACAAAGAATATGTCCTTGACAAGGAGCTTAAGGAAATTGACGAGTCCACTGCAACTCCCCAGGAGATCGCTGACTTTCATACTCATGAATGAGATGCAACCAAGGTGGCTTGCATCATGTTAGCCACCATGACAGCTGAACTCCAAAAGTCTTATGAATACTTCTACCCTTATGAAATGCACCAAGATTTGATGGAAAGATACCATCAAAGTGCACGACAAGAGAGGTACGAAGTCATCTGCTCCATGATAACGACCATGATGAAGGACGGAGAGTCCGTCACGAGCCACATGCAGAAAATGCAAAGGTATGTGGATCGTTTGCTGAAGCTCAATGTGAACTTCCCTGAGGAGCTTGCAATAGATATCATTTTGCACTCCTTACCATCGTGCTATGATCAATTCCGCATGACATATCACATGAACAAGGAAGAGGTCACCCTCAGCAAACTTCAGGGACTTCTCAAGACCGCAGAAACAGGTCTTAAGGGGAAGTCGGTTGCTATCACTCCTACTCCAGAAACAACTCCGGTCTTGGCAATCGGGCAGAGTCGAGGGAGGAAGAGAAAGAGATCTTCAAAGGGTACCAAGGCTCGGACCCTTGATGGCTCTTCTTCAAGTGGAACCAAGAAAGGTTTCATTACTCCTTCTTCTGACCCAAAAGAGGCTGAATGCTTCTATTGCCACGAAAAAGCTCATTGGAAGCGGAACTGCCCAAAGTACCAACAAGATGTGAAGGATGGGAAAGTTAAACCCAACCATGCATGTATTTACACTATCATTTCTAATAACTCACCCCATTCGACATCTTGGGTCCTTGATACAGGTTGCGGTATTCATATTTGTTGTGACTTGCATGGACTAGGAAGAAGTGAGAATGTGGAGCAAGGAAGAATAAACTTAATCATGGGGAATAGGAAAGTTACACCTGTCACCAAGATTGGAGTTTATACTTTATCGCTAAGTAGTGGGTTAAATTTAGATTTGAATAAATGTTGTTATTCGCCAGAAATGGCAAGAAATATTATTTCCTTTCATGCATTGTACAAACAAGGTTTCACCTTTTCGTTTGATAATGAAGTGGGTTCGATTAATGCTTTCTTTAATAATGTTCTTTATTTTAAAGCATTACCTTGTGATGGTGTGTATGAAGCTGTATCTATTGTAGATAACTTAGGAAATAATGTTTTGTGTATTGATTCTACTAATAATAATAACTTGGATAAAGCATCATTATGGCATTGTCGTCTAGGACATATAAGCAAGAAACGCATAGGCCAACTCCAAAAGGATGGAGTCTTGGAGTCGTTTGACCTAAAGTCAAATGATAGTTGCGAATCATGCTTACTTGGAAAAATGACAAAGTCACCCTTCACAGGCTCATGTGAAAGGGGTGAAGGTTTGTTGGACCTTATACACACGGATTTGTGTGGACCATTCAAACATGCCACAAGAGATGCTAATCGTTATTATTTGACTTTTACTGATGATTACAGTAGATATGGATATGTCTACTTAATCAAGCATAAGTCAGAGACTTTCGAGAAGTTTAAGGAATTTAAACAGGAAGTCGAGAATCAATTGGGCAGGAACATTAAGATGCTTCGATCCGATCGAGGTGGTGAGTATCTTAGTTCAGAGTTCCTCGACTATCTAAAGGAATGTGGGATTGTCTCACAATTGACACCTCCCAGGACACCGCAGTTGAATGGTGTGGCTGAGAGGCGTAATCGAACCTTGTTGGACATGGTTCGTTCCATGATGAGTCGAGCTTCGCTACCAATCTCATTCTGGGGTTATGCCTTAGAGACTGCCGCCCATATCCTTAATCTAGTCCCTACAAAGAAAGTTGCCAAAACTCCTCACGAGATGTGGACTGGTAAAGTACCTAAACTAGACCACATCAAGATATGGGGATGCGAGGCTTTCGTGAGATGCGAGACTCATGATAAGCTCGAACCCCGAAGCGAGAGGTGTATTTTCATCGGCTACCCACAGCAATCCTTTGGTTACCTCTTCTACAGACCTAGTGACAATGTGGTTTTTGTAGCAAGAAGAGGAGTCTTTCGAGAAAGAGAGTTTATAAGCCAAGGAGACAGTGGGAGGCAAGTTGATCTTGAAGAAATTCAAGAGTCAAGTGGTGAAGGAACTTCAAACTCTAGCCCTCAACTTGAGGAGGAAACTCCTGTTGAGCCAATTGACAAATCTGTACCTCTGAGGCGTTCCACGAGAGTTAGGAGTGCACCTGAGCATTACTATGGATTCCATATTACTGCAGAAGGTGAGACACTTATTAGTGATGAGACACTAGTAAGTCAAGATGACCCTAACAGCTACGAGGAAGCCATGGCGGGCCCCGAGTCTGCCAAATGGAAAGAGGCTATGGATAGCGAGATACAATCCATGTATGACAATCAAGTTTGGAACTTGGTTGAGAATGTACCAGGTCGAAAGACTGTAGGGTGCAAATGGGTTTTCAAGAAGAAGACCGACATGGATGGTAAAGTACACACTTATAAGGCTAGACTGGTTGCAAAGGGTTTCTCTCAAATTCCTGGAGTGGACTATGATGAGACCTTTTCTCCGGTAGCCAAGATTAAGTCTATTCGGGTTCTGTTAGCCATAGCCGCATTTCATGACTATGAAATTTGGCAAATGGATGTCAAAACCGCTTTCCTTAATGGAAAGTTGGCTGAAGATGTTTACATGAATCAGCCAGAGGGTTTTGTCAGTAACGAGTACCCTAATAGAGTGTGTAAGCTTGAGAAATCCATTTATGGATTAAAGCAAGCACCTCGCAGATGGAATCTTTGCTTTGATGAAAAGGTCAAGGAATTTGGCTTTTCTAGGAGTGAAGATGAATCTTGTGTATATGTCAAGGCTAGTGGGAGTATAGTTAGCTTTTTGGTATTGTATGTGGATGACATACTACTCATAGGAAACGACATTCCAACCCTGCAGGAAGTAAAGTCCTGGCTTGGAAAGTGTTTCGCTATGAAGGACCTAGGTGAAGCTGCCTATATTTTGGGGATAAGAATCTTGAGAGATCGGAGTAAAAGACTAATTGGACTTAGTCAAAGTACCTACTTGGAGAAGATTCTGAAGAGATTCAGAATGCAAGACTCCAAGAAAGGAGAGTTACCCATCCAGAGTAGCGCCAAGCTGAGTAAGACACAAAGCCCTAGCACCGAGGCTGAGATAGCAGAAATGAATCGAATACCTTATGCTTCGGCGGTAGGTTCGATCATGTATGCTATGACGTGTACTCGACCTGATGTAGCCTTTGCCTTGAGCATGGTTAGCAGGTTTCAGGGGAACCCTGGCAAGGCACACTGGATTGCGGTAAAGAATATTCTCAAGTACCTACGAAGGACTAAGGACTGGGTCCTTACCCTCGGTGGGAGTGATGACTTGAGAGTTGTAGGGTATAGTGATGCTAGCTTCCAGACTGATAGGGATAACTTCCGCTCTCAGTCGGGCTGGGTCTTTACCCTAAATGGAGGAGCAATTTCTTGGAAGAGTTCCAAGCAAGAGACAGTGGCAGATTCTACTTGTGAATTAGAGTATATTGCAGCTAGCGAAGCGGCAAAGGAGGCGTTATGGCTGAGGAACTTCATTGGAGACCTTGGAGTTGTACCAGCTATTAAAGAGCCGATGGAAATTTTCTGTGATAGTGAAAGTGCTATTGCCTTAGCCAAGGAACCAAGGGATCACGGGAGATCCAGACACATCGACAGAAAATACCATTTCATCAGACATCGGATCGAAGAAGGACTCCTCGTGGCAAAGAGGGTATCATCAGATGAGAATCCGGCAGATCCCCTCACGAAGGGACTGACTCGGGTTAAGCATCTTCAGCATGCTCGGAGCATAGGGCTGAAGAATGATATTAGATTTAGTAGTTAGATAATCTCGAAATTTGTAAAGTGTAATTGACATTTGATGATGAATAAAAGTGTTTTATTTATGAGTAAAGTGTTGCTATCTCTTGTCGATCGTTTACTATATTTCTTTTGCATGTTTTGACTTCCAGAATAATTTTGTTTGGTATAACATATTATTCAAACCTCCACAGTCGGTCATATGTCGGAAGTAGGTATGAATCAAGACTGTCATGTTTGATTGTAGAGGTCTGGGACAAGGCTACAACAATCATGAGTGCTCATAAGTTCTGAGCATTGAACTCAACCCACGCTCACTGGAATCACTTCATGGAATTCTATCTCGAGTGATCGTGAGATGGTAATATCATATAAGTCTTTAAACCTAGAGATATGATTTGTTACTTACAAGTTGGTTAGGCATTGATTGTACGAAAAACGCATTGGTAACTCGATGTTATAAAATCGTGCTCTTATGTGTAATTCAATGAGTAGTAGAACAAACATATGAGTCGAAGTTTATCTGTTCCTTCTTGGATTAGAAGCTGATATCTGGGCCCCTCGATGATTTTGTTTTGACCTATGTACCGGGCCCGGTCAGAACTAAATTGATGTGTTCAATAAAGTTCTTTGTCAAACAAATCGGAAATCGGGAAACAAATGTTGGACAATAAGTAAGACATTGTTCCATGTATTTGTCCGACTGATATCTAGAACAGAGGATTATATGATCACTTATCTTAAATGGCGTACCATCATCTTCTCAAGTTTCGAGAAACCTTGTAAAGAGCTACGATTGCCGATCGGTTCCTGAAGTCATACTTGCAGTAATAGTTACTAGACTTATCCAAGTGGGAGACTGTTGGATAAGGTGTCTAAGTCCATAACTATTTCTGGTATGTACTTGACCCGACCCGGCATGGTCCATTTGGGTTGCATGGCACCATGCAATTGGATAAACTAAATGAGAGAAATAACGCTTGGAGATTATTAATATATTATAAGTTCTAATATATTAATAATATTATTTGATTAGTTTGATCAAGAATTAATTTAGAATTAATTAAGTGATCAAAAAGATAACTAATTAAATATATGGGTTGATTAAGTAAATCATCCATATCTTGTATAGTGGGCTAAAAGGCTCCATGGATCATCAAGTTGGGTTCCACCCATAGGATGCTCCATGGATGCTCCATGGGAGTTACAAACCCATGGGTCATGGAAATGAAGAGTCATGACACATTAGGGTTTAACCCTAGATGTGTCAACACTATATAAGAAGCATAATCTCCACCAAAATCGGTTGCAACAAAGAAATAGAGGGCTTAGCCAATTTGAAGAAGTGAGTATACTCTCATAAGTTCTTCCAAGAGAATTTGGTGTTGTGTGAAGCATTTGAGGCATCACCACTTGGGGTGCTAGGCTCACAAGGTTTCAAGGAACACAAGCAACAACAAGGTAAGTTATTCTATCTACACTTTATGTTAAAATTGTTCCCCATGTATGCTAGATAGGAATATAACCTTGGAAATCAACTTTGCATGACAAATTAGACAAACATAGATCCAAGGTTATTAGGGTTGCATGTACACTTATGAAGTGTTAGAATGCTCAAAACCCATCATTTTGTACCTCTAACCCGCTTGACAAAAAAGAATATGACATTTCGATGAGGTACGGATCAACAGATGGCTTTTGAGACCCTGAGACGGAGGTTATACGGGGCTCCTATTCTAGTGCTACCTGAGGGGTTAGATGATTTAGTAGTGTACTGTGATGCATCGATCTCAAGGTTAAGTGTGGTATTGATGTAGTGGGGGCATGTGATAGTTTACGCCTCAAGGTAGTTGAAGCCTCATGAGGCGAATTACCCCACCCATGACTTGGAATTGGGGGCGGTGGTGTTTGCCCTCAAGATTTGGAGGCACTACTTGTATAGAGTATGGTGCACTATTTATACTAATCATAAGAGTTTGAAGTATTTGATGGATCAACAGAACCTCAACATGCAACAAAGTAGGTGGTTGGACGTGCTGAAGGGCTATGATTGCGAGATCTTGTATCATCTATGGAAGGCCAACATGGTTGCCGTTGCTTTGAGCTGCAAGATGGCAGGCTCCCTGATTGAGAACTTTTGTCTGAGGATGACAATGATCTATCCATTGTTGTATATAATCAAGGAGGCACAAGTGGAAGTTTTGAAGAAGGAGAATTGGAAGTTTGAGCGGATATGGGGACAAATTCCTTTGTTCATCCTAAATGGTCAGGGTCTCCTGATCCAGTGTGGCCGAGCGTGGGTCCCATCATCTGGGGGAGTGAGGCAAAAGATTTTGGAGGAGGCGCATAAGGCCAAGTTCTCTATACACCCAAGGGATAAACAAATGTATAGAGTCTTGAGGCTGAGTTATTGGTAGCCATGCATGAAGCGAGAGATCACTTGGTTTGTGGAGCGGTGCTTGACCTGCCGGAAGGTCAAGGATGAGCATCAGCGGCCTCATGACAAGGTTTAGCCGTTACCCATTCCCATGTGGAAGTGAAAAGAGATCACTATGGACTTCATCACGAACTTACCAAGGACAGCGAGGGGTGTGGACGCCATATGGGTGATTGTGGACAAGTTGACGAAGAGTGCCTAGTTTATTCCGATCGCTGAGAGTATATCCATTGAGAAGTTGGCGGATATTTATGTACAAGAGGTGGTGGATAGACACGGGGTGCCAGTGTTGGTAGTCTCTGACAAAGATGTTCGATCTACATCTAGATTCTGCAAGAAGTTCCATGAAGAATTGAGCACTAAGTTGCATTTTAGTACGGCGTACCTCCCCCAGACATATCGCCATAGTGAGAGGACGATCCAAACACTCGAGGATATGCTTCGGGTATACGTGTTGGATTTTGGAGGTAGTTGGGATACATACCTTCCGTTGGCAGAGTTTTCATACAATAACAGTTACCATGCCGTCCGTTTGATATGTTGTATGGTCGGAGGTGTAGGACCCCGGTTTGTTGGGGTGAGGTCGAGCATCGGGTCATGGGGAGCACAAAAGTAGTGCTCAAGACTACCGGGTGGATTCAATAGGTGCGTGACGCGGCTGCGAGTTCCGCAGAGCTGTTAGAGAAGCTATGTTGATTGATGGCGATTGGATCTTGAGTTCCAGGTGGGGGACTTTGTGTTACTAAAGGTGTTGCCATGGAATGTTGTCATCAGGTTTTGGAAGAGAGGCAAGTTGGGACCTCAATACATTAGATCGTTCAGGATTACAACCCGTGTGGGTAAGGTGGCCTATCATTTGGATCTGATAGATGAACTTAGTCTAATACAACATCATACTTAATGTCCAACAATTTGTTTCCTAATTTCCGATTTGTTTGACATAGACATTAATCGCACACATCAATTTAGTTCTGACCGCGCCCGACACATAAGTCAAAAAAAAAATCATCGAGGGGCCCAAGATATAACTTTTAATCCTCTAAGAACTAAAAGGAACATATAAACTTTGACTTATATGCTTCTACTAACTACTCATCAAATTGTACACAACAACACATTTTATAGCATCAAGTTACTAAAGCGGTTTCATACTACCAATGCACAACCAACTCATAGTCAACAACTCATATCTCTTGGTTTGAAGATTTACATGATATTAGCGTCTCTCAATCACTCGAGATAAATTCCATTTTAGTGTCCATTCAAGAAGAAGGATTTGCTAAGCAAGCTTGGATTGGCATTGGGCTTTAAGAATATGCATCTAGTTCACTGTGGAGAGCTTTTGGAAGTATAAAGCCTTAATCTTGTCATCTTATTTATTAGATCTAGCTAGGCTTTTCTATATGGTCCCTTTAGTTGGTTTTGGACCTCCTCTGGAGAGTTGAGCAACTCTAGAGGTTGAAATGGCTAGATCTAAGCTTTGTAAGCACACTAGGTGCATAAAAGTGCTAGCCTAAGGAGTATCTAGACTCCATGTATGAGTTTGAAGCCGTATATGAAGTCCTAATGTGAAGAATGAAGTTTTTATGTCCCATAAAGCATGCAAGGGCATAAAGTTGCCAACTTTATGCTCTACGACGTCTTAAAGAGCTCAGATCTGATATTGAACGTTAGAACATCGAGTATGAAGCACTTAATGGAAGAAAGTGCTTAATCTATTAGTACGTTGAGTATAACTTAGAGCACGCAACGTGTATGGCCCAGGGACTCAGTACGTCGCATGTACCAAGGTGGTACACAAGGCGTACACACAACAGATGGACTCAGACATATTTTGCACTTGCAAGCTTTTGGGCCCTAATTAGTCAGTGGGCTCATTCACGTTTTGGATCTAGTGGGCCAGCTGATCTGTTTTGGGCCATGGATATTTTGGTTGGGGCTTATTGGTCCATGAGGCTCATTAATGATTTTAGACATGGACTTTGTGCCCATTAGAACGGAAGACTCTTTGGGATATTATGAAAGGACTTGGGTTTGGAGTTTACAATTGGATAGTGTTTAGTCCTAACCTTGAGTAATGATATGATTGTTCAGCACGGGTGGTTATGGATTGTTAGGAGAGAAGCTTTTGGATTCAACAAACAGAGGTGAGTCTTCTCACCATACCAATGGGTCGAAGGCACCAAGGCCGACCCATTTAATGTTATATGGATCGATAGTTGGTTATGTGATATGTCGCTAGGACATCAGTATGAAAGTCCCCGGGGGGTTCCCAGGGCAGTATATTAAGACCATGAGTAGGTTTCCATGGCATTTAGTTTAAGTCCTTGGAGGGTTTCCATGGCTACCTAGTATGTATATTTGTTTAGCTCGTATGATATTTCTATGATTAGTGAAGACCGTGTGGAGGTTCCCGCGGTAATTAGCCAAGACCACGTAGGGGTTTCAATGGAGTCTAGTAAAGACCATGTGGGGTTTCTTGTGGCACTTGGTGTAAGACCTTGGAAGGTTTCCAAGGCATCCTTATATGTTTATATGCATGGCTTATGTGATATATGTAGCTTTATAGCTAATATGATACGTGTTATGTGGATTATGTATAGGGTATGCTCTGGGTAACTCACTAAGCATTATCTTATATTTTGTTGATTTGTTTCAGCTACATTTGTGCCTAAGGGAAAATGCAAGGCTTGATGGTGCGGCGTGCACTCTCCGGCATTTCTTTAGATGGGACGCTATGATGTTTTGAGTAAAATGTTAATGTTATGAATTTTGAAAATAGTGATTAATGTTACTCCACATTTTAAGGAAATGTTTGGCAATTTAAAAATGAAAATTTATTTTGAAAATTTTGGGTCGTTACAATGTGGTCAACTAGAAGGAATTGATTATGATGAAACCTTTGTTATGGTTACAAGGATTGAGGCCATACACGTCTTCCTAGCATATGTGGTGTATAAGAATGTAAATGTTTTTTTAAGTGCACATAAAGAGTGCTTTCCACAGTAGAGGATCGGAAGATGATGTGTATTTACAACAATCTCCAAAGTTTGAGAATCTATAATTCTCAAATTATGGCTACAAATTGGAGAAGCCTATATATGGCTTGAAGCAGGCATCAAGGGCATGGTATGAAAGTTTCTCAACATTTCTTTCCGAGTATGGATTCAAGTGTGGCATCATGACCTTGCCTTGTTCCAAAGATCCAATGGCATGCATCTTATGCTTGTATAAATTTATGTTGATGACATAATATTTAGTTCCATAAAACAAACAATGGTAGATCATTTTCTAGGCTCATCAAAATATATTGCAAAAAGATTGGTTTGCTACTTTACTTCGCTTCCGGTAGATCTTACATTATGTTTTCTACTTGTCTATATGCTAGGTAGCAAGTTAATCTTAAGGTATCCCATATGATTGTAGTTAAAAAAATTGGATATATAAATGAAATGACTTCAGTCTGCAAGCTTCACAGATGCAGATCATGTGTGATGTAGACTTGACTGGGAAAGCACATTAGGAAGATGTTTATTCCTTAGTTGAAGATTAGTGAGTTACTCATCTAAAAAGCATAAATGTGCTTATATCAACCATAAAAGCATAATATGTTGAAGTTACCATTTGCTCCTCTTAGTTATTAGGGATCAATACTCAACTAATAAACTACGAAGCACATTAACATAAGTTATCACTTCATTAAGGATAATGATTTTGCTATATTTATATATGTATTTTTTGAAATTATCTTATTATTTTGAGATTAATGGATATATGTAAAGATAAATTATTATTAATATGCTTTGAATTTGTATTTTATAAATAAATTCATAACTGAGAAGGATTCAAAAGAATAAGGAACGGAGTGGAGATAATAAGGACGAAAGAAAAGATGAACACATAATCTAGAGAACACGATGCGTTAGAGCTATACAAGCAAAATGTAGAGGTTGAAATCTACATGTATAATGCGGATAAATGAGAGAGCTTGAAGCATCCAATACCTTTACATGTCACGTTTGTGCCGACAATGGATTCTATAAATAGAGCCCCTCCTCAACCCTAGATGACATGTTGCCTTGTACAAGAAGAAAAGTTATGATTTTTGAATACCATAACCCTTATGGAAACTAAAGAACAACATCGAAGCATTGCATTTGAAGATCAAAGTATGGCATCATTCGATAATCATTCGGTTTGCTCAAATGTGATGTTTTTCAATACTACTTTTATTTCTTTTTAGATTCTATCCATGATTATAGACTAATACCTTTTACTTTACTTAGATGTAGATAAATGCCTACATAATGTGGTTTGATTATTAGTTCTAATTTATTAAGTTGGTTATTTATTATGTTTGTTTGATTGTCAATCCTTTTGTTAAAGTTCTAATATGCTTATGAATTATAACGTGTATTATTACATAAAATGACCATTCCTTTCCAGAATTAATCATAATGACCATTAAGATTAATTACTAGCTCCAATCTTTCATAACACAAACATAAAATGAGTTATTTAGATACTTAATTACATGACTATTGTGTTAACTATTTTGTAATTAATAGTATTAGTTAATCAGGCTGAGATAAATCATTTAAGCTAGGTAAAACCTATGAGTTAGGTTCTTTTGATGCTGGCTCAAACTCAGTGCCATGTGACAATGTCAAGATCCATCCAAAGGAATTTTGTATCTTGACCACGTTCAAGATATTTTCCACATATGGATAAATATATAAAGCTTTTAATATTCATTTTATCTATCTCTATACATTTTACATTCCGAGAGTATATCTTGTCATTTCTTAGTCTTTCATCTTTGAAACACATCCCGAGTTAAGGTGTAAAATACTGACATGGTTAATTTATCATGATTAAGTATGTCTCATTCATACAAGATTAGGAATGTGACTATGCTCCCACTAGTTCTTAGTAAACACACATGTTGTATTCATTTTCACATAAAAGTATACCTTGTGGTTTTATATTAAAATGATGATCGTAACCTTTAGATGTTTGCTTTATATCCCTAAGTGGATCTCAAGCTTTACACACTTTTTTAAGATAACATGGATTAAGAAAACCTCCATGCTAATACATACACACACACATACAAATATATATATATATATATATATATATATATATATATATATATATCTTCTAGTAGATGTCAATTAAGAAAATGGTCTTCCTTGAAATATATTTGCTATATTTCATATTAAGAATATAATTTATAGTTAATAGTATCCTTGTTTATCGAATCATAGCTACTTGTGAAAAAGGTTTGATGATAGTCAATGTCATGAGTATGATAAGGATCATAGTCAATGACATGAGTATGAACAAATAATTTTATAACAAGTATTGCTTTAAATATGTACATTTATGCATGTAATGTATTCTTTCTAGAATAATCACTTACTCCTTCTAGCCTTGCTATGAGGATGAAGGTTAATCAAGACCACACTCGATTATTATACATGGATTACATCTCATGCTCATGACTCTATGCCATTTGATATAGCATTTTGATAATTGATGGATTTTCCAGAAACCATCAAGAGGAGCTCATTAATGAGAGATTCCCTATTTCTCAAGTCATAGATGATTTTTACCATTAATGCGAACAATTTTTATTTGTAAATAGCTATTAGTCAAGTTTAACAATCCCTTGTTAAAACTAGTGTGAACTGTTACTACATCAGGCTATGGTTCTTGAGCTATTTCAAGTTTCATGTACCTCTTACTTTCTTTGTCACAAGAAGCTTGCTTTCTGCTAACTCAACTATCAAAGAAATAATAAAGCTTATTCTTGGTGGTTTTGCATATAATAATCTACTCCATATTTAGAGTATTATATAAATATGTATTTAGTAGATTTTTGGTTTAGAAGCTTTAGTCTAACATAGGCATCAAATCCACAAAACATTTAAATAAGATATGGATGGAACCTTTCCATATAAAATCTTATAAAGAAATTTTTTATCTACTTATTAGTTGGTATTTATACTATAGGTACAAATGATAGTGTTCTAGGTTTTATCTTAAGGAAATACAATGAGGACATTTCTATCGATCAGAAAATAAATCATATTAAGTAAGATTTAATCCATGCTTTATTATCATTAATGTTTTAGATAGTTCTTACCGATTTCTATCTCAACTTTGTATTTGAAACTTCAACAATGATTGCATAATTATGCATTACCATGTAAAATATAAATATAAGTATTATAGTTGTTAATAAAGTTTATTTGTATCTAGTATTAAATCTTAGAAATTCGTTAGAAAGAAAGCCATACATCATAGTGTATGGTCATTTAATAACTTATTTTCTCTGCTACTTAGTAAAAATATCTTTAGGAATGTTTTATATATAAATAGGTTTCACATATATCAAATAACCTACATTATTTGCCTTAAAATATTCATTTCTTGAAGTTGGAATATCTGAATGTTATTTATATAATAAAGATAGCAATGTTAAAGATGAGTTTGATTTAAAGCAAGTTTAAGTCAAAAATATTTTGCATATAAAAGTTGTTATTTATAAAACATTGATATTTACTTTATACTCCCTCTGTCTCATATTTATTGTCCACTTGTGACTTTTGAAGTCTTTATTCTTCAAATCTGACCTTAAATACTTTTATTTGTGTTATATATTATTGAATGAAACTTATAAAATGAAAAGACATTTAAAACACAATCCAATAATATATTTTTCTTCAACTATTATATATCAAAAACAAAAATATTTAAGGTCAAAGTTGAAGAATAAAGAATTCAAAAGTCAAAAGTGGACAATACATATGCGATGGAGGTAGTAATTTTTTATTAAGAGATATAGTCTCATAAAAATAACTTTAATCACTATCGAATATGAAGTGATCTTTATGCAAAACAATTTAAGTAAATGGTCAATCATTATTAAATTAAACTAAAACATATATTTAGACAAGCTAAATTAAAACATATATTGTTCTAAAGCAAACATTTTTTCATAATTCAAGTACATTATGTTCCTAGCATAATTAATAAACTACAATAGTGCAGTTCCAACTTGATTGTGCTCAGCTGATTACTCTTTTATTAATATTTGCAAGCTATTTACAAATATTTTATTAATATTTAAGTACCAAGTACTTGAGTATTATATGAATATTATGAGTTCTATCTAGTAGATGCATCAAGTACTAGTCTCTTCCCAACTTTCTTTCTAGATAAGAGGAGTAGTTCGTCTTCTAGTGTTCAGTTTCTCTACAAAAGAAATAAGATCCATTTAGGTATATCTTATTGGATTTTTTAGGCTTAAAGGTGTCTAGTCCATAAAACATGGACCTCTTAGATCATCCAAGATGAATCTTTTATGCCTTGAATTTTTCCGTTGTTTTTGAAGAATCAATGAATCGAGTAAGTAATGAACTAGATTATGTAAGAATGTGATATTGAACAACAGATGTAAATATGATCTTGTTTTCAGCTCTATTGTGCTTTCAAATGTTTACAGAGTACAAAGACAAGTTTTTGTAAAACTCTCTTGTCTAACTCTAGTAAATGTCCCTATTTATAGGAAACAGAAAGCGTACAAAAAATACTAAGGCAATGACACTAACCTTTGTATAAAAGTGCCTTAGAAAATACATTATAAAACATTAGAAGGGTACAATACATACTTCGACTAATTACAACATATTTGACTCTTACAATCTCCCCCTTTGTAATCATAGTCGAACAACTTAATTCGTGAGTAGCTGAATTGAATACAACATTACCCTTCGTATTTCCGTATACCAATAAATGATCTTCTTAAGCTCCTTGTTATTTCCTTCATTGTTCTTCTTGCAATGATTCATATGAACAATTAAGTTTGTATATTGAGACGTCGAATATCTCTCCACTTCGCTTGCCTGAAACAAAAATCGTTTAGCTTTTCCGGCTTTATCTTTGCCTGCGAAGACCATTCCAAAAGGCTTTAAACAAATCTCTCCATCCGCATACTTCTTCAGATCAGCTTGAGCTTCATGGGTGCGATAGGAGCTCTTATTTCCAAACCTTTATCTGGTGCTAATTGTGTTGGATAAGGTGTCTAAGTCCATAACTTATTTGGTACATACTTGACCCGACCCGGCATGATCCATTTGGGTTCCATTTCATCCAAACTATTTATGGATAATTTTATGAGAGTTATACACATATGTCTATTAATATATTGTAAGTTATAATATATTAATATGAAGTTATTTAATTAGTGTTAGTCTTAAATTAATTATGAATTAATTTAGAGATTAAAAGGAAGACTAATTAAATTGTGGGCTATTATATTTTATATATGTGGGCTAATACTCATTTGTTAATGGGCTAAGCTAATATGGAAGTCCATGGATGATCCATGGAGCTTTTAACCCATGGATCCTTGGAAAGGAAAAGACATGGGTTATTAGGGTTTCACCCTAACCATGCACACTATATAAGCATGCTTATGTTGCATGAAATGGCTAACTAGTATGTGTGTTTGTGTGTGGCCGATTTTATAAGTGTGTATACGCTCTCTCAAAGTTTTCCAAGAGTTTGTGGTGATTTGTGATTCCATTTGAGGCATTCACACTATTGGTGCTTGGCCCTCAAACTCCTTAGGAATCAAACTCATCATCAAAAGGTATGTAATCTCATCTAATTCTTTTATGTTTAAAAGTACCCCATGCCATGTTAGATAGGTTATGAACCTTGGAAAATTATTATTTTGCATGTATTTAGACAAACATAGATCCAAGGTTTATTAGGGTTGCATGCACACTTAGGAAGTGTTAGATTGCTCAAAACCCAACAGTGGTATCAGAGCCTAGGCTTGCTTGTTTGATACTTGATGCAAAATAGTGAAAAAAGTCAAAATTTTTGTTGTCTGCATGATGGACTCGCCAAGTCCATGGGGGGACTCGCCGAGTCCAAGGCAAAATTCATCCTACTCTCGCCGAGTAGGTTCGTGCACTCGGCAAGTAGAAGGTTCAGAATGCAGATTTTCGACTTTTGCTGCTGGAAATGGACTAGAAACTTTACCCTAAACTGTTTTGATGTTTTAAAACTTATTTTAGTTAGTGTAATGGCTGTTCTAATCCATTTACAATAGCATATATCAAAATTTCATGCTTTGTATGTGTTCATATAATTCTTGAAACTTTGATAATCATGTTCATGTTCTTATGAATTTAGAAGATGATAGGAATTATTTGCTGAATTGTTTAGGATTAATTCTTGATCATTTATGTGTTTTAATGGAGTCCATAATTTGTCCTCAAATGATGGATATCCAAAGGTCACTTTTCTTTAACACACATTAAAAACACATAAGTTACATAAAATGAAGAGTCTTCATTTTATGAACCTTTAATTCATAAGTTATGAAATGAAAAGTTTTGAAGAGTTACAAAACTTGTCCTCAAGTTTTGGAATTTGGAAAAGTTTCACACACTTTAATAAACTTTAATTCTAACACTTAGAATTTTAAAAGTTAAAATTCAACACTTATACTATTTATAACATTAATGGTTAATTATTATATATATGTATAAGAACAAGTCGTTTACCGTTAGTAGGCCTCATTCACGAAGCCGGTCTATAAGGTGGGTATAAGGTTGTTGCCTATAAAATGGCGACTTAATGGGTGTCCACTCTCACCCACCGCTTGCTTGATCGGTGGAGGGTCGTTAGCCGAACGGGTAGGACAATGACTTTAAATTCTCATTAAAAGTATAATGATTATTATAAAGTAACTAAATATTATTTATTTAATTCCCAATCTTAGTTACTTTAGGAAAAATGTGAATTTGGTGCTAGCCCATGGAATTCACACTTTGTACCTTACCAAGTTGTAGGTGGAGCATGTGTGGTTAACCGACACACTAACTTGGACTAATAAGGACCACGAAGGGTGACTTAATGTTTGTCATAGATCAATGGAGCATGTGTGGTTAACCGACACATTGATTAGGTGATAATATTAAGGGTACCAAGTGAATTGGTATGGTTATTCACACCTTGTTTTGTGATCCTCGGCATCCTAGTCACAAAATTTGAGAGGGCACACTCGAGATTGAAACATGCCATTGAAAAGTTCAATGAATCTGAAAAGATCTTGGAATTTCAAATCCAATTAAAACCTAATAAATTATTTCGTTTTTCATTGTGGAAATTGGTGAATCGTCATTCGCCTACCTTCAAATATTTTATACCTTGGATTACGGCATCCCTCTTCCAAATTATGAAATATTGTGTTGGGTCCTAGCCTTAATATTTCATATTGGGTGTTATATTAAGGACTTTGAATCAACTAACTTGATTTTCTCCCATTATAGATGTCTAGTTCAGACAACTATGATCTTCCCAAATCTTTTGAAGATGGTGTCCCTCAACATCATGTTTCACTTCCTCCACCTCCTCCAATTATTCTCCCTCACCCACGAGTTCTTGAAAAGTTTAAAGTCACTCAATCCCTATTGGCAAGCATAGTCTATGTGTGATCACATCTTGGAGATAAAGTCACATATTGACAAGCCGGGAGAGTTGGGTGTCAAAGTCTCGTGAAAGTTGGATGTTCAATCACTTTCTTAGTAACATAGTGAGTCTCTTTGCGACTACTATGAGACAGACTATGACGTGACCCTTAATGATTTTATCTATTTGCTTGGTGTTGTGGAATCAGCAATGATTTGGAACACCAATAAAGCAAATTTTGATCAACTTCCCAAACCTTAAATGGACATTGGCAATGGTAGCATTAGATATCTAGAAAGCATTTCTCTTCCTAATGGAAAGGGATCGGCCATAGTCAACTCAGTTGGCCAAATGGTAAAGAGAAAGGCTAAGTCTGAGATAGTCTCATGTGCCATTACCAAAGGGTCCATGTGTTTTGTTGCCAAAGGAAGGGGCATTGGTTGCGAAGCTGCCCTATTCACTTGAAAGGTCATAAGGTTGATCAAGTCAAGAGGTTTGACTCTACTTCGAGTAAAGTCCACTATCTAACTCTATTAAGCTCCTATTTGGAGATTCTTATTACATAATGTGAATGGATCACATGCTGATGTTTTAAGAATCAAAGAAAAGATAGGAAGCTTAAAGTAAGTATATGTTGATTCTGATTGCGAATGTGGGTTTCGATCGCATGGTTCGGTAATCAGAATTTGAACTATTGCTTAAGAGTTATAATATATTGCTTATGAATAGATAACAAAAAGGTTTTCATGTGGATTGTAAGGATAAGTTTTTCCGCAAAGTTTTAAAATAAAAGAAAAAAAGGGTTTTAATTTTATTTATTTTAAAAATATCCTTACAATGGCATCTGTGGAAAATTGTTGCTTATATGTTTCCAGTAATATCAATGTTGGAAAGTGGATTTGATTCTTTCATTTATGGTAGTGTCTAAATTTACCAAATGAAGAAAGTTTTTCAACACCCAAGTTTCAATTGGACAGAAACTTGGAATCATACAAGATTGTATTGTATGGTGAATGAGAATTTTCATCTTTGAAAATTAAGACTAATTCTTTGGTCACATGTATATGTGAGTCAATTGAACGACTAAGGAATTAGGTACACTGGGTGTGCGCTGGTCAAGGTCCACCACAAAGATTGATTTGTCATGATTTACTAAAGATTAGTAAATATGATTATACTTATAAGGTTAAGTATAATTTTGTAACATTGGAAAGGATACAATGTATGACAAAACAAATGAGAAGAATGAACTTAGGCAGAAAGATAAAAGTTTCTCAAATCTGAAAGGATGGGAGAGTACTTTAGTATCATATTTCATGATCATATTAATGATTATGAAACCATATCACAAATTCATACTCTAAGGACGTCTTAGTGCATTGTTATGGCTAAGAAGAGAGGTCATAAATTGTTGCATTGGTTAAAATCAAGAAGATGAGTCATACTTCGTTCCAAAACAATTCTTAGAGTCATACTCCAAGATTGTAACCTTGAGTGACATAAAGGAAGATATATTAACACTAGTCAAATGTAAGAGTAAAATGTTTTCTACTCTTGTACATTTGAGATTGGTAAGTTGTGATGTCTTGGATGAGACAGAGACCAACTAAGACCAATTGTGTGAAGTGTTAGTCTTGATAAGAATCCGCACTATCCCTTGAATATTTGTTTTGCCAAGGAATGGTTCTTGACTGGGGAAACTTATATGTCAAGAGGACAGTGGGAGCTTTAAAGATCCTGAAAGAGTTTCAAGTTTTAATCAAGAGTAAAACCTGTAATTTATCACTAGCACACGACTTAAGGTTTGCAACCTATCGTGTTGACATAATTCTTATTTCTGTACCTACTTCAAATAAGTTGAATTTGCATGTGAGTTATCATAGTTCAACTTGGAAGAATTGGTGGCCCTTGTGCTACCAAGGTGACAAGAAACTAAGATTGAACAAGTTTAATCCATGTAAGGCAGGATTTGTCACTAACCTTATCTTGTAATTATGGTTTTGAAAAATTCACATGGATAGGAACTTATACACTATAAAATCTAACTGTCGTAAGGTTTCTCTCCGATTCATGAAAATTATGGTGAGGAAACGCTTTCACTAAGTAGATTTTACGTAGATAGCAATTATGTTATTTGCATTTTCAAAAATCGTTAGTGGAGCGTGTGTGGTTAACCGACACACTAACATGGACTTGTGAGAAATGGAAAATGCCTAATCAATTGAGACTATGATTACGGCATCCCTTTTCATAGTTCTGAAAATTGTTTAGACACACATGGGAGCTATCTAAGAAAGGGTGTATGAATCTAAATTTCAGAAGTCCAGTACATTTCTGTAAATATGTCAGAGCTAGTGGGAGCATAAGTGTTATGCTGATAATCATCATGTTAGTGAGAGCATGATTATTACGTTTAGTATTGCAAGTTAGAAATGTTAGTTATAGAAAACAAAGTTTCAATTCGTGATGTTGCAGGGGTTGAAAAGTTGTTTTACTATAATTAAGGGAGAGGAAATTATACTTCATTTCAATTCTAAAGCTTAGATTGAGATTTTAATAATCTTTAGTCAAGAATATATATATATGAATCTTATGTTGGAATGGTTCAACTTGAAGAAATTCTATATATATTGCGTTTTCAAAATTCGATTATGATTACGGCATCCCTCTTCATAGTTAAATTTTGAAAACATGGCAAATAAAAAATATTGTAGCAAAAGACTGATCTAGTATCATGTCTTTATGTCAAACATCATGAATCGTGTCCCATATGCTTTGGATATAGGATCGATTGCATGTGCTATAATATTCATCTTTTCTAAATTTTCCAAATGCTTAAGGCATTGAGAAGGGAAAAGTCTAGAACTGGATATGACTAAAGTGATTAAGCAATTGTCGAGGACAATCTGAGGTTCGCCAAAGATTGGTTGCTCAGGGAAAGTTTGAAGTATGATGTAAGTTGTCGGAAAGGACCGTATTGACATGTTCTGAAAAGAAGTAAATCTTGTTCGGAAGTGATAGTCAAAATGGGACTATGGAAATATCTCCATAGATGGAAGTTATTCAATCTATGTAAGATTAGAAAGCCTTAATGCAAGAAGGATGTTCAAAGCAATGTACTTTGAATATGAGACTTCCGTTCCATAGAAGTTGACCTTCTTTGGAATACTCTGTAATGACTGGTGACAAGGTTTTTGTGACTTTGTGAATAATCATTACAAGAGGAACATTGCATAAAAGTTTAAAATCTAACAGTTTTTTTTTGGTAAATGATAGGAATCGGGGATTCTCACATTTACAATAAGGATTTGGGATTGTGAAATGAGTATCATTGGAGTCATGTTCAATTGATCTACATCACAATGTAAGGATCATAGACAAATATAGTGTGCATACTTGGAGTATGGCATAACTATTGTTAGAAAAACAAAGTGTACATGCAAGGAGCATGGGACGACTGTTGTTTTATTCAAGTCTTAAGTTGATTGTTTGAAACAGTATACAATGAATAACGTGTAATCAATATGGTGATAAGTAAAAGGTGGTTCTATTTATATTCAAAAGGGTTCTGAGACCATATTAGATTCGATTATAATTTTGTTTCACTTTGCATGTTTTGACTTCCAAAATAGCTAGGTTATTCTTTCCGAATGACTAAGTTATTTAAACACTCCACAGTCGTTCATATGTTGGAAGTAGGTATGAATCAAGACTATCATGAATCGAGTTTGTAGATGGCTAAATGGGTTTAGTCATAGCAATGGTTGCTACAACATTCATGAGTGCTCATAAGTTATGAGTATTGGAATAAACCCATGCTCACTTGTATCACTTCATGGAATTTATCTCGAGTGATCGTGAGACTGTAATATTATATAAATCTTCAAACCTAGAGATATGAGTTGTTACCTATGAGTTGCTTGTGTATTGATTGCATGTAAACGCATCAGTAACATGATGTTATAAAACATGCCTTTGTGTACAATTCAACAAGTAGTAGAACAAGCATATGAGTCGAAGTTTATCTATTCCTTCTAGAAATAGAAGCGATATCTGGTCCCCTCGATGATGTTGTTGTGACCTATGTACCGGCCGGTCAGAACTAAATTGATGTGTTCGATTAAGTTCTTTGTCAAACCAATCGAAAATCGGGAAACAAACTGCTGGACAATAAGTACGACGTTGTTCCATGTATTTGTTCGGCTGATATCATGAGAACAGAGGATTATACGATCACTTATCTAAAATGGCGCTTCATAGTTCAACAGAGTTTTCAAGAGCTACGATTGCTGGTTGGTTCCTGAAGTAACATACGCAAATATAGTTATTAGACTTATCCAAGTGGGAGTCTGTTGGATAAGGTTTCTAAGTCCATAACTTATTTGGTACATACTTGACCCGACCCGACATGGTCCATTTGGGTTGCATTTCATCCAAACTATTTATGGATAATTTTATGAGAGTTATACACATATGTCTATTAATATATTGTAAGTTATAATATATTAATATGAAGTTATTTAATTAGTGTTAGTCTTAAATAAATTATGAATTAATTTATAGATTAAAAGGAAGACTAATTAAATTGTGGGCTATTATATTTTATATAGTGTGGGCTAATACTCATTTGTTAATGGGCTAAGCTAATATGGAAGTCCATGGATGATCCATGGAGCTTTTAACCCATGGATCCTTGGAAAGGAAAAGACATGGGTTATTAGGGTTTCACCCTAACCATGCACACTATATAAGCATGCTTATGTTGCATGAAATGGCTAACTAGTATGTGTGTTTGTGTGTGGCCAATTTTATAAGTGTGTATACACTTTCTCAAAGTTTTCCAAGATTTTGTGGTGATTTGTTATTCCATTTAAGGCATTCACACTATTGGTTCTTGGCCTTCAAACTCCATAGGAATCAAACTCATCATCAAAAGGTATGTAATCTCATCTAATTCTTTTATGATTAAAAGTACCCCATGCCATGTTAGATAGGTTATGAACCTTGGAAAATTATTATTTTGCATGTATTTAGACAAACATGGATTCAAGGTTTCTTAGGGTTGCATGCAAACTTAGGAAGTGTTAGATTGCTCAAAACCCAAAAAATTGAACATTAGTTAGTGCCAAGCACTCATAATAATTCTTAATGTAAATCTTGACGTGAGCTACCCCAAGCTTGAATTCATCAGGTTCAATATTTTGAAGAGACGAAAAAGATTTATCTTTCAAAATCAATGCAGCTTGTATAAGATCATACAAGTTCATTAATGGAAAATCTGCAATTATGAAATCACAAATATTTCCATTTTCCCTGGCCACAACATATTTGATGTTTTGGACTGTGTTTTCAAATACCACATCCTTCTTTATACTAATCACCTTCTTAATTTTCACCAGTGACTAGACTTCCTCAACAGATTTGGCAAGAACAACATGAAATCAAATCTTCATGTGAGTACCTTCATCCTTTACTTTGAAATTTCCTTCTGCTTTGAATTGAGGCATGATAAACATCATCTCATTCACTGGAAGTCTACCTGGCTTACATCAGTATTCGTTACAACAAAGCTCTGCTTCGGTTTCTTTTCGAACAAATACATATGATTGTATGCAACATTGGCTTCGATTGTTCCATAATTTTAATGTTTGGATTGATCACCTTTCTCCAAACCTGGAGGATCACTTGCATGCTGTGTCATAATGTTTTGAATTAATCTCAGCTTTTCTTTCAGCTTCAGCTTTAGCTTTCTTTTCCTCCTTTGTCTTTTCCACAACAATGGTTTTTCCTTTATCTTTCAAAGCTTCATTTGTCACCTTAGACTTCGTATTAATCCTACTCGCAGACTCACCAATAACAATTCCTTTCAAGATAGGCCTTGAAATTGGCATGGAAGTGACCACTGTTGAAATAACTGGCCCAACAGATGATAATATTGCCTTTATTGTTGGGATCTTCATAGAAAACACCTTTCCCATAACTTTTTCATTTGTATGCGAAGCATCACCAACAACCTTTCTTTCTCCCCCTTGCACCCCTGTAGAAATAGGTGGCGCATTTTTTGTTGGTAGAAGGCTTGATATTCTTGAAAGAGGGGCCAGTTGCTTATGGAGAATAGCTTCAAATTGTATGAATTTTTGAGACGAAAATTCAAGAGTTATTAGAGAAGCCGAAACTAGAATTGGTAGATAACTCTTTAAGCTCCTTCAGCAAATTTATGATTTCTAGAAAATTTTGACTTTCCGTTGTAGAAAGTTGAGTAAGTTGAGGACTCATTCTTTCGTACAACTTGACAAATCTTGTTACAGCATCACAAATAATATCAACCTTTTGATGCAAAGATGCATAATCTTGTTGGACACTTCCAATCTCTTTTTGCATATCTTCGCGAAGCTTTCGAATCTGTAAATTGAAATCCTCACGAACTTTCTTAACATCTTGAACGAAAAAAAATATATCTCTCTTTAGCCAAGCTCATCAAATCTTTAACTTCTCCTAAAAATGTCGAATATTGAGATTTCACCCTCAGATCATTGTTTTGATCATTATGATCAACCTTCTCCAAAATTCTCGATTTTGAGTCTCTAACCATTCCAGAGACTTTACTCACTACTCTAGCTTCGAACATTTTTAACATTGTATCAACTTCCAAACTTGAAACAGAAGAAACACCCCCTAGATCAGCTTGAGATTGAAGTATGGAACTCAACTTCGTATTAAAAATCTTAAACTGTTTCATCGTCATCAGCATATGATCTGTAAAATCTTCTTCAGCATCATCAAACTCCAATTCCTCAAAGGTTCCTCCAAAACCCTCATTGTCAATATCAGTTTCCATAAAACTTGAGTCTTTACCAGGGGAATTGGTTTTGGATGGATCAGTGGATTGAAAAGAAAAAATGGAAGTAAATGGTTGATTGATTATATTTTCGAATGTGGGTGGGTCTGTGGTTGAAGTAAAAGGTGTAATTGGTGTGATTTGTGGAGGTAACGAAACAAGAGAATCAATATTACCTTGAGCTGCTGTCTTTGATTCTCCATCACCCATGCTGACATTTACATCCGTATGAGATACATTTGCATTGATGTCTAAATTTCGTGCCTCCTTATGAAATAACTTGGCAGACGAATCTTTGGGTGATATGACCATTGTCTGCTCAGGAGTCAAACTTTCCTTTGTAAGTTTTACTTCAGGTGTTTCAGGAATGTGTTCATCTTCATCTTCTGTGGATTCAGTGGTGATAAAAAGTTTGTGTGACTTCTTCTTCTCCCTTTGAGAAATCTGTTTGGCCATATCTTCAGCCATGCGTTTTTTAGACAATGGAGAAACTGGAGCCGGTATTTCGTGAATAAGAACTTGATGAGTAACATGATGTTTTCATACAAAATTAAGAGTCGGAGACTTTCGTATATGTTTAGACTTCATATTTATTCTTCGAAACACAGAAGTCTTCGAAGGAATAACCACTTTCTCTTGAGAATCTTCCATAACAGGCTCAATCAGAATAGACACAACAACAAATCCTTCATTTACAACTTTAACTTCACTAGGCTTGTTCTTTGGAGACTTCTTTGATGTAGTGTCAGAAACAAGTTTTTCAAAAGAACCTGATTCATTCTTCTTCGATCGTTTGGACTTCTTCTCTTCCTTTAACAATAATATCCCTATTTGAACATTAGGATCAATATTTTTCAAATAAGCCACTAAAACAACGTTCGTAGGATCAACACACCTCAACATAGCATCAGGAATACGAGCAACAAATGGAAAATTTGTCTGCATCATCAGTCATATTCTTTGGATAATTATACGTACCAAATACAGCCATCTCCTCCTCAGCATCCACCAATATCCCTTCCTTATTATAAAAGTAATATAAAATCAAACTCCAATACCGTGCACACGAAATGACTTGAATTGTATTTGTGTTTGCAAATACTCTTTTGGAATTCCTTCCAAAGTTGTGTAAATACTCCACCTGATTATCATAGTATAGCCCAGAAACCATGGCATATACTTCCATCCATTCTTTATCAAGTCCAACAGTTCCACTAGTCAAACATCGCAGACAAATTCCAAAGAGGAAGTTCCATATATTAGGAAGACCAGATTTCTCACTGATCTTAGTGAGTTGGGGTTAATGACCCATCTCATTGAACATATGTACAATTTGGGGAAATTGCAGATTAATGTAGGGTGGAGAGTTTGGGATTTCCAGTATTTGACAAAAGAGCTTCTTGGATAGTCTAACCTTCTTATCGTTCACCAAATTGATTGTGATGAAATCCAAAGCTTTATTGTAAGTAGCAGTTGATCCTGCTTGAGATAACCAAGAAAGAGGAACATCAAAAGATCGGAACATAGCCTTGGATAGAATTGAACTCTGTAAAGCAACAATCAATATTTGAGTTCTTCCGGATATGTAGAAACACCAGCCTCCACTTGGTAGTTGTTTCCTTGAATCTTCATTATTGGCAATGAAGTCACATCTTCAGTATTTTGAGAAGGGCATCAGGATTAGCAGAAGTCGCCATTTTTAGGGTTTGAAAGCTATGAAGATCAGAGAGAATTTTGAAAATTTTCTTCTGAATGCGTAAACTATTAATAGATCCTTGTATCCCCTTTTATTTGTAACCCTTAAGTTTGAATATTAAGCAAGATAATCATTTAATGATATCCTACGTGGCACCTTGAAATCCGCACCATGATGATGATAAAGTAGCCATGCGAAAAAGTAACTGTCACATTTCCTCAAAACCCGGACAGAATACAAAACGTCCCATCAAACAGGCTGTTTTGTTAGCCCCAACATAGAAGCTCTTTTACTTTTGGGTTTGAAAGTAAAGTCATTTGCCAGACTTTTGAAATCATCAGCCTAAGTTGGTCTTACTCAGAACCTCAAGGATTCCGTGAGTGCAGTGTGCCAAAGAAAAAGATAAGAACCAAATAAAAATAAACTTTGGACCTGTGATGTCAAAAATATTTTGACACGAAAGTAGTTAAACTCCGGGCAAAAGTTTCTTCTTTAATTATCAAGAGAGATAATCAACTGCTTGTGTGGTTTCCCGTGAATTACAATCAAATACTTTTAAAGAAGTATAGAAGGGCTTCTTTTATTAGGCTTCATGGGTAGTTATAAGAATTTCGTTATATATCAACTTAAACATAAGGTGAGAAATTGTAACAAAAATTACTTGTGTGACTAGTGTAGTCAGTCACAAGTTTGCTTTGGCAAAATATTTTATTTGATGTTTAATTTCGAATAAAACTCACACGAAAATCATATTTATGAAAAAAAAATTGTGCTGGATCTTCTAAGGTAACAAACATCATAGGGTTCGAATGTTTGATCAAGACCACTCATACGAATTGAATATGATTTGGAGTTTTGAATTTAAGTACTGAAACAAATGTTTTGTGAAAATCTGGAACTTAGTTCCCCGTTAATTCCTTAAAAGTTTAGAGAATTGGGTTTCACTTTCATCACGGTCTCATGATGTCAGATCATAAACATAGATTTTTGATATGTCTAAGTCTTGATTTGTTTGATCATAAACCTCTTGGAAATATTTCTTCGTGTGTGATCATGTAAGAACTTTCAGATGAAAAAGATTGGTTTAAGACAAGAAATGTACCTCTATTATATTTGGACAAAATAGTAAACTCTTAACTCATGTGAGAAGAGTCAGGTAGCTCAGGAGACTAATATGAATACAAACCTGATTGGGAAGAAATTTTCGTATGAAAAATTTTATTAAGGCTTTCGTACACACATATTGAGTCATTTGAGGCTTTGGTCAACATGCTACAGCATGCTTCTAGGGACAACTTAACTAGTTCAAAGTATTCGAAAAATTACCTGACCCTAGAACTGCAAGCATTCCTCAAGATGAATCATCATGAATATCTACAACAAAATACTACTAAAAAAATAAAAACAAAATATTTTTGTTGTTTTTTGATTTTTCGAAAATAAAGAAGAAAATCTTTTTGATTTTTGATTTTTCGAAAAATAAATGACAAAACAAACGAAAAATCTTTTTGAATTTTTATGTTTTTTGAAAATAAAAGACAAAACAAATGAAAAATCTTTTTGGATTTTTATGTTTTCGAAAATAAAATGACAAACCAAATATACTTGTTGCAAACACACTAAATTTCATCAACCCCAAATAAATGACAAATTTACGAATTCGAAGGGGTCGAAGCGTTGACTATGAATAGTAACCTGTGAATACTGAATGAGAATATGTTATCTTTTATTCAGTGCCTCTGAATCATTCCTGATCAACCTTCATTCTTCCTTTTTGCATGGAACAAAATTACCATCGATCATTCCAAGTCTTAAAATTCTTACAAAGGATTTTTCATCTAAAGGTTTCGTGAAAATATTAGCTAACTGATCAGTTGTTTTCACAAAATGCACTTCAATATTTCCATCCTCCACATGATCCTTGATGAAATGATAACGAAGACTTATATGCTCAGTCTTCGAATATTGCACAAGATTGTGACAAATTCTTATTCTACTTTGAGAATCCCAATATAATGGAATGTTTTTCATATTAATTGCATAATCATGTAATTGACTTTAAATCCATATAATTTGTGATGTGCAAGCAGCAGCAGCCACATATTCTGCTACAACAATTGAAATTTATACACATGTTTGCTTTTTCAACTGCCAGCTCACCAATTTTCCATCAAGCAATTGACATCCGCCACTTGTGCTTTTTCTATCAAGATTACAACCACCCAAATCTGCATCCGAATAATCTTGAATAAATAATCCAGTTTTCGAAGGATACCACAATCCTATCGAAATTGTTCCCTTGAGATAACGAAAGATATTCTTCACAACATTAAGATGTGGTTCTTGTGGATTTGACTGATACCTAGCACAATTACACACATAGAACATGATATCAGGTCTACTAGCAGTAAAATAAAGTAATGAACCAATCATGTTCCTGTAAAGAGTTAGGCCAACAACAAGTTTATCTAATGAAGGTGTCAGCTTTATGTCAGTTGCCATAGGAACTCGTAACTTTGTGCTATATGTCAATCCAAACTTCTCTAGAAGATTCTTCATATATTTTTCTTGGTTTATAAAAACTCCTTCTCTGTTTTGATGAATATTCAAACCAAGAAAATTATTGATTTTTCTCATCATGCTCATTTCAAACTTACTTTTCATAAGATCTTCGAATTCTCTGGACAAGGCATGGTCAGTTGAGCCAAAAATAATATCATCAACATAAATTTCAAAAAGCATTAGATGATTCCCAAATTTCTTACGAAATAACGTGGGGTCAACCGATCCTTGTTTAAATTTAGATTGCTTTAAAAAAGATGTAAGAGTTGCATACCATGCTCATGGTGCTTGTTTTAACCCATAAACAGCCTTATCTAAGATATATACATGATCAGGATGTTCTTCGTTAATAAAACCTAGGGGTTGTTCCACGTAAACTGTTTATTCAAGCTCTCCATTTAAAAATGCACACTTCACATCCATTTGATAAACATCAAAGTCTTTGTGATCTGCAAATGCCAGAAATATACGAACAACCTCGAGTCTTGCGACAGGGGAAAAAGTTTCTTCATATTCAATTCCTTCTTGTTGTGAATATCCTTTTACAATAAGTCTAGCTTTGTTTTGTATGATATTTCCATCTTTGTCGGTTTTGTTTTTGAAAATCTATTTTAACCCAACAATTGAAACATTTTCAGGTTTAGGAATTAATCTCCAAATCTTGTTTCATTGAAATTCAAATATTCAGATTGCATTGCAACAACCTGATTTGAGTGTTCCATTGCAACCTTAACTGTCTTTGGGTTAATTTTAGAGATGAAAACATTGAACATAAAAAATTCTTGATGAGTATTCAATACCTCATTCTTTGCACGAATTTGTGCTCTTGTTAATACTCCCTCTTGTGGATTCCCTATTATTTGATCCTTCGGATGATCTTTTGTCCATTTTTCCATAGGAGGATGATCTGGATCAAAATCCAAAGGTGTGTCTTCGAATAGATTATCATTCTCTGAACCTGCAATTGAACATTCATCATTAACATCATTAATATTTTCATTATTTCATGAATGCTCCCCATCAACATGATGATTCTCCCCCTCAACATCAGCATCCAATCTTTTATTCTACCCCTCGAAAGAATGCTCCCCCTCAACTAGAGTATTCAAATCCATGTGCTCCCCCTCCACTGGATTATTTTGCATACTTTCGCCTGTTTCTTGAGGATGTAATGTTAAATCATCATTAAGCTTCGTTAGTTAATTGATATGATTATCATTTGCATTAATTTCAGCATCAATAGCATGATCAGAAATACCAAAAATTAAATCATAATCGACATCCAATGTTTGTGAGAGTTCAGATTCATCTTGTATTTCTTTAAGAATAGGATGATTTTTGTAACGCCCGCAGATCCGGGCTAGTCAATTTAGAGGCAATAGGAGTCAAAAATGACTTTTCGACAAAAGATTATTTAGAATGAATATTCTTAACCAAGTTTTAGAATATGTCACAAGGTTTCTGTACATATAAAGAACGCCGAAATCCGAGTTATAACGAAGAAGTTATGGCCCGCCGAAGTTTTACGGCAAAACCGGCATGGCACCGGAAGACGTAAATAGTGAATTTACGATAGAAGACTTTTTAGCCTTAGCAATCTAAACAAAAGTCGTAGAATATGTTAAACTAAGAGCGTCGATAAAAATAACGCCCAAATCTGACTTCGTATGAGGAAGTTATGATTTTTCTAAGATTCGGCTTAGCAGTGTACAGCCCGAAACTCGAATTTTAGTTCGAGCGGTTTTTGGCTTACATGAAATAAATGAGAGTTGAAGATCTCATTAATAGGAACTCAACGGTAAAAAGACAGACGAAAACGGAGTCCGTATGAAGGAGTTACGAATTCTTCGCGGTCATTTAACAGTCTAAACGCCTCATACTGTTAAATTTAAGATCGGTCGAGAATTAGCCGACGGAGTCAAAATGAAAGTTGTAGATATTATTTTTACCTACGCGTGGATATAAAGAACGTCAAAAACGGAGGTCATATGTGAAAGTTACGGATTTTAGAAGTCGGAAGTGTGTTGTGCGAAAATGGGTGATGTGGCACAATCTTGGCCATTGCTTTCTCCCCAAGTCTTGCCACTAGATGGTGACATGTGGCACCAAGTTCAGCCATTTTCACCCTATAAATACCACCTCTTCCACCCTCATTTTCTTCACACCTTTCCCATTCTTTCTTCTCTTTACTCTCTCTCTAGAACCTCTCTCTAGCCCCGAAATCCCCCGAAAAGCCTAGGGAACCTCCCTAGCACGAGGCGGAAGCCCTGGAGTGCTCGACGGCTCCGAGAAGAAGAGCTTTTCGGCTCGGAAACGCTGCTCCAAGCAAAGCCTGGTTTTCTATAAAACCCGCTGTAAGTGAGCTACGTCTACGCTATTTTTAATATAGTTTTTATTTAATTATATGAACGTTATTAAGAACATATAATAAATACTTGGGCTATTATTATGAGTTATGTAAGTATTTTTTTAACGCTTATATAATAGTAATAATAGCTAGACTATTAATTAGTCTCGGCGAATAACAGACTAAAATCTATTGGTGATAATACTAGGTTTCGTCGAAGGAAATTATTTTAAAGTAAACGAAGCGCTGTCCGAGTACCGAGTCACCACCTTCTCAGGTGAGTGCATAGTCCCTTTCATGAACATGATTTTAATACAAGTATTGATTGAAGTATTAATTATATGTTTATGTGCGAGTTAATTGATGTTGCTTGAAATTCGTGTTAAAGAACATACCTGATTATATTTGATAATTTAGGATAAAGAGTAGACCTAAATTAAATATGAGGAATATTGGGTAGTATATTCTTACGAGTACAAGTGAGTTAAACTTAGAGAATAGAAGTTAGTATATGTCACTTATCCGGGAGTATGGATTAGACATAGTCATTGTCCCTAGTCCGAGAATATGGATTAGGCATAATCATTCGTCGTTAATCCGAGAGTATGGATTAGCTATTGTCCCTAGTCCGAGAGTATGGATTAGGCATAATCATTCATCTTTAATCCGAGAGTATGGATTAGTCATTCGTCCCTAGTCCGAGAGTATGGATTTGGTAAATTCGTTCATTTCTGATCCGAGAGTATGGAGTAGGTAAAATGACTAATCTTAGGTCCGAGAGTATAGATAGCGTCATTGCGAGGATCGACGGGGTGGGATAAGAGTTGTTTATATATATGTATGGTGAAATTGTATATTTTGTGAATTTTAAACTATATATATGGTATAACATTGTGGGATTGAAATCCCTATGTGCGCACCAGGTTTCCCAACCTGACCCACTCAGTTTATTTATATCACAGGTGTTGATATGAAGTGACATTACACTGAGAGATTTAAAGAGATGTAGACCACTAGTGTGAATAATTGTAAGTTCTGTTTATGCTTATGTTCCTGTATTAACGATGACATCCCAAACGTTTTAAAATGAAATAAATACGTTTCTTCGAAAATGTTTTAATAACGTATTTACCATGTTTTTCTGGGAACAAATTCCGCACCTTTTTATAAAATAAAGTACTCTGATTTTTATAAAGCATAAACAAAATCGGTCTTTTCTGGCCGTGATTTTGGGGATGTCACAGTTGGTATCAGAGCATTAGTTTAAGCGAACTAGGAATATGGATTTATTTCTAGACTTAAACTTAGAATGCTAAGCGATGATTGTGAGGTGTAAGCACTAGCTTATTTTAGGAATTATGCCTAAAATGCTTTTATGTGCTAAATACTTGTGCCTGATATGCTGTTAGTTGTTCGGATCTATGGTCTGTTGCCGACCGGATCTGGAAACCTTATGTGTTTAGAATTCTAAACGTACGACTACGATATTAGAACTAGCATATAAACGTTTCAGAGTGATAAGGATGATTTAACCGTCAATCCTAAGTAAAGATCTAGATTCACCTTATTCGGTGTATAGATAAAGATGGCAAGAACCCGTAGCGGAAACGTGAATGCAAATGGGAACAGAAACCAACCCCCAGTGATTGAGCAAATACCAGTGATGGAAGCCGCCGCTGAGCCAGTCACAATGGCTGGAGTGCAAGCGATGATCCAAGCGATGTGGGATCGTCAAATGGAGGAAACTAGATGTTTGCTCCAGCAAAATCGTGAGGAAGCCACTATTGAGATCGAACAGCCCGAGTTGAACGAAGGGCAGACTGAGGAAGGAAACTACAGTGGGACTGTTGGTCAAGTCAACCCACCAATAGTTCGACAAAACAAGTAAGATGACGAGGTCGAGAGGAATAGATGCAAGTACAAGGATTTTCTGACTTGCAAGCCATCGACTTTCACTGGAAAGGAGGATCCGATCGGGGTCATGGATTGGATCTCGGAGATGGAGTTAGCCTTCATGACATACGGTTGTAGAGGGAAGCTACAGACCACATTTGCAGTGCGTCAGTTTCGAGGAGGCACTGTACGTTGGTGGAATACCTTGGGGAAGACTCTGAGCCCTAATGAGCCTCTGCAACTGACATGGGCAGAATTTCTGGTGCAATTCAAACGAAAGTACTGCTCAGCTCAAAACCTGCTTGAGCTAGAGAACCAGTTTCTAAACCTGAAGAAGGGAAGCATGTCAATCGATGAATACACCAACAACTTCACAGAGAAGATGGAGTTCACCTTGCGTCTTGTTCCGGATGAGCTGACGAAAATCGACAAGTACTCAAAAGGACTTCCATGGGAGTACGCGGTGCCAGTGCGTTAAGCACCTACTCTAGAGGCAGCTATCTAGGCTACCAAGTCTGTCGAAGATATGATCAAGGGAAGAGCCTCCAGCAAGATGGAGGTTGGCGAGAAGAGAAAGTTTGAAGGATCTTCAAGGTCCAGCGAGAAGAAAAAATTCTCGAAGTTTGAAGAAGGAACGCAATGGTGTGACAAGTGTAGAAAGAAGCACATCGGGAAATGCTCTAAATATACGGCATGCTTTAAATGCGGGAAGACTGGTCATTACGCCAGCGAATGCACAACCAAGAGAGAAGTCTGCTTTAAGTGTGGAGAAGAAGGACACTTCAAACAAGACTGCCCAAAGAGAGAAGGGGCTACAAAGCCAAATGTGCCACCAAAGCCAAAGGCGAGAGCATTTCAAATGATCCTTGACGAAGCAGATGACAATGCAAGGATTCAAGAGTGAAGGCTTGACATCCGAGGATCAAGTTATGGAGTAATCGTGTAGATAGTACCTCACGATGTAGCCCGTTAGAGGCATAGTCTAGGGTGAACTTGAACACCTATGTAATAGTTTCAAGAAATAATATAAAACCTTTGTTTTGTTATCTGATGTGTTAAGTTGTTGTATGGTTTTCTTGTATGGTGACTTGGAAAAACTGCGGGACAATACTTGGGACGAGTATGAGTAGGTGTGAATGGTAATAGAGGCCTATACTACCGGAAGCACAGGACTCAGACTTGGATCAGGGAAAGTCACAAGGTTACCAAGAAGCCAGTAATTGATTTCGTTTTATTCAAGTATGTCGTTACCATTGTTTCGGTAATGACTAAGAAGATTGTTGTTATCCCGAACCTAGCGGTCATATCACCTTGAGTCCGACTACGATGAGTAGGTTACGTGGTTCAGAGAATCAAGTTTGATATAGCATCCGACTTAAACCAAACGATTAAAAATCAAAGCGATCAATAGAAGTATCGCGCTCGTTGGTAGCTAGAAATGCTACATGTTAAAGTATGATTATATCACATTAGAACATGAAGGAAGGCTTAGTCTGTTTTAGAATTTAAGAGACCCGAGTCTAAACGTACATCACATGATGATAGGTCATAATTTGGAGTCTAATATGAGGTAGAGAGCAGGTGCACGATCAAGTACTGCTTACAGTCAATAAGTCTAAGAGATAGACTTGAAGGAATAAAGAAGTTATAATTATTACCTAGGATGAAGAGATGATTTATGGAGTCATTATACGATCCATTTTTTCGTTGATGATTTCGGGACGTAATCATCCTAAGGGGGAGATAATTGTAACGCCCGCAGATCCGGGCTAGTCAATTTAGAGGCAATAGGGGTCAAAAATGACTTTTCGACAAAAGATTATTTATAATGAATATTCTTAACCAAGTTTTAGAATATGTCACAAGTTTTCTGTACATATAAAGAACGCCGAAATCCGAGTTATAACGAAGAAGTTATGGCCCGCCGAAGTTTTACGGCAAAACCGGCATGGCACCGGAAGACGTAAATAGTGAATTTACGATAGAAGACTTTTTAGCCTTAGCAATCTAAACAAAAGTCGTAGAATATGTTAAACTAAGAGCGTCAATAAAAATAACGCCCAAATCTGACTTCGTATGAGGAAGTTATGATTTTTCTACGATTCGGCTTAGCAGTGTACAGCCCGAAACTCGAATTTTAGTTCGAGCGGTTTTTGGCTTACGTGAAATAAATGAGAGTTGAAGATCTCATTAATAGGAACTCAACGGTAAAAAGACAGACGAAAACGGAGTCCGTATGAAGGAGTTACGAATTCTTCGCGGTCATTTAACAGTCTAAACGCCTCGTACTGTTAAATTTAAGATCGGTCGAGAATTAGCCGACGGAGTCAAAATGAAAGTTGTAGATATTATTTTTACCTACGCGTGGATATAAAGAACGTCAAAAACGGAGGTCATATGTGAAAGTTACGGATTTTAGAAGTCGGAAGTGTGTTGTGCGAAAATGGGTGATGTGGCACAATCTTGGCCATTGCTTTCTCCCCAAGTCTTGCCACTAGATGGTGACATGTGGCACCAAGTTCAGCCATTTTTACCCTATAAATACCACCTCTCCCACCCTCATTTTCTTCACACCTTTCCCATTCTTTCTTCTCTTTACTCTCTCTCTAGAACCTCTCTCTAGCCCCGAAATCCCCCGAAAAGCCTAGGGAACCTCCCTAGCACGAGGCGGCAGCCCTGGAGTGCTCGACGGCTCCGAGAAGAAGAGCTTTTCGGCTCAGAAACGCTGCTCCAAGCAAAGCCTGGTTTTCTATAAAACCCGCTGTAAGTGAGCTACGTCTACGCTATTTTTAATATAGTTTTTATTTAATTATATGAACGTTATTAAGAACATATAATAAATACTTGGGCTATTATTATGGGTTATGTAAGTATTTTTTTAACGCTTATATAATAGTAATAATAGCTAGACTATTAATTAGTCTCGGCGAATAATAGACTAAAATCTATTGGTGATAATACTAGGTTTCGTCGAAGGAAATTATTTTAAAGTAAACGAAGCGCTGTCCGAGTACCGAGTCACCACCTTCTCAGGTGAGTGCATAGTCCCTTTCATGAACATGATTTTAATACAAGTATTGATTGAAGTATTAATTATATGTTTATGTGCGAGTTAATTAATGTTGCTTGAAATTCGTGTTAAAGAACATACCTGATTATATTTGATAAATTAGGATAAAGAGTAGACCTAAATTAAATATGAGGAATATTGGGTAGTATATTCTTACGAGTACAAGTGAGTTAAACTTAGAGAATAGAAGTTAGTATATGTCACTTATCCGGGAGTATGGATTAGACATAGTCATTGTCCCTAGTCCAAGAATATGGATTAGGCATAATCATTCGTCGTTAATCCGAGAGTATGGATTAGCTATTGTCCCTAGTCCGAGAGTATGGATTAGGCATAATCATTCATCTTTAATCCGAGAGTATGGATTAGTCATTCGTCCCTAGTCCGAGAGTATGGATTTGGTAAATTCGTTCATTTCTGATCCGAGAGTATGGAGTAGGTAAAACGACTAATCTTAGGTCCGAGAGTATGGATAGCCTCATTGCCAGGATCGACGGGGTGGGATAAGAGTTGTTTATATATATGTATGGTGAAATTGTATATTTTGTGAATTTTAAACTATATATATGGTATAACATTGTGGGATTGAAATCCCGATGTGCTCACCAGGTTTCCCAACCTGACCCACTCAGTTTATTTATATCACAGGTGTTGATATGAAGTGACATTACATTGAGAGATTTAAAGAGATGTAGACCACTAGTGTGAATAATTGTAAGTTCTGTTTATGCTTATGTTCCTGTATTAACGATGACATCCCAAACGTTTTAAAATGAAATAAATACGTTTCTTCGAAAATGTTTTAATAACGTATTCACCATGTTTCTCTGGGAATAAATTCCGCAACCTTTTTATAAAATAAAGTACTCTGATTTTTATAAAGCATAAACAAAATCGGTCTTTTCTGGCCGTGATTTTGGGGATGTCACAATTTTCCAAATGCGTGTCAGTTTGTTTAATATTGTAATCATCAAATGTAAGGTTAAAAGTTTATTCCACTTTTCGTGTTCTTTTTGTTCAAAACATGATATGTAACTGAATTATGCGAATATACCAAGAAAATCCCTTCATCTGCTTTGGCTTGAAATTTCGATAGATTATCCTTGAGATTCATAATAAAGCACCTGCATCCGAAAACATGGAAAATTTCACATTAGGTTTTCGATTGTTGAGAATTTCGTGTGGAGTGATATTAAAACGAAGATGAATGAAAGATCTATTTTGAGTAAAACATGTAGTGGATACTGCTTCAGCCCAAAGGTGTTGAGGAAAATTCGCATATGCCAACATTGTTCGTGCTGCTTCACATAGAGATTTATTTCTTCGTTCAACTACACCATTTGTTGTGGTGTATATGGAGATGAAAAATTATGTGAAATTCATTTGTCTACCAAAAATGAATCAAGAACATTGCTCATAATTCAACGCCATGATCATTCTTCATTTTTCGAACAATCTTCTTTAATGTTGTTTCCATCTTTTTGATAAAATCGATCATGATTTGTGCAACTTCGAATTTATGTCTGAGAAAATAAACCCACGTGAATCTTGAAAAATCATCAACAATTGCTAATATATACTGTTTCTTGTTAAGTGTTGAAATTGTCGATGGACCACACAAATCAATATGTAATAGTTCTAGTGGTTCGACAATTTTCGAATCGATTGTGATTGGATTACCTTGTTTATGTTGTTTGCGAACTTCACACGCTGCACATAAAGAATCATTATCAAATTTAAGTACAGGTTAACCTCTTACCAGATCTTGTAAAATAAGTTTGTTGATGTTTCGAAAGTTAAGGTGTGAAAGTCTTCGATGCCAAAGCCAACTTATGTCGGATGTAGCTTTTGAAAGAAGGCATACAAAGGTTTGAGCAAAAATTCTTGTGTGTCCAATGTGAACATGTCACCTTTCCTTTTTGATTTGAGAAAAACTTCTTGTGTGTTGACATTCGAAATGATGTTTCCCTCTTCATTGAAAAGTACTTGATTGCCAGTGCCCACAACAAGTTGTGAAACACTTATAGAGTTATGTTGAAGACCTTCAACATAAGCAACATGATTCACTGTGAATTGACCATTCGTGATTTTCCCATATCCTTTGACTTGACATTTGTGATTATTACCAAATTTCACAACTCCTCCATTCTTTAAACTTTGAAAATCTCGTAAATTCTCCATCTTCCCCGTCATGTGACGAGAACAACCACTATCAATGTACAATTTGTTATCATATTGCTCGTCACATAATACTTGCAATCAATGAAAGAATTTAGGTACCTAAGGCTTTTTGGGTCCTTGGAAATTAGATTTAGATTTCAAATGCAAGAATGAACAGTTAACCCAATCACAAACTTTGGTCTGAAACTATTAATTAAGTCTACATCATCATGTAAATGGATCGAAACATAAGATTTTAATGGTTTCGAATATTTATTGACATTACCCTTCGTATCCTTAATTTGTGATTGAACAGTCTTTGGTTTCACCACTAGTTTCCATGCTTTCACTGACGTTTGATGAAGTATTCACATGCTTTTCATAGGCTTCATGAATTTGCTCCTTTGAGAATTTACTCGACTGATACATTTTTCCTCTTCCTTCTAGCCAATGATCAATATTCCTTGAAGACAACCCTTTTTCATGCGAAATTTTCAAAACTAGTTTCTTCGTATGATTAGGAAAATTTGGCTTTTGGGGAATGAAATCAACATTTCGTTTTGTAAGAAAAGATTGACCATATGTTGTATTGACAGTCGATTTGAAATGTTTCCGTTGAGAAAGCACTTGTGATGGATTTGAAGAAAAGCAGTTTTCAGTGTACTAATTTGAATATTTCCTTGGAATTGAGCTTTTTGGAACTTTCGAAAACTTTGTTTGTTGATTCACTTCAGACTTTGATTAATTTGATTTAGAATATGTATTATTATTTATTGAAAAAATGATTTTTTAGCCTTGAAAACATTTTTCTGTTGATTTGATTTAGACAAAGAGTTATTTGTTCGAGCGGCATTTTTCCTCTTGTCTGAAAATGTTGTTGAATTTTCAATAATCTACCAAAAAAATTTCTTTTGTGCTTGTCTTTTTGAAATTTTATTATCATTTGAAAATTTGTTAATTTGATCTTTGAATTCTTTGGAGTTTAGTTTGACAACTTTTTCATTTTTTACTACAATTGGTTTTGGAAATTGTTTCTCAACTTTTGACTTTTCAATCCATTTTCTTTGTGATTTTTGTCATTGAAAAACGTACGAATTCTTTGTTAGGTTGTTTTGAACTGTGCTTTGATTCGCAAAGAAACCTTCATCTGATGTATTCTTGTTATCTTCTTCTACTAACTTTTTGAACTCTAGTTTGACATTGTCAACATTCCCTGTAGTAACGAACACTTGATTTGGGAAAATAATATCATCCGAACACTTGAAATTCGGATATATTACAATATTCGTTTCTAGAAAATGAGCACCTTGTTCATTCATTACTTTTTCGAACTTTTGTGTATCACCATACACTTGATCGACCACAATCCGATAAATTTCGTATTCATTTGAAGATTTCTGTTTCTTTGAAATTTTCTATTCATTTTCATCATAATTAGCATCAGTTTGACTGTCTCTGATGTCCACGAAATCCAAATCACAAACTTTCGAATATGAGGGTTTGTAAGTTTCAACCTTAACCATCAATTCCTTAACTTTTTCTTTCCTTTTAGATGTTGATGCAACATTAAAAATAGACAACTGAGAACAATCAACATCCTCTAAATCACTAATTTCACTAATATTATCAGAATCATCTTCAATATCAGCAAAATTAGATTGAGAATCAGATGTTGAATTTTCAGTCTTTTTCAAAATTTTCATTTGTTCAGATTTAGTTAATGTATCATTCACAATGTTAACTAAATCATTCGTATCAAGACATTCATCAAGTTTGAAAATTCCATATCTATATCTGACATCAGAAACTTTATCAAATTCAGCTATAATTTTCTCACAATCATATGAAAAATTATCTACCTTCGCTCATTCATATTCTAGAAATGGCAGTCATTTTCTATGTTTCTCTTTATTAATTTCACATGAATCATGCAAATCAGTTAGTTTTCCATACAATCTCTTAGCTGAATTACAATATATATTCCTTTGTGCCAACAAAAGTTGGACTTCACTGGATAAAGCATCCCTATCACACATGATGTTTGTGATTTGTAACTCTAAACATTCAACTTTACTTATTTTCATATCTAAATGCTTTTTGGTCTCTAACAACTTCATGGACAGTTTCTTAGCCTCATTGCTAGCAGACACAACAATTGAATCAAAATAAGTAACTGTCTCATCAAAAGATACTAATTCAGAGTTATAAGCATTTACTAGATTATTAAAAGCTTTGAGAATAGAACTTACCTTTGTCGTCATAGGAGATTTTTCAGTAGTCTTTGATACGAAGCACCGACCTTTCACTTCAAACTCTTCTTCATCCGAATCCTATTCCATTTTTGCATACAATGCACCATGATTAGGATTCCTCATCTCCTCATCATCTGATCCAGATGACCAAATTTGATAAGTTCCATCTTTGTTCTGTTCACGTGTTTCTATCAACGACAAATTCTTCGTTTTCGCATGAACCTCCTCAAGCCTCTTAGCTTAATAAGCTTCATCTTTGATTTTATTCTTCTTTTGATCCTTGTTTCGAAGCATGCAGTCATTAGCAAGATGATTGGCTCCATTGCAGTAGTGACAATCCACACCTGAGTCCCTTTTAAGCTTCTTCTCATTCTTCCCCTTAGACACCTTCATATCATTCTTCTCAACCTTCTTCTTCTCTTCACCAACAACTTCACTCACAACACTTCCTTTTACCTCAGTTTGCTTAGCCTTCGAATTGAATGGCTTTTTGAAAAATTTCTTGACACGATTATTTGAGTAAAATGCTATTGTCTCATCATCCGAATCATGATGAATCCTTCTTCCTCCTCTGAATCACCTTTTTCATATGTCTCTTTCTCAGACACCTTTGAGACTAAATCTAACGGACCTCCCAAACTTAGCTTTGATTCTTCAGCCATTTCATTTACCTCATTTTCGTGATTCTTGAACTGATTGTACAAATCATAGAGAGAAGATGTATCAAAACTTTTCCGATTCTTCACCATCATACTCACGCTTCTCAATTCTTTTCGAAGACCCATTACAAAAATGAGATTGAATTTCATAAAAGTCCTGGTGATACCATAGCGATTGCAACGATAGATTATGTGACAACCCGAAATTTCCATTCTGAATCAAACCATTTCAATCCAATAGAAGTGGAGCAGTTACAGTAAGAATTCAAACTTAGAATATAAGTTTGGCAGTTTCAGGGTTTTACACCAAAAAGGGTTATTCGGAGAGTGGTTGCACTAGGATTTTGTGCAACACTGTAAATTCCATTACCCTAGATCATTAGAATCCATTCCGAGAACAGAAATATTTTCTGCCAAAATATTTCAGGACTATAAATAGTTTTTTGAACCAAATTCATTCATTATTCACATTTCCAACTAGAGAAAAGCCATTTTCTCTCTGACGGATCTTTGGGTTTTTATCCCAAATTGTGAGTAACTCTTTCTAGTAGTGTTAGAAAGCTTTAAATGTGTTCATAACATAGATTACATACCTAAATCATCCGATTTAGGAGTTTACTTCCTAAGGTGTTCTTGAGCGGTAAACTCCCGAAACCGAGCCTAGATTGTCCCCCGTGCTTAGTAACTACCTTGGACATGTATGGGATTGTGTTAGGGACAAGAAAACAAGCCACAATCCACCCAAAATTGGGAGTTTACGGCCCAGAACCCTCTTAGGCCGTAAACTCCACATTCCAACACTAAACGGTGTTTTGAGGACACTAGGACTTAAAGGCTTGTATCTAGACCATTTCCCCAAGTAAAACAAGGTCTTAAACACATCAAATGACTCAACTAAAAGTGAGTTTACGACCCACGAGAATCTTAGGCCGTAAACTCCATTGAAATGGACAAAAAGGGTGTCTTCAAGACACCTAAAGCCCTAGACCTCTTCATGGAATTGTTTCCCACACAAATGAAGAACCAAACCACATCAAAATCACTTAACCAAGTGAATTTATAGCCAAGACATGGTTCTTGGGCCGTAAACTCCTAAAAGGGCACTAAGGTGTGCCTAATGCCTTCATATGCTAGGAATAAAACTCTAGAACATATCCCACAATTGCAAGAGGCTTGAAAGCAACAAAAACCCACATTACTTAGAGTTTACGGCCGTAAACTCTAAGGGGAATGGCCTTGAGGCCATAAACTCCTAATTGGAGTACTTCTAGACCCTAAACCCTTCCAAGGACTTAATCACTAAGTTAGAACAGTTATAGAAAGCCTTTGGGACTTCAAAACACACCAAACACACATGTTTGGGAGTTTACGACTGTAAAATCAAGAGTTTACAACCGTAAACTCCATGTGTGATGGTTTATAGAGAGTAAACTCTCACATAGGGTCCTTTGGAAACCCTAAACACAAATACCCTGTCCCACAATAGCTTAGATGCAATCCTTAAGGCTTGAAACACTTATATAAAGTGTTTATTATGTCTAGGATGTCTTAAACATTATCAATTAGTCATTTATGTATAATTGAGCGTGTATATGTGTGATTATATGGTCATTAGACCTTAAACTCACATTAAGGGCATTGCACTCCTTTGTTGCGACCCCTTAGCCTCCTACCACTTGACCAAAAGTGTTATCCTCGCGCTTAAATGTTATTACTTGTATAATTAGTTTTATAATCACTAATTATCTATATACATGTGTTTTCATATGTAATTAGGATCATTGTGTGTGTCTAAGTCTCCACTTGACACCAAGCACTTGTCCGATCCTTCCGTACGATAACAGTCCGTTCAATTCCAGTCACTTACTGCAGGTGAGTTCATACCCCTTAACTAATGTTTTAAACTTTTTTTAAATGTTTTATGGGGGGGATACAAGTAGAATCATGCTACTTATTACATCAATCACATGTGATTAATATACAACATTCAAATGATTTGGCTACTAATTAGCCGTTTTACCAAACAGTTTCCTTCAAATGACTTTTTATAAACATTTTATATGTTTTAAACTCCTTTTTACACTGTATAGCTTACTCCGTACATTTCCAGTCAAACTTATTTACAACTGTGTTTCAAACAAATGTTTCCTTATACTTAAACTGTTTTATTAAACTTATGCCTTCAAATTGTTTTATAGATTGACATCAAGTCGATCTTTTCTTAAAATAATACTTATATTGCAAATGTCTTACAAAACTTATTTATGCTTTTATATTATAAATTGCATGCCTCTATATGTATAGTTATATAAGAAATGTTTAAAAGACTTAGGAAGGCTATCCACCCTATTTCCTTTTCGCGCCTTGAGATGTGGTCTGGTGGGATATTGGGTATTCGTCCGAAAGTCGTTTAAATATTAGTTATATATCATGTGTACATATATAGTCATAAAAGGTCTTTCCAGTTCAACATATGCCCTTGGGTAGCAAGGGTATACATCCATGTCTACACGTACCACTCAGATTACTAGAAAGCTACCATATGGGTAGTTCAGGAAGATACTAGAACCATTGCCAGAACGCGATATCATACAATGAGTCAGTTCATTCATGAGTCAATACTTTCTAGAACATTTCAGTACATTACCTATACAACTATACTAGAACGAGAACATATACAACTATACTAGAACGAGAACATATACAACTATACTAGAACGAGAAGATATACAGCTATACTAGAATGATTACATTACTATACTTGCTAGATAGAGAGAACACACATTACAGCTAGCATACGTAGAACATTACACTACACTACTGTACTATTACATGATCGCACTTACTTGAGTACAATTACATGATCACACTTACATGAGTACACTTACATATACATCGAATAGACGTCACTAGGGGCTATAGCACAGAACCAGTTCAGGATCTAACTATACTGATGAATCACACCGCAATTGTGATAGTTATATCGAGTATACATGATCATTCGGTAATGTGGATGCTCACGGCTTGCATTCATGCAGGGGTCGTGGGTAGGTCCCAAAATCCCTTTGATAGGGGAGCGTATAGTCTGGGATCTAGACATCCCATTATACCTTATCCCTCAAATAAGGAAGTTGAGTACCGATGTAGTTATTTATATTAAATACTACAGTACTTGGAAGTATTACCCTAGATTTAAGGTAATAGGTACGGTTGTAGTTCCGCACTACACCATAGTACTACATTGATTTTCCATTACATATTTTTAGTGATAACCTCACTTAAACATTAATGTACAAACTATATTTTTGGATAATGATAGTTATACTTTGGAAAATACATCCTCTTATAAGAGACACATACACACACATAATAGTTAGGTCTTGGTAGAAGACACCTTCATGTACTAGAAGGAAACATCAGGACTCTAGGGTTTTTCAAACGTTTACAGTTGCTTCATATGCATTTTCAAAACATACAGTTCATATACATTTTCAACACTTACAATGCGTATACATACAAATACTTACATTTCAAATACATACAAGTATTTACATACAAATTAAGACACAAATACTTATGATCTCACCAGCTTCAAAGCTGATACTCGCTTTCAAAATTACTTGTATCCTCAGGTCATCATAGACAGGTACCGATGCAAGGAGAAAGGAAGATGGAGCTTGTTCAAGACTTATCTTTCATTTTGATTTATGCTTTAGTGTTTATCAAAATTTGACAGAACACATTTGTATAATAATTATATTATTAGTGCAATTGATGATGTTGTTGCTTGTTTACTACTTTACATTGTTGTTGATGTTATACATGACGTCCTCCGCCCCAGAACGTTTCTGCCGTTCCTGGTTTTGGGGTGTGATAGATTAACTCGTTCAGACAATCATAGTATGCTTCAATTGTTTCACCTTCTTTTTGTCTGAAATCTTTAAGCTCAACCAAGCACTGTTTAACTGATTTAATTTTGTCTTCTCACTTCCTTGAAACTTATCTTTCAGATTGTTTCAGATCTCTTTAGCAGTTGTACAACTCCTTACTTAATTGTACACAACTGGAGGTAAAGCTCCTCGTAATTCTCTCATACAACTCTTTTCCAGTTTCTTCCGACGATCAATTTGATTTTCGACACCAAAACTTGCTGAAGATGATCCAATCGGTTGAACAATCGCGGAAGGATTGACATTTCCAGAAATACACGACCATAATTCTTCACCAAGACCATTCAGATAATCTTGCATTCGATCAGCCCACTGATCATAGTATTCAGGAATTAGCATTGGAATTTTCGTCGATGATCCTAACAAATGAGAAAACGTGGTCATCGAATTGAGATTGAAGCTCTCCATTGTTGTACGGAAGAAAAGAAGAACACTCAGATTTGAAATTTTGATAATAAGCTAACTGAATCACTACGACATGAAAATAAGAACACTCGAATCAACAATTCTGATGCAGAATCAAATCACAACCTCAAATCTAAGAGAATTTTTCACTTTCAAAAAGTGCGGAAACTTTTGAACCAAAAAATCGATTCAAAACTTTTTGAACAACGTAAAAATCAGATCAATGATATGATTCCTGCTCTGATACCAATTGAAGAATCAATGAATCGAGTAAGTAATGAATCAGAGTATGTAAGAATGTGATATTGAACAACAGATGCAAACATGATCTTGTTTTCAGCTCTATTACGCTTTCGAATGTTTATAGAGTACAAAGACAAGTTTTTGTAAAACTCTCTTCTCTAACTCTAGTATGTAACAGCCCGGATTTCTAGGTATTTATTTTTATTTGTATTTTTGGAGAACTGTGAGTGGACTCAGCGAGTTGGAGCTCAAACTCGCCGAGTAGGATCGCGATTTAGGACACGGGTTCGCATCTGGACTCGGCGAGTCCAAGGAGTGGACTCGGCGAGTCCACGCTGTTTAATGAAACCCTAATTTCTGGGGTATGAGACCTATTTAAGGGGGTTTATGGTTGTCATTTTCGGCCACTAACCCCAGAGAGAACCCCAAAGGGCCTGTGAGCACTTTGTGAGAGAGAAGAGGAAGATCCTTGACTATTTGTGGGTACTTTTGCATATAGAAGAGGATCAAGGCAAGAGGAGACCAATGAAGGTGCTAATCCAGTGATTTCTGAGCTCAGGGACTTCATTTGAGGTATCTGTTCGTTCCTTTCTCAGTCCTTGTTGTGAATCTTAGAGTTAGGGTTTCTTTGTGGAAGAGATCCATGGAGTAATTGGCCCCTTCTAGTGTTAGTATTTTAGATCTGGACCCAAAGAGGTCCAGAGACCCTTTTCCCTCAAGCTTTATGAGTGTTAATGGAGGCCATAAGCTTAGAATAGCATTCTAGAGATCATATCATCAAATAAAGCCTTTGGACCTTTGCATGAGCACCAATATTGTGACTTTATGTGATGAATGTGCTTGGAAGGACTGGATCTAGGAGTTATTGGAACGGATCTGACCTCAGGAGTGAGTTTGAGTTCATGCATGGCATAGACTCGCCGAGTCCGAAGAACAGACTCGACGAGTAGCATGAAGATTGTCGATAACCACTCAGCGATTGGTCTTGCCGAGTTAAGGGGCTAACTCAGTGAGTCAGGGAGAGTGAGAGAGGGTTGACAGGTGGACTGAGTCAAACTGGAACTCGCCGAGTTCTTTTGAGACTCGGCGAGTTGAGTCGCAGTGGCCACGCGATTCATGCCAGGTGGAACTCATCGAGTTTGGGGAGTACTTGAAATGCCAAGAGAGAATCCGAGGGAGTTAGCGAACACGTGTAGACTCGCCGAGTCCGGTCAAAGTTGACCGTTGACCATTGAGCAGAGTTGACCCGTGTTGACTTAGTGGGGTTAGTCAACCTTAGTTGTGAAAATGTTAAAGATGTATTGTATTGTAGGAGGATTATAGCTCGGGGGATCGAGTATGAGTGGGTTCAGGGATTTGCGAGCTATCGAGATACACGAGGTGAGTCTTCTTACTATACTTTACCTTGAGTAGGTAACTAGAGTTATGTGATACAGTGCTTGTATGCTATATTTGTGTTATGTGTTGCGCTGCATTATTCTTTGTGATTTATGCTATGCATGTTTACAGAGTTAGAACCTGAGGATTCAAAGAGTTTTGGTGCACGGACCCACAGAGTTATAGCCTCGAGTGGCTACTTTGTGTTATATGTGGTATTTTGGGGAACTCACTAAGCTTTGTGCTTACAGTGTTTGGTGTTATTTGTTTCAGGGACTAGTGACGACCGTGGGAAGGCGCCGTCTTGATCAGTACACACACATGGGAGTTTATGATTTTGAGATCTTGGGATTTTTGTATTACTTGGATTGAATTTCAAACATGGTTGTTTTATGAATATTAAGTGAATTATGTTTTTATAAAAATTGAAAATTTTGTTTTGAAATTTATGGTGTTACATAGTAAATGTCACTATTTATAGGAAACAGAAAGCGTACAAAAAATACTAAGGCAATGACACTAAGCTTCATATAAAAGTGTCTTAGCAAATACATTACAAAACATATGAAGGGTACAATACAGACTTCGACTAATTACAGCATATTTGACTCATACAGTTTCAACTAATTTAACACAAAATATAATTGTATTTATTGGAATATTGATTAACATGTTATACTAGGATATATATATATATATATATATATATATATATATATATATATATATATATCCAAGACATCCTTGAAGTCATAAATAATTATCCCGAATTAGATGTTAGAAGCATCATTAGAAATATAGTGACGCTTGTACTTAGTCTCATGTTCAGGTTTATTGCTCAAAGCAAGTTGTTAAGGACTAGGACCTTTAAGTGTATACAATTTCAAATCTTTTCAGGAGATTGTATCTCACGACATGAACCCATTCGTTGAAATTTGATTTATTGAATCTTATTATTTCATTAAGTCATTAAACGAAAAAATGGCAGTTCATGGTTATGAGAATGAATTATTTGTCTACAAAATTTTAACAAAATTCATTTAGTATCTTCAATATTTAAACTCTTTAATAATTAATACCCTTTTAGTTTTGAAAATCATTAATTACCAAAGTCTTGGATCCTAGTTGCAAAACAGATAGATGGTTAAGTATGTTTTATCCCATCAATTTGAATCCAACACGCTAGATATTGATTATCAATTATATCTTACTATATATTTCCTAAATTTATGAGATCGCTAACTACAAAATTAATTAGACATGTTTGATCCTATATATGCCCCATAACTGTGTTGCTTGGGTATCCTTTATCACAAAAGATTTCCGATTAAATCATCCAATTTGAAAAACTTGTGTAATCTACCAACAACTTGGTTATAAAAATTGTCAATAAACCCCAACCATCAAAACCTAACACTAAGTAGTTCGAATCTTTTATCCTACTAGTACGTACAAGAGATGTACGAGTGTTTTTATGATGGATTGCATAGATTTGAGGTTTAAAATGGTCATTTTTTTATTGTTCTAGTTTTAACAACATACTATATCATGATAATTGCATGCATCCAATTGATCATGGTATCAATTTTCCAAAAAATCACATTTGTCGTTCAAATATAAAATTTGGTTTTATATTTTGATGTAGTTGAATTTTAATGATAATATCCAATATTAAGTTTGAGTTTGAGCCATATAGAACCTTATTTATTACTTAATAAAAATTATTTTTGTTATTAATATTTTTGATTTTGAATAAGTTATAAAATCACCATTTTAAACTTATAATTTTATAATTTCAAAATTTTCCATTGATAATGTTTTAATAAAGCTAGTTTTTATTTTAAAGTTATAACTTGTTAAATCTTTGGTTATCATTTTGTAAATTGAAAACCAAACTCTATGTGATATTTATTTTATCAAAAAAAAATGATTTTGAAAAGCTAAATTACCAACCACACAAAATATTTGCTTGAAAAATAAATCATGCAAACGTGTATTTAACATAAACAAGCTTTGATTTAGTTAACATTTTTGTGAGCCAACACAAAACTATTAATTCCTTTCTAAGGGACAAAGGGACCAAATATTACAACTTGTTCTTCATAAAAATGTGGGTGTCCATGGTTCTTCAAGAATTGGTCTCCATCTTCATCTTGTTACATATTTTATAAAATAAATCTACTCTAAAACTAATTTATTACATAAAAATAACAAAAATAGAAACAAGCTACTTTTATTACATACATTATGAATAAAAAAATATTACAAACCATTTTTAACCAAATAACACAAATAACAATACAAATGGTTCAAGGCTTGTTTATGCACTCTAAAATACATATAAACATAAAACAACCTTTCTTTTTCTAATACAACTTTAAGTGAAAAAAAATGCATGTGAGTTTTTGTCATATAAAATAACAATTAGGAATTCGTTAATGAAAATATGTATGAACTTATTTTTATTAAAATCAAGTTATCCATATTCTTCAAAAACTAAGAATTCCCAAAAATCATAAAATCTAACTAAACTTGCAAGGTGGCTCTAATACCAATTGTTGGGTTTTATTTTAAAATAAGTTTCACAAACTAGTAAAATGGAAAATGGAAGACCTATGATTTCCGAAAACAACATAACAAATTACACCAACCAAGGATCATCTTGCAAGTTGTAGAAAGATTTAAAAAACACCAAAGAAGAAGTTGGCGAAATAACAACCTTGATAGTTAGGGTTGTAAATGAATCGAACGAACAAGAACGAGACTTTTGCTCATTTTTAGTCAAACAAATAAATGATCATGAACGGATACACGAATACGTTTTCTTTTTCATGTGTGTTCATTCAAAAAATTACATTGTTCATGTTCGTTCCTTTATGTTCATGAACATGCTAAACGAACGAACATAAATGAAAAAAGAAAAAACAAATATAATTGAACATATATGAACATATGATATATTAATATAATCAAACTCAATTAAGAATGTGATATTGAACAACATATGTAAATATGATCTTGTTTTCAGCTCCATTACGCTTTCGAATGTTTATAGAGTACAAAGACAAGTTTTTGTAAAACTCTCTTCTCTAACTCTAGTATGTAACAACCCAGATTTCCAGGTATTTATTATTATTTGTATTTTTGGAGAACTGTGAGTGGACTCGGCGAGTTGGAGCTCAAACTTGCCGAGTAGGATCGCGATTTTGGACACGGGTTCGCGTCTGGACTCGGCGAGTCCAAGGAGTGGACTCGGCGAGTCCACGCTGTTTTATGAAACCCTAATTTCTGGGGTATGAGACCTATTTATGGGGGTTTATGGTTGTCATTTGCGGCCACTAACCCTAGAGAGAACCCTAAAGAGCCTGTGAGCACTTTGTGAGAGAGAAGAGGAAGATCCTTGACTATTTGTGGGTACTTTTGCATATAGAAGATGATCAAGGCAAGAGGAGACCAATGAAGGTGCTAATCCAGTGATTTCTGAGCTCAGGGACTTCATTTGAGGTATCCGTTCGTTCCTTTCTCAGTCCTTGTTATGAATCTTAGAGTAAGGGTTTCTTTGTGGAAAAGATCCATGGAGTAATTGGCCCCTTCTTGTGTTAGTATTTTAGATCTGGACCCATAGAGGTCCAGAGACCCTTTTCCCTCAAGCTTTATGAGTGTTAATGGAGGCCATAAGCTTAGAATAGCATTCTAGAGATCATATCATCAAATAAAGCCTTTGGACCTTTTCATGAGCACCAATATTGTGACTTTACGTGATGAATGTGCTTGGAAGGACTGGATCTAGGAGTTATTGGAACGGATCTGACCTCAGGAGTGAGTTTGAGTTCATGCATGGCATAGACTCGCGGAGTTCGAAGAACAGACTCGACGAGTAGCATGAAGATTGTCGATAACCACTCAGCGAGTGGTCTTGCCGAGTTAAGGGGCTAACTCAGTGAGTCAGGGAGAGTGAGAGAGGGTTGACAGGTGGACTGAGTCAAACTGGAACTCATCGAGTTCTTTTGATACTCGGCGAGTTGAGTCGCAGTGGCCACACGATTCATGCCAAGTGGAACTCGTCGAGTTAGGGGAGTACTCGACGTGCCAAGAGAGAATCCAAGGGAGTTAGCGAACACGTGTAGACTCGCGGAGTCGCTCTAGTGTACTCGCTGAGTCCGGTCAAAGTTGACCATTAACCGTTGACCAGAGTTGACCTGTGCTGACTTAGTGGGGTTAGTCAACCTTAGTTGTGAAAATGTTAAAGATGTATTGTATTGTAGGAGGATTATAGCTCCGGGGATCGAGTATGAGTGGGTTCAGGGATTTGCGAGCTATCGAGATACACGAGGTGAATCTTCTTACTATACTTTACCTTGAGTAGGTAACTAGAGTTATGTGATACAGTGTTTGTATGCTATATTTGTGTTATGTGTTGCGCTGCATTATTCTTTGTGATTTATGCTGTGCATGTTTACAGAGTTAGAACCTGAGGGTTCAAAGAGTTTTGGTGCACGGACCCACAGAGTTATAGCCTCGAGTGGCTACTTTGTGTTATATGTGGTATTTTGGGGAACTCACTAAGCTTTGTGCTTACAGTGTTTGGTGTTATTTGTTTCAGGTACTAGTGACGACCGTGGTGTTGGGTTATGAGCATTCTAACACTCCTAAGTGTACATGCAACCCTAAATACCTTGGATCTATGTTTTCTCTATTATACATGCAAATATGAACATCCAAGGTATTATCCTAATCTAGCATACAAAATAATGGATATAACAAGATAGAATAGATACCTCTTTGATAGTGCTTGTCTTCATGAAGCTTGAGTGCCTAGTGCCCCAAGTGTGACACCTCAAATGGTTCACACAACACCATAAGCACTTGGAATAACTTAGAGAGAAATTAGAACTCTTCATGAAATCGTCTAGCCCTCATACACACACATAGTGTCGATTTCTTGAGCCATGGGTTTCTTTTATATGGTGGCTATTAGGGTTACACCATGTAACTCATGACTTTACCCATTCCTTATGCTCCATGGATTTTAACCTCCATGGAGTATCCATGGGTCACCCCATGGACTTAGTCCGACATAAGGAATCTTGGATCACAAGCCCACATATATAAGAATGAATGATTTACACAATCAACCCATATATTTAATTAGTCTCCTTTTGATCACTTAATTAATTCCAAATTAATTCTTGATCAATACTAATTAAATAACCTTATTAATATATTAGAACTTATAATATATTAACAAACCTTAAGTGTCATTTCTCTCATTTTAGTCTATCCAAGTGCATGATGCCATGCAACCCAAATGGACCATGCCGGGTCGGGTCAAGTTTTACCAATTATAGTTATGGACTTAGACATTAATCCAACAGTCTCCCACTTGGATAAGTCTAAAACTATTATTGCGTATGACTTCAGGAACCAACTGGCAATCGTAGCTCTCAAAAGCTTCTGTCGAACTCTGACCTTGTAAATGAACTCTGATCTTTATCAATGACTTGTCCATTAGATAAGGGATCATATATTCCTCCATTCTAGATATCATATGGACTGACACATGGATTATAATCATTCTCTCTGTCCATTTGTTGTTTCCCGATTTCCGATTTATGACGACTAACTAATTGAACAAATCAAATCAGTCCTGGCCCGGCCGAGCACTTCCATTTGTCATCATCAAATCATCGAGGGGCCCACAGATATCGCTTTCATCCCGAAGGTAAGAGGAATGGATAAACTTCGACTCATATGGCTTGTTCTACTACTTGTTGAATCATACACAAAGACACGTTTTATAACATCGAGTTACCAATGCGTTTCGTGTAATCAATGTACTATCAACTCATAGTAACAACTCATATCTCTAGGTTTGAAGAATATAAGATATTATCGTCTCATGATCACTCGTGATAAAATCCATGAAGTGATTCCAATGAGCGCGGGTTGAATCCAATACTCAGAACTTATGAGCACTCATGAGTGTTGTGGCCATTTGTCCAACACCTTAGACCTCTACAAGCCAACCCATGACAGTCTTAATTCATATCTACTTCCAACATATGACCGACTGTGGGTGGTTTGAATAACTTAGTCATTCCAGAAGAATAACCTAGTTTATTCGGGAAGTCAAAACATGCAAAGTGAAAACCAATAATAATTGAATCCAATATGGTCTCAGAGCTTATGAATATAAATAAAACACTTTTTATTTATCACCATATGATTACACATTATTTATTGTATATTGTTTCAGCTATCAACATTATTCTTGAATTTAAAAGAATAGTTGTCCCATGCTCCAAGCATGCACACTATGTTTTCTAAACACTAGTCATGCCATACACCAAGTATGTATAATATGTTTGTCTATGATCTTTATTTTGTGAACTAGATCAAATGAACATAACTTCAATGATTCTCTTTTCACACTCCCAAATCCTTACTACAAATGCAAGAATTCCACATTCATGTCATTTACTGAAATCTGTTAGATTCTAAACTTATATGCATCGATCCTCTTGTAATGATTATGCACAAAGTCAGAAAGACTTAACAACAATCATTACAGAGCATTCCAAAGGAGATCAAGTCCTTGGAACCATCCTTCTTGCATTAAGTTTCCTTAATCTTACACTGATTGAAAATTCTAACTTTGAAACATTTCCGAATTCATTTTGACTATCACTTCTAAACAAGAGTTGCCTCCTTACAGATTATGTCAATATGGCCCTTCCAGAATTATCACTATACTTCCAACTATCCTTGAGCAACCAATCTTTGGTAAACCTTAGATTTTCCTCGACAATTGTTTAATCCTTTTAGTCATATCCAATTCTAAACCTTTTCCCTTCTTAATGCCCTAGGCATTTCGAAAATTTTAGAAAGGATGAATATAGCACATGTAATCGGTCCTATATCCGAAGCATATGGGACACGATTCATGATGTCTCACATAAAGACTAAACCAGTCTTTTGCTATAACATTTCCATTTCTATTTGCCAAGTTCTCATAATCCAGATTATGAAAAGGTATGCCGTAATCATAATCGAATTTAAGAACGCAAATAATGGACCCATATACAGAATTTCCTTATGTTGAGCCATTCCAACATGAAATTCATATATATCCTTGACTAAATGATTAAAACCTCACGATCTAAGCTTATAGATTTGAGATGAAGTATAATTTCCTCTCCCTTAATTATAGCAAAACAAATTTTTCCCAATTGAAACCTTTTGTTTTCTATAATTAACATTGCTAGCTTGCAATACTTATTGTAATTATCATGCTCCCACTAACATGATGATTATTAGCATAACACTTATGCTCCCACTAGCTTTGACATGTACTCAGAAATCTCGACTTCTAGAAATCAATACTTTATTGGCTTTCTGACCAAAGTTCAGATTTCTGATACTAGATTGTTTTGATAAGACTTTATCAAAAACATACACCTTCCTTAGATAGCTTATGGGTGTGTCAAAACAATTTTAAGAACTATGAAAAGGGATGCCGTAGTCATAGTCTTGATCGTTTTGACCTTTGCCATTTCTCACAAGTCCAAATTAGTGTGCCGGTAAACCACACACGCTCCACTAACGACTTTGAGATCACAATTGCTATCTAGCTAAAATCTACTTAGTGGAAGTGTTTCCTCACCATCATTTTCATGAATCGGAGAGAAACCTTATGACACTTAGATTTAATGGTGTATGAGTTCTTATCCATGTGAATTGTCAAAGCCATAGTCACAAGACAAGGATAATGACAAATCTGAACTTATATGGACTGAACTCAATCTTAATTTCTTGCCACCTGGCAGCTCAAGGGCCTACCATTGCTTCCAAGTTGTTGTGCAACCAACTGAGAACTCTAAGAACTCATATGCAAAGCCAACTTTGATTGGAATGGGCACAGAATCTGTCAACATGATAGGTTATAAACCTCAAGTCGTGTGCTAGTGAAGAACTTCAGGTTTCATTCTTGACTAGTTCTTGAGAATTTCAAGACCTTTAAGACTCCCACTGTCCTCTTGACCTATAAGACTTCCTTGTCAAACATCCAAGAGATAGTGTGGATTCTAATCAAGAAAAACACTTCACACAATTGGCCTTAGTTGGTCTTTGTTTTATCAAAAACATCACAACTTACCAATTTCAAATGTACAAGAGTAGAAAACTTTTACTCTTATATTTGATAAGTGTTTTAAACCTTCTTTAAGACATGTCACTCAAATTACAATCTTGGAGTACGACTCTAAGACTTGTATTGGAACGAAGTATGACTCATCTTCTTGATTTAACCATTTCAACAATTCAAGATCCCTCTTCTTAGTCATAAGAATGCACTAAGACTTCCTTAGAGAACTAATTGTGCTATGGTTTCTTAATCATTGAGATGATCACAAAGCTGATACTAAAGTACTCTCCCATCTTTTCAGATTTGAGAAACTTTTATCTTTCTGCCTAAGTTGATTCTTCTTATTCGCTCTGCCTTACATTGGAACCTTTTCCAATGTCTCAGAGTTACACTTAAGCCTGTAAGTCTAATCATATTTACTGAACTTTAGTAAACTATGACGAATAGTCTTATTAATCTTTTGTGGTGGACTTAATCAGTGCACATGACTATGTACTCGATCCCTTAGTCCATTACTTTACTAACACATCCATGTGAACAAGTAATTAGTCTTAATTTTTCCAATACTTGAAGGTTCTCATCCATCATGCTATAGGACTTGCATGATTCCAAGTCCCGGTCCAATTGAGACTTTGGATGATGAGAATCTTTCCTTATTTGGTAAATTTAGACATTACCACAAATGAAGGAATCAATTTCATATTTCCACTCTTGCTATTAATGGAATTATATAAGCAACAATTTTTCCTCAAATGCCATTGTAAGGATATTTTAAAATAAATAAAATCAAAAATTTTCTTTTATTTTAAAACTATGCGGAAAAACTTATCCTTACTATCCATATGAAAACTTGTTGTTATCTATTCCTAAGCAATATCTCATAACTCCTAAGAAGTAGCTCAAGAATCCGATCTTCAAACTACGCGATAGAAATTCATCTATGCGATCAGATTCAGCATATTCTTTCTTTAAGTTTCTTCACTTTTCTTTGATTCTTAAAACATTACCATGTGAACCAGTCACATCATGTATCAGGAATCTGAAAATAGAAACTTAACAGAGTTAGATTAGTGGACTTTTACCTGAAGTAGAGTCAATCTTATTGACTTTAACATCCTTAGGTAAATCAGGCAGCTTCGCAACCAATGCCCCTTCCTTTAGCAATATAAACATATGGACCCTTTGATAATGGTACACGGGACTATCACAGACTTAGCTTTTCTCTTTACCATTTGTTCAACCGAGTTGACTATGGCCGATCCCTTTCCATTGGGAAGAGAATGCTTTTTCTGTATTTCCAGTGTCACCATTGTCAATGTCCATAAAGTTTCAGGAAGTTGATCTTAACAATAGATAAGATCATTAAGGGTCTTGTCATAGTCTATTTCATAGGTGTCCCAAAGTAACTCACTATGTGACTTAGAAAGTGATTGAACCACCAACTTTCTCAAGACTTTGACACCCAACTCTCCCGGCTTGTCAATATGTGACTACATCTCCAAGATGTGATCACACCTAGACCTTGCCTTGCCATTAGGGCTTGAGTGATCTTAAACTTTTCAAGAACTTGTGGGTTAGGGAGAATAATTGGAGGAGGAGAAAGAAGTATGATATCCATGGGACATCATCTTCATTAGGAATGCTTGTTTCAAGAGATTTGGGAAGATCATAAATGTCTAAACCAGACATCTTTTGGGAGATATTCAAGATAGTTGATCTAAAGTCCTTAATATGACACCCAATATGAAATATTAAGGCTAGGACCCAACAAACTATTTTATAACTTAGAAGAGGTATGCCGTAATCCAAGCTATAAAACAATTTGAAGGTAGGTGAATGATGATTCACCAATTTCCACCAAGATAAACGAAATGTATTATTAGGTTTTAATTGGATTTGAAACTCCTAGGTCTTTTGAGATTCATTGAACTGTTCAATGGCATGTTTCAATCTCGAGTGTGCCCTTCAGGTTTTGTGACTGGGATGCCGAGGATCACAAAACAAGGTGTGAAGTAACCATGCAAATTACTTGGTACCCTTAAGTGTTTACCCCTCAATCGATGTGCCGGTTAACCACACACGCTCCATCGATACTATGATAAACATTAAGTTACCCTTTGCCTACCTTGTTAAATACGAGTTAGTGTGCCGGTTAACCACACACGCTCCACTAACCGACTTAAACAAAGTGCAAAGTGTAATTTCATGGATTAGCACCTTATTCACATTTTCCTAAGTAACTAAGATTGGGAATTATTAAGAGTTTAGTTACTTAGTATTTATCATTAATACTTTTAATGAAGGGAGAATTATAGTCATGTCAAACCCGTTCGGCTAACGACCCTCCACCAGTCAAGCAAGCGGTGGGTGAGAGTGGACACCCATTAAGTTGCCATTTTATAGGCAACAACCTTATACCCACCTTATAGACCGGCTTCGTGAATGAGGCGTACTAGCGGTAAGACCGACTTTACTCTTATACATATAAATATTATTAACTTATAATATTATAAAGTATAAGGGTTGAGTTTTAACTTTTAAAATTCTAAGGGCTAACTTGGAATTAAAGTATTCATAAGAGAAAACTTTACAAATTCCAAAACTTGAGGGCAAGTTTTGAAACTATTCAAAACTAATTAATTCCATAACTTATGTATTTAAAGTAGTTTTAATCCAAAAACTCTTCAAGTTCCATAACTTGTGGACAAATTATGGAAGACTTTAAACTAATAAAGAATTAACTTTTTCTTTATTTTATAACTTATGGAATTAATTAAGGTTACATATTTTATTTATTTATTTATTAATGAAGTGACTCTTGAACCTCCATAACTTAAGGACAAGACTCTTCATCTTTTGTAACCATTGCCAACTTTTATGAGTTTTTATGAAACTTAAATGTGACTTTTCATATAACTTGAGGACAAGTTACAAAAACACATTTTAGAATCAACTCTTAGATTAATTTGGATTGAAACAATTTTTTCACTAAACTTTTCTATTAATCTAAGCAACTCATAAGAACAAGATAATTCAAATCAAACTTTTTCATGTAATTAGTCTAACCTTTAAACTAATACAAAACATGAATCTATTGACAATTATCTTTGAAAATAGATTAGCATGAACATTACCACATCAAAAAACAAGTTTATAAGTTCAAAACAACTTAGGGTAATGTTCCTAGTCCATTTCTAGCCAAAAACCTCGATGATATGCTGTCTGGGGTCCAACTCGTTGAGTGCATGAACACAACTCAGTGAGTTGGATGCATTTTGCCTTGGACTCGTCGAGTCCCTTCATGGACTCAGCAAGTCAGCTGGGCTGACAGCATCAAAACTCGATTTTTCAGCTTCTATTGCAGGTATAACAAGAAAACAAGCCTAGGCTCTGATACCACTGTTGGGTTATGAGCATTCTAACACTCCTAAGTGTACATGCAACCCTAAATACCTTGGATCTATGTTTTCTCTATTATACATGCAAATATGAACATGCAAGGTATTATCCTAATCTAGCATACAAAAGAATGGATATAACAAGATAGAATACATACCTCTTTGATAGTGCTTGTCTTCATGAAGCTTGAGTGCCTAGTGCCCCAAGTGTGACACCTCAAATGGTTCACACAACACCATAAGCACTTGGAATAACTTAGAGAGAAATTAGAACTCTTCATGAAATCGTCTAGCCCTCATACACACACATAGTGTCGATTTCTTGAGCCATGGGTTTCTTTTATATGGTGGCTATTAGGGTTACACCATGTAACTCATGACTTTACCCATTCCTTATGCTCCATGGATTTTAACCTCCATGGAGTATCCATGGGTCACCCTATGGACTTAGTCCAACATAAGGAATCTTGGATCACAAGCCCACATATATAAGAATGAATGATTTACACAATCAACCCATATATTTAATTAGTCTCCTTTTGATCACTTAATTAATTCCAAATTAATTCTTGATCAATACTAATTAAATAACCTTATTAATATATTAGAACTTATAATATATTAACAAACCTTAAGTGTTATTTCTCTCATTTTAGTCTATCCAAGTGCATGATGCCATGCAACCCAAATGGACCATGCCGGGTCGGGTCAAGTTTTACCAATTATAGTTATGGACTTAGACATTAATCCAACACGTGGGAAGGCGCCATCTTGATCAGTACACACGCATGGGATTTTATGATTTTGAGATCTTGGGATTTTTGTATTACTTGGATTGAATTTCAAACATGGTTGTTTTATGAATATTAAGTGAATTATGTTTTTATAAAAATTGAAAATTTTGTTTTGAAATTTACAGTGTTACATAGTAAATGTGACTATTTATAGGAAACAGAAAGCGTACAAAAAATACTAAGACAATGACACTAAGCTTCATATAAAAGTGTCTTAGCAAATACATTACAAAACATATGAAGGGTACAATACAGACTTCGACTAATTACAACATATTTGACTCTTACAGTTGTTGGGTTTTGAGCAATCTAACACTTCCTAAGTGTGCATGCAACCCTAATAAACCTTCGATCTATGTTTGTCTAAATACATGCAAAATAATAATTTTTTAAGGTTTATAACCTATCTAGCATGGCATGGGGAACATTTCAACATAAAAGAGTTAGAAGAGATTACATACCTTTTGGTGAGTTTGGTTCTAAGGAGTTTGAGGGCCAAGCACCAATAGTGTGAATGCCTCAAATGGAATCACAAACACCACAAACTCTTGGAAAACTTTGAGAGAGTATACACCCTTGTATAAAATCGGCCACACACATGTACACACACACTAGTTCACTAGTTTTCTCTTAGGCTCCATTTCATGCTCCATAAGCATGCTCATATAGTGTGCATGGTTAGGGTGAAACCCTAATAACCCATGTCTTTTCCTTTCCAAGGATCCATGGGTTAAAAGCTCCATGGATCATCCATGGACTTCCACATAAGCCTAGCCCATTAACAAATGAGTATTAGCCCACACTATATAAAACAAATAGCCCATAATCTAATTAGTCTTCCTTTTAATCTCTAAATTAATTCATAATTAATTTAAGACTAAAACTAATTAAATAACGTAACTTCATATTAATATATTATAACTCATAATATATTAATAAACATATGTGTATAGCTCTCATAAACTTATCCATAATAGTTTGGATGAGATGCAACCCAAATGGACCATGCCGGTCGGGTCAAGTATATACCAAATAAGTTATGGACTTAGACACCTTATCCAACAGACTCCCACTTGGATAAGTCTAATAACTATATTTGCCTATAACTTCAGGAACCAACCAGCAATCGTAGCTCTCGAAAACTCCCTCGAACTATGAAGACTTTGTTGAATTATGAAGCGCCATTTTAGATAAGTGATCACATAATCCTCTGTTCTCATGATATCAGCCGGACAAACACATGGAACTATGTCTTGCTTATTGTCTAGCTGTTGTTTCTTGATTTTCCGATTTGTTTGACGAAGAACTTCACTGAACACATCGGTTTAGTTCTGACCAGGCCTGGTACATGGGTCAACACAAAATCATCGAGGGGCCCAGATATCGCTTCTATTTCTAGAAGGAACAAATAAACTTTGACTGATATGCTTGTTCTACTACTTATTGAATTGTACACAAAGGCACGTTTTATAACATCAAGTTACTGATGTGTTTACGTGCAATCAATGCACAACCAACTTATAGGTAACAACTCATATCTCTAGGTTTAAAGATTTATATGATATTATCGTCTCACGATCACTCAAGATAAATTCCATGAAGTGATACAAGTGAGCGTGGGTTTATACCAATACTCATAACTTATGAGTACTCATGAATAATGCAGCAACCATTTCCATGTCTAAACACCTTTAAGGCATCTACAAACCCAATTCATGACAATCTTCATTCATACCTACTTCCGACGTATGATCGATTGTGGAGGTTTGAATAAATTAATTATTCTGGAAGTCAAAACATGCAAAACTGAAACAATAGTAAATAATTAACAATGATAGTAACACTTTACTCATAAATAAATCACAAATTTTATTCATCATCAAACGTCGATTACATTTTACAAGTTTCAGGAAAAATATCTAATCTGTAAAACTAATATCGTCCCTCAGCCCGATGTGTCTCGCATGCTGAAAATGCTTAACCGTCGTCAGTCCCTTCGTAAGGGGATCTGCAGGATTCTCATCCGACGATATCCTCCTTGTCACAAGGAGTCCTTCTTCAATCTTGTGTCTTATGAAGTGATATTTTCTGTCAATGTGTCTGGATCTGCCATGATCTCTTGGTTCCTTGGCTAAGGTAACCGCACTATTGTTGTCACAGAAAATCTCTATAGGTTCCTTAATAGCTGGTACAACTCCAAGGTCTCCGATGAAGTTCTTTAGATATATCGCCTCCTTCCCTGCTTCACTCGCTGCTATATACTCTGATTCACAAGTCGAATCAGCCACCGTCTCCTGCTTGGAACTCTTCCAAGAAATTGCCCCTCCATTTAAGGTAAAGATCCAGCCCGACTGAGAGTGGAAATTATCCCTATCAGTCTGAAAACCAGCATCACTATACCCTAATACTTTCAAGTCATCACTGCCACCAAGGGTAAGGATCCAATCCTTAGTCCTCCGCAGGTACTTGAGAATGTTCTTTACCGCTGTCCAATGAGCCTTGCCAGGGTTCCCCTGATACCTGCTGACCATGCTCAAAGAAAATGCCACATTAGGACGGGTACAAGTCATAGCATACATGATCGAGCCAACTGCGGAAGCATATGGTAATTGGCTCATCTCAGCTATCTCTGCCTCTGTACTCGGACTCTGAGTCTTACTCAGTTTGGTATTGCTTTGGATCGGTAAATCTCCTTTCTTGGAATTCCCCATGTTGAACCTTTTTCAACACCTTGTCCAAGTAGATACTCTGACTAAGTCCAATTAGTCTTCTACTCCTTTCTCTTAATATCCTTATCCCTAGGATATAGGTAGCCTCCCCTAGGTCCTTCATAGCAAAGCACTTCCCAAGCCAGGACTTAACCTCCTGCAAGGTTGGGATGTTATTTCCTATGAGTAGTATGTCATCCACATACAGTACCAAGAAGCTAACTATACTCCCACTAGCTCTGACATACACGCAAGACTCATCTTCGCTTCTCAAGAAGCCAAACTCTTTTACCTTCTCATCAAAACAAAGATTCCAGCTACGAGATGCTTGTTTTAATCCATAAATGGATTTCTCAAGCTTGCTTAGTCTATTAGGGTACTCTGCACTAACAAAACCCTCTGGCTGATTCATGTACACATCCTCAGCCAACTTTCCATTAAGGAAAGCGGTTTTGACATCCATTTGCCATATTTCATAATCATGAAATGCTGCAATGGCTAACATAACCCTAATAGACTTAATCTTTTCTACCGGCGAGAAGGTTTCATCATAATCAATACCTTGAGTTTGAGTAAAACCCTTCGCAACCAGTCGAGCCTTATAAGTATGCACTTTTCCTTCCATGTCGGTCTTCTTCTTGAAGATCCATTTGCACCCGACTGTTTTACGGCCTGGTACATGGTCAACCAAGTTCCAAACTTGATTGTCATACATGGATTGCATCTCGCTGTCCATAGCCTCCTTCCATTTAGCAGACTCCGAGCCTGCCATGGCTTCCTTAACACTGCTGGGTTCATCCAAATTTACCAGTGTACTATCACTAATAAACGTATCACCTTCCGTAGTAATATGAAAGCCATAATAAAATGAAGGTGTGTTCCTAACCAGTGTGGAACGCCTCGGAGGTACAAACTCGTCAGCTGGATCAACAGGAGTTTCCTCCTCAGGTTGATTGCTAGTGTCTGAGGTTCCTTCACCAATTGATTCTTGAATTTATTCAAGATCAATCTGCCTCTCACTGTCTCCTTGGCTTATAAATTCTTTCTCGCGAAAGATCCCTCTTCGTGCTACAAAGACCACATTCTCACTGGGTCTGTAGAAGAGGTAACCGGAGGATTTTTGTGGGTAGCCGATGAAAATACACCTTTCACTTCGGGGTTCAAGCTTATCATGAGTTTCACGCCTCACGAAAGCTTCGCAACCCCAAATTTTGATGTGGTCCAAATTGGGAACCTTCCCCGTCCACATCTCATGAGGTGTTTTGGTAACCTTCTTTGTAGGGACTAGATTAAGGATATGGGCGGCAGTCTCTAAGGCATACCCCCAAAAAGAGATTGGTAACGAAACTCGACTCATCATAGAGCGAACCATGTCCAACAAAGTTCGATTACGCCTCTCAGCCACACCATTCAGCTGTGGTGTCCTGGGAGGAATCAATTGTGAGACAATCCCACACTCCTTAAGATAGTCAAGGAACTCGGTGCTAAGATACTCACCACCTCGATCAGATTGAAGCATCTTAATGTTCCTGCCCAATTGATTTTCAACTTCCTGCTTGAATTCCTTAAACCTTTCAAAGGTTTCGGACTTATGTTTGATTAAGTAGACATACCCCTATCTACTAAAATCATCAATAAAAGTCACATAATACCGATTAGCATCCCTTGTGGCGGTTTTGAATGGCCCACATACATCAGTATGTATTAGGTCCAATAAACCCTCACCCCTCTCACAAGTTCCAGTGAAGGGTGATTTTGTCATTTTTCCAAGTAGACAAGATTCACAATTATCATCCGATTTAAGGTAAAATGATTCCAAGACTCCACTCTTTTGGAGTTGGCCTATGCGTTTCTTGTTTACATGTCCAAGACGACAATGCCACAATGATGCTTTATCTAGGCTAGTAGAAGAATCAATATACAACACATTATTTCCTAGGTTGTCTACAATCGACACAGTTTCATAGACACCATCACAAGGTAACGCTTTAAAATAAAACACATTATTAAGGAAAGCATTAATACCACCACATTCATTATCAAACGAAAAGGTAAAACCTTGTTTGTACAAAGCATGAAAAGAAATAATATTCCTCGCCATTTCAGACGAGTACACACATTTATTCAAATCTAATTTTAACCCATTATTAAGCAACAAAGTATAAACTCCAATCTTGGAAACAGGTGAAACCTTCCTATTCCCCATGATTAAGTTTATCTTCCCGTGCTCCACATTCTCACTTCTTCTTAGGCCCTGCAAATCAGAACATATGTAAATACCACATCCTGTATAAAGCACCCAAGAGTTAGAATATGTTGAGTAATTAGACAATATAGTGTAAATACCTGCATGGGTGGGTTTCACTTTCCCATCCTTTATATCCTGCAAGTACTTAGGGCAGTTTCGCTTCCAGTGTGCCTTTTCATGGCAATAAAAGCATTCAGCATCCTTGGGAATGACAGAAGGAGTGACAGAACCGCTCTTGGTCTTTGATGAGGAGCCTTCAAGAGACTTTCCCTTGGTACCCTTCGAAGGGTGCTTCCTCTTCTTCCCTTTGCCTTGCCCAATAGCTAAAACAGGGGTAGATGTTGGAGTAGGAGTAATAGAGGTAACAACCGCTTTACCCTTAGGACCGGATTCCGCGGTCTTCAAGAGTCCTTGAAGCTTGCTGAGGGTAACTTCCTCCTTGTTCATATGATATGTCATTCGAAAATGATCATAACAAGAAGGCAAAGAGTGCCAAATGATGTCAATTGCCAACTCCTCGGGGATGTTAAAATTCAACTTCAGCAAACGGTCCACATACCTTTGCATCTTTTGCATGTGGCCCGTGACGGATTCACAGTCCTTCATGCGGGTGGTTATTATGGAGGAGATTATTTCATACCGCTCCTGACGAGCACTCTGATGGTACCCTTCCATCAGGTCTTGGTGCATCTCAAAAGGGTAGAAATCTTCATATGACTTTTGGAGCTCGGCTGTCATCGTGGCCATCATGATACATGCCACCTTAGTAGCATCTCTCTTATGAGTCCTGAATTCAGCGATCTCCTCAGGAGTAGCAGTAGACTCATCAAGTTCTTTTAACTCCTTATCGAGGACATATTCTTTGTCCTCATAACGAGTAACCATCCTGATGTTCCTAATCCAATCCATGAAATTGGAAGCATCAAAGATGACCCTCCCACAAAGATTCATGAGAGAGAAAGAACCAGTTGGGTTAGAGCCTGAAGCATTAGTGTTGGAAGACATCTGAAAAAGAGAGTAAGTTTAGATTAGATATATATAGGATCCTTAATAAGACACCCAAATGTAATATTAAGTCTAGGATCCAATCACAATATATTACACTTAGAAGAGGGATGTCGTAATCTAAGTAATAATATATTTGAAAGGTAGGTGAATGACGATTCACCAATTTCCACCATGAAAATGAAATGATTTATTAGGTTTAATTGGATTTGAAATTCCTAGATTCTTTTGAGATTCATTGAACTTTTTCAATGGCATGTTTCAATCTCGATTGTGCCCTTCAAGTTTTGTGACTGGGATGCCGAGGATCACAAAACAAGGTTTGAATAACCATGCAAATTCAGTTGGTACCCTTAATATTATCACCTAATCAATGTGCCGGTTAACCACACACGCTCCATTGATCTATGACAAACATTAAGTCACCCTTCGTGATCCATACTAGTCCTAGTTAGTGTGTCGGTTAACCACACATGCTCCACCAACGACTTAGTAAGGTACAAAGTGTGAATTCCATGGACTAGCACCATGTTCACATTTTTCCTAAAATAACTAAGATTGGGAACTAAAAGAGTTTAGTTACTTTATAATATTCCTTATACTTTTAATGAGGATTTAAAGTCATTGTTCTACCCGTTCGGCTAACGACCCTCCACCGATCAAGCAAGCGGTTGGTGAGAGTATACACCCATTAAGTCGCCATTTTATAGGCATCAACCTTATACCCACCTTATAGACCGGCTTCGTGAATGAGGCCTACTAACGGTAAAACAACTTATTCTTATACATATATATAATAATTAACCATTAATGTTATAAATAGTTTAAGGGTTGAATTTTAACTATTAAAACTCTAAGGGTTGGAATTAAAGTTTATTAAAGTGTGTGAAACTTTACAAATTCCAAAACTTGAGGGCAAGTTTTGTAACTTTGCAAAACTCTTCATTTCATAACTTATGAATTAAAGGTTCATAAAAATGAAGACTCTTCATTTTCATGTAACTTATGTGTTTTTAAGTGTGGGTTAAATAAAAGTGACCGTTGGAAATCCATAACTTGAGGGCAAATTATGGACTCCATTAAAACACATAAATGATCAAGAATTAATTCTAAAAAATTCAACAAATAATTCCCATCATTTTCTAAATTCATAAGAACATGAACATGATCATCAAAAATTCAAGAATTATATGAACACATAAAATCATGGAATTTTGATATATGCTATTGCAAATGGATTAGAACAACCATTACACCAACTAAAATAAGTTTTATAACACCAAAACAGTTTAGGGTAATGTTTGTAGTCCATTTCCAGGAGCAAAAGTCGAAAAACTGTACTCTTTCGGTCCTACTCGTCGAGTGCATGAACTTACTCATCGAGTAGGTTCATGTTTGCCTTGGACTCGTCGAGTCCCCCCAATGGACTCGGCGAGTCCATCATGCACACAGCGACGATTTCGACTTTTATCACTATTTTGCATCAAGTTTCAAACAAGCAAGCCTAGGCTCTGATACCACTGTTGGGTTTTGAGAAATCTAACACTTCCTAAGTGTGCATGCAACCCTAATAAACCTTGGATCTATGTTTGTCTAAATACATGCAAAATAATAATTTTCCAAGGTTTATAACCTATCTAACATGGCATGGGGAACATTTCAACATAAAAGAGTTAGAAGAGATTACATACCTTTTGGTGAGTTTGGTTCTAAGGAGTTTGAGGGCCATGCACCAATAGTGTGAATGCCTCAAATGGAATTACAAACACCACAAAATCGTGGAAAACTTTGAGAGAGTATACACCCTTGTATAAAACGGCCACACACATGCACATACACACTAGTTCACTAGTTTTCTCTTAGGCTCCATTTCATGCTCCATAAGCATGCTTATATAGTGTGCATGGTTAGGGTGAAACCCTAATAACCCATGTCTTTTCCTTTCCAAGGATCCATGGGTTAAAAGCTCCATGGATCATCCATGGACTTCCACATAAGCCTAGCCCATTAACAAATGAGTATTAGCCCACACTATATAAAACAAATAGCCCATAATCAAATTAGTCTTCCTTTTAATCTCTAAATTAATTCATAATTAATTTAAGACTAAAACTAATTAAATAACGTAACTTCATATTAATATATTATAACTCATAATATATTAATAAACATATGTGTATAACTCTCATAAAATTATCCATAATAGTTTGGATGATCTGCAACCCAAATGGACCATGCCGGTCGGGTCAAGTATATACAAAATAAGTTATGGACTTAGACACCTTATCCAACAACAATTTCAACTAGTTTAACACAAAATATAATTGTATTTATTGGAATATTGATTAACGTGTTATACTAGGATATATATATATATATATATATATATATATATATATATATATATATATGTACGTATATATATATATATATGTATATATATGTATATATATATATGTATATATATATATATATATATATATATGTGTGTATATATATATATATATATATATATATATATATATATATATCCAAGACTTCCTTGAAGTCATAAATAATTATCCCGAATTAGATGTTAGAAGCATCTTTAGAATTATAGTGACGCTTGTACTTAGTCTCATGTTCAGGTTTATTGCTCAAAGCAAGTTGTTAAGGACTAGGACCTTTAAGTGTATACAATTTCAAATTTTTTCACGAGATTGTCTCTCACGACATGAACCCATTCTTTGAAATTTGATTTATTGAATGTTATTATTTCATTAAGTCATTAAACGAAAAAATGGCAGTTCATGGTTATGAGAATGAATTATTTGTCTACAAAATTTTAACAAAATTCATTTAGTATCTTCAATATTTAAACTCATTAATAATTAATACCCTTTTAGTTTTGAAAATCATTAATTACCAAAGTCTTGGATCCTAGTTGCAAAACAGATAGATGGTTAAGTATGCTTTATCCCAACAATTTGAATCCAACACGCTAGATATTGATTATCAATTATATCTTATTGTATATTTCCTAAATTTATGAGATCGCTAACTACAAAATTAATTAGACATGTTTGATCCTATATATGCCCCAGAACTCTCTTGCTTGGGTATCCTTTATCACAAAAGATTTCCGATTAAATCATCCAATTTGAAAAACTTGTGTAATCCACCTACAACTTGGTTATAAAAATTGTGAATAAACCCCAACCATCAAAACCTAACACTAAGTTGTTCGATATCTTTTATCCTACTAGTACGTACAAGAGATGTACGAGTGTTTTTATGATGGATTGCATAGATTTGAGGTTTAAAATGGTCATTTTTTTTATTGTTCTAGTTTTAACAACATACTATATCACGATAATTGCATGCATCCAATTGATCATGGTATCAATTTTCCAAAAAATCACATTTATCGTTCAAATATAAAATTTGGTTTTATATTTTGATGCAGTTGAATTTTAATGATAATATCCAATATTAAGTTTGAGTTTGAGCCATATAGAACCTTATTTATTACTTAATAAAAATTATTTTTGTTATTAATATTTTTGATTTTGAATAAGTTATAAAATCACCATTTTAAACTTATAATTTTATAATTTCAAAATTTTCCATTGATAATGTTTTAATAAAGCCAATTTTTATTTTAAAGTTATAACTTGTTAAATTTTATGTTATCATTTTGTAAATTGAAAACCAAACTCCATGTGATGTTTATTTTTTCAAAAAAAAAAATGATTTTGAAAAGCCAAATTACCAACCACACAAAATATTTGCTTGAAAAATAAATCACGCAAACGTGTATTTAACATAAACAAGCTTTGATTTAGTTAACATTTTTGTGAGCCAACACAAAAGTATTAAGTCCTTTCTAAGGGACAAAGGGACCAAATATTACAACTTGTTCTTCATAAAAGTGTGGGTGTCCATGGTTCTTCAAGAATTGGTCTCCATCTTCATCTTGTTACATATTTTATAAAATAAATCTACTCTAAAACTAATTTATTACATAAAAATAACAAAAATAGAAACAAGCTACTTTTATTACATACTTTATGAATAAAAAAATATTACAAACCATTTTTAACTAAATAACACAAATAACAATACAAATGGTTCAAGGCTTGTTTATGCACTCTAAAATACATATAAACATAAAACAATCTTTCTTTTTCTAATACAACTTTAAGTGAAAAAAAATGCATGTGAGTTTTTGTCACATGAAATAGCAATTAGGAAGTCGTCAATGAAAATATGTATGAATTTATTTTTATTAAAATCAAGTTATCCATATTCTTCAAAAACTAAGATTTCCAAAAATCATAAAATCTAACTAAACTTGCAAGGTGGCTCTGATACCAATTGTTGGGTTTTATTTTAGAATAAGTTTCACAAACTAGTAAAATGGAAAATGGAAGACCTATGATTTTCGAAAACAACATAACAAATTACACCCACCAAGGATCATCTTGCAAGTTGTAGAAAGATTTAAAAAACACCAAAGAAGAAGATGGCGAAATAACAACCTTGATAGTTAGGGTTGTAAATGGATCGAACGAACAAGAATGAGACTTTCGCTCATTGTTAGTTAAACAAATAAATGATCGTGAACGGATACACGAATACGTTTTCTTTTTCATGTGTGTTCATTCAAAAAATTACATTGTTCATGTTTGTTCATTTATGTTCATGAACATGCTAAACGAACGAATATAAATGAAAAAAGAAAAAACAAATATAATTGAACATATATGAACATATGATATATTAATATAATCAAACTCAATTAAGAATGTGCTATTGAACAACATATGTAAATATGATCTTGTTTTCAGCTCTATTGCGCTTTCGAATGTTTATAGAGTACAAAGACAAGTTTTTGTAAAACTCTCTTCTCTAACGCTAGTATATAATAGCCCAGATTTCTAGGTATTTAATATTATTTGTATTTTTGGAGAACTGTGAGTGGACTCGGCGAGTTGGAGCTCAAACTCACTGAGTAGGATCGCGATTTTGGACACGGGTTCGCGTCTGGACTCGGCGAGTCCACGCTGTTTAATGAAACCCTAATTTCTGGGGTATGAGACCTATTTAAGGGGGTTTATGGTTGTCATTTGCGGCCACTAACCCTAGAGAGAACCCTAAAGAGCCTGTGAGCACTTTGTGAGAGAGAAGAGGAAGATCCTTGAATATTTGTGGGTACTTTTGCATATAGAAGAGGATCAAGGCAAGAGGAGACCAATGAAGGTGCTAATCCAGTGATTTATGAGCTCATGGACTTCATTTGAGGTATCCGTTCGTTCCTTTCTCAGTCCTTGTTGTGAATCTTAGAGTTAGGGTTTCTTTGTGGAAGAGATCCATGGAGTAATTGGCCCCTTCTTGTGTTAGTATTTTAGATCTGGACCCAAAGAGGTCCAGAGACCCTTTTCCCTCAAGCTTTATGAGTGTTAATGGAGACCATAAGCTTAGAATAGCATTCTAGAGATCATATCATCAAATAAAGCCTTTGGACCTTTGCATGAGCACCAATATTGTGACTTTACGTGATGAATGTGCTTGGAAGCACTGGATCTAGGAGTTATTGGAACGGATCTGACCTCAGGAGTGAGTTTGAGTTCATGCATGGCATAGACTCACTGAGTCCGCAGAACAGACTCGACGAGTAGCATGAAGATTGTCGATAACCACTCAGCGAGTGGTCTTGCCTAGTTAAGGGGCTAACTCAGTGAGTCAGGGAGAGTGAGAGAGGGCTAACAGGTGGACTGAGTCAAACTGGAACTCGCCGAGTTCTTTTGAGACTTGACGAGTTGAGTCGCAGTGGCCACGCGATTCATGCCAGGTGGAACTCGTCGAGTTAGGGGAGTACTCGACGTGCCAATAGAGAATCCGAGGGAGTTAGCGAACACGTGTAGACTCGTCGAGTCGCTCTAGTGTACTCGCTGAGTCCGGTCAAAGTTGACCGTTGACCGTTGACCAGAGTTGACCTGTGTTGACTTAGTGGGGTTAGTCAACCTTAGTTGTGAAAATGTTAAAGATGTATTGTATTGTAGGAGGATTATAGCTCGGGGGATCGAGTACGAGTGGGTTCAGGGATTTGCGAGCTATCGAGATACACAAGGTGAGTCTTGTTACTATATTTTACCTTGAGTAGGTATCTACAGTTATGTGATACAGTGCTTGTATGCTATATTTGTGTTATGTGTTGCGCTGCATTATTCTTTGTGATTTATGCAGTGCATGTTTACAGAGTTAGAACCTGAGGGTTCAAAGAGTTTTGGTGCACGGACCCACAGAGTTATAGCCTCGAGTGGCTACTTTGTGTTATATGTGGTATTTTGGGGAACTCACTAAGCTTTGTGCTTACAGTGTTTGGTGTTATTTGTTTCAGGTACTAGTGACGACCGTGGGAAGGCGCCGTCTTGATCAGTACACACGCATGGGATTTTATGATTTTGAGATCTTGGGATTTTTGTATTACCTGGATTGAATTTCAAACATGGTTGTTTTATGAATATTAAGTGAATTATGTTTTTATAAAAATTGAAAATTTTGTTTTGAAATTTACGGTGTTACATAGTAAATGTCACTATTTATAGGAAACAGAAAGCGTACAAAAAATACTAAGGCAATGACACTAAGCTTCATATAAAAGTGTCTTAGCAAATACATTACAAAACATATGAAGGGTACAATACAGATTTCGACTAATTACAACATATTTGACTCTTACAGTTTCAACTAGCTTAACACAAAATATAATTGTATTTATTGGAATATTGATTAACACGTTATACTAGGATATATATATATATATATATATATATATATATATATGTATATATATATATATATATATATATATGTGTGTATATATATATATGTATATATATATATATATATATATATATATATATATATATCCAAGACTTCCTTGAAGTCATAAATAATTATCCCGAATTAGATGTTAGAAGCATTTTTAGAATTATAGTGATGCTTGTACTTAGTCTCATGTTCAGGTTTATTGCTCAAAGCAAGTTGTTAAGGACTAGGACCTTTAAGTGTATACAATTTCAAATCTTTTCACGAGATTGTCTCTCATGACATGAACCCATTCGTTGAAATTTGATTTATTGAATGTTATTATTTCATTAAGTCAATAAACGAAAAAATGACAGTTCATGGTTATGAGAATGAATTATTTGTCTACAAAATTTTAACAAAATTCATATAGTATCTTCAATATTTAAACTCTTTAATAATTAATACCCTTTTAGTTTTCAAAATCATTAATTATCAAAGTGTTGGATCCTAGTTGCAAAACAGATAGATGGTTAAGTATGCTTTATCCCATCAATTTGAATCCAACACGCTAGATATTGATTATCAATTATATCTTACTGTATATTTCCTAAATTTATGAGATCGCTAACTACAAAATTAATTAGACATGTTTGATCCTATATATGCCCCAGAACTCTCTTGCTTAGGTATCCTTTATCACAAAAGATTTCCGATTAAATCATCCAATTTGAAAAACTTGTGTAATCTACCTACAACTTGGTTATAAAAATTGTGAATAAACCCCAACCATCAAAACCTAACACTAAGTAGTTCGATATCTTTTATCCTACTAGTACGTACAAGAGATGTACGAGTGTTTTTATGATGGATTGCATAGATTTGAGGTTTAAAATGGTCATTTTTTTTATTGTTCTAGTTTTAACAACATACTATATCATGATAATTGCATGCATCCAATTGATCGTGGTATCAATTTTCCAAAAAATCACATTTATCGTTCAAATATAAAATTTGGTTTTATATTTTGATGCAGTTGAATTTTGATGATAATATCCAATATTAAGTTTGAGTTTGAGCCATATAGAACCTTATTTATTACTTAATAAAAATTATTTTTGTTATTAATATTTTTGATTTTGAATAAGTTATAAAATCATCATTTTAAACTTATAATTTTATAATTTCAAAATTTTCCATTGATAATGTTTTAATAAAGGCAGTTTTTATTTTAAAGTTGTAACTTGTTAAATCTTATGTTATCATTTTAAAGTATTAAGTCCTTTCTAAGGGACAAAGGGACCAAATATTACAACTTGTTCTTCATAAAAGTGCGGGTGTCCATGGTTCTTCAAGAATTGGTCTCCATCTTCATCTTGTTACATATTTTATAAAATAAATCTACTTTAAAACTAATTTATTACTTAAAATAACAAAAATAGAAACAAGCTACTTTTATTACATACTTTATGAATAAAAAAATATTACAAACCATTTTTAACCAAATAACACAAATAACAATACAAATGGTTCAAAGCTTGTTTATGCACTCTAAAATACATTTAAACATAAAACAACCTTTCTTTTTCTAATACAACTTTAAGTGAAAAAAATGCATGTGAGTTTTTGTGACATAAAATAACAATTAGGAAGTCATCAATGAAAATATGTATGAACTTATTTTTATTAAAATCAAGTTATCCATATGCCTCAAAAACTAAGATTTCCAAAAATCATAAAATCTAACTAAACTTGCAAGGTGGCTCTGATACCAGTTGTTGGGTTTTATTTTTAAATAAGTTTCACAAACTAGTAAAATGGAAAATGGAAGACCTATGATTTTGGAAAACGACATAACAAATTACACCCACCAAGGATCATCTTGCAAGTTGTAGAAAGATTTAAAAAACACCAAAGAAGAAGATGGCGAAATAACAACCTTGATAGTTAGGGTTGTAAATGAATCGAACGAACAAGAACGAGACTTTCGCTCATTGTTAGTCAAACAAATAAATGATCATGAACGGATACACTAATACGTTTTCTTTTTCATGTGTGTTCATTCAAAAAATTACATTGTTCATGTTCGTTCCTTTATGTTCATGAACATGCTAAACGAACGAACATAAATAAAAAAAGAAAAAAACAAATATAATTGAACATATATGAACATATGATATATTAATATAATCAAACTCAATTAAGCATATATGAACATAAAAGGAAGTTAGATGAACGAACATAAACGAATGTAAACAAAAAACATAAACAAACATTCACGAACATAATTGAACGAATGTGACCATTGTTCATGTTCGTTCGTTTAATTACACGAACGAGAATTTGTGTTCGTGTTCATTCATTTATTAAATAAATGAACATAAACGGACTTCCTGCCGAGTGCTTCACGAATACTTCATTGAACATTCATGTTGTTTATAACCCTGATGATAGTTCTTTGGTTCCTCTTTGAAAGCTTGGATGTGGATGGAGAATGAGGAACTTTTGAGACTCTAACAAGAAATCAACTTGATGTAGACGCTAGTCTATAATCTATTCATCTCTTAAGCTTTATGTTCTTATCAAAATAAGAACTTAAATATAGAAAAGGAGGTTCAAGTAATCTTCAAAAGGGATGAACAAATGGAGAGAGTAACATAATCTAAAGGGAAGGGACCATAATGATTGCACCGCATCCATAAACATTGTGTATGTTGATAGCTATTTTATACATTATCACGTTTGATGGGTTTTGAAATGAATGAATGATGTTCTGTTGGTTCTTAATACTTAGAAAATTTTGGGATGTTACAAGTTGGTAATATAGCATTGGTTTGTGGGATTCATGTACACTTCCGGGTGTATATGAACTCAAACTAAGGAATTGATAATATTTTTGAAAGAAAAAGAGTTTTCTAAACAAACTTTTATAAAGAAAAGGGGTGCGATATGTGCAATCAGCCGAGCTCAAGTAAGTATCCCCAAAATACCTTACATGTTATTTTTTTAGTATATGTACATGTGTATAGCATGTTAGATTAGGGCTAAGGATCTGCTCATAATTGTATAGTAGGAAACTATGAGAGATACCTTTGTATGCTAGTTGTATGAAACCTTAGAACTGCATGCTAGTATGGATTCCAGATGAATAAAAAGTGAGGCCTGATTATGTAGTGGTTTGGTTTGGAACTCTCTGTCCGAATACTTTAAATTACATTTTATGGGGATTAGATAATTATCAAAGGTTAGGTTAAAATCTATTGTGTAGCTCTTGTTTGATTCCAACAGTTGTAGAGTGGGACCTAGTAGTTGAAAATTATCTGGTGCTGGTAACATGTAGTTGTATGTGTGAGATATTAGAAGGCACTGGAGTGGAGTCTTTTCGAAAACCACATAACAAATTACACCCACCAAGGATCATCTTGCAGGTTTTAGAAAGATTAAAATAGGCACCAAAGAAGAAGATGGCGAAATAACAACCTTTATAGTTCTTCGGGTCCTCCCGGGAGGCTTGGAAGTGGATGAAGAACGAGGAACTTTTGAGCCTCCAACAAGAACTCCACTTGATGTATATGCAACTCCATAAACTTTTAATCTCTTAACCTTTATGTTCTTATCAAAATAAGAACTTAAATAGAGAAAAGGAGATTCAAGTAATCTTCAAAATTGATGAATAAATAGAGAGAGTAACATGATCTAAGCATGTTATAGTTTTGACATGAATAAGTGACTAGCCAAAATTCAAGTTGCATGTAAAGGTCTTCAAGTGATTTCCTTAACCACAAGGTCTTAGAAATTTAAGCAACCATGTCCCTATGTCATAAAAAGTGCCCCTACATTCCTCTAGGCTTCATACTTTTGATTAAACAAACTTGAAACCTTGCTTCTTTTCCCTCCTTACATTTTCAGCAATTGTAAGAGAAAAGACAAGAATTGTTTATATTTTATAAACTCAAAAGTTAATAAAATATGAACTTTGTCTTTTGGTAAAAGATAAAAGAATTCAACTAGTCGAAAAAGTGGTGAATGCATTATTAATTCATATAAAAGAATTCAAGTTTGTCTTTTGGGGTAGCGTTTGGTTCCCTAAATCTCTTTACATTGAGAGTGTTTAGTAGGGGTTCTAGCTTTCACATTATGACCGTAATAAAACAAATATGTTTTTAGGTTATTAGTACATCCGTATGTCATTATAAACGACATCTGTGTACTTACTTTTCCCATTACTTTCATAAAGTGTCGGTACCACTTGAAAGTTGATCTATCTTCTAGCAAGATTTATAAACTAGGGAGAATATACTTTTATATTTGACAAAGGAACAGTCGGGTTTAACACAGGTCAGAAGATGCCTTGGTAGAAGGCTACGATTAAAGGTTAGGATCATAATGATAGCTTTATAACTCTTTAATGTATACACTATATGATACATATATACTAATGGATTCCGACACGTAATAGGATGTGTGCTCTTCGCTTCATTTCCTGTTCCCGTTGGATGTGGGCTAGGAATGAGGTCACTCAATCTATTATCTACCCGAATCTATATATATTTATGCTTAGTATCCATTAAGTCATCATAAGGGTACCAGGTATGGATTAGGTTATAGGACACAGAGTCAACGCACAACTTTTCTAGTACGAAACTTACTTTTCAAAGTCAGTACTGTTGGTATACAAAACTAGAGATTTCCCAGATAAGGGCTTAATCCATTTTATTAATCCAGTACAGTTTTAGAGACTTTAGGTGAGTAACTCTATAACACCTTAGTTTATACACCATGTTTATATATAAAACTAATACCCAATAGATAGTTAAAGGTGTGTTTTCCGCCTTACTTCCTGTTCCCGTTGGATTGTGGGCGTAGGGCAGATTCATTCAATTAACTTTCTACCTGGTATCAGATTATATATAGCAGTATAAACAAAGCTATTATAAAAGTAGTCACCGTAGTCATTATTTTACTATAAGAAATATAGGTTTTCTAAAAGAACTTTTCATTAGATATAAAGGAACCATTACAAATAACTCCATGAGTAACAAGTGAATACACCAGGGTTATATATGACAACGATATACCAACCAATGGAATGTGTTCTATCCGCCTTACTTTCTGTTCCCCGTTGGGTTGTGAGCTTGGGGAAGATCCGCACAATCAATTGTTTGTTTACTCTGAGTATATATAACTTGTACCCACTTAGTACCCATAGAAAGGCTTGTAGTGTCATTTTACTTAACTTTCATTCAGGTAGGAAATATATGATTTTCTAGAGGAACAGGCGAACCTTTCAAAATACAACTTACAGCTTACATCACTTTTACGTATACATTTTCCACAACGCTTTACAGCTTACTCACATCACTAAAATCCTATGAACTCACCAACTTAATTGTTGATCAACTCTTTCAAATAACTTGTATTCTTAGGAGACTATTAGGCAGGTGCTCGTGCTGGGGATTGAGAAGATGGAGCATTATAGCTTCAAGTCTTGTTTTGTTATTTGTGTATGAATTCTATGTTTTGTGAACACACACATTGTAAACACTTTCTTTCTAAATGAAATGGTTGTTCATTACATGCTTACCATATACATATATATATACATATATATATATATATATATATATATATATATATATATCGTGATACTAAACATGATGTCCTCCACCCTTGAACATTTCTGCCATTCCGGTTTTGGGGTGTGATAGATTGGTATCAGAGCATTGTTTATAGTGAACTAAGTATATCAATCAATAAAAGATATACGTCTATAAATACAATGGGGCTTAAGTGCTCTGGATAATGATATATTTGAGAGTATAACTACAAATTATAAAAATATGCCTACTTGGTCATACATGTACATAACAGAACTAGTTTCACGAGGAGAACATAACTAAAAAGTAGTTAAAGGTTGGGCACTGTCGTCAACCCGAACAGTTATGTAATCATAGCTAGGATCAATATAGCCTGATCAACTATATTCATTCGATATGTGACTGACATGTGTTTGGGAATGATGTGGTGTTGCAACAGAGTTAAAACTTACCTGAACACCAGTCAACAGAACGCCATAACAAGTACAGTTAGAGTTAGAGTAATATGGGAGTATTCTATGATACGATAGCGCGATAACAAGTTTAGAACATACCAAGTACATTATGTTAGAATATTATAAGAGTATTTGTGACAACCCGAAATTTCCATTCTGTACAAACTATATCACTTCAATAGAAGTTGTAGCAGTGACAGTTAATTTTCAGACTTTTCACGTAAGTTTGAGAAATTCAGGGTTTACACTTCAGGAAATATCAGGAGAGTGTGTGCACCTAGGGTTTGGTGCAACACTGTTATTCCAACACTCTAATTTATTAGGGATCATTTCAGGAATAAAAATATTTTCTGCCAAAATATTTCAGGACTATAAATAGTTTTCTGAACTAAATTAATTCATTATTCACATTTCTGACTAGAGAAAAGCCATTTTCTCTCTGACGGATCTTCGGGTTTTTATACCAAAACATGAGTCACTCTTTCTAGTAGTGTTATAATACATATTAGATGCTCATAACATGATTTAGATGGCTAAATCATGAGATCTAGGAGTTTACTCCCCAAGGTGTTCTTGGGCGGTAAACTCCCGAAACAAGGCCAAAACCGACATTGATGCTTGAATAAGGCCTTAGGACATTAGGTAAACACATTAGGGACATGAAATCACACACAAAACCACCCAAGATTGGGAGTTTACGGCCAGAACTCTCTTAGGCCGTAAACTCCATTTCAAAGGCCTAAATGGTGGTTTTTGGACTAAAGGACTTTAAGGCTTGCATCTAGGTTAATTCCCCAAGTAGCTTAAGGTCTTAAACACTTCAAATGACACAAAAGAAAGTGAGTTTACGGCCCAGAACTCTCCTAGGCCGTAAACTCCATGTAAATGGTCCCAAATGATGTTTTCATGACACCTAAGGTCCTAGCCCTTCACAAGAAATTGTACCCACTAAATAGAAGGACCAAACCACACCAAAATCACATGAACAAGTGAGTTTACAGCCAAGGCATAGTTCTTGGGCCATAAACTCCTATAAAGGGCACTAAGTGGTGCCTAATGCCTTCATATGCTAGGATTAAAAGTCTAGAACACATCCCACTAGTACAAGGGGCTTGAAATCAACCAAGGAATCACCCCAAGGGATTTTACGGCCGTAAACTCCAAAGGGAAATGTCCTTTAGGCCGTGAACTCCTATTTGGAGTACTTCTAGGCCTTAAACCCTTCCAAGAACATAGTCACAAGGTTAGAATAATTCTAGAAAGCATATTGGACTTCAAAACACACAAAACACACATGTTTGGGAGTTTACGGCCGTAAACTCAATAGTTTACAACCGTAAACTCCATGTGTGATGGTTTAGAGAGAGTACACTCTCATATGGGGTCCTTTGGAAACCCTAAACTCAAGTACGCTGTCCCACAATAGCTTAGATGAAGTCCTTACAGCTTAAAACACTTACATAAAGTGTTATCTATATCTAAGATGTACTAAACTTTATCAATTATCCTTTGGTGTCTAATTGAGTGCATATATGTGTGATTATATGTTCATTAGGATCGTAGTGTGTGCACAAGTCCTCGCTTGACACCTAGCCATCTGATACCGATCAGTTCATTCCAATCACCCACTACAGGTGAGTTCATACCCCGTAATCAATGTTTTAAAGGATTTTAAATGCTTTAATGGGGGGGGGGGAATACAAGTAGAAACAAACATGTTATTAAATCAGTTTTATGTATTTTATAACTATGTTTTCACTCAGTAGATTTCACATATTTCAAAGGAAGTCACGTGAAAGGGTTTTCTATCTTAAAATACTTAGACAACAGAAGTATTAGTTTTGAATTGTATAATGACTTTAAGTCACTTTACATTATTGTTCAAAGCTCCTAGATACCTTGCATAAACCTACTTGAACAACAATATACTTTCTAAGTTAACTATCATAGGGATAGTCAGAGAATATCAAACAAGAGTCAGTTCATTCATGAGTCTATACTAATGCCTTACATGATACATGATTACACGTACTTAGGGTTCTATGATACATGAATATGTTTACATATACTTACTTGTTACATGAACACACTTACATGAATTCTAGACAGGGACACTTCTTAGTACGTACATTATTTGTACTTACTTATCTTCGATACTTGAACTAGATCTAAGAGGATGATTTATTAGTATTTACTGTATAAATTGTCTTTCCTATTCCCGTTCGAGGGGATGTTTTCAGCAGGACTTACCATTCCAAATCTCACTGATTAGCGCCAGTGAGAGATGGCGTTTACGGATGTCTAAGGTAGTCACTTGATTTGTGGTCAGTGACGGGACTAACTATCCCTCCGCCCGCTGTTGCAACAGTGGACGAGATGTGAATCTTCGGAGGATCATTAAGTTGATGATCTACGTCAAGAGATCGATGCAGGGACTAACCCTCTTTCCATCCTGCTGCTGCTACAGGGGATGAGTGGACACTCTTCGGATGTTCCTCAGGGTCTAACTTTCGTTTCATGGGACGTAGTGTTGGTCTTAGTACCCAGTGACAATACTTACCATATCATATTTTTCCTGTTTACTTTATTTTGTGATATCTTTCACATAAACGATGAGTTAGACTAAGCACTTTTAGTACTAGTCTACAGAAAGGAAAAATACTTTATACATACAAAACATTCGAGTCTTGGTAGAAGACTGCACTTCATACATACAAAACATTCGAGTCTTGGTAGAAGACTGCATTTCACACATACAAAACATTCGAGTCTTGGTAGAAGACTACACTTCATTTATATAAAACATTTGGGTCTTGGTAGAAGACTACACTTCATACTTATAGAAAATAAGGGTTTTTCTAGGGATTTCATACTTACCTCAACATTTTCACGTAAAGGTTTTTCATGGCATTCATAGCAGGTTTTCACAAACAAAGAAATGACACTTATATACTTATGAACTCACCAGCTTTAAAGCTGATACTCTCTTTCAAAATAACTTGTATTGTCAGGTCGCTAGTAGACATGTACGGAGGACAGGTTGTGAGAAGACGCAGCAGACAAGTCTCGTCTTTTATTTTGATTGTACATTTTTGGTGTCTTATTACAATGAAAGAACACACATGTATAAAACTTTACTTATAATGCAATGGATGACGTTGTTGCTTGTTTATTATATTACACTGTTGTGATATTGTACATGACGTCCTCCACCCCTGAACGTTTCCGCCGTTCGTGGTTTTGGGGTGTGACAGATTGGTATCAGAGCAATGTTTATAGTGAATTAAGTATATCAACCCATAAAAGATATACTAACTATAAATACATGGGATTAAAACACTCTGTTTAAGAGTTATACTTTTAAATAATAAAATATTTAACAAAGTATACGTGCCTGCATTCAAACTAAAACCAATGTCACAACGACAAGAACAAAAGTATTACGATTGTTGAACATCACAAGTGAGCCTGGGGATATATAGTCAGTCTTGGGAATAGCATAGCCTGATCAACTATGCTAGTCCGAAGAGTGAATAGCATATGCCCAAGAATGGTTGTGAAGTGGCAACAAGTCTAAAAACTTACCAACACAACCATCAAGAAATACCATATGGGTGTTTGATCTTACTGTAATTATCTTAGTTAGTTCGTCTATTTAAGCTATTTCTTATATCTCTTTTCTCGCGTAGATTAAGATGGCTGGATTTCACCATGGTGATCCGTACTTCCCAAACCCCGGCAATGCTGGTTGGCTAGAGGCAGAACCAGATGATGATCACCCAATTCCTTTGGATGATCACCATGCTGAGGGCTTTTCCGATAGTTCCGACTCGGAGCCGGAAGTCAACAACCTACCCCCAGCTGCTCAAAACCCAAACCTAAATCCTCGCCCTGTGTTTCAAGGACCCACACCCTTGTGCGCCATTAACTTGACTGAATGGAGTCAGGAACAAGGTCAACCCATTCCCTACAATGGAGACCGAAGTTTCTACAACCTCACTGAAGGAGGTTCTGCTGATAGAGTACTACCAATCATGGTGCGTAGGATTTCTCGGAACACAATCATGACTCAAGCGACTATAAATCAAGTTTTGGAAGTTGATACCAACTCTGGTGTTAACACTGTCCACATTCGCCAACTAGAGTCTGCTCATGAAAGGACTCTGGTCCACAATGCAAATCTGCAAAGGGAACTTGCTGAAACCCGAGCAGAAGTTAGAGAACTTCGAGCTCAACAAGCAAGGTCGGATAGGCGTATAAGGGACGTTGAACGTCTACTGTCGAGATCGAGGACTCACGCTAGCAGTTCCCGTCGCCGATAGAATAGCATCATCTCATCTTTTGGATATAACCTAGTTTATGTAAAACTTTGGTCTGATTTCCTACTTGTATAAATCTTAGACCTGTTAGGTCATGGTCTAGTCTTAATTCTGTCAAAATTTTCCATCTTGGTTGATGTGAGGCCTACTTTTAGGCCATTTTTCCCGAACTTGTTACATCTGTAATCCCAGTATTCTTGACAGATATCTAATCATATGGAAATTAGTATCCAAATGCTGTCACTTTCAGTTAGTTATTCTATTCATTCTGTTGTTGGACTATGGGGATTTAGTCCATGAGACACATTCATTTATCATTTATTCTTATCCATGTGGTCATCTTTTAAACGTATAGTTAAAGATGCCTCCACGCAGAAGTACAAGGCGTAATCCAATCAACGAAATGCCGATACCACCGCCTCCTCCACCACCACAACCACAAACTCAACCTCCTCTACCACCTAACCCCTTTGATGCCAACATGTTCCAGGCAACTTTCACAGCAGCAGTTGCAGCTGCTGTGTCAGCAATCAACACTCCTATCCCTAGTGGATCGGGAACAGGTGCACCACCCTCAAACCACAGCGAAAGCCATGGACACCCTTGGGAATGCACCTACAAAGACTTCACGAACGCCAAACCCCGCAGCTTCAATGGTACTGGTGGGGTTATGGTGTTAAGGCAGTGGATCGAAAAGATGGAATCTGTCTTTGAAATCTGCGCGTGCTAGGAAAACAACAAGGTCAAGTTTGCATCTTGTACCTTCGTCGATAGGGCACTAACATGGTGGAACGGCCATGTTAAATCCCTAACCCTAGTGGTGGCGTATTCCATCAACTGGGAACACTTGAAGGACATGCTGATGAGGGAGTATTGCCCTCGGGGAGAAGTACAAAAACTTGAGCAGGAACTCTGGAACCTACAAATGGTTGGATCCGACATAGGAACCTACACGAATAGGTTCTGTGATCTGGCAAACTTATGCCCCGACATGGTTGCTTCCCAGAGCAAAAAGATAGAAAGATATATCTGGGGATTGTCGCCCCAGATCCAGTCAAGTGTGATCGCTTCCAGGCCTATTACCTTTGATAGCGCCAAGGAACTAGCACAATCCCTCATCGATCACAGGAAACCCCAGATCACATCAATCCCTACACCTGTACCACAAAAGTCCAACCCCGACTACCACAAGAAGGGGTGGAATAAGAGGAAAAGAGGAGCTCCGCAAGGATCCTCCAATAAGCAACAACTTGTGGCGATCAATGCTGCCACAGTTACTCCTGCTGCCCCTGCCAACCTCTTACCAGCAAGGATATATGTTGGAACCCTCCCGAAGTGCACCAAGTGCAATTTCCATCACCTCGGACCTTGCAGAGAGATGCATTTCTCTAACTGCAACAAGAAGGGACATACCGTCCGCTTCTGCAAAATTCCAACAGCTCAAGCTGCTCAAGTTCCTAACGCTGGTATGGGCCAAGCTTGCTACGGATGTGGCGAGGTGGGCCATTACAAGAGGAACTGCCCTAAAGCGGGGATGACTGGAGGAGTGGGAAGAGTTATGGCTCTTGGCCACGAGGAAGCAGTAGCTGATCCTACGATAGTTACTGGTACGTTCCTCCTCGATAACTCATATGCTTGCATACTTTTCGATAGTGGAGCCGAGAAAAGTTTTGTAAGTCACAAATTTGCACACCTGCTTAAACAAAAACCATGCGCATTAGAAAATTCATTCACGGTAGAAATGGCTAACGGGAAAACAGAGAGTACAAACTGCGTATACGTAGGTTGTACCTTAACTTTAGATGGCCATACTTTCAAGATAGATCTCATGCCAGTCACAATTAAATGTTTCGACGTTATCATCGGTATGGATTGGTTGAGTCTTCTTCGCGCCGATATCCTGTGCTTTGAAAAAGCAGTTCGTCTTAACCTTCCTAACAACGAAACCTTAACTATCTACGGCGACAAACCTAGTACGAGCCTTCGTATCATTTCGTGCATTCAAGCCCAGAAGTGCTTGCGAAAGGAATATCATGCATTCCTAGCACACGTCGTCGATACCAGGCAAGAACTGAAGGACATCCAGAAAATTCTAGAAGTACGCGACTTTCCCGACATATTCCCAGAAGAACTTCCCGGTTTGCCACCACAACGCCATGTCGAGTTCAGAATCGACTTAGCGCCAGGAGCTACACCACTAGCCAAATCTCCTTATCATTTAGCACCGGCCGAGATGCAGGAACTTTCCAGTCAACTTAACGAACTTCTCAAGAAGGGATTCATTCGACCAAGTTTCTCACCATGGGGAGCACCGGTCTTGTTCGTCAAGAAGAAAGATGGATCGTTTCGCATGTGCATCAACTATAGAGAACTCAACAAACTTACCATTAAAAATCGTTACCCCTTGCCCCGCATTGACGATTTGTTTGATCAACTTCAAGGAGCCAACTACTTCTCAAAGATTGATCTGCGATCCGGATATCACCAACTACGAGTGTTAGAGGAGGATGTTCCCAAGACAACCTTCCGAACTCGTTATGGGCACTACGAGTTTGTAGTGATGTCATTCGGATTAACTAACACGCCCGCAGTATTCATGGATCTGATGAATAGGGTGTGTCATCCTTACTTGGATCAGTTCGTCATCATCTTCATTGATGACATACTCATCTACTCTCGAAGTAAGGAGGAACATAGTCAACATCTCCGTAAAACCCTAGAAACACTACGAGCGGAGAAGCTCTACGCGAAGTTCTCGAAGTGCGAATTTTGGATTCGACGAGTCAAATTTTTGGGCCATGTGGTTAGCGAAGAAGGTATACATGTGGACCCCTACAAGATTAAGGCCATTGAGAACTGGTCAGCACCAAAGACACCTACCGAAATTCGTCAATTTCTAGGTCTAGCTGGCTACTATCGCAGGTTCATTCAGAACTTCTCCAGCATAGCGAAACCTCTTACGATCCTGACCCAGAAATGCATGGCCTTCGACTGGGAGGAGAAACAGGAAAGAGCGTTCCAAACACTCAAACGAGCCTTGTGCACCGCCCCGATACTATCCCTTCCCGAAGGAATAGAAGACTTCATTGTATATTGTGATGCATCAAACCAAGGACTCGGATGTGTTCTGATGCAGCGAGGTAAGGTTATAGCCTATGCCTCGAGACAGCTGAAGACACATGAGGTTAACTACACAACCCACGATCTCGAGCTAGGAGCGGTTGTGTTTGCTCTGAAGATCTGGCGACACTACCTATACGGTACCAAAAGCACGATCTTTACAGACCATAAGAGTCGACAGCACATCTTCGACCAGAAAGAGCTCAACATGAGACAAAGACGGTGGGTCGAGCTACTTAGTGATTACGAATGCGAAATTCGTTATCATCCGGGTAAGGCCAATGTAGTAGCCGATGCCCTAAGTCGGAAAAAATATACTGGTCGTAGGGTCAAATCTTTGACTTTAACCATCCATTCGCACTTGTCCACACAAATAAAGGAGGCTCAGCTCGATGCTTTGAAACCTGAAAATGTGGCGGGTGAATCCCTTAGAGGGATGGATAAGAACTTGGAAGCTAAGGGTGGCGGAGCCTTATACCTCCTGGACCGGATGGACACCGAAACACGGTGGCTTCAGAGACTTGGTCATGACCGAAGCTCACAACACTCGTTATTCCATCCACCCGGGTTCAGATAAGATGTATCTGGATCTTAAAAAGCTATACTGGTGGCCTAACATGAAAGCAGATATTGCTACCTTCGTGAGTAAATGCCTTACTTGCGCAAAGGTCAAGGTCGAATACCAGAAACCCTCCGGTCTTCTACAACAACCGGAGATACCAGAATGGAAGTGGGAGCGAATCACTATGGACTTCATAACCAAGTTACCCAAGACGACGGGTGGACTTGATTCCATATGGGTCATTGTCGATAGACTGACCAAGTCTGCACACCTCCTACCGATCAAAGAAACAGACAAGATGGAGAAACTTACCAGAACTTACATTAGGGAGATTGTAAGACTGCACGGTGTTCCTTTATCTATCATCTCAGACCGAGATAATAGATTCCCTTCGAGGTTCTGGCAGTCATTACAAAGTTTCCTAGGAACTAGGCTGGACATGAGTACAGCCTACCATCCACAGACCGACGGGCAAAGTGAGAGAACTATCCAAACCTTAGAAGATATGTTGCGCGCCTGTGTGATAGACTTTGGAAAAGCTTGGGATACTCACTTACCCCTTGTTGAATTTTCCTACAACAATAGTTATCACACGAGCATCAAAGCAGCTCCATTCGAGGCCCTCTATGGCCGAAAGTGAAGATCCCCTCTGTGTTGGGCTGAAGTGGGTGATACCCAGTTAGCTAAGGGACAAGTTCCAGAAAGCATTCTCACCGGTCCGTAGATCATTCGGGAAACGACAGAGAAGATCGTTCAAATTCGTGAACGACTAAAAGCCTCTAGAGACCGACAGAAAAGCTACACCGACAAGCGTAGGAAACCATTGGAATTTGAGATTCTTGCGAGAATCGGCCCTGTAGCTTAAAAACTCAATCTACCGCAAGAACTCAGTAACGTACATCCTACCTTCCACGTCTCGAACTTGAAAAAGTGTCTATCCTACGAGACTCTTGTTATTCCACTCGACGAGATCGAGATCAACGAGAGCCTCAATTTCGTGGAGGAACCAGTAGAGATCATGGACCGAGAGGTCAAGCAAACAAAACAGAGCCGTATCCCGATAGTGAAGGTGCGCTGCAACGCAAAGCGTGGACCGGAATTCACTTGGGAACGTGAGGATCAGATGAAACTGAAATACCCTCACCTTTTTGCTTAGTTATTTGTAATTTCCTATTTGCTTACATCCTAATTTCGGGACGAAATTCCTTCTAACGGGGGGATGATGTGACAACCCGAAATTTCCATTCTATACAAACTATATCACTTCAATAGAAGTTGTAGCAGTCACAGTTAATTTTCAGACTTTTCACGTAAGTTTGAGAAATTCAGGGTTTACACTTTAGGAAATATCAGGAGAGTGTGTGCACCTAGGGTTTGGTGCAACACTGTTATTCCAACACTCTAACTTATTAGGGATCATTTCAGGAATAAAAATATTTTCTGCCAAAATATTTCAGGACTATAAATAGTTTTCTGAACTAAATTAATTCATTATTCACATTTCTGACTAGAGAAAAGCCATTTTTTCTCTGATGGATCTTCGGGTTTTTATACCAAAACGTGAGTCACTCTTTCTAGTAGTGTTATAATACATATTAGATGCTCATAACATGATTTAGATGGCTAAATCATGAGATCTAGGAGTTTACTCCCCAAGGTGTTCTTGGGCGGTAAACTCCCGAAACAAGGCCAAAACGGACATTGATGCTTGAATAAGGCCTTAGGACATTAGGTAAACACATTAGGTACATGAAATCACACACAAAACCACCCAAGATTGGGAGTTTACGGCCAGAACTCTCTTAGGCCGTAAACTCCATTTCAAAGGCCTAAATGGTGGTTTTTGGACTAAAGGACTTTAAGGCTTGCATCTAGGTTAATTCCCCAAGTAGCTTAAGGTCTTAAACACTTCAAATGACACAAAAGAAAGTGAGTTTACGGCCCAGAACTGACCTAGGCCGTAAACTCCATGTAAATGGTCCCAAATGATGTTTTCATGACACCTAAGGTCCTAGCCCTTCACAAGAAATTGTACCCACTAAATGGAAGGACCAAACCACACCAAAATCACATGAACAAGTGAGTTTACGGCCAAGGCATATTTCTTGGGCTGTAAACTCCTATAAAGGGCACTAAGTGGTGCCTAATGCCTTCATATGCTAGGATTAAAAGTCTAGAACACATCCCACTAGTACAAGAGGCTTGAAATCAACCAAGGAATCACCCCAAGGGAGTTTACGGCTGTAAACTCCAAAGGGAAATGTCCTTTAGGCCGTGAACTCCTATTTGGAGTACTTCTAGGCCTTAAACCCTTCCAAGAACATAGTCACAAGGTTAGAATAATTCTAGAAAGCATTTTGGACTTCAAAACACACCAACCACACATGTTTGGGAGTTTACGGCCGTAAACTCAATAGTTTACAACCGTAAACTCCATGTGTGATGGTTTAGAGAGAGTACACTCTCATATGGGTTCCTTTGGAAACCCTAAACTCAAGTACCCTGTCCCACAATAGCTTAGATGAAGTCCTTACGGCTTAAAACACTTACATAAAGTGTTATTTATATCTAAGATGTACTAAACTTTATCAATTAGCCTTTGGTGTCTAATTGAGTGCATATATGTGTGATTATATGTTCATTAGGATCGTAGTGTGTGCACAAGTCCTCGCTTGACACCTAGCCATCCGATACCGATCAGTTCATTCCAATCACCCACTACAGGTGAGTTCATACCCCGTAATCAATGTTTTAAAGGATTTTAAATGCTTTAATTGGGGGGGGGGGGAATACAAGTAGAAACAAACATGTTATTAAATCAGTTTTATGTATTTTATAACTATGTTTTCACTCAGTAGATTTCACATATTTCAAAGGAAGTCACGTGAAAGGGTTTTCTATCTTAAAATACTTAGACAACAGAAGTATTAGTTTTGAATTGTATAATGACTTTAAGTCACTTTACATTATTGTTCAAAGCTCCTAGATACCTTGCATAAACCTACTTGAACAACAATATACTTTCTAGGTTAACTATCATAGGGATAGTCAGAGAATATCAAACAAGAGTCAGTTCATTCATGAGTCTATACTAATGCCTTACATGATACATGATTACACGTATGTAGGGTTCTATGATACATGAATATGTTTACATATACTTGTTGGATAAGGTGTCTAAGTCCATAACTATTTCTGGTATGTACTTGACCCGACCCGGCATGGTCCATTTGGGTTGCATGGCACCATGCGATTGGATAGACTAAATGAGAGAAATAACACTTGGAGATTATTAATATATTATAAGTTCTAATATATTAATAATATTATTTGATTAGTTTGATCAAGAATTAATTTAGAATTAATTAAGTGATCAAAAGATAACTAATTAAATATATGGATTGATTATGTAAATCATCCATATCTTGTATAGTGGGCTAAAAGGCTCCATGGACTATCAAGTTGGGTTCCACCCATAGGATGCTCCATGGATGCTCCATGGGAGTTACAAACCCATGGGTCATGGAAATGAAGAGTCATGACACATTAGAGTTTAACCCTAGATGTGTCAACACTATATAAGTAACATGTTCTCCACCCAAAATCGGCTACACTAAGAAACAAGAGGGCTTGGCCGATTTTGAGAGGTGAGTATTCTTTCATAAGTTCTTCCAAAAGCATTTGGTGTTGTGTGAAGCATTTGAGGCATCACACTTGGGGTGCTAGGGTCACAAGGTTTCAAGGAACACAAACAACAACAAGGTAAGTTATTCTATCTATACTTTATGTTAAAATTGTTCCCCATGTATGCTAGATAGGAATATAACCTTGTAATTCAACTTTGCATGACAATTAGACAAACATAGATCCAAGGTTATTAGGGTTGCATGTACACTTAGGAAGTGTTAGAATGCTCAAAACCCATCAGTGGTATCAGAGCCTAGGCTTGTTTGTTCTTATTTGTGCTTAAAAGTTGAAAAACAGAATTGGAAATTTTGCTGTCTGCGAATGGACTCGTCGAGTCTATAGGGGGGACTCGTCGAGTCCATGAGTATCTTCAACCAACTCGGCGAGTCAGTTTATGCACTCGGCGAGTAGGGTTGACTGAGTGCAAAATTTCGATTCAGTTGCTGGAAATGAATTAGAAACATTACCCTAAACTGTTTTGGTAATTGAAAAACTTGTTTTTTGGTGGTGTAATGTCTTTGCTAATTCATTTACAACAACTAGTTATCAAAATTACAAAGTTTTAAATGTAATTTTTGATTGTGTTCATATTCATGTTCTTGTTCTTATGATGTTTTAGATGATCATAGGAATTATTTGTAACCTATGTGGTAGATTAATTCTTAATCATAATGTGTTTTAATGGAGTCCATAACTTATCCTTAAGTTATGGAAAACCAAGAGTCACACTTGAGTTAAAACCATTAAGAAAACACAAGAGTTAGGAAAATGAAGAGTCTTCATTTTATTACTCTATTAAACTCATAAGTTACAAGAAATGAAAAGTTTTGAAAGTTACAAAACTTGCCCTCAAGTTTTGGAACAAGTAAAGTTAAGTTAAAACTTTAAGTTCCAACCCCTAGAATTTTAAAAGTTAAAATTCAACCCTTATACTTATATTATGATGATTTAATAATTATATATATATATATATATATATATATATATATATATATATATATATATATATATATATATATATATGTATAAGAATAAAGTCGTCTTACCGCTAGTACGCCTCATTCACGAAGCCGGTCTATAAGGTGGGTATAAGGTTGTTGCCTATAAAATGGTGACTTAATGGGTGAATATTCTCACCCACCGCTTGCTTGACTGGTGGAGGGTCGTTAGCCGAACGGGTAAGACAAGGACTCATAAATTCTCATTCAAAGTATGATGAATATAATAAAGTAACTAAATGTTTATTAAATTCCCAATCTTAGATACTTTAGGAAAAATGTGAATAAGGTGCTAATCAATGAAATTACACTTTACACTTTGTCTAAGTCGTTGGTGGAGCATGTGTGGTTAACCGGCACACTAACTTGGACTTAACAAGGTAGGTAAAGGGTGACTTAAGGTTTATTATAGTATCGGTGGAGCGTGTGTGGTTCACCGGCACATCGATTGAGTGATAAACTTTAAGGGTACCAAGTGATTTGCATGGTTACTTCACACCTCGTTTTGTGATCCTCGGCATCCCAGTCACAAAACCTGGAGGGCACTCTCGAGATTGAAACATGCCTTTGAAAAGTTCATTGGATCTCAAAGAATCTAGGAATTTCTAAAACCAATAAAAACTAAATATCTAATATTTCGGTTTTCGTGGTGGAAATTGGTGAATCGTCATTCACCTACCTTTCAAATATGGTATAGCTTAGATTACGACATACCTCTTCTAAGTTATATTATATTGTGATTGGATCCTAGCCATAATATTACATTTGGGTGTTTTATTAAGGACTCTCTTAAATCTAAACTAAACTTGTTCTTCTCTTTCAGATGTCTTCAAATAATGCTTCTGGCTCGAATCCTAATGGCTCCTTTACTCTTATGAGTTTGTGTGGGAAAGTCACCTTTGATGGATCCAACTTCAATAAGTGGATCAGAAACATCAGGATGATTACCCGCTACGAGGACAAAGAATATGTCCTTGACAAGGAGCTTAAGGAAATTGACGAGTCCACTGCAACTCTCCAGGAGATCGCTGACTTTCATACTCATGAAAGAGATGCAACCAAGGTGGCATGCATCATGTTGGCCACCATGACAGTTGAACTCCAAAAGTCTTATGAAGATTTCTACCCTTATGAAATGCACCAAGATTTGATGGAAAGATACCATCAAAGTGCACGACAAGAGAGGTACGAAGTCATCTGCTCCATGATAACAACCATGATGAAGGACGGAGAGTCCGTCACGAGCCACATGCAGAAAATGCAAAGGTATGTGGATCGTTTGCTGAAACTTAATGTGAACTTCCCTGAGGAGCTTGCAATAGATATCATTTTGCACTCCTTACCATCGTGCTATGATCAATTCCGCATGACATATCACATGAACAAGGAAGAGGTCACCCTCAACAAACTTCAAGGACTTCTCAAGACCGCAGAAACAGGTCTTAAGGGGAAGTCGGTTGCTATCACTCCTACTCCAGACTCAACTCCGGTCTTGGCAATTGGGCAAAGTCGAGGGAGGAAGAGAAAGAGATCTTCAAAGGGTACCAAGGCTCGGACCCTTGATGGCTCTTCTTCAAGTGGAACCAAGAAAGGTTTCATTACTCCTTCTTCTTACCCAAAAGAGGCTGAATGCTTCTATTGCCATGAAAAAGCTCATTGGAAGCGGAACTGCCCAAAGTACCAGCAGGATGTGAAGGATGGGAAAGTCAAACCCAACCATGCAGGTATTTACACTATCATTTCTACTAACTCACCCCATTCGAAATCTTGGGTCCTTGATACCGGTTGCGGCATTCATATTTGTTGTGACTTGCAGGGACTAGGAAGAAGTGAGAATGTGGAGCAAGGAAGAATAAACTTAATCATGGGGAATAGGAAAGTTACACCTATCACCAAGATTGGAGTTTATACTTTATCGCTAAGTAGTGGGTCAAATTTAGATTTGAATAAATGTTGTTATTCGCCAGAAATGGCAAGAAATATTATTTCCTTTCATGCATTGTACAAACAAGGTTTCACCTTTTCGTTTGATAATGAAGTTGGTTCGATTAATGCTTTCTTTAATAATGTACTTTATTTTAAAGCATTACCTTGTGATGGTGTGTATGAAGCTGTATCTATTGTAGATAACTTAGGAAATAATGTTTTACGTATTGATTCTACTAATAATAATAACTTGGATAAAGCATCATTATGGCATTGTCGTCTTGGACATATAAGCAAGAAACGCATAGGCCAACTCCTAAAGTCAAATGATAGTTGCGAATCATGCTTACTTGGAAAAATGACAAAGTCACCCTTCACAGGCTCGTGTGAAAGGGGTGAAGGTTTGTTGGACCTTATACACACGGATGTGTGTGGACCATTCAAACATGCCACAAGGGATGCTAATCGTTATTATTTGACTTTTACTGATGATTACAGTAGATATGGATATGTCTACTTAATCAAGCATAAGTCAGAGACTTTCGAGAAGTTTAAGGAATTTAAACAGGAAGTCGAGAATCAATTGGGCAGGAACATTAAGATGCTTCGATCCGATCAGGGTGGTGAGTATCTTAGTTCAGAGTTCCTCGACTATCTAAGGGAATGTGGGATTGTCTCACAATTGACACCTCCCAGAACACCGCAGTTGAATGGTGTGGCTGAGAGTCGTAATCGAACCTTGTTGGACATGGTTCGTTCCATGATGAGTCGAGCTTCGCTACCAATCTCATTCTGGGGGTATGCCTTAGAGACTGCCGCCCATATCCTTAATCTAGTCCCTACAAAGAAAGTTGCCAAAACTCCTCACGAGATGTGGACTGGTAAAGTACCTAAACTAGACCACATCAAGATTTGGGGATGCGAGGCTTTCGTGAGATGCGAGACTCATGATAAGCTCGAACCCCGAAGCGAGAGGTGTATTTTCATCGGCTACCCACAGCAATCCTTTGGTTACCTCTTCTACAGACCTAGTGACAATGTGGTCTTTGTAGCAAGAAGAGGAGTCTTTCAAGAAAGAGAGTTTATAAGCCAAGGAGACAGTGGGAGGCAAGTTGATCTTTAAGAAATTCAAGAGTCAAGTGGTGAAGGAACTTCAAACTCTAGCCCTCAACTTGAGGAGGAAACTCCTGTTGAGCCAATTGACGAATCTGTACCTCTGAGGCGTTCCACGAGAGTTAGGAGTGCACCTGAGCATTACTATGGATTCCATATTACTGCAGAAGGTGAGACACTTATTAGTGATGAGACACTAGTAAGTCAAGATGACCCTAACAGCTACGAGGAAGCCATGGCAGGCCCCGAGTCTGCTAAATGGAAAGAGGCTATGGATAGCGAGATACAATCCATGTATCACAATCAAGTTTGGAACTTGGTTGAGAATGTACCAGGTCGAAAGACTGTAGGGTGCAAATGGGTCTTCAAGAAGAAGACCGACATGGATGGTAAAGTACACACTTATAAGGCTAGACTGGTTGCAAAGGGCTTCTCTCAAATTCCTGGAGTGGATTATGATGAGACCTTTTCTCCGGTAGCCAAGATTAAGTCTATTCGGGTTCTGTTAGCCATAGCCGCATTTCATGACTATGAAATTTGGCAAATGGATGTCAAAACCGCTTTCCTTAATGGAAAGTTGGCTGAAGATGTTTACATGAGTCAGCCAGAGGGTTTTGTCAGCAACGAGTACTCGACCTGATGTAGCCTTTGCCTTGAGCATTATTGTCGATTGAATATTCTCAAGTACCTACGAAGGACTAAGGATTGGGTCCTTACCCTCGGTGGGAGTGATGACTTGAGAGTTGTAGGGTATAGTGATGCTAGCTTCCAGACTGATAGGGATAACTTCCGCTCTCAGTCGGGCTGGGTCTTTACCCTAAATGGAGGAGCAATTTCTTGGAAGAGTTCCAAGCAAGAGACAGTGGCAGATTCTACTTGTGAATCAGAGTATATTGCAGCTAGCGAAGCGGCAAAGGAGGCGTTATGGCTGAGGAACTTCATTGGAGACCTTGGAGTTGTACCAGCTATTAAAGAGCCAATGGAAATTTTCTGTGATAGTGAAAGTGCTGTTGCCTTAGCCAAGGAACCAAGGGATCACGGGAGATCCAGACACATCAACAGAAAATACCATTTCATCAGACATCGGATCGAAGAAGGACTCCTCGTGGCAAAGAGGGTATCATCAGATGAGAATCCGGCAGATTCCCTCACGAAGATACTGACTCGGGTTAAGCATCTCCAGCATGCTCGGAGCATAGGGCTGAAGGATGATATTAGATTTAGTAGTTAGATAACCTCGAAATTTGTAAAGTGTAATTGACATTTGATGATGAATAAAAGTGTTTTATTTATGAGTAAAGTGTTGCTATCTCTTGTCAATTGTTTACTATATTTCTTTTGCATGTTTTGACTTCCAGAATAATTTTGTTTGGTATAACATATTATTCAAACCTCCACAGTCGGTCATATATCGGAAGTAGGTATGAATCACGACTGTCATGTTTGGTTGTAGAGGTCTGGGACAAGGCTACAACAATCATGAGTGCTCATAAGTTCTGAGCATTGGACTGAACCCACGCTCACTGGAATCACTTCATAGAATTCTATCTCGAGTGATCGTGAGACGGTAATATCATATAAGTCTTTAAACCTAGAGATATGATTTGTTACTTACAAGTTGGTTATGCATTGATTGTACGAAAAACGCATTGGTAACTCGATGTTATAAAATCGCGCTCTTATGTGTAATTCAATGAGTAGTAGAACAAACATATGAGTCGAAGTTTATCTGTTCCTTCTTGGATTAGAAGCTGATATCTGGGCCCCTCGATGATTTTTTTTTGACCTATGTACCGGGCCCGGTTAGAACTAAATTGATGTGTTCAATGAAGTTCTTTGTCAAACAAATCGAAAATCGGGAAACAAATTGTTGGACAATAAGTAAGACATTGTTCCATGTATTTGTCCGACTGATATCTAGAACAGAGGATTATATGATCACTTATCTTAAATGGCGTACCATCATCTTCTCAGTTTCGAGAAACCTTGAAAAGAGCTACGATTGCCGATCGGTTCCTGAAGTCATACTTGCAGTAATAGTTATTAGACTTATCCAAATGGGAGACTGTTGGATAAGGTGTCTAAGTCCATAACTATTTCTGGTATGTACTTGACCCGACCCGGCATGGTCCATTTGGGTTGCATGGCACCATGCGATTGGATAGACTAAATGAGAGAAATAACACTTGGAGATTATTAATATATTATAAGTTCTAATATATTAATAATATTATTTGATTAGTTTGATCAAGAATTAATTTAGAATTAATTAAGTGATCAAAAGATAACTAATTAAATATATGGATTGATTATGTAAATCATCCATATCTTGTATAGTGGGCTAAAAGGCTCCATGGACTATCAAGTTGGGTTCCACCCATAGGATGCTCCATGGATGCTCCATGGGAGTTACAAACCCATGGGTCATGGAAATGAAGAGTCATGACACATTAGGGTTTAACCCTAGATGTGTCAACACTATATAAGTAACATGTTCTCCACCCAAAATCGGCTACACTAAGAAACAAGAGGGCTTGGCCGATTTTGAGAGGTGAGTATTCTCTCATAAGTTCTTCCAAAAGCATTTGGTGTTGTGTGAAGCATTTGAGGCATCACACTTGGGGTGCTAGGCTCACAAGGTTTCAAGGAACACAAACAACAACAAGGTAAGTTATTCTATCTATACTTTATGTTAAAATTGATCCCCATGTATGCTAGATAGGAATATAACCTTGGAATTCAACTTTGCATGACAATTAGACAAACATAGATCCAAGGTTATTAGGGTTGCATGTACACTTAGGAAGTGTTAGAATGCTCAAAACCCATCAATACTTACCTGTTACATGAACACACTTACATGAATTCTAGACAGGGACACTTCTTAGTACGTACATTATTTGTACTTACTTATCTTGGATACTTGAACTAGATCTAAGAGGATGATTTATTAGTATTTACTGTATAAATTGTCTTTCCTATTCCCGTTCGAGGGGATGTTTTCAGCGGGACTTACCATTCCGAATCTCACTGATTAGCGCCAGTGAGAGATGGCGTTTACGGATGTCTGAGGTAGTCACTTGATTTGTGGTTAGTGACGGGACTAACTATCCCTCCGCCCGCTGTTGCAACAGTGGACGAGATGTGAATCTTCGGAGGATCATTAAGTTGACGATCTACGTCAAGAGATCGATGCAGGGACTAACCCTCCTTCCATCCTGCTGCTGCTACAGGGGATGAGGGGACACTCTTCGGATGTTCCTCAGGGTCTAACTTTCGTTTCATGGGACGTAGTGTTGGTCTTAGTACCCAGTGACAATACTTACCATATCATATTTTTCCTGTTTACTTTATTTTGTGATATCTTTCACATAAACAATGAGTTAGAGTAAGCACTTTTAGTACTAGTCTATACAAAGGAAAAATACTTCATACATACAAAACATTCGAGTCTTGGTAGAAGACTGCACTTCATACATACAAAACATTCGAGTCTTGGTAGAAGACTGCATTTCAGACATATAAAACATTCGAGTCTTGGTAGAAGACTACACTTCATTTATATAAAACATTTGGGTCTTGGTAGAAGACTACACTTCATACTTATAGAAAATAAGGGTTTTTCTAGGGATTTCATACTTACCTCAACATTTTCACGTAAAGGTTTTTCATGGCATTCATAGCAGGTTTTCACAAACAAAGCAATGACACTTATATACTTATGAACTCACCAGCTTTAAAGCTGACACTCTCTTTCAAAATAACTTGTATTCTCAGGTCGCCAGTAGACAGGTACGGAGGACAGGTTGTGAGAAGACGCAGCAGACAAGTCTCGTCTTTTATTTTGATTGTACATTTTTGGTGTCTTATTACAATGAAAGAACACACATGTATAAAACTTTACTTATAATGCAATGGATGATGTTGTTGCTTGTTTATTATATTACACTGTTGTGATACTGTACATGACGTCCTCCACCCCTGAACGTTTCCGCCGTTCGTGGTTTTGGGGTGTGACAGTATTTTAGTCCAGATAAATAACTTATGTGATAACTTAAAAGACCCTTGCGGATAGGTCTATAATCTTACAGGGTATATTCATAAAGTTTTATATATAATCAAGATCTTATAGACATAGAATCTGTGACCGACGCTTCGCTATTCATTCCTCTTAAGGAAGGAGTTTTGAGGTGGGATCAATTATTCGAAGGTCTATTTGATCTTCAATTATATACAATACAAACTGGTGTACCTTGTACAATTATAGCAGGATCCCGTAGGGATCACCCCATAAAGTTACCTTAAAGCTCATAGATTCTTTAGTCACATCCATTCTCGCATGACAAGGCCAGATAAGCATAACCACTTCCTCATAGTATGCAAAAGAAGTGTCCAGGAAGAATAAGGACATGTTCATGAGAAGATTTCAAGGAAAGATCAGCCGAAGTAACCAAAATGTCTTACGCGTCACACTAATAAATATTAATTAGGTTAATTTATCGAGCGAGTGGAAACAGTGCTCACATTACATGTGTTAGAATTATTTTCTTACATGCAGCTGGTAACAGTTATTCAAGAAACAAATATTCATTCGAGGATAGTTATTTCAAATTCATAGAGTTTATTAGGTATAGACTCATTTATGAATTGTTCCTAGAACCCTGTGGAAGTCAGGACCCGATACATCCAGAACTAGGATAACCTTGTCTTTTCAGCTTTCAGCTTGTGTCCATTGCTATAGACTTATTCTGTCTCATCTTTGTTTTCTTATACCAAAGATGTCTCCTCGCAGATCACCCAGGCACACTACTCCGATAACTCCCATACCCTCTCCATAAATCGATGCATCAACTTTGAACGTTGCAGTGGTCGTGGCTGTGGCAATAGCCATGGTACAATATCACCCCATCGGTAGAGGTAGAGGTGAAACGCCTTACCGATTCTACTCAAGGTGAGGTCCCTGTGCACCATGAAGAGTTCTCCTACAAGGACTTCACCAGATGCCAACCATTGTCCTTTAAAGGGACTGAAGGAGTCATTGCACTCATGAAATGGTTAGAGAAAACAGAGTCGACTTCGAAATCTGTTTATGCCCAGAAGGAAGCAAAGTGAAGTTTGTTGCCTGCACCTTCTCTGTCAAGTCCCTAACATGGTGGAACAACCATGTTAAGTCACTGAATCTATCAATGGCAAACTCAATAGGTTGGGAAAACCTAAAAGAGTTAATGCGGGAGGAATACTACCTGTTAGGCGAGGTTCAAAAAGGAACAAGAGTTATGGGATCTCATTATGGTCGGCTCAGACATATTGACCTACACTGACCGGTTCATCGAACTAGCAACTCTATGCTCTGAGATGATTACCTCGAAGAGCAAGAAGATAGAAAGATACATTTGGGGTCAGACTGCTCCGACCCAAGGAAATGTGATGTCTTTCAACCTAGCCACATTCGATAGTGCTAAACGCCTGGCTCAGCAACTCATCGACCATGGAGTCCCCCAAGGTGTAAAAGTCCCTGTTCCCGAGTCATCCAGGGAAGAGGACTATAATCAGAAGTCGGAGAACAAGTGAAAGAAGACGCGAACAACACAAGACACCCCACAAGAACAACCAACGAGTACTAAGTACGCCGCTACGACGCCTACTGCTTTAGCACCTGCCAGTCGATATGCTAGAAACCTTCCAAAATATGGAAAGTACAATTTCCACCACACCAGAGTATACCGAGAAATGCAGTGTCTGAACTGCCACAGAAATGGACACACTGTCCGTTACTGCTGGGCACCGATTCAACCGATCTCCCAAGACTTCGGAACTGAAGAAAAGCAAGCCTACTATGGTTGTGGTGAGACTGGACACCATCAGGAGTACATTTTTGAACATACTAGGAGTACAATATCGAGCATACCAGGGATACATCCTCATTTATCAGATGTTTCTTTCATTTGACCAAAACTTTGTTCGGTATAGAGTCCGTTGTTTTCTTTCGTCATGAGTTGGCGGGGTCGTCACCATACTGAGTTCATATGTTTCTATCGCCTCGATCAGAAAGTTCTCAAAACTCTCATCTTTAGTACCGAAAGTCCGACCTGAATCAAAAACTTTATCTTTCACATTCTAAACCCCCGAAGTACTTGTGCGAAGAGTACTTTGTCCTCCGAAGCCTTATCGCCAGATGTCCGCAGACCGTCACGAAATACCACTTGTCCAGCAGACCAAGTTTGAGCACAGAGGCTATAGACGAATACAACCCGCCTATTATTATTTAGTATATTCGCAAGGGTGGTATATGAGTATGATTACGCAGACCTATTATGTGTGTTTCTGCCTTATCTGCTGTTCCCCGTTGGGTTGTGGACGTGGGGCAGAGTCGCACATCCGATAGTCCTACTAATCCTAATTATATATGGCTTGTATACAGGAGGTAATGATAGATGGACCAAGTATGAATCCTATCAAGAACACCAGGGCAAAGTTGCCAGGTCTACGAGTGAGTATTCTGCAAGTCTGAAGAACACAACCCAAGTAGTAATTCTAAGAGAGCTAATTTCTGGACGAAATTCATTCTAACGGGGGGATGATGTGACAACCTAAAAATTTCCATTCTGTAAAACCATCCACTGCGATTGAAGTCAAATTTGTTTCTGCTAACTTTCAAACTTTTGGATAAGTTTGAGTGTTTTAAAGTTAGTGCTTCAGAAGATATCAGGAGAGAGGATACCCTAGGGTTTATTATGTAGCAAAAAGTGCCCAAAACTTCAAGAGTTTGGAATTTATTGTCCAAAAATGGTATTGGAACCAAAAACCCTAGAGACTATATAAGTAAGACTTAGCCATTTTGGTTCATTTCTTTCATTTCCAACTAGAGAAAACCCAATTTCTCTCCAATCCGTTCACCCCCAACTGTAAGTACTTCAACCCTAGAGTGTATTAAAGGGTACTACATGACTACATAACATGGAAATCATCCATAAATCCCAAGGAAAAGGTGTTCACGGCCCAAGATCCTCTTGGACCGTGAACACTAAAAATGAGGCCAAAAGTGTGCCTTATGTCCCTATAGACCTTGGAACCAAACATAGAACTACCCTTGACATGTCTAGACCTTAAAAACATTAAGAAACAAGGGTTAGACGAGATTTCACGGCCAAGGATGTTCTTGGGCCGTGAACTCCCTTTTATGGTGCCAAGATGCCCCAAATTCCTTCCTTAAGCCAAGAGACTAGCCTAGCACTTTACCTTGATGTGTTTAGGACTCAAAAAAATCAAAATACCATCACCCATAAGTGATTACGGCCACAAACATATGCTAAAATGGTCCAAGGGCCAAAAACTCAAGTTAGGGGTGTTTTGATGCCACAAACACTTCCTAAGGCTTAGACTTGAATTTAGGATGCTTCATTATGACCTTTAGGACCCTAAACAACCCTCATAAACATAAATGGCCATGGGTTTATGGTTGTAAACTCATTAGCACCGTGAACACCTCAAAAAATCCAAAGAAAGTGGTAATCCTCATCCTAGGGTAGAGCTAAGGTCCCTAAATCATCCCCTAGCGTTCAAACTTGCACTTACACATGAGTAACCATGAGTTTACGGCCGTAAACTCCCTTAGGCCGTAAACCCATGGTATTAAAATCATGTGAGTGACATTCTACCTTCCTTTGCTAAGTCACATGTGATTCCAACACTTGGTCAAGGTCTTTCCTAGTCCCGGAAGGTGTTTCCTTTCGTATAGTTGTTTATAAACACTATATTCATGTTAGTATGTGTCCTTATATATCATTTAGGACTTATTGTGTCTCAGGACTTCATTCGTTGAACTTCTCGTTCGTACACGCATACCTGTTTGAGTCGCCCACATCAGGTGAGTTCATACCCCGTAATGAATCTTTTAACTATATTAATTGTATTAAGGGGGGAATATAGGTTGAACACAATGATAATTGTGTAAATGTTTGTTGTTAAACATATTTCAAAATGTTACTTATGTTATTTATAAGTTGTCAAAACATTTCAAAACTCTTTTAAAGTTATGTTACTTTATAGTTATACAAAACGATATCTTTAAAGTATAAGCATAACTTAGTAGATAAATGAGTCTTTTCAGTAACAGTCTAGGTAGAACATTAGTAAACTATTATAGGTATAGTTTAGGAGAATGCTATTCATTACTTCTAGTACAATGAAGCACTCAAAGAATCAGTACCATAACAGAACAAACAGCGAAGAGAATCAAACAATACCAGAATAGAACGTAACAAACATGTTAAGTTACTATAGCATGAGAACACACAAACATGATCTAATTATATCAATGAATCACTAACACATTAGTGATAGTTATATTGGGTATACATGATCATATAACTTAAATTTGAATTACACGGCTTGCAAGAAATTGTTGGGGTCGCGTTTGGTTCCCTAAATCTCTATACATTGAGAGCGTTTAGTAGGGGTTCTAGCTTTCACATTATGACCGTAATAAAACAAATATGTTTTTAGGTTATGATTACATCCGCATGTCATTATAAATGACATCTGTGTACTTACTTTTCCCATTACTTTGATAAAGCGTCGGTACCATTTGAAAGTTGATCTATTTTCTAGCAATATAGTTATAAACTAGGGAGAATATACTTTTACATTTGACAAAGGAACAGTCGGGTTTAACACATGTCAGAAGATGCCTTGGTAGAAGGCTACGATTAAAGGTTAGGATCATAATGCTAGCTTTATGACTCCTTAATGTATACACTATAGGATACATATATACTAATAGATTCTGACAATTAATAGCATGTGTGCTCTTCGATTCATTTCCTATTCCCGTTGGATGTGGGCTTGGATTCAGGTCACTCAATCTATTATCTACCCGAATCTATATATATTTATGCTTAGTATCCATTAGGTCATTATAAGGGTACCAGGTGTGGATCAGGTTATAGGACACAGAGTCAATGCACAACTTTTCTAGTACAAAACTTACTTTTCAAAGTCAGTACTCTTGGTATACAAAATTAGAGATTTCCCAGATACGAGCTTAATCTATTTTATCAAGCTAATACAATTTTAGAGAATTTAGGCGAGTAACTCTATAACACCTTAGTTTATACACCATGTTTATATATAAAACTAATACCCAATAGATAGTTAAAGGTGTGTTTTCCACCTTACTTCCTGTTCTAGTTGGATTGTGGGCGTAGGGCACATTCACTCAATTAACTTTCTACCCGGTATCAGATTATATATAGCAGTATAAACAAAGTTATTATAAAAGTAGTCACCGTAGTCATTGTTTTACTATAAGAAATATAGTTTTTCTTAAATAACTTTTCATTATATATAAAGGAACCATTACAAATAACTCCATGAGTAACAAGTGAATACACCAGGGTTATATATGACAACGATCTAACAACCAATGGAATGTGTGCTATCCACCTTACTTTCTGTTCCCGATTGGGTTGTGAGCTTGGGGCAGATGCACAGAATCGATTGTTTGTTTACTTTGAGTATATATAACTTGTACCCACTTAGTACCCATAGAAAGGCTTGTAGTGTCATTTTACTTAACTTTCATTCAAGTAGGAAATATATGATTTTCTAGAGGAACAGGCGAACCTTTCAAAAAAGAACTTACAGCTTACGTCACTTTTACATATACATTTTCCATAACGCTTTACAGCTTACTCACGTCACTAAAATCTTATGACTCACCAGCATAATTGTTGATCAGCTCTTTCAAATAACGTGTATCCTTAGGAGACTATTAGACAGGTGCTCATGCTGGGGATTCAGAAGATGGAGCGTTATAGCTTCAAGTGTTGTTTTGTTATTTGTGTATGAATTCTATGTTTTGTGAACACACACATTGTAAACACTTTCTTTCTAAATGAAATGGTTGTTCATTACTTGCTTACCATATACATATCTCGTGATACTAAACATGACGTCCTCCACCCCTAAACGTTTTTGCCTTTCCGGTTGTGGGGTGTGATAGATTGGTATCAGAGTATTGTTTATAGTGAACTAAGTATATCAATCTATAAAAGATATACATCTATAAATACAATGGGGCTTAACTGCTCTGGATAATAATATATTTTAGAGTATAACTACAAGTTATAAAAATATACCTACTTGCTCATACATGTGCATTACAAAACTAGTTTCACGAGGAGAAGAAAACTAAAAAGTATTTAAAGGTTGGGCACTGTTGTCAACCCGAACAGTTATGTAATCATAACTAGGATCAATATAGCCTGATCAACTATATTCATTCGAGTGTGACTGACATGTGTTTGGGAATGATGTGGTGTTGCAACAAAGTTAAAACTTACCTGAACACCAGTCAAAAATGTCCTAATATTTTGAGAAAACTAACGAAAAATGACAAAATACACGCTAATTCTATGAAACCGGCCAAAAAGGGGTTTTTTGAAGTTTTAGCTGGTATTTTGTGCTTTTCTATAAAAAAAAATTAGTTTGGGACTTTTTCATAAATTGGACTAAAATTTTTGTACTTTTGTGGATATTTCCTTATCTTAATTAGCAAGATCACTTTAATATGACCATTGATCATATAGATCTTTCACCATGAAGCTTTTTACATGATCGAATAACTAAAAATAATGATTTAGGTTTAGGATAAGCAATAACTATTTGAGACCTTTGTTAGAATAAAAAAATGCCCTATAATGATGAGTGATTTATTAGGTTATAATATTCCTTGTAAGAGAGAATATTCCCTCCACTAGTATATAAAGTGGAGGTGATTTCTCATTTTCTTTATGAGTGCACGCATGTAGAAATTTAGTTAGAGAGAGTTGGATAGGTAGTTCTACAAGAAGAAAATTGGTAATGCTACCAAGAAGGAGAAAGGAAAAGTCCTTAAGAAAGGAAAACACAAAGGAAATTGTTAAGGGAAGCCTCCTACTACCAACCCTAGTCCAAAGCCTAAACCTGTTTTTGACTCTTATTGCTTTCACTATAATGAAAATGGACACTAGAAATGCAACTGTCCCAAGTACCTATAGGAAGTTAACAAACAAGACCAACCAAATTGGAACCTCTTGTACATATGTAATTGAATTATATGCATTCCATACTAATTCTGGGGTATTCGATACTGGAATTGGTAAAAACATTTGCACTGATATTCATGGACTAAATAATGTAAAGAACGAAAATACAGCGATTTGGAACTGCATGTCGGGAATGGCACTCGAGTAGCTGTCAAGAACAAAGGAAAATATCATCTTGTACTTCCAATTGGTCTTTAACTTATTTTGAACATTTGTTCTTATGTATCTAGTATAACTAGGAATATTATCTATATTTCCTGTTTGTATGAAATGGTCTACAGATTCTTCATTTGAGGAATTTTGAAATGGTCATGAGCTCTCTTCAAAGCGATTGACCAGAATCTTGCATAAAAAATATCAGAATCCTGCGTAGAAGAGGAAAGACTCTGTGTGAACTCAATCCAAAGAATTTGACCTAACTCAACCTTCTCATATGTATTCAAGGTGTATAGCAGTGTGTGAAACAATTTTTTGCATTATCAGATGCATAACCCTTTATAAGAACTAACAAAATAAGTTCGTAAAAATAGGATTCCATATTGGTGGTAGAAAAGAGTTCTTGAATTTGGAAAACATATGATCAAATCATCTTTGTAACACATCTGATGATAAACCCTAATGATACTCGATCAAGAAACCAACCATGGTTTTGTATATGCATCAACAGTCTTCAACCCCAACAATTTGAAAAAAAAATAATGTTTGGTAATCACAGTGTTATGCCTTGAATATCAAAATGCATCAATGTTGGGTCCATTATGTGTTGCGTCTTGGGCTCGGTCCTTAACCCAGTTTTGTATTCGGATTGGGCCTATCCATCCGTGATTTAATTATTAGGGTTTAGTATTTATAAATGCTTGCATGCATCTTTGTACGTAGTTGTTTTTAGTCGATCATTCAAATCAATCATTGTTTTTATCGATTGTAACCCTAAAAGCCTCTATAGTGGAAGTTCTTCATCGAGCTCTGCTGAGGCGTGAATCTATTGAATCATTCAGATCATTATTGATTCATTCTCTTATATGTTATTTTGTTTGCATTATTCTGATTAACATGTGTAAGATCTAAACGATCAAAGAGATTTTAATCTCATGAATTGGTATCAAAGCAGGAGGTTGTGTAATTCATACACATCTCTTCTGTCAAAGAAGTGATTAGGGTTCATTCCGCATTCATTGATATTTATTGAGCCATCACTCCATAATTGATGTATCTCATTAATTATTAATCTTGCCCTAATATTACATATTACAAAGTCTGATCTTATAATAGGTTAAACGATCAAGCATGGAAGATTCTCAATCCAAACCCATCAACATCACTAACAGCATCGGATCGACAACCAAGATCCCAATCCTCTACACTCAAGACTATGAAGTGTGGACGCACCATTTTGAAGATTATGTTATTGGATCGGAAGATAATGGGTATCTGATATGGGAAGCAATAAGTGTTGGTCCATTCACTCACTCAAGCACTTCAAGAATCATTAAAACTCAGAAGGAGTACAATGATCTATTAAAAGATGTGAAGGACGTCGCTCAGGACGAAAAGGAGAAGTTCCAATGCAACATTAAGGCATTGAGACTAATTCGATTCGCCCTTCAATCCGACACGTTTCGGTTAGTAAGTTCATGTGGTACAGCAAAGGAAATCTGGGATCGGCTGCGAGAGCTGTATTCCACAGATGAAGATCTGGAGCACTCGATTCACACCCTACTTCTCTCCGAATTTGGAGAGTTCAAGCAGAAGCCAGAGGAGGTTGTTACGAAAACGTTCAATCGGTTCAATCATCTTCTCAGTAAGATGATCAAACATGACATAGAAAGAAAGCTCATCGAATAGAAGGTCACCTTCTTAAATGGCCTAAGACCCGAATGGAGGGCGGTTGTGTCGACGGTTAAAGCACATGAGCAGTTCAAATCATATTCTTTGGAAAAACTTGTGGGGATTCTAAAATCCCAGGAAAGGATTGTGCTACAAGAGAAGAGCGTGGTTTCAAACTTGGGGTCTTTGGCCCTTCTGTCTAAAGGTAAGAGCGCAGAAGAAGAAGAAGAAGAAGAAGAAGAAGAAGAAGAAGAAGAAGAAGAAGATCTGAATCTGGGAGACTACGATCTGACATCTGAAGATTATGCAATGATGGTGTCAAATCCCAGGAGGTTCATCAAGAAGAAGTTCCCTACCAACAAGAACCAAAATTGTAAGGGAAGCTACAACTCTGAAAAAGCGAAAGAGGAGCCGAAGGTTGAAGAATCAAAGAAAGAAGCGAAGGGTGAAGTTGATTCTGGTGTCAGCTGTTTTTACTATGGAAGGAAAAATCACTATGCAAAAGATTGTGTGTTGAAGAAAATGACAGACAAAGATGAGGAGACGGATGAAGAAGCAAGTCTCCTGAAAAGACTGGAGGATATTAAAAGGAAGAAAGCTGCTACTAATCCCTCTATGAATGCTCTAGTTGTGCAGGGTTCAGTAGATGATGATGAGTTCGGTGGTGTACATGTGTGCTCGATCGACTCAGAAGATGATGAAGTCAGAAATCCTACTCATGGAAAGGCTTATGTGGCGAAGAGTGGTGATGCTAGTGGAAGATGATTGATGGTGACAGATGTATCCCAGATGAGAGGGATGCAACACTGATGGTGGAAACGAAGTGGCTATGGAGCGAGAGGACGTGTGCTTTACAGCGAAGCCTCTCAGTGTGCAGATCAGTGAACTTGATGAAATGATCAAGAAGGTACAATCCATTTTTGTTTCATTTAAAATTCCACTAACATCATATGAAAAAGAATTAAATAACTTGAATTCAAGAATTTCAAATCTAGATAGTTGTTTAACTCAAACACAAGTCAGGAATTCTAATCTGACTGACCAAATGAGTAGGGTGTCATCCAAGAGTGAGGAGCGAATAATCTGGATTTAGCAGAAGGAGTTGGCGTTGGTTAAGTCTAGGGATGAAAATATCTATTTGCAAAGAGACAATCTTAAGTTGGTAAAACAGAGAAATGTTTTTTGTTTAATTGCAAAAAGACTTTATACTAACATTACACAACTACATTTAGACTGTGAAATAGGCCAGAAAATACATCGCATGATTTTGCCCTTCCTTGAGCTAAAGGAGGATGAACTCGATGCCGAAGCATACAACTGTGAAAGTGTTGCATCTTCAGATGATGTAAATCCCACTTATAAGTTTGGTCTGAACAAAATTGAATCGTTTATAAAGTCCAAAGACCATAAGGACATGCTTAAGAACCTTTTGGATGAAAATGATAGGTTGAAAATCAGAACCGAAACTATACAAAAATTTGACTCATTAAATACCAAATTAAGTTCAGAAAATAAAATTGATGTTGAAAATGCATCTGAACTTAATGAGGACGATGACATGAGTGAAATATCCGTAGAGGATGAGGTTGATTGTTCTGAGTTTATTAGGAGTGAACCTAAAAACCACAAAAACTTGATTTCAGAAAATTCTGTGGAATTCGCTCGTCTGTCCAGTCCCTAATCATTAAATAAAAGGTCGTTGCATACCAAAAGGTAAGAACCACTCCCAATCAGGTTTATAAGGTCACAGGAGTAACCAAACATTAGACTTCCGAACTCACTGCATTGGTGAATGAAGATAATGCAGATGGTTGTGATGAGTTTTTCTGGTTTGCACCGATAGACAACGCAGATGAAACAGTTGGTTTGTCGGAGCGAACATCATGGAAGGTCAAAGCTAGATATGTGGCAGAACCACTTAATAAACCTACCAACTTTCACGTGCCCTGTACCAGTGGCACAAAAGAGGTTCCAGTGGAATACGTCTCCTCAACAAGTGAAACCTCTTCCATGGAAAATGAACCTATTGTTCAGAAGCCGAAACAGAAGGAAAATATTCATAGACAACCGAAACAAGTGAACAATCAAAAGCAGCAGAGGAATCTGAGATACAAGAAAAATCTCTCAAAGCGAAAGAAATTTTGGCACTCCCAAAATCCTCACTATACTCACTTTGATAGAAACTCCAAGCCAAAAGGAGAACAGAATAAGGATAAAAGGAGCTTCGGTCCGTTGGATCAAAAGAACCAAAAGAAGACTTTTGGGCCACAGAAAGAACACGACCGGAAGGATAGGTTCAGTCCATCAAGCTTTTACAGCAGAAGACCCAGTTTCAGTCCAGCAACCCACAACAACCGAAAAGCCACTTTCGGTCCATCAAGAAATAGCAACCGAAGGTCCAGATTCGGTCCTTCAAATGATCACAACCGAAAGGGTCATTTCAAACCTCAAGTCAGGAAAGTTTCTCATTCTAATTTCTATTCCTCTAATTCTTCTCGTTCTCAATCTTCTTTTAAGCCTAATCTCATCCTACACCAAACTCACAATCGACGAAGGATTTGAAAGGAAAAAGTAAGATTTCCTCAGCAAATGAAGACCGAAAGCAAGCTAAAGTCAAAAATCCTGAACCTAAATCCAAAACAGTTGAATCTAACTCCAATAAAATCAAAGTGTTTACTATCAAGAGGAAAGATAAATCAACATTAACAAAACGAACTTATCTTGTTGATGCTTCTCTTACTATTCCTATTTCTGTAAAAGGCTCACAAGGACCCAAGAAACTTTGGGTTCCTAAATCTGCTTAATTTTTGCAGGTTATAAGTGACGAGAAGTTCGACGAAGAATGGTACATAGACAGTGGCTGCTCACATCACATGACAGGAAGGAAGGAAAAGTTAAGGGAGTTTCGGTCCCTTCAAAATGGTGGTAACGTCAAGTTTGGTAACAACTCCTATGGAACGATAAAGGGTTATGGGATGATAACCAATGGAGACTTTACAATCATGAAGGTGGCTTATGTAGAGGGGTTGCATCATAACCTCATCAGTGTGTCTCAACTGGTGGGAGGTACAGATCTCAAAGTCTCGTTCGATGAAGAACGTTCAGAGATAATAGAGAAGAAGTCCAACAAAGTTATTCTCAAGTCATAACGAAAAGGTTAAATGTTCCCTCTGAATCTCAACCCAATCAAAGGGAATCCAGCCATATGTCTATTGTCTAAAGCCCATTCAGACGAAAGCTGGTTGTGGCATCGAAGGCTCTCACACCTCAACTTTAAAGACATCAACAAGCTAGTCATCGGTGATCATGTTCGGGGTCTTCCACTACTTATGTTCGATCGAGAACACTTATGTGTTGCTTGTGAAATGGGGAAACAAAGTCCCTAAAGTCACCCACCAACCATAAACACCAAAGTTGTTGAACCACTTGAGTTACTTCACATCGAATTATGTGGTCCATCATCAATCGAGAGCATTGGCTGTAACAAGTACATCCTTGTTATTGTTGATGAGTTCTCATGGTTTACTTGGATGTTCTTTTTAAAGCACAAATCTAAGGTGACTCCCAAGCTGAAGATCTTTATCAAGCATGTCGAAGTGCAACTGAGAAAAGTCGTTCGAAACATTAGGAGCGACAATGGACTGGAATTCAAGAATAAAGAATTTGAAGATTTCTTAGCAGAAAAAGGCACCAGTCACAATTTCTCAGCCCCCTGTACACCTCAACAGAACGGAATTGTCGAAAGGCGAAACCGATCCCTACGTGAGGCGGCCCGAACCATGCTGAGTTTTGCCTCCCTTCCTCTATAATTGTAGGCAGACGCCATTGCTACAACTTGCTTCACTCAAAACATATCTTATCTCAACAAGCGCTTCTCTCTCACCCCCTATGATATTCTTAACAACAGGAATCCGAATGTCAAGTTCTTTCATGTGTTCGGCTCGAGGTGCTTCATTTTCAACTACAAAGAGCATCGCAACAAATTTGATGTCAAAGCCGATAAAGGCATCTTTCTGGTATATTCTCTTACTTCAAAGGCGTACAGGGTTCTGAATAAGTGTTCTAAATGAATTGAAGAAACCTATTATGTAACGTTCGATGATAATTACATCAAGAAGTTGAAGTCTACCAAAGGGGAAATTGGAGAGGTTTTCTCTCAAACCGGTCGGGTCACAGCCTCAATTGCTAATTTCTTTGACCAATTCATGGATTTATTTGATGAAACTGAGAAGGCTATTCACTCTGAAGCCATGGCAGTAGACAACAAGGTGGATCACCTTAAGAATATTATCGAAGACGCAGCCAAACAAATGGCAGAAGAAAAACCGGTTAGAAATGAATCTCATCAGAGCAATACTTCAGTCGAGGGGGAGAATCAATTCTCTTCAGATCAACAGGATTCACATATCCAGGGGGAGGGTCCATTATTTTCAATCGACAATAATGCTCATGGCCTGGGGGAGAATCCAATATTTGATGGAACCAAAATCCCAACCAGACCCGAAAGCCCGGTTGCACCCAAAAGTCCTGTAGCAACTGAAAGTCCGGAATAGCCCGAAAGCCCAGTAGAAGAACGAGTTTTTGTGTTTCATCATCTGTCAAGGGAGAGAATTCCAATATGCATTATGATGATGATATTCAATCAGAGTTGGAAGAAGTGGTAAATGTTGAATTGGATCCCTCTTATGATCCAAATTATCCTCCTCTCACCAAATGGACCAGTGATCATCCTGTATCTCAAATAGTGGGTGATGCATCAAAAAAGGTTCTAACTTGATCACAACTAAAGGCGAAGCAAACTGCTCTATTCTCCAAAGTAGAATTCTGCATGTTTAGTTCATTCATCACCAAAATAGAGCTGAAGACCATCAATACTGCTCTCGATCATTCTGATTGGGTTCAGGCAATGCAAGACAAACTTAATGAGTTCGAAAGAAATAAGGTATGGAGACTCATTCCAACACCAAAAGATGCCTCGATTGTCGGTCTCAAATGGGTGTTCAGAAACAAAATGGACAAGGAAGGAAATGTGGTCCGGAATAAGGCTCGGCTAGTGGTGAAAGGATATTGCCAGGAAGAAGGAATCGATTACGAAGAGACATTCGCTCGAATATTTCTTGCCTATGCATCACACAAGAACTTTGAGGTCTACCAGATGGATGTGAAGTGTGCCTTTCTGAATGGGGAACTTAAAGAAACCGTGTACGTGGAGCAACCTCCTGGTTTTGTAAATGAAAAGCATCCAAATCACTACTACATCTTGGATAAGGCAGTTTATGGTCTGAAACAAGCTCCTAGGGCATGGTATGAAACATTAACTAAGTTTATAAAGACGTCTAAATTCAAACAAGGTTCAGTTGACCCAACCTTCTTTCGTAAAAAGGAAGGTAACCACCTTATGATCGTTCAAATCTATGTCGACAATATCATCTTCGACTCCATGAATCCTAGCCTAATAGTTGAATTCAGGAAGTTGATGGAGACTAAATTTGAAATGAGCTCAATGGGTCCGATTAACTTTTTCCTTGGTTTAAATATTAGACAGGGACCCGAAGGCATCTTTATCATCCAGGAAGCATACACAAAGACTCTCCTTGCCAAATTCGGCATGATGGGAGACTCAAAGGTCAAAGTCCCTATGGCGTTCGGCACCAAGCTCACACCATCTTTGGAAAAATCGGCAGTCGGCATAACACTATATCACCAAATGATTAGTTCCCTGATGTACCTCACATCTAGCAGGCCCGATATAATGTTTCTAGTATGCTATTGTGCCAGGTTTCAAGCAAATCCTCGTGAACCACACATGCTGGCAGTGAAGAATATATTCATGTATTTGAAGCGAACCACCTCTCTCAGTCTCTGGTATCCCTCAAACTTAGGTTTCTTTGTTCAAGCCTAATCAGATGCAGACTTAGGATGATGTGGTCTAGATCGAAAAAGCACCACAGGAGGCTGCCAAATCCTAGACGGGAAGTTGGTTAGTTGACAATCGAAGAAACAAACATGTGTTTCTCTATCTACAACCGAAGCAGAGTACATTGCAGCCGCCTCCTGCACATCACAAGTGATTTGGATCCAAAGCCAACTCTGGGATTATGGACTCAATATGAAAAAGATCCCACTATATTGTGACTCAGAAAGTGCAATTAGGATCTGTCATAACCCAATGCAACATTCCAAGACCAAGCATATAGCACTGAGGCATCACTTTATTAAGGATCATGTGGAAGATGGAAACGTCGAAATTCACTTTGTTCTAACCACTGATCAACTGGCTGACATCTTCACCAAAGCCCCTCCTAAAGCAAGTTTCAATAAAATCCTACAAGGCCTAGGTATGATGGAATCGGAGTCAGTACCAAAAACACCTTCTCAAAACTAAAAGTTGGAAGTGAAATGAACCGAACGCTTAATCTATTTCGGGCTTGGTTCACACAGGAACCGAAATGAACCGAACTCTCGGTCTATTTCGGGTTCGGTCCCACTACACTTATTTTCGCTTATCTCAAAGTGTTCGGTCCATTTCTGGTTCGGTTGAATTTTTTTTTTTTGGTTTGTTTTGTTTTTCTCTTTACAAAAATATCAAAATTCCAAAAATATTTTCTTTCTTTTGTCTCTACTTTTGTTTATGTTAACAGTTTCTAGAATATCAATGGGGCAGGTATCATTCTCACACTTTATACTAGCTAAGTGTCCCTAGAAGCATGCTGTTGCATGTTGTCCAAAGCCTCAACTGATTTTGAATAAAGCCTTATTGATTGGGTATATACAAACCTCGTCTTCCCAATTAGGCTGCTAAATTTATTCTAATCATGAGCTACCTTACTCTTTTCTCATATAAGTTAAGAGTTTTCTGCTTGGTCATTCTATTTATAGCAGAGGTACTTTGGTTTCTTTACAACACCTCAAACATTTTTCTCCATCATATTTAAGTTCATAAATGTAACCCTTGAGACTCTTAGAAATAACCATTGAGGTTTACGCTTACACAATCTCTGTGTTTATGATCTTAGCTTCGTGTCACTATGTGCTAAGTGAAACCCAAAATTCAATACCAACTATGAATTGACGGTGAACAATTTAATTTGATCTAGCTTTCACCCATGAATTAACGAAACCACCCAAGTGGTTGTACCATGAAATCTCTATTTTTCTTTTTGTGTCATTCTTATGAAATTGCTACACACTATAACATTTCTTCCCATAGAATCCAGTTTTAATTTTTTTTTTTTAGATTTCACACCAAACCTCTCCAACAAGTCACTGAATATAGTCCAAACCTACTTGTTCAACAGACCACATCGGTCTCACAGGTACTTCGTTTGGTTTTGGTCTTATGTCAAGATCCGGAATTCTGAACTGAAGCGAAAGCCACCCTTTTAAGCCTCATCAAAAGATGCCTTTCAACACTTCTTAACAAGTGCTTGATCGTAATTCAACAAGAAACGACACAGACACTTTAAAGTCTCTCTTGACTTTGAAGGAAGAGATTCGTGCCCGGGATCCACTGTTTCGTGTATATATTGACATCACAAATTCCCACATAGATGTTGCTTTATTTCTTTATCTTTGAGACTATATGCACGAAATCTTTCTGATTTTCCAAAAGTCTGGTTCGGTTCTCTAAAAGCAACTTCCCTTTATGTAGCTTCGGTTCTTAATGATATACTCAACAAGGGAATGCTGTGGTTTTTCTAAGTCTTTGATTTTATTTAATGATGACAGCTCATTTAAAAGATAAGATGATGACTCAGTCGGAAGATTAAAGGTTTCAAGAATTCAAAAAGGCATTTGGTGGGAAGGCATGCTAAACGGAAACAATTTTCTCTCTCATGTGTAATCATCGGGGTTGCCAACTATCAAGTTTCAATCAATTCAGGAACCGTTTCGCGTCTCAAGAGGATTTGGGGTCAAATTTTTCTCTCACCACCATACCTGGTATAAATAGTTAAACCCTGGTTTCTCTCCCACTGTTCATCTTCTTCTTCGAAGCATTCAACAATGACGGATTCCTCCTCTGTTCATGAAGCATCTTCTAGATCCAACATTCTCCCAATCATACCTCAGCAAAGCTTGGTCATCGACCTCACCCCAATCTCCTATGATGCCTTCATGTATCCCATAGTGGAGTGTCTCAAATACTCTCCACTGATTCTCGCACTCTCCAAGGTTGAAATTGTGCCTATGGAATGTCTATCCCAGATTTTCTCCACAGCTCACTACGACAAATACGTTGATCGCATCTACTTCGACATCCTTCTGTGACACCCAATTTTTTTTCAAAAATTTTAAACTTTTAAAACGCATCTTAAATTAAATTAAAACAACTGAAATAGTCATAACATAATGCATCAACTTAATAATCATATAAAATAAAGTGTGGAAGTAATAATAATAATAAGGTCCCAACAAAATAACTAGTAGCGATGTCCCGATGCTCCATGTCAAGCCTTAGCCTCTTTAATCTTAACACCTGAAAAGTTATAAGGGAAAAACGTAAGCACGAAGCTTAGTGAATTCAAACACAGACATTGTACTAACATTCATATTTACTAGCCCTAATCCATTTTCCAATTATAATGATGAAGGCAAAGAACGAATCAATGTCTATATTACGAGAAGGACTTGTAGGTTTGAACCGCACCGGGAAGATCCCGTATCATTTGGCCCTAATCACCGCACCTCACGAAGAGTATTACGTTGGTGATCTTACCTACCCACCGCACCGGTAAATCCGTATCCTTTGGTGGTGTCCCCATATCCATAATTAGTTACATACAGTGCACATGTACGAATTAAAACAATACTTATATAGCATGCTTTTATAATAAATTCAAATAATCACACACGAGTTAACTAGCAAACACAATCATCAATACAACGGTGTGAGAGAACTCACCTTGAGTGAGTATTAAGGATGGCTAACAATCAAATAATGCTACCAATCTTGAGCAAACTTCAAAACCTCACCTAAGAAGGACTAAAGGTTAGAATGGAGAAGTAATGAAGCTATGAGTTGAAAAAAGAGTGATCACAGCAAGGTCTCTAAAACAGACCTGCTGTTCAAAACGGATTTACTCCAAAATATAAAACAGAAACATAGCTTTAACTAAATTTTATAGGAAACTATGATTTCTTAGGATTCCACAAATATAAAGAACTCATTCTAAATCCAAAAGATGAATTAAATATGAATTTTAGAAAATGGTGTATCACTTCTGTCTCCAACAATACAGTCAAGTGATGTTGGCCAATTCTACCCAACTTGTGAGTAGAATTCGTCCAAAACAAAAATAAGAGAATTAAAGGACATACAAGTGAAAGTCTCAGAGTTCGAATTGAATGAAAATCATCTCTCAAACTCCAGATAAAAAATTCACATTGTGGACAATCACAGCACTAGCAAAAGCTGGTGACTGCCCACTGACCTGGAGTGTGGATCCATTCTAACCAATTTATAATTGGAAATAACACCCCATATTCTCCAGATCTTAAATTCATAATATAAGTAACATATAGAAACTTGGAATCACTCTGGATCCTTTTCCAAGACTTAGAAATGATGAAAACAAAATGACATATCAGAACAGACCCGGATCAGACCTAACAGCAAAGATGCCATTATTTCACATAGATAAAGCCCTTATCAGTGAGGTTGGCCTGCTTAAGAAAGTTAGCCAACTCAATTTGTGAACTTTTGGATCTGGTTTGGGGTCCGTTTGAGTTCTAGAGATCCAGATATGATTTTTACAAAATGACTACAGATCTGATGGAAAACAGAATCGTAGCCACCCGTGATTCCTTTTTGGCTTATCCATCCTTCTCCTTTTGAAACACATTTTAAGATGTGTTCATCATCCCAATTCAGTACCCATGCTAATGGTGGTACTAAAAAGGGTTAGGGATCATTAGGATTTCATTTAGCCACAAGGATGTAATAATAATCAACATGAAAATAAACATAAGCACATAAAATCATCATTCTCCCTTTTAGGGTTTCCATGATCTTTTGCCACATGTAATCCCCTAGATCCATCATCCACCATATATGGGGTGAAGATAGGATCTTGAGATGATGTATAACATACAATTAAAAATAAAATAAGAAGGAGAAGAAATGAAGATGAAATCATAAAACTAGAACAAGGTTATGAATCAAGTTGTAAGAAAGGATAAGGAGGTTCATACCAATACGAATCAAGGCTGGAAATGAACAAGAATTAAGCTCCAAACAGCCCCTTGGCTGCTCTTGATCCCAAAGAGAGAGAGAGATGGACGATTTTTGAGAGAGAGGGAGGGTTTAGAGTGTTTTCCTTGTGTGTGTTCCAAATGATTCAACTTACACATTATGTACTAACTAGATGGACTTTGCAAATAGGCCCATAGCCCATGGACTTCAATAAAAGGGGTTTACAAGATGATCAAAAGAGTCCAATAACATAAGAAATCAGACATTGGTTAAATAAATTAACCCAAGGTTACAAGGATAATTAAATTAAAATAAACAAACATACCGAGAAAACCCGGGGCGTTACACCTTCACACCAAAACCTCCATCTCAAAGCAGCGATTTTGCTAGCTTTTAGGGTTTGAACCTGACAAATCGAGGGTTAACCCTGATTCGATCTCTGTGGGTCACTTATTCTTCATGTTTTACAACATGGGTTACACTGAAACCCTTACTACTATAACGAAGTTCAAGAAGTCATGCCTTCCTCCTCAATGGAAAGACTTCTTCACGATTTTATTCAAAGGTTTATCTGAGAAGAGTGCAGGTTCTGATGGGGCCAATCGTTTGCTCATGACAATTCTTTATGAGTTGTACAATGGGATCAACCTCGACTATGGCTCGGTTCTCTGGCAGCAGTTAATTCAAAGCCTCGGCTCTACTTCTCAATACACTGAAAATCTCCTATGCCAGGTTCTGGACGCTTGTCAGCAAATGGGCAATGGACAAGTATCATGTCCCCACTGTGGCCACTTCTCCACTCTCCTCGGTTGGCGTGTTCCACACTACAAAGATCATCATCACTGACCCCTCCAAGTTCATCTTTGTTGGCTCAATTCCTGAGTCCATGTATGACTGTGTATCAGAGGAGAGCCATATCATCCAGACCTACAAAAAGTTTCCTCTTTCGGGTCCGAGATAGCTGACTACAGAGATGCTTCAGTCCATCAACGACGCAGACAAACCTGCTACCAGGGGCAAGAAACAAGAGAAAGGGAAAGTAAAGAAAGTGGTCAAAGGGGTGAAAGGCCCTACTCCTAAGAAGAGAAAATCAACAAAGGCAGCCCAATCACCTCCACCGAAGAAGAAGAAAACACAGTCTAGAAGAAGACTTCTTCTTGCTTCTTCCTCAAGCGAATCAGAGGATGAAGGTTCAGACTCAGAGGAGTCGGTTCGAGGCGACTCTCTTCCCCGATCTCCTTCGCATGAGGTACCAGTCACAACCGGACCTGTCTCTTGTCCACCTATCACTATCTCTGTTTCCATTCCCATCATAAGCTCCTCTATTTCCATTCCTCCCATAAATTCCTCTACTTATATTCCACCTACTTCTATTCCTATACCACCTCCCATTTTCTCTGAAGCCACAAAAACAACAACTACTAGAGTTCGAACCAACGTATCTGATACGAAGGATCGTACTTCAGCACCCGAACACACACCTACAACTGAAACCACTTCCACACCCGAACCTACTCCCACAACTGAACCTTCAACATTGCCTTTATCTCCCAATCACTCAGCCGAAACTGAGACATTTCTAGGAGGGGAAGATATGAATTTCGATTCACTTTACTACAGTCCCTACCAGGTTCAGAGCGATGATGATGATGATGCTCCTGTCACCAAAAAGCACGTCAAGGAACTTCACCATAAAATTGATAATCTCTTCGCTTCTTCCTCCTCCTCTCGGTCCCATATCACGGAAGCTGCCATTTAGGGATGGTCGATACTTTCACCAAGGCACATGAAGCCTCCAACAACTCTGCTACTGTTGCTATAGATGCATCAACAAAGGCTTGTGCTGCTGCGACCGAAAAAGTCGAAAAACTATTTCGAGATGCTACCCTCTTTTTGGAGTCTTTGCAAGGGCAGGCGAATCTAATGCAACGAAGGTTAATTCAGTTGTTGAGAAGCTGGCTACTTCCTTTAAAACAAAATAGCACCACTTCGCCAGTCTTTGTCAGACCCTAGAAGCAGACAACAAATCTTTCCAGACAACCGTTGAGGATCTCCTGACCAAGCTCCAAAAAGACCTTGCCACGGAAAATTCTGTGATGGATGCACTTGCACGCAAAACAACTGAGCTAAAAACCAAGAGTCTTCAACCTTCCCAAATTGAGAAGGAGGTTGATTATCTTCGGTCCGAGCATGATGTGATTAACAGTTGTGTTTCGGATGTCCACGGAGCCCTCTCGAACATCATTGAAGCGCATGAATCGATTCTCAACTACTCAGTGAGGCAAAATCTTGCTGAGAAACTTGCTCCTGCCGTTGCCATGCTTAGCAGAATTGAGGGGCTTCCTGAGCAAGTTGTCCATCCAAAACAAAGGGGAGAAGGAGCTTCAAAGGGTAGTAATCAATCTCAACCTCCTGCTGTTTCCATAGCTCAATCCAAACTACCTCCAATTTCTTCATCAATTCTAACTAAAGCAACCGAACCACCAAAAACGGGTCATGCATCAGGTTCGGGTGCTCAAGACAAAGGCAAAAAGGTTCTCGATGATAGTGATGGAAACGAAGACAAAGAAACCATTGCTGATATTTTGAAGAATCAGGCCATGGAGAAGGAACTGGACATGAATGCTCGGATTGCTAGGGAGGCCGAAGCAAATGAAAGGAGGATGAAGGAGGCTCATGATCTCCTTGGAAGTCGAAAAACCCTATTCCCTCCATGGACTCCTGAGAAGCTTGTCAAAGAAGCTATCGAGTTGTAACATCCTGAAATAGAAAGACTAGAGTAGAAGGACTAAAAGTGTAAATTTTGAAGGGCAACTCGGCGAGTCCATGGATGGACTCGACGAGTAGGGTCGCGACTTTGGACGCGAGTCAGGTGGCCTACTCGGCGAGTCCAAAGATGGACTCGATGAGTAGGTATTGAGTGGAGAAAACCCTAAATCCGGGGAATGAGCCCTATTTAAAGAACATTATATCCTCTCCCCAACCTTTTTGATCCCCCTTGAAGTCCAGAAACCCTTGAAAGCGTGATTGAAGAAGATTGGAGTGTATTTGGAGCTTGGGGAGGTGTTTGTTGAAGAAATCTTGAAGGAGAAGAGGCTTGGATCAAAGGGCTTTGCTTGGATTCGAGTTTCATTTGGAGTTGGGGCATTCTTTTGAGGTAATATCTCATTCTTGGGCTATCACTCATGTGGATTCATCATTTTGGGGTTTGTGGGGAGTATATCTTGGTATGTTTTGGAGTTTGGAGGTTAGATCTGAGGTTACTACCTCAGATCTGGAATATTGAAGGCCTAGAGTGCATTAAAGTTCCTGTGGTTGAGTGCTTAGTGAAGCCATCATGTCCCAAACCCTAGCTCTAAAGTGAATAAGGCCTAAATCTCTTTGGATTCACGTAAAGTTTGCCACTTTACTTGATGGATGTGTTGTAGGAGGCTAGATCTATGTTTTGGATCAATTCCATGGCCTGGAAATACTTCTGTTTAAATTCAGACCGGTTGTACTCGGCGAGTCATAAGGGTGGACTCGACGAGTTGCTTGAAGATAAGCTGGAACTCGACGAGTTGGATGAACAACTCGGTGAGTAGATTGAAGATAGCCTTAGACTCGGCGAGTCTATTCTTGGACTCGGCGAGTCTTGTCGAAGAGTCCCAATATTTCCTGGTTGAGTCGAGAATCGGTGAGTCAAGGGATGACTTGGTGAGTTGGGTGCGAGTGGACTCAGAGTTGTTGGACTCGACGAGTCTCGGGGTGACTCGGCGAGTTAGGTCGCGGGTTGAGGGAAGTTCTGAGCTTTGGGACTCGGCGATTCATCGGGTTGACTCGATGAGTAGAGTCAGTCAGGGGTTGACTTTGACTTTGTCCAAGGTTGACCAGTTGTCATCCAGGGGTATTTTGGTAATTAAGGATATATATTGAGTTGAGTGTTTTGGTGTTCAGTGGAGGAGTTCGTGTCAGACTTTGGAGTAGTGGGATCTTATCCTTTCAGCCGGCAGTTCGAGGTGAGTTATCCTCACTATATCAATAGGGTCTACGGCACCAAGGCCGACCCTTTACCGGATGGAAATCCGGGTAGTTGTTTGTTATGGTATTGTTGGATATGGGCCGGAAGGCATTATGATATGGGCCAGAAGGCATTATGATATGGGCCGGAAGGCATTCTACGTTATGTGGACCGGATGGTCATGGCCTGGAAAGGCGTACGTGTGTAAGTAGTATCTTGACTGAGACATAGGGTGATATATGCTCGTGATCGGATAGGTCGGTTTCCTGGTTAGGTTAATGATATGTTATGTGATCTTCTTGATCAATTTGTTGACTGCGAACTGTTATATGATTGAATGTTATGTGCACAGGGTTGTTTAGACCGGAGTTTGACCCCATATGCATGGTTGTTCTATGTTCTGTTATGTTATGTATGCTTTTTATGTTATGGGCGGGAAGGCAATATGTTATGGGCCGGAAGGCAATATGTTTTGGACCGGAAGGTCGTGGCCTGGAAGGGCGTATATGTGGTTGGTATTTTGGGTGTATCTCACTAAGCTTTCGGGCTTACAGTTGTGGTTTAATGTTTTTCAGGTTCTTCAGGAGGCTGTGGCGAGGCAAAGGCGTGATCGTACCGTTCCTCGCGTTTATGTTTTATGAAATGGACTTGGGAATATTCTGATAAGTAATGTATTGAAAACCTTTTTGTAATAATGTTATTAAATGAATTGTTTGGAAAAGTTTAAATTATGTTGAAATTTTTGGTCGTTACAAGTTGGTATCAGAGCCTTGGTTTGAGCGAATTGGAGGAACACTCGTGTGACTCCAGTCTCAAATCGAGGAGGGTTTTAAAAAAAAAAAGAGAAAATAAATTGGTTTTTAAATTAAGTAAAAGGAGGACGCGGAGGTACGATCAGCCGCAGCCAGTAAGTAACCCCAAATTACCATTGATGACATTTGTTTTATTGAGCTTGATAGAACAACATGCTAGTGTTGGGCTAGGGATCTCCAGGATTTCATGATAATGTTGATTGTTTTATGATGCTTGCTAGCCTAGGGTTTTCCTCTGTTGAGATTTCCAGTGTTCCTCTAGGAGTGAGGATCGAGTGCTTGCTATGAACATTTGTCGCTAGGGTGTTGTGGTAGTACTTCATACAAATATGGGTAGGTGAGGAAGGTAGTATGGGCCCGTACTACTAAAAGCACAGGACCCATACGCGTATCAGGGAAACCATGACCTCTAGGGTTGGGTTGAGAGTTGGTTCCCGGGATAGTGGGAAGAGTCTGAGGTTTTCAAATATATTTTAGGTATGGATATTTCGAGGCATGCTGGGAGTAGATTCGGGTCAGGATCGGGTGTAGGAGGAGGAGTTGCGGACGGGTCAGTACCGCCCGAGGTTATCGGTTAGATGAGTACGCACGAGTTGGATGCGAGGATTCGTGAGATCCTGCATGATGAGGTTGCTGCATTGTTCCGGGCCGAGCTGCCGGAACTGTTTGGGTCGATCAAGAACGCCATGGTGGAGTATTTTGATGAGTTCTATGCAGCTCTCACGGAGACGGCTGCCGCCGCGGCTACAGCGGCTGTAGTAGCGGCAGGGGGGGAGCTAGTAGGGGTTTTCAGTATCGGGACTTCATTAATACGGAGCCTCCCACCATTGATGGAGTTCGGGATCCGATCGTTTCTATGAGATGGTTATCAGATGTGGAGGGGTGTTTCTTCACGTGTTCACGCCCTGCTGATCAGAGGGTGAGGTGTGCTGAGAACCTATTAAGGCACGGGGAAAAGGATTGGTGGAGATTGACCACGGGGTCATACTCGGATGTGCAGAGGGCTGCAATTTCATGGGATCGGTTCAGAGAGATGTTCAGCACTCGTTATGTTCCGCAGGTCGAGAGGGAGAGGTTGGCTCAGGAGTTCTTGGAGCTGAAACAGGATTCGGAGTCGGTGACGGAAATCACCAGGATGTTTACTGAGAGGGCGATGTTTTGCCCTGAGTTCGCTTCGGAGCAGGCTCAGATGTCCCGATATCTGAGTATGCTAAAGGGGGACATCAGTCAGTTTGTGTCCGCGCAGAGGTGCGAGACTTTGTTGGAGTTGCAGGAGGCCGCCAGGCGGCGTGTGTAACGTCATAATATTTCCAACCAAAAAATTTCATTTTTACAACCAACAAGACATAAGTAATTAGTTTAGATTCCCAAAATAACGTTGTAGTCTCAAGCGATTACATAACAAAAGATAAAATAGTTTCCCCGAGTGTGTGTACGGTCATGCTGGCACCTTCCCACGGTCCTCACTCGTACCTGAAACACATAAAGCAACAACTGTAAGCATAAAGCTTAGTGAGTTCCCAAAATACCACATACGCACATACGCCTTTCCAGGCCTCGACCTTCCGGTCCATGTGTCTCAGGGGACTTCCGTCCCATCTGGGTAAACCTTCCGGTCCTACCCACATTAACATTTACAGTCCATATGACCACGCCTTCCGGCCCTTATCAAACATATCATACGTGACACATATAGCAAATAACTTAACACACATAAAGCATATATATCACATTCGACCTTCCGGTCACGTAGTCAAAACCCTTCCGGGTACAGTATAGTGAGAAGACTCACCTCGTATGCCTCGCTAAGTTGCTAATCGCAAATCCTGGAATCACTCGGGCTCGAACCCTCGAGCTGCAATCCTCCTACGATATTATAAATCTATAAATATTACTTGTACCACTAAGGTGGACCATCCAAATCAAGTCAACACAGGTTGACCTGGTCAACAGTCTTTAGTTAACATGGACTAGACTCGGCGAGTGCACAATAGTGACTCGGCGAGTCTACGCGTTTTTACCAACTCTCATGATTTTTCCCTTTGACTCGTCGAGTACTCCCCCGACTCGACGAGTTCCACCTGGTCCTGACTCACAAGGCCACTGCGACTCAACTCGCCGAGTCGAAGGTCAACTCGGCGAGTCCCATCCTGACTCGGTCCACCTGTCAAAGCCTTTCCAACCCTCTGCGACTCACTGAGTCGCCCACCACTCGGTCCAGTCTACACACAAGATGGTCCCAAGGACAATCTTCAAGTGACTCGTCGAGTCTGTTCTTCAGACTCGGCGAGTCCATGCCATGCACCAGCTAAAACTGGCTTTTGCGGTCAGATCCGTTCCATAAATACATAGATCTGGCCTTCCCAAGCTTATTTGTCACGTAAAGTCTCAGTCTTGGTTGCCATGCAATGCATACAAGGCTTATTTTGAAGAAACAACCTTTAATATGGCAAGTATAACTTCTAACTCAAAAGGATGGGCAAAAAGCTTGTCATAAGGGGTCTCCTGGACCTGCTAAAGTCCAGATCTAGGTCCCATATCCCCAGGGGACCTCTCATACTTCTTATTCAAGCCAAGAAATGCAAGAAGAAACCCTAGATTTGGCCCATCAACACAAAACACGAAGATTGGCTCAGAAAGTTACCTCAAGAAGACCCCCTTGATGAAATAGCAATAGATCTGAGCTCCCCAACACTTCAAGCTTGCTCCTCTCCCTCCTTTCCTTGCACTAACACACAAAATGAAGAACAAAAGGCCTTCAAACACACACACAAGGGCTTACAGACGTATGGAGGCTCTTAGGGTTCAAGGTGGCCGCATATGAGGGCCATAAGGTCCTTTAAATAGAGCTTAGGACCGGGGAATTAGGGTTTCATTAAACAGCACGGACTCGTCGAGTCCATTCCTTGGACTCGCCGAGTCCGGACGCGAACCCCCGCTAAAAATCGCGACCCGACTCGACGAGTTCAACCACCAACTCACCGAGTCCCCCCACAGAATGCCAAATTATATAAGAAATGAAGATACCTGGGGATCCGGGCTGTTACAGCGTGAGTTAGAGATTGAGTTGCAGTTGCGTGAGCTGAGGCAAGCTCCGATTCAGTCGCAGCCGGCGACGAAACGGTCTAAGACCGTTGATTCCAGGATGGGAGATCAGGGCAGCCACGTTTGTGGAAAGTGTGGGAGGGGTCACGCCGGAGTTTGTCGGTCCGGTGGTGCATGCCGCAAGTGCGGAAAGGAGAGGCACTATGCGAGGGATTGTCGGTAGTCAGTGCCGGTTCGGGATTTGAGGATCTGTTATCATTGTCATCAGGTTGGGAACTTGGGGGTCAACTGCCCACAGCTTGTTAATGGACCGGTGCAGGCTCCAGCACCGGCCATTTTGAGGATCGCAGGTAGAAGTCAGGGTGGATCGGAGCCCCCAAGGGCTTGGGGTCGTGCTTTTCAGCTTGTAGCAGAGGAGGTTAGAGCAGTGTCGGACGCAGCTACGGGTATGTTTCATCCTTGTTGTCTTGTTTATTTATGATTATTGTGGAGTATCGTTTATCTGCTAGTCTTGATGGATGGATATGGATTTGTGTTTTGGGTTTTCGTTTGGTATCCGTGTTCCTCGAGCGTCTGGCATGGTTATGGATTTGTGTTTCGGGTTTTCGTTTGGTATCCGTGTTCCTCGAGGGTTTGGCATGGTTATGGATTTGTGTTTCGGGTTTTCGTTTGGTATCTGTGTTCCTCGAGGGTTTGGCATGGTTATGGATTGTGATTCGGGTTCTCATTCTGGTATCCGTTGTTCCCTGAAGGTTTGGTAAGGTTATAGTTTGGTGTTTCGTGCTATCGTTGGTTTTCATTCGTGAGGGTGATTAGTGGAGATATGGCGGTGGTTGAATGTCGGGTAGCATCTTCAGTCTGAGGAGTGGTTAGCTGAGGAATGAGTACTTTTGAACGGATTGATCAGTGTGGAAATGTGTTTTGCGAAGGTTGCTAGTGCTACTGGAAATCAGTCTGCGTGGAAGCGTTGGGTTTTGTGCAAGATTATTTTGGGAGGTCGGTGTTAGTGGCCGGTGGTTGATAGTCAGTGCCCTAAGTGGGGGAGAATTGGAAATTCTCTGGTTGATCAATAGACTTGAGAGGTTGTTTAGTTGTTTGGGTTTCAGCGGTATTCCTTTCAGTCGAGAGCAGGCTGGTATAGGTAAGTAGCAGGCGTACGGGGCGGATTACAGACCCGTGGCATTGATTGTGTAGAACCTGGGATTATGTTGGGTTCGAGTATGTATGATAGAGATAGAGTTCGGGACCCCTGAGGGGCTAGAGCAGTATGCAGGTGAGGATTCCCCGGAGGGATAACTTGGATTGATGAATGATAGTTGAGCGGTCAGATAGACTGATGGCCGAAAGGCGGTCCAGCCAGACGGAAAGCCCTGGAGGGCGGCCCAGATTGGCTGAGGGTTTTGAGAGTAGTCCAGCTTGACTGAGGACCTGGTGAGGTGGCCCAGTCATGCTGAAGACTCTTTCGGTATTATCGGATCGGTGCGAAGTAATGAACTGAGTATGTTGCGATGTGTTAGCATCAGAAGGTCTGGCCCCGGGTATTGACCTTGATTAGTGGTGATGGTGCATGGACTCGAGAGTCCTTGCGAGCAGATTCAGGGCATATGTGTTGCATGGATAGCGGTTATGCTATAAGGAGGCGGTGTAGCATTGGGTGAGCACCGTAGCTCTTGTCATGGTGACGAGGCGGTCAAGTGGTTTTCCTTGGTAAGGAAAGAGGGAGGAATGTAATTCCGAAGGGGAGTGCAAATTTGCGGAAGTGAAAGCGACAGTGTAGAGTCATGATCAGAGTGGTTCGACAGTGGTTTTTGAGCAGCATGCGCAGCGGCGGTTGGCATGACATCATGAGGGGATGTCTGCTGGGGTCGTAGAAGGGGATTCCAGGGCTGTAAAGACAAGAGGCTCGTAAGGGATGTAGATATGGAGTTTTGGATTTCCAGCTTGATTTCGGTAAAGGATTTGTGTATCAGTGGTACAATCCCAACTACCTCCAATTTCTTCATCAGTTCTAACTAAAGCAACCGAACCACCAAAAACTGGTCATGCATCAGGTTTGGGTGCTCAAGACAAAGGCAAAAAGGTTCTCGATGATAGTGATGGAAACGAAGACAAAGAAACCATTGCTGATATTTTGAAGAAACAGGCCATGGAGAAGGAACTGGACATGAATGCTCGGATTGCTAGGGAGGCCGAAGCAAATGAAAGGAGGATGAAGGAGGCTCATGATCTCCTTGAAAGTCGAAAAACCCTATTCCCTCCATGGACTCTTGAGAAGCTTGTTAAAGAAGCTATCGAGTTGTAACATCCCGAAATAGCAAGAGTAGAGTAGAAGGACTAAAAGTGTAAATTTTGAAGGGCAACTCGGTGAGTCCATGGATGGACTCGACGAGTAGGGTCGTGACTTTGGACGCGAGTAAGGTGGCCTACTCGGCGAGTCCAAAGATGGACTCGACGAGTAGGTGCTGAGTGGAGAAAACCCTAAATTCGGAGAATGAGCCCTATTTAAAGAACATTATATCCTCTCCCCAACCTCTTTGATCCCCCTTGAAGTCTAGAAACCCTTGAAAGCATGATTGAAGAAGATTGGAGTGCATTTGGAGCTTGGGGAGGTGTTTGTTGAAGAAATCTTGAAGGAGAAGAGGCTTGGATCAAAGGGCTTTGCTTGGATTCGAGTTTCATTCGCAGTTGGGGCATTCTTTTGAGGTAATATCTCATTCTTGGGCTATCACTCATGTGGATTCATCATTTTGGGGTTTGTGGGGAGTATATCTTGGTATGTTTTGGAGTTTGCGGGTTAGATCTGAGGTTGCTACCTCAGATCTGGAATATTGAAGGCCTAGAGTGCATTAAAGTTCCTGTGTTTGAGTGCTTAGTGAAGCCATCATGTCCCGAACCCTAGCTCTAAAGTGAATAAGGCCTAGATCTCTTTGGATTCACGTAAAGTTTGCCAGTTTGCATGATGGATGGGTTGTAGGAGGCTAGATCTATGTTTTGGATCAATTTCATGGCCTGGAAATACTTCTGTTTAAATTCAGACCGGTTATACTCGGCGAGTCACAAGGGTGGACTCGACGATTTGCTTGAAGATAAGCAGTAACTCGACGAGTTGGATGAACAACTCGGCGAGTAGATTGAAGATAGCCTTAGACTCGGCGAGTCTGTTCTTGGAGTTGGCGAGTCTTGTCGAAGAGTCGAGAATCGGTGAGTAAAGGGATGACTCGGTGAGTTGGGTGCGAGTGGACTCAGAGTTGTTGGACTCGACGAGTCTCGGGGTGACTCGGCGAGTTAGGTCACGGGTTGAGGGAGGTTCTGAGCTTGGGGACTCAGCGAGTCATCGGGTTGACTCGACGAGTAGAGTCAGTTAGGGGTTGACTTTGACTTTGTCCAAGGTTGACCAGGGGTATTTTGGTAATTAAGGATATATATTGAGTTGAGTGTTTTGGTGTTCAGTGGAGGAGTTCGTGTTGGAGTTCGGAGCAGCGGGATCTTATCCTTTCAGCCGACAGTTCGAGGTGAGTTATCCTCACTATATCAATAGGGTCTACGACACCAAGGCCAACCCTTTACCGGATGGAAATCCGGGTAGTTGTTTGTTATGGTATTGCCGGATATGGGCCGGAAGGAATTATGATATGGGCTGGAAGGCATTATACGTTATGTGGACCAAAAGGTCATGGCCTGGAAAGGCGTATGTGTGTAAGTAGTATCTTGATTGAGACGTAGGGTGATATATGCTCGTGATCGGCTAGGTCGGTATCATGGTTTGGGTAATGATATGTTATGTGATCTGCTTGATCGATTTGTTGACTGCGAACTGTTATATGATTGAATGTTATGTGCACAGGGTTGTTTAGACTGGAGTTTGACCCAATATGCATGGATGTTCTATGTTCTGTTATGTTATGTATGCTTTTTATGTTATGGGCCGGAAGGCAATATGTTATGGGCCGGAAGGCAATATGTTTTGGACCGGAAGGTCGTGGCCTGGAAGGGCGTATATGTGGTTGGTATTTTGGGGGTATCTCACTAAGCTTTCGGGCTTACAGTTGTGGTTTAATGTTTTTCAGGTTCTTCAGGAGGCTGTGGCAAGGCAAAAGCATGATCATACCGTTCCTCGCGTTTATGTTTTATGAAATGGACCTGGGAATACTCTGATAAGTAATGTATTGAAAACCTTTTTGTAATAATGTTATTAAATGAATTGTTTGGAAAAGTTTAAATTATGTTGAAATTTTTGGTCGTTACACGAGTCCCCCAACATCCTCTATCTTAAACCTGTGATATCTTTAGACAGGGCTAATTCTGTTGATTCTCAATTCGACATGCCCTGACCTGAAAGGCATTTATCCTTCATGCATTTCCCCACATAGCTGAAGTCCCTCATCCTTACCCGAAGGTTGATAGGTAACTTATTGATTTCTATATGTGGTTTGCTCAACCTCAGTATCAGAGGTGGAGTGCACATAAGGTTGTCAATGTTCGGGTCCTCAAACCCTTTCGGGAGGGTAACTTTACGAACGTCAGACTCTAAGTCTTGAGGGGGTCAGATAAAGCCGAACATGCCATTTCTCTCGCTGATCTTCCTAACCTAAATCCTCACGATTGGATCATCCTGCAAAACATCCTCCTCACCAATGAAACTGAATATGGGCCAATCATAGATCACTTCAAGAGGATGTTGGTTTGTTATATCTTGGAGGTTGCCAAGTTGGATCAGGAAATTGCTAATGTACTTAGAAAGAAGCCCACCATCTCCCCAGTCGGTTCTGCAAGTGATCTGAATAAAATGCAGATGGAGAGGATTGATCCTAAGCAAAACTCGGTTATGTTCACCAGGAAAGAAGGCCCGAAATGTTTCTTCACTTTGTCTAACAAACATCTTTACACCACTTCGTGTCTGGAGCATGTTTTGGGGATCATCAATCGGTGTAAGCAAAATTCTGAAGATGATAAGAAATACTTCAATGACATGGTCCACTGGTATATTCATTTCCGATGAACTCTTCTTGCCATCATTCCTTTCCTATTCAAAACCACGAAGACGGTTGATGCAGCAGGATCCAGTAAGCCAAAGTAGGGTCTCACCCCAATTGACGCAAAGGGGCAGATTGTTGGGTCGATTATGTGTTGCATCTTGGGCTCGGTCCTTAGCCCAGCTTTGTATCTGGATTGGGCCTATCCATCCCTGATTTAATTATTAGGGTTTAGTATTTATAGAAGCTTGCATGCATCTTTGTACGTAGTTGTTTTTAGTCGATCATTCAAAGCGATCATTGTTTTTATCGATTGTAACCCTAAAAGCCTCTATAGTGGAAGTTCTTCATCGAGCTATACTGAGGCGTGAATCTATTGAATCATTCAGCTCATTATTGATTCATTCTCTTGTTTGTTAGTTTGTTTTCATTATTCTGGTTAACCTGTGTAAGATCTAAACGATCAAAGAGATTTTAATCTCATCAATCATATTTGTCTTCTTGTAGTAGATTGAAGAAGAAGAAGCTAAAATTGGGTCAGAAAGAGCAACATATTCAAAATGAATTAGAGCCCTCTTCAAAATTGAATGATTCAGACATTCAATTATCGATTGAATATCAAATATCTATACAATACTTGGATGTATCTAGATCAGTAATCATAACCTGATTCTGCTTGATAATAAGAAGAGCAGAAAACACCATTGATGATTTAAGGAATAGAGCACATAGAGAATTTGAAGTATTATCCATTGGAATTATGACCAATGTTACTTTCATATAATGCCATATCGTAACTAGAACCATGCAAATAAGAGTCTCATCCAATAACAGGAAGAATGATTATAATCATCAACTAGAATTTGTGAAATCTTTGTTAAAGTTGGTTGTACTTGTGACTTTAGGGATTCAAAGTGAAATGAGTGAGAGAAATTTAGAAAGAAAAAAAATTTGTTCGTAGGAATCTCATACATACCATGATAAAAATGAAATGTAATCATAAATTCATACTTTGTAAAATTGTGGCTTAAGTTGTTTTATACCTAAAACCTTATGGGTCTTAAGTGATGTGTATGCATGTGCTAGAAAATTGATTTATGAGATTAGCTAGAGTTTGTGGTGTATCATAATAAGTATGGTGATAGTTGCACAATAATCACTGTAACTCCCACTTCAAGTATGATCTAATACATCCAAGTGTAAGTCTCTACTCTAGGTGGCCACAACATGGTAAGGCATCACCACAGCGTGGCAAATAATTTCTTAATCGCATGAATAAAAGGACCCACCAAGGTGTAGCAATAAGGTCCAGGACCTGGTAGCTAATTTTAATGAAACACTAATTTTTGGGCTTTATGTAGTATTTAAAGGAAAGTGGGAGGCTAGTTTTTCCCATCTTTAGCCTCCACCACTCTTAAACCCAAAAACCCTAACCCTAATCCTACTTGGTGCTCTTGTTCTCATTTTGGTGAACTTGTGGTGATTATAAAAGAAGAAGAATAAGATTTAGCACTTGGTTCATCAAGTGATCATTTCCTCCATTGGTGTGCATCGTCTGGACTCCCTTTAAGTCCTAAAGCTTGAACCTTTTAGTGAAATTCTTCATAGATCTAGGTTTTATAGTATGATTAGTTCTTTTTAGAGTGTTTTGAGTGATATTAATGTTGGATTTTGTGTCTAATCTCATAACTATAATTGGTAAAAACTTGAATTGATAGTAGCACAATCATATTGGGTTGCCCTCAAACCTGTCAATTGAATATGATGACTATTAGCAAGAGACGAATGATTTTTTAATTTATTAGTTGGTTAATAAATTAATTAGAAATCAAAATAAATGATTTATTAATGCATTATGTAAATAATATGATAATTAGTAATCGTAATGTTTAATTAATACTTAATAAGAAATTAATTTGGAATTGATTTTGGGGTTAAAAGAATTAATTAAAAGTGTAGGGACTAAAGGTGACAATGCGTAATAGTTGAGCATTGGGATAATCTAGAACCTCCCTAAGGAGGGGGAAATGAAATCTAGAGTGTCCGTATGGTTTTTGGGCTCTAAAGGTGCCTTGGATACCTTAGGGAGGAAATTAAAGGATTAAAGTAATCTTGGAAATAACTGAATTATCGAATACTTTCCTAACACCTATATAAACCCTCATTAGGGTTGAATTTTGGACAGGCCTTCCTTTTAAGTGCCTTGGAAGAAATTTAGGTTTCTTCTCTCTCTCTCTCTCCCTCTCTTTCTCTCTCTCTCTCTCTCTCTCTCTCTCTCTCTCTCTCTCTCTCTCTCTCTCTTTCTCTATTTTTACTTGGTTGCTAGGTTTGTTTGTGAACTATAAGAGGTGTGACACTTGTGGTGCTTGCTACGAAAGGTCTTTCAAGCTTCAAAAACTCTTGGATCTACATTGTTATTGCCACATAGCAATTAAAGGTATGTCTACTATCTTTTAATATGAATTTTGAAAATAGTAGGTGCCTTCTAGGGTTCATTCTTTTGTGTTTAATACTTGTGTGTTCAAATAGAGAAAACCTAGATCCTACAAATTAGGGTTGCATGTACACATAGGGATTGTTTGTTATGCTCAAAATCCATCAGTAGTATCAGAGCCTAGGATTATTTTCTATTGAATATGATGCAATTGGTTAAACTTGAAAATTAAGGTTTATGGAAATTAATCCCATTGGAATTTGGGTTTTCTCAATTTAGGGTTTCCTAACCCTAATTTTGACAATTTACCTAAGAGTTTTAACCCTTTCCTTTGGCCTCCTAAATTTCGAAATCTAGGGTTTCCTAACCCTAAGGATTTTCGAATATATGGAAAGGATTGAAATACTTGCCTTCCTCCCCAAGCATTGCCATATTATGGAAGTTATAGATTTGGTGGGATTTTTTATTGTTTGTAATTATCTTGTTCTTGTTTATTAAGATAACTGGAAGATTTTTTAGGATGCCTCCCATATTTTCGAGATGTAGGGGATAGCAATTAGGTTAAATTAATTTGATTAATTTAATTGGATAATCCTTAGATGATTTAATACATTAATTAAAAAATTTTATCAATAGATATTTATTAAATCAAATTTCTTTTAAATTTAATTAAAACTGATTTTAAATTCGAAAATTTAAAAGATTAAAAACCTTAGTGTTTAGAAAAGTTAAAATACATCCTTATGGATCTTATTATTAATTTAGTTAATTGATTAATTAAAGGATAATTAATAAGTCCATAATTTGTTTAAATTTAATTAAATCAAAAGATTAAACCCTTGGAATTTTAAAATGTTTAAAATCCACCTTATACTATATATATAATTAAGAGCTTAATTTATATTATACGTATAAGAAAAGTTAGTCGAATCGCTAGTATGCCTCATTCATTAAGCCATAGTATAAGGGACTTTAAGGAAGCGGCCTGTAAAATGACCGACATTGGGTATACATTCTTACCCACCGCTCTCTTGTATAGTGGAGGTCATTTGCCGAAGGGTTTCCATAGGATAATTAATCCTCATTAAACATATAATGATAATGTAACTAAACCATTTTCTAAAATCTCATTCTTATATACTTTAGGAAAATTGTGAATTTGATGCTAACCCTTGAAATTGCACATTGCACCTTATTGGTCGTTAGTGGAGCGTGTGTGGTTAACTAACACACTAATATGGGACTAATATTTTTGGCAATGAGTGTCTCGTAAATTATCGTTGGATTAATGGAGCGAGTGTGGTTAACCAACACGTTAATTTCAGAGGATAAATGACATTGAGAGTACCAAGATAATTTTCATGACTATTCACATCTCATTTGTGATCATCGGCATCCCAATCAGAAAGTGAGAGCATAATCGAGACTAAGCATATCATTGAATAGTTCAATGAATCTCAAAAGACCTAGGAGTTTCATAAGATTGAAACTGGTAAATGCTTTACCTACCCAAAATAGATTCGAATTTGATTACGGCATCCCTCTTTAGAATTCAAATCGAAAATATGGATCCTAGCCTTAATTTAAATTTTTGGGTCAATAATTAAGCATTAAATCAACTAACTTGAATTAACTATTCTCCCTTTATAAATCCAAAGTTCAAACAACAATGGTCTCCCTCGTTCTTCCAGAAATATTTTTCCTTCTCTATCTGAAGATGATTTTCCACATGTTGATTAAGGTGAAAGAATGTTCCCTTCCTCAAGAAATGGTTAAACTAGAAATCATGCTTCCCCAACTCTTCCTTCACTTCCTCCACTGACTCTCCTATAGTGATGTCTTCTTCAAATTGAAAAGTACGAAACTACTCAACCCCTATTAGCATGTAAACATCCAGATGGAAAGTGTGTATGTGCGTATGTTTTGAAAATGTAATCTCACATTGACAGATTAGGGATGTTGGTTGTCGTTTTCCCAAGGAAGTTGGCCATTGACTTGGTTCTAGTTTGGCTTCCTGAATCGTATAGTAAGTTCATTAAACACTAGTATACGAGGGACGGCGATGTGATCCTAATTGATCTAACATATGTGTTGATTGCTACCGAAGTAGAAATGCTTAAGAGAACAAGTCATGTAAATATGTTTGAAGGATTTGTCTACAAAATTTTCATGGACACTGAAAATGCCAATATTGGTAGTGTAGAAAAGGTTTCTCTTCTCAATGGAAAGGGGTCGACCAAGGTCAAACCGTTTGATCATATGGTAAAGAGAAAGGCTAATTCTGAGATAGTTACATGTGCTAATCCTAAAAGGCCCATATGTTTCTATTTCCAATTGAAGAGGCATTGGATAAGAAGCTGCCCAAACTACCTGAAAGATTTTAGAGATAGTAAAGTCAAGTTCTGTGACTCTACTTCAAGTACATCCACTATATAAGTCCATTATGTTATTAAGTACCTATTCATAGATTCTTAATACATGATGTGATAGTCACATTTTGATCTTTTTTAGAATCTAAGAGAAATAATGAAGCATAAGAAGAGTAAGTTGAATATGACCGTGAGAGATGGATCTCGGTCGCATAGTTCGATGATCAGATTTTTGAGCTGCTCCTTAGGAGTTATGACCGATTGCTTAGGAAATATCTAGAAACATAGTTTTTCCTATATTTGTATTGTGAGGACAAAATTTTTCTGCTCATGATTAATAAACTAAATTTTTGTTTTTATTTGGTTTAGTTCATGTTTTCCATGTAATGGAATTTATGAAAATTGGTGGTTACATTTCTAGTAATATTAAATATGCATTTGATTCTTAATTATATCATTTGTGGTAATTTCATGATTGACCAAGTGAAAAGGAATTCTCATTTTTCCAAGTTTCAATTTGATAGAAAATTGGAGTCATACAATTCGAATTGTGTGATGTATAAGTACCTTGGTCATTGGAAGATCATGACTAATTCATTGATTACATGTTTATGTGAATCGAGTGAAGGACTAAAGGATCTAGTACACATTGATGTGGACTATTTAGATCCACTGCAAAAGGATGATAAGTCTATTCATCAGGTTTTACTAATGATTCAATAAATATGGTTTTGTTTATAAGATTGAGCTTAATTCTAACACCTTGAAAAGTTTTCAAAGTGTAATAGAACGAATAAGAAGAACCTGTTAGGCAGAAAGATAAAGGTTTCTCCAATCTGAAAGGAAAGGAGAGTAATTTAGTATCATGTTTTATGATAATCTTAATGATTATGGAACCATGTCCCAAATTGATCCTTGAAGAACATCTTAGTGCAATTGTTTGAATAAGAAGAGGAATAAGATATTGGTGAACTGGTTTAGTCAAGAGATGAGTCATACTTTGTTTCCAATAAAGTTTTAGAGGCATACTCTAGTAACTATAACTCGTATCTTGAAGCTTGTTTCATACTAAGTATGTTTATAACACCTCATAAAATGTGTAGTAATACTGTTTACTGTTTTCTTACTCTGGCACATTTTGAATTGGTAGTTGTGATGTTTTTGGGTTTAAAAACAAAGGATGAACTATGATCAATTCAATGAAGTGTTTTCTTGACAAGAATCCACACCATCTTTTGAATATTTGCTTTTCTCGTCAAGGAATGCTCCTTGAGAGAGAAACTTATATGTCAAGAAGTTAGTAGGAGTCTTATTGATCGTGAAGAGTTTCAGGATTCAATCAAGAATAAACATTTTTGTTATCACTAGCACACGACCTATTGTTGATAACATATCATGTCCAGTTGACCCATTCTTGTTTATATGAAACTTCCTGTTGTGTTGGCAATGCTTATGAGTTTTGTGGTTCTCATTTGACTACAAAAGGCAGAGTATGTTGGTCAGTGAATTACATTGGTCAATATAGGGAACTGCATAACAACACGGAAGCACTGGTAGGCCCTCGTGCTACCAGAGGGCAACAAATTAAGAACAAGCAAGTTCAGTCCATGACAAGAAAAACCTAAAATTGATTTTGCTTTTGTCATCAACCTTATCTTATGATTGTAGGTTGAAATTGATAAATTCACATGGATTGCATACACCATAAAATCTAGATGGCAAAAGGTTTCGCTCTAATTCATGAAAATAATTAACAGGAAACACTTTAGCTAGTAGATTTTAAACATTTGATAAATACCATTATGATTAGTTGTCACAACTAGAAATTTTGTGCCTTGTAACTACAACACTTAAGTCGGATTATGAATCCAAAAACATAAGGGCATGTATGATGCTTACTCTGTGACAACAAAATTGCAATCAAATACACCATACAAGCATTACAAATAGTCAACAAGCAATTGGAAACCCTAGAAGTTCTTATTTAGGTCCATTTGGGACTAGAACTTCCTTATTGGGCCTAATGGACCAATAAACTTCCAATTTGACTATCTTGGGTTTAGAACTCTTAAATGGGCTCTAATTGGACCCACTTTCATTTATCTCAACATATTGGGCCATATTGGGCCTAGAATGAAATAAATCAAATATTATGAACTATTTTGGACCATAATTAACCTAATTTAGCCTTAATAGCTCATAAAAATCACATTTATAATTAATTGGGGCCAAACATCACTTAACATAACCATGAAATGGGCTTAAGCATACAAGGCCCAATACTCATCTTTTTCTCTCCAAATCTCGGACCAAGCCCAACCAAAGAAAGAGAGTTGACTTTCCTATGCCACCTCATAATTATCCATAGGACTCCCATGCACCATCTTATGATTTCATGCAAATCAATTCAAGAACCACACTCCTCTCCTCTCTCTTCTTGCTCTCGGCCGAACACAACACACACACACACACTCACAAAAATTCATTTCATTCTCTCTAAGTCTTGAAGGACATCTCCTTCCTCCTTCTTCAAAAATTTCGAGAATCAAGAGCTTTTCAAGGAGGTTTTTCCCACAAAAACATCATCTAAGGTAAGTTGATGACTAATCCATGATCTAGCTACTTCATTTCATCAAAAATCTCTCCTAAATCTATTCCAACTTGTGATCATGCACCTTAGAAGTCACTAAACTCGAGATCTACCAAGGAGACTTGCTAGGATTGAAATTTTCTTCTTTTCTCTCTTCAAAACCGAAACTACAACTCAAGGTGAGCTTCATACCCCCTTATTTTCGGTTTTTATAAGTTTTTGTGGGGGAGAATACAAGTAAAGGTGTAGATCTATCATTATGTGTATTTTGGTTGATTTCTATGCTTATATGTATGTTTTGTATGATTTTGATGCTAGATCTAGTTATGAATTGCTAAAAACTGAGATATATCTTATACTAGCATGAAATATACTACTACATACAAAGTATACCAAGAAAAATAGCTAAGTGGCTTAACAATACATACTTTGGGCTAAAAACTCATTTTTTTGACATAAATGTTAAAAGTACAAAGTTAAAGGGCCCAAAATGAAATATTTCGAAATCTGATGGGTGAGATGAGTCAAAACAAATTCCATAATGTATTTTCTGAAAATATACTCTTTTGCAAGATCAAAAACATAAATTTCAAGCTTAATGGGCTAAAAATGACAATTTCGGCCCAATAGGGCCCATTATGCGAAATTTTCTGTTTTGGAGGGCCAAAACTGTGTTTTCCTGTAAAACAGTGGACTATTAGTGTTACATGTACATTTCAAAGGTTTAAAACGCTTTTCAAATTTAAAAAGGACCAAAGTTGCAAAAAATTTTCCAAATTGGGCCAAAAATGTAAAAATTGCGAAAAGAGGGGTTATAACCGAGAAAACTGCAATTTCAGGGATTTAAGCTGTTTTAAATGAAAATATGCTGAAAAATATTAATTTCAATAATTTTTGGTGTTAAAATGTCAAGAAAAATGGTTTAAGGACTAAACCGGAAATTATTTTACCTAAAGGGGTGAAAAAGTAAATTTACAAAATTAAGAGGGGTTGTAAACAGAAAATTTTCAAGGGTAATTCAATACACTCGTTGTGAACAAAGATTGACACTACGACTCTCGATAAATTACAATACACAATGTCACCAACAATCGTTATCAAACGAATTGATTCGGTTTCGAATCAATAACAAATCCAAAACTACTAACACTATAACGCTCAATACACATATGAAACTCTTGGAACTCTTTACTCTCGTGGAATTACTCAATACGTCGACGTACACTCCTTAGGCCCAAAAGTTGCAAATCATGCTTGTCGAGCCTAGCTAGCCCGATGACATGATCTTTAGGCCCAAAGGACACTTGCTTACATGTAGTTGGGTCTAATGCGACTCGACCGCGTGTAAAAGGACTTTCAATGGCAAACATGCTGCTGGTCCCCAAGGGTCCTTCAGTGCTGCTAGTAAAGTCGGTAACTCACGATTGCGGGTTGGGCTTCGAGCCCTTCGCAATTGCAATGGTCTTGAACGACGCAGGGAAATACCGAGTGTTTCGCACCTTCACTTTTTCTCTCCGGTCGTGGGACTACACAAGTCCGGGAGGATTGAGTTGTGTGAATAAGTGTGAGTGACGCCTAAAGGATCACTAGCACGGTTGCTAATTGGACGTTTTCATTAACGTACGATACAACAATTCACCACCCGCTGTATACTCAATGCCTCCGGAGCTCAACGAATACCTCTAACGTAACGAGATAACAGTACCCAAAATAACTAAAGCAAAGTGATAGGAAAACGTCGGGTTTTCCTAGGGTTTTCAACAAGTACACTTACGAACTACATGTCGAATTTCACAACTCTTACGCTTACATCTATAGAATTCAAACAAGCATACTCACGGATCTTCACATATTTTTACGTTATTCTATTTTCAGAAAATATCGGATTTTCTGGTGATTTTTTTTCAAAACATTACAAACATTGGATTTCAAACATTACTTATGAACTCACCAACATTTCATATGTTGACGTTTTTTTTCAAAATACTTGTATTCTCAGGTAACAGATAAAGTGAAGGATGAATTGTACTCTATGACGTTTTGCTGTGGTTTAATTTAGTATCGAACAGTTACTTTTGAGAATGTAATGTTTTGGAACAATGTAATGGATGTAAACGCTACCAGTTGTATCATTCCAAATGTTGGTGATGTATAATGTTATGTTTCATGTATATTCATTGTGATGGTATTCAATTGAGTCACGACAGCCCCCAGACGTTTTCGCCGTCTGGTTCGGGGGTGTGACAGGTTGGTATCAGAGCTTTGTTTATAGTGAACTAGCATATCTAGCCACACATGGATATGCAACTATAAACCAAAAAGAGGGACTAACATAACTCTGAACAAAACAAGTAAATAAAACACCATTGCTTGCATTAGGAATAGGAACATAACGCCGAACCAAACAAAAATAATACTAGTGTCTCGGGACTGTTCTTAGTGATACCAAGGAGTGAATGTAGCCTGATCAACTACATTCTCTCCAAAGTAAAACTAACACACGTCCTGATGAGATCGGGATTGCTAGGGAATCTAAAACTATACCCTGATGAGATGAGATCGGGATTGATCTATGCGATAATTGTAGCATCCTAGGAATAACGTTAGCATAATTACGCACTCTCGCAGACCGCATGGCTGGTTTTCATCACCCTGGAGACCCCTACTTCCCTAACCAGGGGAACAACGGATGGCTAGAGGAGGAGCCTGAGGAGGAGCCCGAGGAAGAGCCTGAGGAGGAGCCCGAGGAAGACCCCGAAGAGGAATCCGAAGGGGAACCAGAGGCCGAAGTTGATGGCGAGCCTGCCGAATCAGAGGAAGATGAAGGAAGCCTCGAGGAGGATGCTGATGATAGTGAAGGGGGTGATTCGGATGCGGAGTCCGAAGTCATCAACCCCCCTTACCCGATCAGGGTGCCTGCCTATCGTGTAGGCCCCACTGGTCCTACACTGCCCTGGGGTATTGATCTTTGGAGATGGAGCAGACAGCAGGGACAGCGACCCCCGTACGGCATGTCACGCGAGTTCTTTGACCTGAGAGACGGAGGACCGGCTGATCGAGCCCTTCCAGTTATGGTGAAACGGTTGCGGAATACGGGCGACCTTGCCCAGGACACTGCTGATCAGGTGCGCCAGTTAAGGACTAGGGTCGAGCGTGCGGAGCAGGAGACGCGTGACGTCCTTCGAGATTTTCACATGAGGCAGGTTCGGTGAGAGTCTCGACTTCGGGACGCAGAACGCTTGGTGGCTCGTCTTCAGGGAGCATCCACATCCTCGGCACCACATTCAGATGCAGCTCATCGCGGTTAGGGGTAGACTTATCTTGGTAGGTCGTTAGGAAATATGCTATGTACTCCGACTCTATGTTTAAGTGACTACACTACTCATAGAGCCGTCATGTTGTCGAACTAGTATCACTCATGTATGCTCTTACGAGCAAAAATTTTCATGTATCAAATGCGGATAATATTAATAAAGTTTTACGTGTTTTGTTACGATATTACGAATTACTATGTGTTGAGAAATGATGATCGAATGGTCAATAGTAGTAGTGTTTAAGTTCGCACCATGCACCTAGTCAGTAGGATCACGACCTCACAGAAACCACATACCCTCAACATCTTTCCGTTTTGTCACAGAAAGATGCCTCTCCGACCTACTCGCGGAAACCCAGGACCAACCCCACCTGAAGTTGACTCAGCCGCTTTCCAGGCAGCTGTATCTGCAGCAGTCACGGCAGCGATTGCGCAAATCCATCAAGGGAACAATGGAGGAGTCAATGGGCAAGGAGCCGGAAGTTTGAACAACGGAATGAATCAAGGACCCCCCAAGACATGTACCTACAAGGACTTCACAAACGCCAAACCACGAACTTTTAATGGCACTGGAGGGGTGATCACTCTGAAGCGATGGATCGAAAAGGTGGAGTCGGTATTCGAGATATGCGACTGCCCTGAGCACATGATGGTGAAGTTCGCGGCCTGCATTTTTGTGGATCAAGCGCTCACCTGGTGGAACGGACATGTAGAATCAATGACGCTCCCTGTAGCCAACTCTATGCCGTGGACAGAGATGAAAGAAATGTTAATGGCTGAGTACTGCCCACGAGGCGAAATACAGAAGATGGAGCAAGAGCTATGGAACCTCACTGTGCAGAACGCGAATATCGATGCCTACATATCGAGATTTAGCGAACTATCTCTGCTGTGCCCGGGTATGATCACCTCGGAAGGAAAGAAGATTGAGCGATTAATCTGGGGACTCACATCACCAATTCAAGGGAATGTGATAGCTGCAAACCCCGAAACATTTGACAGTGCGAAAAGATTGGCAAAAAGGTTGTATGACCATAACAACAAGAAGGGAGAGAAGCCAGTTGAGACTGAGAAGACGAAGGAAAGTGATGGCAAGAGGGGAAAGAACAATAAGCGGAAAGGGCGCCAGGGCCCTGACACCTCCAAGAAGCAACAGACTGTGGCGGTTAATGCTGTTACCGCACCGGTTCCAGCCGCACCACATACTCCAACCTCAGCCACTTCAAATGCTTCCAGACCTTATTCCGGTAATCTTCCCAAATGCAACAAGTGCGGTTTCCATCACTATGGAGAATGCAAGGATTTTTAGTGCACCAGTTGCAATCGAAGGGGACACACTGCAAAGTACTACAAGGCTTACCCTCCCAGAACCAAAATCAGGGAACCAACAACAACAACCATCGGAACAACAACAACACCCATGCCAGCGGCAATAACGCATGGCCTAGCCACACCTGCTTCGGATGTGGGAAGACTGGACACATCCGCCGAGACTGTCCTAACAACAACAATTTAAGAAATGGAGGAACAGGAAGGATGTTGACCATGGGTCAGGGTGAGGCTATTCAAGACCCCTCTGTTGTTACCGGTACGTTTCCCTTAAACCACGCTTATGCATGCATCTTATTTGACACTGGAGCGGAGCGAAGCTTCGTAAGCAATAAGTTTAAGCATTTATTAAAAAAACTGCCCCAAAAGCTAAATGAAACCTATACGGTGGAAATGGCCAATGGGAAAACCGAATCCACTGGGGAAATCTACACCGGATGTACCCTAACTCTTAATCAACATGTCTTTCGAATAGATCTAATGCCAGTGTCAATTAGGAGTTTCGATGTGATCATCAGCATGGACTGGTTAAGCCCCCACCATGCCGAAATTATGTGCCATGAGAAGGTCGTTCGTCTTCGTCTTCCAAATCACGAAACCCTAGTAATTTACGAAGACAAATCTAGCATGAACCTTCGCCTTGTTTCGTGCATCAAGGCACAGAAATATCTAAGAAGGAACAATCTGGCGTTCCTGGCTCACGTGGTGGATAAAACCAAGGAGGAGATTAACGTTCGAGACATTCCCGTAGCATGTGAATTTCCGGACGTGTTTCCTGAAGATCTTCCAGGAGTACCCCCAGAGAGACAGGTTGAGTTTCGAATCGACCTTATTCCAGGAGCAACTCCTCTCGCTAAATCACCCTACCGGCTGGCTCCTGCCGAGATGCAGGAATTATCCAGCCAACTCAGCAAACTTTTGGACAAGGGATTTATTCGACCTAGTTACTCGCCATGGGGAGCTCCGGTGCTCTTTTTCAAAAAGAAAGACAGATCTTTTAGAATGTGCATCGATTACAGAGAGTTAAATAAACTCACAATCAAGAACCGCTACCCACTCCCACGAATCGATGACCTATTTGACCAGCTCCAAGGAGCTAGTTATTTTTCTAAAATAGATCTACGGTCCGGATACCACCAACTCAAAGTCCGGGAAGAGGATATTCCAAAAACCGCTTTCCGAACTCGCTACGGATATTATGAATTTGTCGTAATGCCCTTCGATCTAACGAATGCCCCTGCCGCATTTATGGACCTAATGAATCGAATCTGCCGACCGTTCCTCGACAACTTTGTCATTGTTTTTATCGATGACATCCTTGTCTATTCTCGAAGCAAGGAAGAGCATGGCCAACATCTCTGACAAGTCTTAGAAACTCTGCGATCAGAAAAACTTTACGCCAAACTCTCTAAGTGTGAGTTCTGGCTGCGATGTGTGAACTTCCTAGGTCATGTAGCCAGCCAAGATGGATTCCATGTGGATCCCTCTAAGGTCAAAGCTGTAGAAGGATGGGCAATCCCGACAACGCCCACAGAAATTGATCAATTCTTGGGATTAGCAGGCTACTATAGGAGATTCATTCAAAACTTCTCTAAGATCGCCAAGCTACTTACCTCGCTTACGCAAAAGGGCGTACCATTCAAATGGACAGACAAACAAGAGATTGCGTTTCGAACCTTGAAACAAGCTCTCTGTAGCACACCTGTACTATCTCTGCCTGAAGGAATGGAAGATTTTGTAGTCTACTGCGACGCGTCAAATCAGGGCTTAGGTTGCGTTCTCATTCAACGTGGGAGAGTGATAGCCTACGCATCCCACCAGCTAAAGACGCTTGAAGTAAACTACACGACCCATGACCTAGAGTTGGGAGCTGTAGTCTTTGCCCCAAAGATTTGGAGGCATTACCTTTACGGTACAAAGTGCACCGTCTTCACGGATCACAAGAGTCTCCAACACATCTTAAACCAAAAGGAGTTGAACATGAGGCAACGAAGATGGGTTGAATTGCTAAACGATTATGAGTGTGAGATTAAGTACCACCCAGGCAAGGACAACGTGGTAGCTGATGCCTTAAGTCGGAAGGAGTACTCTAATCGTTGTACGAAAACTCTCTCGATAACCATTCAATCGCACCTGGCCACTCAAATTGCAGTAGCCCAGTCAGAGGCCATGAAGACGGAAAATAGAGCAAGCGAAGTATTGCGCGGAATGTAAAAAAACCTGGAGGCAAAGGAGAATGGAGTATACTATTTCATGAACCGTATTTGGGTCCCTAAATTTGGAGGGTTTAGAGATGTTGTCATGAAGGAAGCCCACAAGACGCGATACTCCATTCATCCCTGTTCCGATAAGATGTATTTGGATATTAAACAACACTATTGGTGGCCTAACATGAAGGTGAAAATCACGACCTACGTCAGTAAGTGCCTTACGTGCGCCAAAGTAAAGGTGGAATACCAAAAACCCTCAGGATTGTTACAGCAACCGGCAATCCCTAAGTGGAAATGGGAAGGGATTTCTATGGATTTCGTGACCAAGCTACCCAAAACGTCGGATGGATTAGACAACATATGGGTAATAATTGACCGACTGACGAAATCTGCCCATTTCCTGCCAATTAAAGAATCGTACAAGATGGAGAGATTGATGCGTTTACACATTCGAGAGATCGTGAGACTCCACGGAATACCAACATTTATCATCCCAGATAGGGACAGTAGGTTCACGTCCCGATTTTGGCAATCACTCCATAAGGCAATGGGAACAAACCTCGATATGAGCACCGCTTATCATCCACAAACGGATGGTCAAAGCGAGCGAACCGTCCAAACGCTCGAAGATATGCTCCGCGTATGCGTGATAGACTTTGGAAAGTCTTGGGATACCCACCTACCCTTAATCGAGTTCTCATACAACAATAGTTACCATTCGAGCATCAAGGTGGCTCCTTTCGAAGCACTGTACGGGCGTAAATGTAGATCACCGTTATGTTGGGCTGAAGTAGGTGACACCCAGCTAGCAAAAACACACACGTCGGACAAAGCACTAACGGGACCGGAGATCATCCGTGAAACCACGGAAAAGATCGTTCAAATCAGAGCTCGATTGCAAGCATCGCATGACCGACAAAAGAGCTACGCTGATAAACGCCGAAAGCCCTTAGAATTTCAGGTCGGTGATCGAGTACTGTTAAAAGTCTCGCCTTGGAAAGGAGTCATTCGTTTTGGGAAGCGGGGAAAACTAAATCCACGATACATTGGACCTTTCGAAATCGTCGCCCGAATTGGTCCAGTAGCATACAGACTGCAACTACCCGCAGAGCTAAACGGTGTACACCCCGTGTTTCATGTCTCTAACCTAAAGAAGTGCCTATCAGACGAAACCCTTGTCATTCCTCTTGATGAAATCGAACTCAATGAGAATCTCCTGTTCGTCGAAGAACCAATCGAAATCATGGACAGGGAGGTAAAGCGTACTAAACAGAGCCGCATCCCGATCGTGAAGGTACGGTGGAACGCAAAGCGTGGGCCAGAATTTACTTAGGAACGCGAAGATCAAATGAAGCAAAAGTACCCTCACCTATTCTAGCATTCTCAAATCTAGCTTTCAAACAGAATTTCGGGACGAAATTCCCTCTAACGGGGGATGATGTCACAACTAGAAATTTTGTGCCTTGTAACTACAACACTTAAGTCGGATTATGAATCCAAAACATTAAGGCCATGTATGATGCTTACTCTGTGACAACAAAATTGCAATCAAATACACCATACAAGCATTACAAATAGTCAACAAGCAATTGGAAACCCTAGAAGTTCTTATTTAGGTCCATTTTGGACTAGAACTTCCTTATTGGGCCTAATGGACCAATAAACTTCCAATTTGACTATCTTGGGTTTAGAACTCTTAAATGGGCTCTAATTGGACTCACTTTCATTTATCTCAACATATTGGGCCATATTGGGCCTAGAATGAAATAAATCAAATATTATGAACTATTTTGGACCATAATTAACCTAATTTAGCCTTAATAGCTCATAAAAATCACATTTATAATTAATTGGGGCCAAACATCACTTAACATAACCATGAAATGGGCTTAAGCATACAAGGCCCAATACTCATCTTTTTCTCTCCAAATCTCGGCCCAAGCCCAACCAAAGAAAGAGAGTTGACTTTCCTATGCCACCTCATAATTATCCATAGGACTCCCATGCACCATCTCATGCTTTCATGCAAATCAAATCAAGAACCACACTCCTCTCCTCTCTCTTCTTGCTCTCGGCTGAACACAACACACACACACTCACAAAAATTCATTTCATTCTCTCTAAGTCTTGAAGGACATCTCCTTCCTCCTTCTTCAAAAATTTCAAGAATCAAGAGCTTTTCAAGGAGGTTTTTCCCACAAACACATCATCTAAGGTAAGTTGATGACTAATCCATGATCTAGCTATTTCATTTCATCAAAAATCTCTCCTAAATCTATTCCAACTTGTGATCATGCACCTTAGAAGTCACTAAACTCGAGATCTACCAAGGTGACTTGCTAGGATCGAAATTTTCTTCTTTTCTCTCTTCAAAACTGAAACTACAACTCAAGGTGAGCTTCATACCCCCTTATTTTCGGTTTTTATAAGTTTTTGTGGGGGAGAATACAAGTAAAGGTGTAGATCTATCATTATGTGTATGTTTTGGTTGATTTCTATGCTTATATGTATGTTTTGTATGATTTTGATGCTAGATCTAGTTATGAATTGCTAAAAACCGAGATATATCTTATAATAGCATGAAATTTACTACTACACACAAAGTATACAAAGAAAAATAGCTAAGTGGCTTAACAATACATACTTTGGGCTAAAAACTCATTTTTTTGACATCAATGTTAAAAATACAAAGTTAAAGGGCCCAAAATGAAATATTTCCAAATCTGATGGGTGAGATGAGTCAAAACAGATTCCATAATGTATTTTCTGAAAATATACTCTTTTGGAAGATCAAAAACATAAATTTCAAGCTTAATGGGCTAAAAATGACAATTTCGGCCCAATAGGGCCCATTATGCGAAATTTTCTGTTTTGGAGGGCCAAAACTGTGTTTTCCTGTAAAGCAGTGGACTATTAGTGTTACATGTACATTTCAAAGGTTTAAAACGCTTTTCAAATTTAAAAAGGACCAAAGTTGCAAAAATTTTCCAAATTGGGCCAAAAATGTAAAAATTGTGAAAAAGAGGGGTTATAACCGAGAAAACTGCAATTTCAGGGACTAAAACTGTTTTAAATGAAAAATATGCTGAAAAATATTAATTTCAATAATTTTTGGTGTTAAAATGTCAAGAAAAATGGTTTAAGGACTAAACCGGAAATTATTTTACTTAAAGGGGTGAAAAAGTAAATTTACAAAATTAAGAGGGGTTGTAAACAGAAAATTTTCAAGGGTAATTCAATACACTCGTTGTGAACAAAGATTGACACTACGACTCTCGATAAATTAAAATACACAATATCACCAACAATCGTTATCAAACGAATTGATTCGGTTTCGAATCAATAACAAATCCAAAACTACTAACACTATAACGCTCAATACACATATGAAACTCTTGGAACTCTTTACTCTCGTGGAATCACTCAATACGTCGACGTACACTCCTTAGGCCCAAAAGTTGCAAATCATGCTTGTCGAGCCTAGGTAGCCTAATGACATGATCTTTAGGCCCAAAGGACACTTGCTTACATGTAGTTGGGTCTAATGCGACTCGACCGCGTGTAAAAGGACTTTCAATGGCAAACATGCTGCTGGTCCCCAAGGGTCCTTCAGTGCTGCTAGTAAAGTCGGTAACTCACGATTGCGGGTTGGGCTTCGGGCCCTTCGCAATTGCAATGGTCTTGAACGACGCAGGGAAATACCGAGGGTTTCGCACCTTCACTTTTTCTCTCCGGTCGTGGGACTACACAAGTCCGGGAGGATTGAGTTGTGTGAATAAGTGCGAGTGACGCCTAAGGGATCACTAGCACGGTTGCTAATTGGACGTTTTCATTAACGTACGATACAACAATTCACCACCCGCTGTATACTCAATGCCTCCGGAGCTCAACGAATACCTTTAACGTAACGAGATAACAGTACCCAAAATAACTAAAGCAAAGTGATAGGAAAACGTTGGGTTTTCCTAGGGTTTTCAACAAGTACACTTACGAACTACATGTCGAATTTCACAACTCTTACGCTTACATCTATAGAATTCAAACAAGCATACTCACGGATCTTCACATATTTTTACGTTATTCTATTTTCAGAAAATATCGGATTTTCTGGTGATTTTTTTTCAAAACATTACAAACATTGGATTTCAAACATTACTTATGAACTCACCAACATTTCATATGTTGACGTTTTTTTTCAAAATACTTGTATTCTCAGGTAACAGATAAAGTGAATGATGAATTGTACTCTATGACGTTTTGCTGTGGTTTAATTTAGTATCGAACAGTTACTTTTAAGAATGTAATGTTTTGGAACAATGTAATGGATGTAAACGCTACCAGTTGTATCATTCCAAATGTTGGTGATGTATAATGTTATGTTTCATGTATATTCATTGTGATGGTATTCAATTGAGTCACGACAGCCCCCGGACGTTTCCGCCGTCTGGTTCGGGGGTGTGACATTAGTGGTTGTGATAATTGCATTCTCAAATTTGCAATATGATTACAACATCCCATTTCATAGTTAGAATTGTGAGAAATGGAAATAAATAGTTTGAACGTTCACGACTTATTGTATAAGTTCTAAATTGGTTTAAACACATACATATGCTATCTAATGAAGGTGTATGAGCTTGAGAAGTCTAGTTGAATACTCATCGAAGCATTACGTAACAGAAATCTGCACTTTAGTAAGAAAGTCAAATTAATGTTGATTTCTTGAAGTCCAATTGATTTTTGGGTATGATTGTCATGCATATAGAAACATAATTGTTATGCTAGTAGAAGCGTAATTGTTATGCTAATTGTTTCAAGTTGGTAATACTATTCATAGGAAACAAAGTTTTTTCAAATTTACAAGTTTCAATGTAATATCCCCCTCCGGTAAGTATCACAATATTGTCTACATTGGGCCACTCGGCACGAGGACTTCTCAGGGGGTCACCCATCAGGTAATATTCTCGCCCAAGCATGCTTAATTGCATATTTCTTATGGGATCTACTGCCCTTACAGATTTAAAACGCATTGTGGTAGGGAAGCTATCCACACCCCTTATAAGGAATGTTTTGTTCTCCTTCCCAGCTGATGTGGGATCAAGTGCAACACACCTTCAACCCCATAATAGGGTTTGACGTCCCTGTCAAACACATCGACCTGTGCCCCATCTCTGATACTATTTGTAACATCCCCCTGTGGCATGTATCACAATATTGTCCTCTTTGGGCCACTCGGCACGAGGAATTACTAGGGCGTCACCCATCCCAGTACTACTCCCGCCCAAGCACTCTTAACTACGGAGTTCTTATGGGATCTACTGCCCTCACGGCTTTAAAACGCATTGTGGTAGGGAAGGTATCCACACCCCTTATAAGGAATGTCTTGTTCTCATTCCTAGCCGATGTGGGATCTGGTGCAACCCACTTTAAAAAAGTTCCTCCTAAAGCCAAAGGGACCCCTACTTCTTCACCCTCCATACAAATTTAATGCCCCCACTTGGGTCACAGGTTCACATAACTTAACCTAACGGAAGTATGGTGGGCCCATAACCCATAGGTCGAAGATGAAGGTGGCTTGCACCTGATCCCACATAGGCTGGGAAGGAGAACAAAACATTTCTTATAAGGGGTAAGGATACCTTCCCTACAACAACGCGTTTTAAAGTCATCAGGGCATAAGAACTGTGCAGTTAAGCGTGCTCGGGCGGGAGTAGTATCGGGATGGGTGACCCCTAGGGAAGTCCTCATGTTGAGTGGCCCAAAGCGGACAATATTGTGATACGTGCCAAAAGGAGGATGTTGCAAATGGTATTAGAGCCATGGTTTGAGGGATTCGGACACACCTTCGGGGGTGTCTTGACTCAAATCGAGGGTTTGAAAGGTCTTTACAAGAAAATAGTTTTCTAAAAATTAATATAAAGAATTTTTAGAAAGAACAAGGTGTGTGATGAGTGCAATCGGCCGAGCTCAAGTAAGTTTTCCCCTAAGATACCCATACATGTTTGTTATGATATATGATATGATTACGAGGACTGCATGCTAGATTAGTTTCAAGGATTTAGGAAGGATGCCATATATTCCTATTGTATGTATGAAAACTGCATGCTAGATTAGGGCTAAGGATCTATGAAGATGCCTTATGTGCATGCTATATGTGCTTATTGAATTACATGCAAGAACTTATTAGTCACTGATATGGTGGCCTGAATAGGATATTCTTGGTTTGGGTTACTCAATGCCCGGATGCTGCTTGCTTTGTGCCTTTAGGAGTTCTAGTTATATTTAACTAATTAGTAAACGAATACGTTAACTTACATATTGCTAGGACTGAATAATTTCAGAAAGTTTAGTCAAGCCCTATTTTGCTGCTCTTGTTTGAGTCCAACCGTTGTAGGATAGGACCTCTCATTCGAAGAATTATCTGGTCTTAATGATATGTAATGGTATTCACGAGCTAGTTAGGTAAAGGTAGCAGGGACTTCTTACGCAGCTGATGGCGGAGAGTGGGTTGGAGAATTACCCTAGGGTAAGCATAGGATAAGATTAGTGCAGTAATTAGTATTAGTGAAAGGGAATTAGTGAAGTCAAGGCAATCCTTGAGGAAAGTACGGATAGATGTGGAAGGTAGTATGGTCCCGTACTACTGAATGCAGAGGATTTGTACTTGAGTCAAGGAGGGTTGAGATAGAACCAGGGAACTTGTAGAGTGACTAATACGTCTCGAGATTATGTATGACCCTGAAAATTATGTGTTTTGTTTTAGAATGGTGGTGACACATTTCGAGCATGATGTTCAGGGTCCGGATCAGGTTCAGGTTAAGGTTTGGGTGCGGGTTCCGATCCGGTTGATGACGTACTATGGAGTTCATCACGTCAAATATTATGAGAGGCATCCTTGAGGCGGCCTCGGTGATTTTCAAGTAGATCAAGGAAGGGATCATCGAGTTGATGGAGGATAGCCTCAGGGCGTTCAGGAGCGACATGGCATTTATCCATATAGGGATGCACACACTCTCCATCAGGGATTTCCAGGTATGTGGTGCACTAGACATCTATGGGGTGAAGGATCCCATTGTAGCTAGGAGTTGAATTGCAGACATGGAGTCTGCCCAATTGACGAGCTTCTACCCTGAGGAGTCGATGGTCCGGTATGTTGCAGGTCGTTTGAGAGACAGAGCTAGGGGCTGGTGGGAGGCAGTCAGTGATTCGTTGGGAGCCCCAGCCATCGAGGCTATGACTTGGTCGGACTTTGTGACCAGGTTTAGGGCGGAGTTTGTGTCGGTTATAGAGTTGCAGCAACTGGCTAGGGAGTTTCTGGATATGAGGCAAACGACTGAGTCGGTGGCGAAGATTACAAACAAGATCCGGGAGAGGGCCTTACTGGTGCCTCAGTATGTAGGGGATGAGGAGATGAGGAAGACTAGGTATAATGAGCTGTTGAGGGCTGACATACGAAAACATGTTAGCTACTCCGCATTACCTGACTCTGGAGGACATGATTGCGAGGGCGAGGCAGAGGGAAGATTGACATAGAGCACCTCCAGAAGAGGAAGGCGGAGGCCGGGAAGGTTACTGAGGTTTCGGGGAAGAAACCTAAGGGATCCAACTCTAGGTCAAAGGGTCAGTAGAGCCGAGGCTACTGTAGGAAATGCGACAAGGCTCACGAGGGAATGTGTATATTAGGGGGATCGGACTTCTATTAGTGCAGCAAGCTCGGACACTTTGGCAGGGATTGTACTTCCCTTACCCATACACTCCAGAATTCAGACCTAATTTTCTTTCATTGCAATCAAAAGGGCAACAAGAAGGCCAACTGTCCGAGATTCACATCAGGAGCGCTAGCTCTAGCGACCCTGCAGTTCACGAATGGCCGAAAGGGCAAGACAGATGCTCCGGTGGTGAGGAATGAGCCTTCCAGTTGACTGCCGAGGAGGCACGGGCCGCACCGGATGTGGTGACGGCCAACGGGTATGTTTTCTCCTCTGTAACTCTTATTACATGTTGTTTATGATATTCATGTGCTATGTTTATATGTTTTGTTTAAGATCGTTCCATGCGAATGACATCCCAGTATAGGTGTTATTTGACTCAGGGGCTACCTGATCATTTCTCTCTCTTTCTCTTAGAAAAGGTTCTTTGAGTCTTCGGTCATGTTGGATTGCCATTTAGAGGTTGAGACTGCTGACGACCGATCTATCCGTGCATCATAGGTTTTCAGAAATTACGTTTTGAGGTTATATGGCGAGCGTTACCTTGTGCATTTGGTTCCCATTCAGTTGTGTGGGAACAAGGTTATCATCGGCATGGATTGGCTGAGCCCTAACGGGGCAGTGATCGACTGTGCGCAACAATTGGTATGTGTCAGGACCCCAAGTTGAAGAGAGAAGGTGATTCAAGGTGAGATGTCGCAGCATGAACCAGCTATGTGTTCAGTAGTGAGGGCTAGGCGCTACCTTCAGAAATGTGGCGCAGGGTATGTCGCCTACATTATGGATATTCGGGAGGAGGGTAAGGCGACTGTGAGTGATGTACCATTGGTGCGAGTACCCGGACATATTTCCAGAGGAGCTACGTGCGATACTGCTGGGGAGACATGTGGATTTTCGAATTGACCTAGTCCCTAGTGCGGCTCTAATAGCCAAGGCACCATATCATTTGTCTCCTCCAGAGATGCAAGAGTTATCTACACAGCTGCAGGAGCTGTTACATAAAGGATTCATTAGACCGAGCATTTCCCCCTGGGGAGCCCCGATCCTGTTTATGAAGAAAATGGATGGGTCGCATCGGATGTTTATAGATTACCAGGAGCCGAACAAGGCAACGGTGAAGAACCGTTACCCAGTCCCGAGGATTGATGATCTCTTCAACCAGCTGCAGGGGCATCTTGGTTTTCCGTGATAGATTTACGTTCGGGTTACCATTATATGAGGGTCAGAGATGAAGATGTATAGAAGACTGCTTTGCAGAATCGCTATGGACACTACGAGTTAATGGTGGTGCGTTTTGGGCTCACTAATGCTCCTGTCGCGTTCATGGGTCTCATGAATCGCGAAGGCAAACTGATGTTGGATCGGTTTGTGATAGTCTTTATCGACGACATCTTGGTTTACTCCAAGACGCAAGAGCAGCATGAGGAGCACTTATAAGAGGTGTTGGATACCCTGAGGAGGGATAGCTTGTACACCAAATTCTCCAAGTGTGAGTTCTGGTTGCACGAGGTTCAGATTCTTGGGCACCTTGTCAATCAGAACGGTATTTTGGTCGACCTGTCCAAAGTGGAGGCCATGATGAGATGGGACGTTCTGAAGTCTCCATCTGAGAGTCGGACTTTCCTTGGGTTAGTAGGCTATTACCTGAGATTCATACAGGACTTCTCCAAGATAGCAGTCACCTTGACCCGGTTGACAAAGAAGGCCGTGGTATTTCATTGGGGGCCTGAGCAGCAGGAAGCGTTCGAGATGCTGAGACGGAGGTTGTGGGAGGCACCGATCTTAGCCCTGCTAGAGGACGTGGAGGATTTTGTAGTGTACTGTGATGCATCCATTTCGGGCATGGGCATAATCTTGATGCAGAGGGGGCATGTCATCGCCTACGCCTCGAGGCAGTTGAAGCCTCACGAGGCAAACTACCCGACGCACAAGCTGGAGTTAGGGCGGTTGTCTTCGCCCTTAAGATTTGGCGGCACTACCTCTGTGGGTTTAATGTACCATTTATACAGACTACAAGAGTTTGAGGTACCTTATGGATCAGCCAAACCTGAACATGAGGCAGCATCGGTAGCTAGATGTGGTGAAGGATAATGATTGTGAGATCCTCTACCACCCAGGGAAAGATAATGTTGTGGCCGATCCACTTAGCCTCAATGCAACCCCGACCAGATACATTTTCTTGAGGATGAAGGTGGTGACTCCACTTTTGGAATGGATGCGAGAAACATAGGTTGAGGGTATGAAGGAGGAGTGCCGGAAGTGTGAGCGAATCATAGACCAAGTGGCCTTGTTTGACTATGACAACCGTGGGCTGATGACCCTGCATAAAAGGGTCTGGGTTCCATACTGGGGCGGAGTACAACAAATTTTGATGGATGAGGCCCACAAATCCAAATTTTCCATCAATCTCGTGGTGACGAAGATGTACAAAGATCTTTCCCATGACTCCTGGTGGCTCTGCTTGAAGCGGGATGTAGTCTGGTACGTCAAGAGATGCCTGACCTGCACGAAGGTCAAAGCAGAGCACCAGAGGCCTCACGGAAAGATGCAACTGTTGGATATCCCTGTGTGGAAGCGGGAGGAAATTACAATGGATTTCATCACAAAGCTTTCCAAGACTACACGAGGAGTGGATTCAATTTGGGTCATCATGGATCGGTTGACCAAGAGTGCCCATTTCATTCCGATCCAAGAGAGCATTTCGACCGAGAAGTTGGCCAAAATGTACATCAGAGAGGTAGTAGCTTGACATAGAGTGCCAGTTTCCATGATTTCTGACTGAGACGTGCGATTTACTTCCATATTTTGGAAAAAAATTCATGACGGGTTGGGTAGTTGTCTACACTTTAGCACGGCCTTTCACTCGCAGATGGATGGTCAGAGTGAGTAGACCATCTAAACTCGGGAGGATATACAGCGGGCATGCATCCTCGAATTCGGTGGTAGCTGGGACACCTACCTTCCCTTGGCAAATTTTTCCTACAATAATAGCTACCACGTGAGTATCGACCATCCTCCATTCAAGATGTTATACTGGAGGAAATGCAAAACCCCGATCTGTTGGGGTGAGGTTGGATAGAGGGTCATGGGGAGTACCGAAGTGATACTCAAGACTACGAAGAGCATACAACAGCTAAGGAGTAGGCTTCATACTGCTCAGACTCGGCAGAAGAGCTATGCCGACAGATGCCGATTGGACGTAGAATTTCAGGTCGGGGATATGGTTCTCCTGAAGGTGTCACCTTGGAAAGGTGTCTTCCGATTCAGGAAGGGAGGCAAGTTGGGCTCCAAGTATATTGGTCCTTTCAGGGTTGCAGCCCGGGTGGGCAAAGTGGTGTATAGGCTGGATCTGCCAGCTGAGCTTAGTCAGATCCATAGTACTTTTCATGTCTCTCAGCTTCGTAAGTGCCTGTTAGATGACTCAGCGGTGGTACCTCTAGAGGATATTCAGGTGGACGATAATATGAACTCCATCGAGCGACCAGTAGCCATCCTCAAAAGGAGGACGAAGGATCTGATGAACTAGAATGTCGAGTTAGTGAAGGTGCAATGGAAGCACCGCAAGGGCTCAAAATGGACCTGGGAGCCAGAGGATGATATGAGGGAGCACTACCCTGAGCTTTTTCCATATGCAACAGACTTCGAGGATGAAGTGTAAAATAAGTTTGTGAGATTTGTAACTCTAGGATCCTGGTATGTATTTTAAATTAAAACATTCTATTTTGCAAAGAGACTCGACCAGTCGGAGGCCCCAGATTCTTCGAGTAGGAATGAATGATTGGACGTGGGAATTGAAGCCTACTCGACGAGTCGAGAGCTTCAACTTGACGAGTAGGAGTGCCAGAGTGAAACCCTAATTTTCAGGGCGTACACCCTATTTAAACACTTTAACTGGCCTCAACTTCAGCCAATATCACCACCAAGCCTTATTCACGTAACCCTAATCCATTTTGAGTGTTCTTGAGCCACTTTTGTGTGTCCTTGGAAATTTTGAACCTTGAGAAGGAAGAGGAAGCTTGGGGATTCAAGAGGAGGAAAGTAGATCCAGAGTTTGTGTTGCATTTCTGACTCTGTAGAGGTATAAAGTTTGTACCTTGGCTATTCCTTTACTAGATCTCTTCATGGAAGTAGTTAGGGCTTTAAGAAGCCCATTTTGGAAACATTCATGGATGTAAGCATGGTTTGGGGTTATAACTTCAGATCCGGAGTCTTTGAGGGACTCCATGGGATTAAGGTGCCAACTTTATGTCCATGGGAGTCCCATGCATCATGTGAATCACTTTTTAGATCTTTTGAGCTAAATAACCCATGCATAAATGTAAAGTTTGAAACTTTACATGTTATATCAACCCTAGGAGGCTAGATCTATGATTTGGAAACCTTGAACATGACTAGAAACGGATGGACAGATTTTGATTTTGGGGGACTCAACAAGTCTTTCATACAACTCGGCATGTTGGGTCATGGTCCCCCAACCTTTGCTATTACTGAGCAAACTCGTTGAGTCTAGAAGATGACTTAGTGATTTGGACGTGTTTATGGAGTTGAAGATCAAAGAACTCGACGAGTCCAAGGATGAACTCGGCGAGTTGAGAGCAAAATGTCCTAACTTATATGAAGAGGACTCAACGAGTTCAAGGATGAACTTGGCAAGTTGTGAGTGAAATGGCCTGACTTGTACGAAGTGGAACTCAACAAGAAGGATTGAGACTCAAGATTTGTATGGACCCGAGAACTCGACGAGTTGATGGACTAACTCGGCGAGTTGAGTCAACCAGAAGATTGACTTGGACCAAAAGGTTGACTTTGACCAGAGTGTTGACCTTTGACTTTGACATTTGACCAGAGTTGACCCTTAAAGGGGTTATAAGTATGAAAGGGTAGTTCAAGGTGATCGTTATGTGTAGGAGTATGATAGCAGTTGATCCAGAGTCGAGGATAATTCAGCTACTTCACGAAATTGAGGTATGTTACCTTCCAGTAGGAGTGGGTCGCATGCACCAATACCAACCCACTAGTAGGTGATTATAGCTGACATGATTGTCTTTGTGATAATTGTATGGTATGCCACTATCTGATATGCTTTATTTGTTGGATTAATGTCTAAGTCCATAACTATAATTGGTAAGACTTGACCCGACCCGGCATGGTCCATTTGGGTTGCATGGCATCATGCACTTGGATAGACTATAATGAGAGAAATAAGACACTTACGGTTATTAATATATTATAAGTTCTAGTATATTAATAATAAGAATAATGAGATTATTTAATTAGTATTGATCAAGAATTAATCTAGAATTAATTAAGTGATCAAAAGAAGACTAATTAAATATATGGGTTGATTGTGTAAATCATTCATTCTTATATATGTGGGCTTGTGATCCAAGATTCCTTATGTTGGACTAAGTCCATGGGGTGACCCATGGATACTCCATGGAGGTTAAAATCCATGGACCATAAGGAATGGGTAAAGTCATGAGTTACATGGTGTAACCCTAATAGCCACCATATAAAAGAAACCCATGGCTCAAGAAATCGTGACTATGACTAACACTATGTGTATATATGAGGGCTACACGATTTCATGAAGTGTTCTAATTTCTCTCAAGTTATTCCAAGTGTATTTGGTGTTGTGTGAACCATTTGAGGTGTCACACTTGGGGCACTAAGCACTCAAGCTTCATGAAGACAAGCACTATCAAAGAGGTATGTATTCTATCTTGTTATATTCATTATTTTGTATGCTAGGTTAGGATAATACCTTGGATGTTCATATTTGCATGTATAATAGAGAAAACATAGATCTAAGGTATTTAGGGTTGCATGTACACTTAGGAGTGTTAGAATGCTCATAACCCAACAGTGGTATCAGAGCCTAGGCTTGTTTTCTTGTTATACCTGCAATAGAAGCTGAAAAATCGAGTTTTGATGCTGTCAGCCCAGCTGACTCGCCGAGTCCATGAAGGGACTCGACGAGTCCAAGGCAAAATGCATCCAACTCGCCGAGTTGTGTTCATGCACTCGACGAGTTGGACCCCAGACAGCATATCTTCGAGGTTTTTGGCTAGAAATGGACTAGGAACATTACCCTAAGTTGTTTTGAACTTATAAACTTGTTTTTAAATGTGGTAATGTTCATGCTAATCCATTTTCAAGATAATTGTCAATAGATTCATGTTTTGTATTAGTTTAAAGGTTAGACTAATTACATGAAAAAGTTTGATTTGAATTATCTTGTTCTGATGAGTTGCTTAGATTAATAGAAAAGTTGAGTGAAAAAGTTGTTTTCAATCCAAATTAATCTAAGAGTTGAGTATAAAATGTGTTTGTGTAACTTATCCTTAAGTTACATGAAGAGTCACATTAAAGACTCATAAAACTCATAAAGTTGGCAAAGGTTACAAAAAAGATGAAGAGTCTTGTCCTTAAGTTATGGAGGTTCAAGAGTCACTTCATTAATAAATAAATAAATAAAATATGTAACCTTAATTAATTCCATAAGTTATAAAATAAAGAAAAGATTAATTCTTTATTAGTTTAAAGTCTTCCATAATTTGTCCACAAGTTATGGAACTTGAAGAGTTTTTGGATTAAAACTACTTTAAATACATAAGTTATGGAATTAATTAGTTTTGAATAGTTTCAAAACTTGCCCTCAAGTTTTGGAATTTGTAAAGTTTTCTCTTATGAATACTTTAATTCCAAGTTAGCCCTTAGAATTTTAAAAGTTAAAATTCAACCCTTATACTTTATAATATTATAAGTTAATAATATTTATATGTATAAGAGTAAAGTCGGTCTTACCGCTAGTATGCCTCATTCACGAAGCCGGTCTATAAGGTGGGTATAAGGTTGTTGCCTATAAAATGGCAATTTAATGGGTGTTCACTCTCACCCACCGCTCGCTTGACTGGTGGAGGGTCGTTAGCCGAACGGGTTTGACATGACTATAATTCTCCCTTCATTAAAAGTATTAATGATAAATACTAAGTAACTAAACTTTTAATAATACCCAATCTTAGTTACTTAGAAAAATGTGAATAAGGTGCTAATCCACGAAATTACACTTTGCACTTTGTTTGAGTCGGTTAGTGGAGCGTGTGTGGTTAACCGGCACACTAACTCGTATTTAACAAGGTAGGCAAAGGGTAACTTAATGTTTATCATAGTATCGATGGAGCGTGTGTGGTTAACCGGCACATCGATTGAGGGATAGACACTTAAGGGTACCCAGTAATTTGCATGGTTACTTCACACCTTGTTTTGTGATCCTCGGCATCCCAGTCACAAAACCTGAAGGGCACACTCGAGATTGAAACATGCCATTGAACAGTTCAATGAATCTCAAAAGATCTAGGAGTTTCAAAACCAATTAAAACCTAATAATACATTTCGTTTATCTTGGTGGAAATTGGTGAATCGTCATTCACCTACCTTCAAATTGTTTTATAGCTTGGATTACGGCATACCTCTTCTAAGTTATAAAATAGTTTGTTGGGTCCTAGCCTTAATATTTCGTATTGGGTGTCATATTAAGGACTTTAAGATCAACTATCTTGAATATCTCCCAAAACATGTCTGTTCTAGACATTTATGATCTTCCCAAATCTCTTGAAACAAGCATTCCTAATGAAGATGATGTCCCATGGATATCATACTTCTTTCTCCTCCTCCAATTATTCTCCCTAACCCACAAGTTCTTGAAAAGTTTAAGGTCACTCAAGCCCTATTGGCAAGGCAAGGTCTAGGTGTGATCACATCTTGGAGATGTAGTCACATATTGACAAGCCGGGAGAATCGGGTGTCAAAGTCTTGAGAAAGTTGGTGGTTCAATCACTTTCTAAGTCACATAGTGAGTTCCTTTGGGACACCTATGAAATAGACTATGACAAGACCCTTAATGATCTTATCTATTGTTAAGATCAACTTCCTGAAACTTTATGGACATTGACAATGGTGACACTGGAAATACAGAAAAAGCATTCTCTTCCCAATGGAAAGGGATCGGCCATAGTCAACTTGGTTGACCAAATGGTAAAGAGAAAAGTCTAAGTCTGTGATAGTCTCGTGTACCATTATCAAAGGGTCCATATGTTTATATTGCCAAAGGAAGGGGCATTGGTTGCGAAGCTGCCTGATTTACCTAAGGATGTTAAAGTCAATAAGATTGACTCTACTTCAGGTAAAAGTCCACTACTCTAACTCTGTTAAGTTTCTATTCTGAGATTCCTTATACATGATGTGACTGGGTCACATGGTGATGTTTTAAGAATCAAAGAAAAGTAAAGGAACTTAAAGAAAGAATATGCTGAATCTGATCGCGTAGATGGATTTCTATCGCGTAGTTTGAAGATCGGATTCTTGAGCTAATTCTTAGGGGTTATAAGATATTGCTAAGGAATAGATAACAACAAGTTTTTTCATATGGGTTGTAAGGATAAGTTTTTCCGCATAGTTTTAAAATAAAAGAAAGTTTTTGATTTTATTTATTTTAAAATATCCTTACAATGGCATTTGAGGAAAAATTGTTGCTTATATGATTCCATGAATAGCAAGAGTGGAAGTATGAAATTGATTCCTTCATTTGTGGTAATGTCTAAATTTACCAAATAAGGAAAGATTCTCATCACCCAAGTCTCAATTGGACCGGGACTTGGAATCATGCAAAGTTGTATAGCATGATGAATGAGAACCTTTCAAGTATTGGAAAAATTAAGACTAATTACTTATTCACATGGATGTGTGAGTCAAGTAATGGACTAAGGGATCAAGTACATAGTCATGTGCACTGATTAAGTCCACCACAAAAGATATAAGGCTATTCGTCATAGTTTACTAAAGCTCAGTAAATATGATTATACTTACAAGCTTAAGTGTAACTCTGAGACATTGGAAAAGGTTCCAATGTAAGGCAGAGCGAATAAGAAGAATCAAATTAGGCAGAAGGATAAAAGTTTCTCAAATCTGAAAAGATGGGAGAGTACTCTAGTATCAGTTTTGTGATCATCTTAATGATTAAGAAACCATATCAAAATTAGTTCTCTAAGGAAGTCTTAGTTCATTCTTATGACTAAGAAGAAGGGATCTTGAATTGTTGAAATGGTTAAATCAAGAAGATGAGTCATACTTCGTTCCAATACAAGTCTTAGAGTCATACTCCAAGATTGTAATATGAGTGACATGTCTTAAATAAGGTTTAAAACACTTGACAAATGTAAGAGTAAAAGTTTTCTACTCTTGTACATTTGAAATTGGTAAGTTGTGATGTTTTGGATAAAACAAAGACCAACTAAGGCCAATTGTGTGAAGTGTCTGTCTTGATTAGAATCCACACTATCTCTTGGATGTTTGACAAGGAAGTCTTATAGGTCAAGAGGACAGTGGGAGTCTTAAAGGTCTTGAAAGTCTCAAGAACTAATCAAGAATGAAACCTAAAGTTCTTCACTAGCACACGACTTGAGGTTTATAACCTATCGTGTTGACATATTCTGTGCCCATTCTAGTTAAAGTTGGCTTTGCATATGAGTTCTTAGAGTTCTCAATGTGTTGCACAACAACTTGGAAGCAATGGTAGGCCCTTGAGCTACCAGGTGGCAAGAAATTAAGATTGAGTTCAGTCCATATGAGTTTGGATTTGTCATTATCCTTGTCTTGTGACTATGGTTTTGACAATTCACGTGGATAAGAACACATACACCATTAAATCTAAGTGTCATAGAGTTTCTCTCCGATTCATGAAAATGATGGTGAGGAAACACTTCCACTAAGTAGATTTTAGCTAGATAGCAATTGTGATATTTGCATTCTCAAAGTCGTTAGTGGAGCGTGTGTGGTTTACCGGCACACTAACTTGGACTTGTGAGAAATGGCAAAGGTCAAAACGATCAAGACTATGATTACGGCATCCCTTTTCATAGTTCTTAAAAATTGTTTTGACACACCCATGAGCTATCTAAGGGAAGGTGTATGTTTTTGATAAAGTCTTATCAAAACAATCTAGTATCAGAAATCTGAACTTTGGTAAGAAAGTCAATAAAGTATTGATTTCTAGAAGTCGAGCTTTCTGAGTATATGTCAAAGCTAGTGGGAGCATAAGTGTTATGCTAATAATCATCATGTTAGTGGGAGCATGATAATTACGATAAGTATTGCAAGCTAGCAATGTTAATTATAGAAAACAAAAGGTTTCAACTGGGAAAAAGTTGTTTTGCTATAATTAAGGGAGAGGAAATTATACTTCATCTCAAATCTATAAGCTTAGATCATGAGGTTTTAATCATTTAGTCAAGGATATATATGAATTTCATGTTGGAATGGCTCAACATAAGGAAATTCTGTATATGGGTCCATTATTTGCGTTCTTAAATTCGATTATGATTACGGCATCCCTTTTCATAATCTGAATTATGAGAACTTGGCAAATTGAAATGGAAATGTTATAGCAAAAGACTGGTTTAGTCTTTATGTGAGACATCATGAATCGTGTCCCATATGCTTCGGATATAGGATCGATTACATGTGCTATATTCATCCTTTCTAAAATTTTCCAAATGCCTAGGGCAATAAGAAAGGAAAAGGTTTAGAACTGGATATGACTAAAAGGATTAAACAATTGTCGAGGAAAATCTAAGGTTTACCAAAGATTGGTTGCTCAAGGACAGTTGGAAGTATAGTGATAATTCTGGAAGGACCATATTGACATAATCTGTAAGGAGGCAACTCTTGTTCAGAAGTGATAGTCGAAATGGAATCTGGAAATGTTTCAAAGTTAGAATTTTCAATCTGTGTAAGATTAAGGAAACTTAATGCAAGAAGGATGGTTCCAAGGACTTGATCTCCTTTGGAATGCTCTGTAATGATTGTTGTTAAGTCTTTCTGACTTTGTGCATAATCATTACAAGAGGATCGATGCATATAAGTTTAGAATCTAACAGATTTCAGTAAATGACATGAATTTGGAATTCTTGCATTTGCAGTAAGGATTTGGGAGTGTGGGAAAAGAATCATTGAAGTTATGTTCAATTGATCTAGTTCACAAAGTAAAGATCATAGACAAACATAGTATGCATACTTGGTGTATGGCATGACTATTGTTTAGAAAAAAAACATAGTGTGCATGCTTGGAGCATGGGACAACTATTGTTTTAAATTCAAGAATAATGTTGATAGCTGAAACAATATACAATGAATAATGTGTAATCATATGGTGATAAATAAAAGGAGTTTTATTTATATTCATAAGTTCTGAGACCATATTGGATTCAATTATTATTGTGTTTCACTTTGCATGTTTTGACTTCCCGAATAAACTAGGTTATTCTTCCGGAATGACTAAGTTATTCAAACCATCCACAGTCGGTCATATGTTGGAAGTAGATATGAATTAAGACTGTCATGGGTTGGCTTGTAGAGGTCTAAGTTGTTGGACAAAGGGCTACAACACTCATGAGTGCTCATAAGTTCTGAGTATTGGATTCAACCCGCGCTCATTGGAATCACTTCATGGATTTTATCACGAGTGATCATGAGACGATAATATCTTATATTCTTCAAACCTAGAGATATGAGTTGTTACTATGAGTTGGTTGTACATTGATTGCACGAAACTGCATTTGGTAACTCGGTGCTATAAAACGTGCCTTTGTGTATGATTCAACAAGTAGTAGAACAAGCCATATGAGTCGAAGTTTATCCATTCCTTTTACCTTCGGGATGAAAGCGATATCTGTGGGCCCCTCGATGATTTGATGATGACAAATGGAAGTGCTCGGCCGGGCCAGGACTGATTTGATTTGTTCAATTAGTCAGTCGTCAGAAATCGGAAATCGGGAAACAACTAATGGACAGAGAGAATGATTATAATCCATGTCTCAGTCCATATGATATCTAGAATGGAGGAATATATGATCCCTTATCTAATGGACAAGTCGTTGACAAAGATCAGAGTTCATCTACAAGGTCAGAGTTCGACATAAGCTTTTGAGAGCTACGATTGCTAGTTGGTTCCTGAAGTCATACGCAATAATAGTTTTAGACTTATCCAAGTGGGAGACTGTTGGATTAATGTCTAAGTCCATAACTATAATTGGTAAGACTTGACCCGACCCGGCATGGTCCATTTGGGTTGCATGGCATCATGCACTTGGATAGACTATAATGAGAGAAATAAGACACTTACGGTTATTAATATATTATAAGTTCTAGTATATTAATAATATGAATAATGAGATTATTTAATTAGTATTGATCAAGAATTAATCTAGAATTAATTAAGTGATCAAAAGAAGACTAATTAAATATATGGGTTGATTGTGTAAATCATTCATTCTTATATATGTGGGCTTGTGATCCAAGATTCCTTATGTTGGACTAAGTCCATGGGGTGACCCATGGATACTCCATGGAGGTTAAAATCCATGGAGCATAAGGAATGGGTAAAGTCATGAGTTACACGGTGTAACCCTAATAGCCACCATATAAAAGAAACCCATGGCTCAAGAAATCGTGACTATGACTAACACTATGTGTATGTATGAGGGCTACACGATTTCATGAAGTGTTCTAATTTCTCTCAAGTTATTCCAAGTGTATTTGGTGTTGTGTGAACCATTTGAGGTGTCACACTTGGGGCACTAAGCACTCAAGCTTCATGAAGACAAGCACTATCAAAGAGGTATGTATTCTATCTTGTTATATTCATTATTTTGTATGCTAGGTTAGGATAATACCTTGGATGTTCATATTTGCATGTATAATAGAGAAAACATAGATCCAAGGTATTTAGGGTTGCATGTACACTTAGGAGTGTTAGAATGCTCATAACCCAACATTATTTGCTTGTAAGCTATGATATTATATGGTAGTGGTAGGAAGTGAAATTGTCCCCGGTTACCGGTTGAAAGAGACCAAAGGGAAAACCAGCACCCAAATATGCTAGGTTATATATGTTTTATGTGGTAGTTGTAGTGGGAGAAATAGTCACAGTTACCAGTCGAAAGAGACCGAACGGGATGCCAGCACCCAGATATGCTAGGCAATTACCGGTTGAAAGAGATCGGAGGGAGGCCAACACCCAGATATGCTAGGAATTATGTGATTATATGGTGTGTGGTATAAGGAGGGAACACACTAATATTTGTGCTTACAGTTTTCAGTTTTGGTTTCAGGTACTTATTCCTTGAAAGGAAAGGAGCCGACATGGTAGCAGCGCATCACACACACGATTTTCCGCATTAAAGATCTATGGGATTTAAACTCTGATATCATTTTGTTATGACATGTTCTGACTATGGATACATTGGCCTGCTATATATTTTTACTATGTGGTTTTCAGACAAGTGCATTTATATTTGTTTAATTTAAAAATGAAATTTTTGGTACGTATTTTTGGGATGTTACATGTAAAGTTTGGAATTGTTTCACTATGATAAGCTTAGGGGAGAGGGAAATCATACTTCATTTCAGTCAAAAAGTTTAGATTGAAGGATTTAATAAAACTTAGTCTTCGACATATATGAATATTGTGCTGAAATGTTTCAACATAGGAAATTCGATATACGGAAATATTATAGCAAGAGACTGAATAGATATCAGGTCTTTGTATAAGACATTATGAATGAAGTCCCATATGCTTCAGATATATAATTAATTACATATGCTATAATATTTGCTTTTTCTGATTTTTCCAAATGCCTAGGGCATTGAGAGGGAAAAAGGATGGTAACAAGATGTGACTAAAGTTGTTAAAAAACTGTCAAGAACAGACTGAGGTTTACCATAGGATTGGTTGCTTATGGACAATTAGAAGTATAATATTTGGACATACCACATTGACATAATTCTGAGTGGAAGTGATTTTTGTTCAAAATTAATGGTCATATGGGAATATAGAAATATTTTCATAACATGAGTTAGTTATTGAAATCTACATGTAAGTTAGAAACCTTAACACAAAGAAGGTGTTCAAGGAGTTACCTTGAATTTGATACTTCGTCACCATGAAATTGTTTTAGTAACAAAGTTTCAATGGAGCATTTTGTGACATCGTTTGCTAAGTCTTGGTGACTTTGATGCCACATCATCACAAAAAGGATATTGCATGCAAGGTTAGACTCTAACTTGTAATTAGGATTTGTAATTGTGATATGAGCATCATTGGAATTATGTCCAATTGATCTGTTCACAAAGGAAGGACTATAGAGAGACATACTATGCATGTTTATAAAATGGCAAGACTGATGTTTAATTCAAGTGTTTAGTTGATTAATCGAAACATTATACAATTAATAAAGTCTTATTATTATGGTGATTAAATAATAAATATTTTATTTATATTCAGTAGTTTGAGACCATAGTTAATTTGGTTATTATCGTGTTTCACTTCACATGTTTTACTTCCCGAATAATTGGATTATTCAAACATCCACAGTCGACCATACTTTTGGAAGTAAGTAGTGAATTAAGATTGTCATGAATCAGATTGTGGATTGTCTAAGCAGTTAGGGATAACAATGATTTGCTGCAATATTCATGAGTACTTTTGAAAACGGGATTTAAGTATTTGATAAACCCACGCTCAGAGAATTACTTCATGGATTTAATCACGAGTAATTTTGAGATGATAATATATTATAGTTTTGAAACGAATGTATATATGAGTTGCTGTTTATGAGTCAGTTTTGCATTGATAATATGTAAACGCATCAGGAACTTGATGTTATAAAACATATTGTTGTGCGTGAGTCGATGAGTGAATAGTACAAGCATATAAGTCGAAGTTTATCTGTTCCGTTTTGTCTAACGGGAAATGGGATATATGTGGTCCCCTCGATGATTTGACGATGACATCTAAACCGCTTGGCCAAGTCTAGACTCAATTGATGTGTTTACTTAGTAGTATGATATCATTTGTCATACATCAGAAATCAGGAAAAAATCGTGGACAAAGAGATTAATTATAATCCACATCTCATTTCCATACTATATATTTTGTAGAACGGAGAAATATTTGATCAATTATCTAACGACACGTCACTGACTGGATCAAAGTTCGACAATGGCTTTTGGGAGCTACAATTTGCTGATCAATTTGGTAGTTATACTGGTAGTTATAGTTTATCCAAGTAGGAGACTATTGGATTAAGTGTCTAAGACCATAACTATAATTGATATAAATTTGAATTGATAGTAGCACAGTCATTTTGAGTTGCCTTCAAACCTGGTAATTGAATAGGATGATTATTAGAGAGAGAATAATGATTTATTAATTTATTACTTGGCTAATAATTTAATTATAATTCAAAATAAATGATTTATGAATGTATTATGGAAATAATATATTAATTAAAAATCATATTGTTTAATTAATATTTAAGCAGAATTTAATTTGGAATTAATTTTAGGGTTTAAGTAATTAATTAAAAGTACATGGACTAAAGGTGATGATGCTTAATAGCTAAGCATTGGGAAATTCTAGAACCTCCCTAAAGAGGGGGGAACAAAATCTATAGTATCTCTAGCGTTTCCTTGGGCTCTAAGGGTGCCTTGGATGCCTTAGGGAGGAAGTTAAGAGATTAGCAGGGCCGGTCCTATGGAATTACATGCCCCGGGTGAATAGAGAAAACAATGCCCTATTTTTATACCACATAACTACAATTCCCAAATTTTATAACATAAAATTTTAAGAAGCTTCTTAAAAGAACTTTTGAATAGATTACTTATTCAAACAAATGATAAACTAAATGTTAGAAATCGTTAACGAGAATTAAAAATCTTGAAGAAAAACATCAATTATCCTTTAATAATAATAATAATAATAATAATAATAATAAGAATAATAATAATAATAATAATAATAATAATAATAATATAATTTGCATATTGTTCAACATAACCCAAAACATGAAGTTAGAAATCATAATGAGAGTTAAAAGTCTCATTTTTTGCATCAATATATTAACAAAACTAAATAAACCAAAATAAATTTTCTATAACTTAATAAAAAAGAAAGCATTTATGTGGAAAGGAAATAAAGCAATAACATTCATTATAACATATGAAAAAAATGAAAAGTTTATTAAGCATACGACAAAATGAGATCCTTGTGTTGTTTCCTGTCAAGAAAAATTAGGAAAACAGCAACAAAAAAAACAAGTCTCGCTTAAACTACTAAATCAAGAAGCAAAAATGGTGTATTGCAAGTGTCCTAAGCGCAAGAAGGTTTCTAGAAATCAAAACCAATATTCACAAAAACAATTAAATAAAATCCCAAAATCAAAATAAACAATCAATGTTAACAAAATTTCAAAAATCAGAAGTCAGAACTTATGAAGTTATGGAGATTAGCAGAAATAAAAATCAGTTCAGAACCAATATAAACAATACTTAATCAAAATCAGTTCAAAACCTATGTTAGCAATATTGCTATAAAAAAGAACTAGTATTAACAATATTTAATAAGAACAATTGAAGTGAATTGTTACAGTCTAATGCTACTTTATACGCTTTATCCTTTCACTTAACCAAAAAACTAATAGCGTCAAACTTAAACTCAAAATCATAAGAAGAACTCGACTTTCTCGGTAGTGTAAAGCTGGAAATGGACTAAGAGAGAAGCAGAACTAAAAAATTTAAACAAGAAATCAGAGTTACTATTGATGTTTTATACTACTCCTCATATTCTCGTCTTCTCCAGTTCTATTGACTCTTGGAATTAAGCGTGTGAAACTTGTTTACCTAGAAATTTAAGGCGTGTTTTCATTGTAGTTTTTTCCTGCTTGGCTTTTGCCTTCTCAAACCTCAAATTGTGCCCTTGTTAGGAAATATGTCTTGGGCCTAAATGAATTGCATAACCAAAAGAATAAAACAAAAGTTGATGCCCCTATGTCCATTGATGCCCTGGGCAGTAACCCAGCTCGCCCTGCCCTTGGGCCCGCCCTGGGGATTAGGGTTGCCTTATCCAATACTTTCCTAACACCTATATAAACCCTCATTGGGGTTGAATTTCAGCCAATCCTTCATTCTAAGTGCCTTGGATGAAATTTAGGCTTCTCCTCTCTCTCTCTCTCTCTCTCTCGCTATATATATATATATATATATATATATATATATATATATATACAGTTTTTCTTGGTTGCTAGGTTTGTTTGTGAACCATTAGAGGCGCGACACTTGTAGCGCTTGCTACCAAAGGTCTTTCAAGCTTCAAGAACTCTTGGATCTACATTGTTATTACTACATAACAATTAAAGGTATGCCTACTATCTCTTAATATGAATTTCGAAAATAGTAGGTAGCTCCTAGGGTTTATTCTTTTGTGTTTAATACTTGTGTGTTCAATTAGAGAAAACCTAGATCCTACATATTAGGGTTGCATGCACACATAGGGATTGTTTGTTACGCTCAAAACCCATCAGTTATGAGATAAAGTTTGCAACTATATGGTTTCTCTATGTCCTTGAATGTCATATTTCATAGATTTGGACTTTGTAGTAAGATGGGAACCATGCATGGATTTTCGGTCATTTTGTTCCCTTTTAGACATAGTTTGAAGAAGGAAATGTATGGTTCATGCATGTCCATAAATTTGGGATTCTTGTGGACCATTAGGAGTCCTAGAAGCATTATGGGAAAGTTAGGCTAAGGACTTTCAGGATTAAGCACTTAATGGTTGGGCCATTGCCATTTTAGTCTTTTTGGATCTAAGATTTAACATCTAGACCTCTTGGTGGGTGTCAATGGATAAAGGTGGAAATTTTATCCTTTTGGATATTTGAAATGATTATATCTAGACCTTGGAACCACGGGTATTGGAAAATTTGTCTTAATCCATTAAGACATTTTGGATCCAGTTGCCTAGGCTGCCACAACATGGGAACCGGGGAAAGACACGACTGTCTTGTCTATTGAAGGCCACGACGTGGAGGGTAAACTTTGACCTTTGAATTTGACTTTTGACTAGAATTGACTCTTGGCCTACCCTTAGCTTGGAAGTTAGACTAAAAGTTTACCTTGTATGATTATCTAAATGTGGCGCAACACTTATCTTGTTAGTAGTAGAGCAACAACAGTTGATCATCATTGTTAGGTGAGTTCCTGCACTGTACTCGTGGGTCAAATGCACCAATTTCAGTCCATTGGATTTTGTTTATAGGATGATAGTTGTCTTTGCGACACTTACTATTATGCAAATATGTGATTGTCGTCTTTGTGAATCATGCTAATATGATTGTATGCTTGCTATAGGGGGTCAAATAGACCAAATACCTATTAAAAGTGACAAAAGGGGTTGAAATAGACCCAGTATCTGTTGAAAGAGATCGAAGGTGGTGATATCGACCCAGTACCGGTAGAAAGAGACCTAAGGTGAAATAGACCCAATACCCATTGAAAGAGACCAAAGGGGGTGAAATAAACCCAATTATGTTTTGGTTATTATGTATCTTTGGTATGGAGTAATTTATGAAACTGACTAAGATTTGTGCTTAGAGTTTTATGTTTATGATTTCAAGTACTTCTAGTTCGAGAGGGAGGGGCCCATCCTGATCGCACCGTATCCACCAACATTTTGCGTTTTATGACCTGATTTTTACTCTGATAGATATTTGAACATTATCACATTTGATGGGTTTTGAAATGAATGAGTGATGCTCTGTTGGTTCTTAAAATGAAATTTTTTTACTTAGAAATGTTGGCGGTGTTACAAGTTGGTATAAGAGCCTTGGTTTGAGGGATTCGTGTAAACTTCCGGGTGTGTCTGAACTCAAACTGGGGAATTGATAATCTTTTTGAAAGAAAAAGAGTTTTCTAAACAAACTTTAATAAGGAAAAACGGTGTGATGCATGTAATCATCTGAGCTCAAGTAAGTATTCTGAAATACCCATACATGTTATTGTTTCAATATATGTATGTGTATAACATGCTATATTATGGCTAAGGATCTGCTCAGAATTAACTAGTATGAAACTAGGAGAGATGCCTTTGTATGCCAGTTATATAAACTGATAGAACTGCATGCTAGTATGGATTTCAAATGATTAGATAGAGTAACCTAGTTAGGTAGTGCCCTGTTTTAGAACTCAATGTTCAAATGATGCTTGCTTTATGCTTTTAAGGACTCCATTAGTGTCAGCTAATTATTAAGCGAATACATTAAATTACATGTTGTGGGGATTAGATAATTCTTGAAGGTTAGGTTCAACTCTAATGTGATGCTCATGTTTGATTCCAACCATTATAGAGTGGGATGTAGCAGCCAAAAATTATCTGGTGCTAGTAACATGCATTTGTATTCATGAGATAGTAGAAGGCACTAAAGGGAGTATCTTCTGTAACTGATAGTAGAGAGTGGTGTGGGAAGGAACCCTAGAAAATACTGGGAAATGTCTTAGCATAGAGGATGCTCTATAGTATGAGTGAAGTAATTAATAGTAGGGAAGTGAGTTGGAGGATTTGAGACGATCCTTAAGGAAGTTATGGATAGGTGCAGAACATAGTGTTGGCCCCGTACTACTGAAAGCATAGGATTTATACCCAAGAGAAGGAAGGCCTTGATGAATTTAAGAAACTTCGGGAGTGTGAACCTCTTCGTGCGTATACTGATTTTTTTTGTATGATGTTTCAGCATGGTGATGACACAGGGGGGGGGGGGGGCAGGAGATTCGAGATCTGGAACTTAACCAATTAATGACAGATTTTGTGAGTTCAGCACGTCTGAGATTACGTGAGGCACCATTGATGCGACCCCGGTGATGTTCAGGTCAATGAAGGAGGGTATCATCGAGTTGATGGAGGATCGTCTCCAGAACTTTAGGACCAAGCTAGTTAATGGTCAGTATGGAGCTCGATCTCTTTCCTTCAAGGATTTTAGGGGTTTTAGGGTGTCAGAGTTCTTTGGAGAGAAGGACCTCATTGCTTCCAGACGATAGATATCAGACATGGAGTGTGCTCAGATGACTAACTTCTGCCCTGAGGGGTCAAAGGTGAGGTTTGTTGCAGGCTATTTGAGGGAGCATACTCAGGATTAGTGGGAGGAGGTTGGCTATGCCCTGGGAGCCCCAACCATTAAGGCCATGACCTAGTCGGATTTTGTGATCTGGTTCCGAGAGGATTTCACACCTGTTATTGAGGAGTAATAGTCGATGACAGAGTTCCTAGATATGTGACACACGATTGAGACCATGGCAGAGATCACCACGAAGGTCTAAGAGAGAGCTTTATTAGTACCCAGTATGCTGCATACGAGGAGTTAAGGAAGACTCTGTACCACGACATGCTGAGATCAGACATTAGAGAGTTTGTTAGTTTCCCATCCCGTCTGACATTGGAGGACATGATATCTAGGGCCTGAGAGCGGGAAATTTATTTGGAGCACATCGGGAAGAGAAAGGTAGAGTTGGTGCAGACGACTAGGGTTTCAGCAAAGGAATCCAAGGGTTTTGACTCTAGATCGAGGGGCCAGCAGGGTTTGGCCTGTTATGAAAGTGTAGAAAGATGCTTGACAAAGTTTGTAGGGTAGGTGGTCCGGGCTGTTATAAGTGTGACAAGACATGGCACTTAAGTAAGGATTGCACTACCACTACTACCACCCATGTTTCAATTCTGATATGGTTTTATTGCAATTAGAAGGGCCACAAGAAGGTTGATTACCCAATTTTCGCTAGAGGAGAGATTGCAGTACCCACTCCAGCAACGTTGAGGATCACTGATGGTCAGGAGGGCAAGTACGCATAACCCATAGTGAAGAGCATGGTTTTTCAGCTGACGGGCAAGGAGGCACATGAAACTCCATACATGGTTATGGGCATGTTCTCCATTTATTTATGCGCTCTCATTGTTGTTTATGCTTATGTTTCATGTTGTAATGTTTAGGGGCGTTCTTGGGGAACACACTAACTGATTTGGTTCTTTTTTGTTCGAGTGCTACCTGATCGTTTGTATCTCTTGCACTCAGCAACCGGTTTAATGATGCTCCTTGGGAGATGGATTATACATTGGAGGTGGAGATAGTCGATGATCGTTCTGTGAGTGTGTCGTGAGCTCATCGGGGTTGTACTCTTCATTTATTCCGAGAGAGATATTCAATCGATTTGGTTCCTATAACTTTAGACAAAAGCAAGGTCATTGTAGGGATGGGCTGGTTAAGCCCTAATGGGGTAATGATTAATTGCAGGCGCTAGTTAGTGAGGGTTCGAATCCCAAGTGAGGGAGAACTAGTTATTCAAGGTGAGGATGCTCCGCGCGAACCGACTCTCTGTTCATCCGCGAGAGCTAGGAGATATCTTCAGCAGGGTTGTTCTGGTTTTATGGCTTATATATTGGACACCAGGATGGAGAGGAATCGGACGATTGAAGATGTGCTAGTAGTTTAAGAGAATGCATACGCGTTCTTGGAGGACTTGCCTGGAGTGCCTCCGTAGAGGAAGGTGGAGTTTCCTATTGATCTGGTGCTAGGTGCGACTCTAATAGCCAAGGCACTTTATTGGTTGGCATCGCTCCAGATGTAGGAGTTTTCTACACAGCTGCATGAGTTGTTAGACAAGCGCTTTATAAAACCGAGTAGTTTACTATGGGGTGCGGCGATTTTGTTTTTGAAGAAGATTGATGGCTCCTACATTATGTGCGATGATTATCAAGATCTGAGGATTGATGATTTGTTCGACCAATTGCATGGTGCATCCTAGTTCTCTAAGATCAATATGCATTCAGGCTGCCACCATATGCGATTCAGAGATGGCGATATGCAGAAGACTGCTTTCAAGAATCGTTATGGTCATTAACAGTTTGTGGTGATGACTTTCAAGCTCACCAATGCCCCAGAAGCATTCATGGATCTCATGAATCGCATGTGTAGACCGATGCTGGATTGGTCTGTCATTATATTTTTTGATGATATTTTGGTCTACTCTAAGACTAAGGAGTAGCATAAGGATCATTTACGAGAGGCTTTGGAGACTCTGAGGAGGGAGGGGCTTTATGCCTAGTTCTGCAAGTAAGAGTTCTGGTTGCGTGAGGTGTAGTTTTTGGGGCACCTAGTCAATAAGAAAAGGATATTGGTTGATCCGGCCAAGATTAAGGGTGTAATGCAATAGGAGGTTTTGAAGTCTCCATCTGAGATTCAAAGCTTCTTGGGCTTGTTAGGGTATTATCGGAGATTCATCGAGAATTACTACATGATCATAGTTATGTTAACCAGGTTGATGAAGAAGGCAATTACTTTCCATTGGGGGCCTGATCAGCAGGTGGTATTTGAGATTTTGAGATACAGGTTATGCGAGGCTCTGATTTTGACTCTTCCAGAGGATGTGAATGATTTCGTGGTAAACTAAGATACGTCGATCAAAGGTTTGGGTGTGGTGTTGATGCAGAGGGGTCGAGTTATTACGTACACTTCAAGGCAGCTGAAGCCACATGAGATGAGTTGTCCCACTCATGATTTGGTGTCAGGGGCGGTGGTTTTTGCCCTCAAGATTTGGCGACATTACCTCTATGGGATCCGTTATACCATTTGCACGTATCACAAAAGCTTGAGGTACTTGATGGATCAGCCAAGTCTGAATATAAGGCATCACAGATGGTTAGATGTAGTTACGGATTATGATTGTGAGATCCTTTATTGTCCCAAAAAGACTAACATGGTGGTTGATGCGCTCAGATGTAAGGTGATAAGCACACATATTCGAGACCTATGTTTGAGAATGACAGTGATTACTCCATTATTGGAGTGGATTTGCAAGGCTCTGGTCTAGGCCATGAAGGAGGAACACCATAAGAGTGAGTGCATTGTGGGGAATGCGTCCACTTTTAAATACGATAATAGGGATTGTTGACCTTACCTCAAAGGGTTTGGGTTATGTATTAGGATGGTGTATGGAATTACTAATGGAGGAGGCACACAAATCGAGATTTTCTATTCATCCATGCGCGACAAAAATATACAAACACCTCCAGCCCAATTATTGGTGACCCTACATGAAGCAGGATGTGGCTTCGGTACGTGTAGAGGTGCTTGACTTGCAGGAAATTTAAAGTCGAGCATCAGCGACCTCATGACAATATGGATTCATTGGGTATTCCTTTCTAGAAATAGAAAGAGATCATGATGGACTTCATCACGAAGTTGCCACGGATAGTGCGAGTGTTGAGATTAAACCAACCTTTAATCTATAAAGATCGATTAGATCTTGAACAAGTATGTAAATATAAAACTGAATGAACGTAATAATAATAACAAGTCAAGATTGAATCAAACGTGTCGAATGATTAAACAAAATCCTCAGAAGAGCTCTATTAAGAACATCAACTGTAGAGGATTGGAAGGTTACAAGAACTATTAAAGAAACTTGTTATCTTCTGGATGAATCGCTATTTCACAGATCTCTAAAAACCTTAACCTAATATGCATGCAAGCGTAAACTTATATACAAAACATAAAAGGTTCACAGTTGGACAGGCCCAAACCGGAATGCAAAGAAACTTATACTATCGAGCCCAAAAAGACGCAATCTTTAAAATAATTTTCAGCCCAACAATCTCCCCCTTTGCGTCAATTTGGAGCGAGACCTTCACTCTCTTTTCACAGCAGAGGGCTTCTTTACCGTTTCAAAAATTTTCGGTATTATAGCCAGAATGTGATGCCTGAAGGTGATATACCAACGAAGCATGTCAGTGAAGTTCTTCTTGTCTGCTGTTGAGTTCTGTTTGCTTCGGTGAATGATATTAATAATATGCTCCAGACAATCTGTAGAGAACAGATGTTTGTCTACCAAAGCAAACAGAAACTTATGCTTGTCGCCTCTGGTGAACATAACCGTCAGATTGGAAGAATCAATTTGCCCTATCTTCATTTTATGAACATCTCCTGTCTTGGAAGTGGGCTTGACGGTCAGTTTCTTGTTCATAACTTTTGCTATTTCCTGATCCATAGTGGCGAGCTGATGGACGTAGGAAGCCAACATTCTTTTAAGATGTTTTAGAATTGGTTCATACTCTCTTTGGTTGGAGAGAAGAATGTTGTATAGCAAAATCCAATCATGCGGATTCAGACTGGGAAGATCTGCCAGAGAAATAAGATGTTCTGTGTTGGCCGTTCCTCTGTTGATTTTGAAATTAACGTTCACAAATTTCCCAGCCTGTATCGGTTTCAGTACCTTGACTTTAATGATTTTCTGAGCACTCCATGTCAAGTACTGCGGTTGACCATATTTCAGATAGAAATCTATTACCTCTCTGTCAACCTTCAGGTTCAGATGAGGGACATCGGCAGTGACATCAAAGCAATGAAATGTGAAAGCTTTGCGCATGATTGGCATGTTGAACTGCGAGTCTTTTGTATTTTCACACTCAAAGGATGCAATCGGTTCCAACCAATATATGGAAGGAAACTCAATCGCTTGAGTGATGAGTGTGTCTCTGTCCCAATCTGGGAACAGAGTCTTCTTGGCTTGAATGGCCTCCTCATCCTCCCTGATCTTTCTTTCCCTGGCCACGGCCTCTCGAGCTATCCTTAGAGTTTCATCAAGCTCTTTGTCCCTTTTCTTGCGTTGAAGAGCTTCAGTGATAGTTTCATCTGAATCTGATTCACTCTCAACAAGGACTTGTTTCCCAGAACCCGAAGCTACATTAACCTTCGGTTCTGTCTTGGACACACCTTCCTCTCCCCCTTGTCGCGGAAGAACAAGCTTCTCCGAGACACCCTTCATTTCACTTAAGATATTAATAGCAGGAAGGAGTTTCGCCTGGAGATGCTGTCTAATAGTGAGGGTTAGGAAGGGATCATGGGTGTCAAGAACATTTGTTAGCATATTCTTCACATCACCAACGCAACTGCCCGCTGAGTCTGTAGCAAAGTAATTTCCTATTGTGTCTGGGCCAGTTGGATCTTTTGTAGGTCGATGGTTGCCTGGTGCTTGACAAGATCTTCCTTCAGGGTGCTCTCGGCTGCCAGAGAGGCAAAACATGAATCCAAAGATTTGAGAAATGAAGTGGATTCAGTTTTGAGGTCAGCACGCAGAGCCTCAAATTTGGTGGTTTCACCCTGAAGGGTAGCCGAGAAAGAGTCTACGGATGCTTGAAATTTGGTCGCACTAGAGTTAGCGTGAGCTTTTAGAGAATCAAGAAAGATCTGAGTTGTGTGAACAACCTCAGAAACTTCCTTGGTGGCTTTTGAGCATGAAGCAGCCGAGTTATCTATGGCGTCAGTTGAACGATCCAAGGCGTCAGTGTACGTCTTGATCGCAGATTCTATGATGGCTTTGAGCACAACACCCCCGTAGGCTTTATTGTCAGCCAGCAGACTGTCAAGTTTGGCGTGAATTTCCTGAATCTGCTGACTTGAAACAGGGGTATCGGCATCTGTGTCTGTAGGGATCCGGTAGGGGCTATAATAGATAGAGTCGAACTCTTCATCATCGCCCCCCAAGGTAGCACCGGAGTTGGAGGATGGAGAAGGAGATGGGGGAAGGTTGATGACCAGGGTTTCAACCACAGTAGCAACCCCTATATCAGATACATTGACCGTTACTGGTGGTTAGGAAGAGGTGATGGTAACAGATTCAGTGATAATAGGCGTGGAGATAGAGGATGAAGGTTGAGAAACAGATAAGGGAATGTTAGGTTCTATTGTGGTTTGGGGGATAGATATAAGAACAGAAAGTGTGACCTTCTGTGTGGGTGATTGGGGTGGGGTTGGAATTTTTGGAGAAGTAAGAGGAGTGGGTGATTTGGTAAGTTGGGGAGATGTAGGTGGAGAGGGTGATTTGGGAATTTGAGGAGATGTTGGTTGAGAGGGTAGATGAGTGCCTGCTGGAGAAGATGGTTGTTGAGGAGACTGAACAGGTGTTGTTTCAGTTTGAGGAGCAGCAGCCTCTATGTCTGATGGGGCATTCGGAGCAGATTCAGAAGAAGGAGACCCTTTGGCTCTTTTAGCCATCTTCTTTACCTTTTTCGATTTAGACTGAGAAGGTGCCTCTGCCTCAGATTTACGTTTAGAGGATCTTCTCTTTCTCTCCTTCTTTGGTGCGGGTTCTTTCTTCTCCACTTTCTCCTTTTTGCTTGCCCTCTTGCCACGGTTGGCAGGTTGATCAAGGGCATCAAGAGCAGCACGTTGTTCCTTAGACAGAACCCTAGGAGGCAAGGGTGTTCTGGTGCTGTAGTCAGCCATGATTTTGCTGTGTGGCGTGACGCACCTATACATGGACTCAGGGATCAGTCCATAGTGAAGAAACTTACTTGGATTGGAGACTATGATCTTCTTGGTGTGGAAAGAGGCAATTGAAGCCGTAAGAGCATCCTTCATTACTGGGATGTCAAGGGAATCCATGGCCCTTCTAGTAATAAGCGTCCAAAACCTGCCGCATGATATCTCGGAGTACCTGGCAGTTGTTTTGAGACTCTGAACAACTTGAGCCCAGATTATGGACCCATAATCGAGATTAATGTCGTTGTAAAGACCATACATGATGGTAAGAAACCCTTTGCTTGTGGTGTCAGAACCACCACATCTCTCCGCTAAACCCTTAATAAGAAGGGTAAGCAATCCGTTCCATTGAGATGGAAGACAGGATTTCTTGACTTTGGAAATGGTGGTAAGAACATCCGTATACCCCATCTCATACATCATTGAAAAAAGTTGCGTCGTGGTGATGAAGTCCGGTGAGATGACGGAGGAGTCGACGGCAAGCCCTAGAAGAGAGCAAAACCGTGTTTTGGACACTGAGGTTTTCTTGTCGTGAATGGTGAAGAAGATGCGGTCTTTATGTTTGTCGTAGTTGGCCGTTGTGTAGACTTGGGAGAGTAGGGATATGGGAACGGCCTCCACTTGCGTAAGTCCAACAACAATGGGGAATATTTGAGGCATTCCACCACGTGTAGCATGTATGAGTCATATAGGAATGGGGTCATCTCTATGATCAAATTCTGATTAGGTTTGATTGAGAGCAGAGAAGAGGATGCAGTTTGATCTTGTGCAGAAGAAGAAGTCGCCATTGTTGAGTTGTGGAAGAAGATGAATGGTGGTAACTTTTTCAGAGAGAGAATTCTTGAGAGGTAAATGCCAAAGAACACGATCACGCCTTATTTATACCGTTCACAGGAGAGAGAAAATCGTGATGATGAAGAAACCAAAACATCGCCTGAAAAAGCGTGATTGGAAGTTATGGTGTATCCCAGGAATACATCAGCACACGTGGGTGTGAAACGAATCATTCGCACGCACCCAAATCATTTTCGTATCGTTTGAAATTCCTTGTGCCCTTGTTTGGTTACAACTGAAACTTAAAACCACATACCAAACAGCAATCAGAATGTTGGAAAAAAGGTAATTTTCGTGCATAAGAGTGTGAAAGATAAAGAAATAAATCAAAGGTGTTTGGGATGTGAGTGTTGTCTAGTAAGAAGACAGAAAGCGGAAGATTTCGGGCAAGAATCGCTTCCTTCAAAGCCAAGAGTGACCTGAAGTGCTTGTGTGGTTTCCCGAGAAATACGATCAGTTGTCTTTTAACAAAGAATGAAAGGCATCTTTTGATAATGGCTGAAGTGTGGCTGAACTCAAACCAAGCATCAAGTCTTAACATAAAACTGAGTGTTGGTAGAGTTACCTGTGAGACCGATGAGATCTGTTGAACAGGTAGGTGGGAAGTATTTCGTGACGTGAATGGTATAGACAGAAATCTTAAGGAAAAATTAAACTGGACCTCTTTGGGAAGAAATGTCTTAGGTGGAGACAATTTCATAAAAGATCACACAAAAAGAAAAGGAGATTTCCAAGTAATAGCTTGAGTTTATCACTCACCGTCAATTCATTTCAGGTGTTGGATTTTGGGTTTCACTTAGAACGTGGTAAACAAATCTAAGATCATAAACACAGATGTTATGCAACCATAAGCCTCAGTGGTAAAGACCGAAAACATCAAGGGTTACTTTGGGGAATCGAAGGTAAATGAAGAAGATGAGGAGAGAGTTAAGAGACCAAACGTACCTTCTGCTACAAAAAAGGGACAAAGCAGAGAAACTCATGTTTCAGATGAGTAGAGGAAGGCAGCTCTAGACCGAGTTTGAGAGAATAGCCTGATTGGGAAGAAACGATAGGTGTTGATCGAATCATTAAGGCATGCTCGAGGTCATAGAGGCTTGCGACAACATACAGCAGCATGCTTCTAGGGACGTCTAACTAGTCTGATAAAGATAAAACATACCTGGGTAAACACTACAGAAGGAGATGCTTGTATTCACCTGTGCAAAACGTACACCGACTAGAAAGATAAAATGTTTTTGTAATTTTGGGATTTTTCTGAAAAATAAATAAAAATAGAAAGATAAAATGTTTTTGGAATTTTGGAATTTTCTGAAAAATAAATAAAACAGAAAGATAAAATGTTTTTGTAATTTTGGGATTTTTCTTAAAAATAAATAAAAACAGAAAGATAAAAAGTTTGTACAACAGAAAAAATAGGAAGCAGAAATAGACCGAGCGATCTGTGTATTTCGGTGATAGTTTCAGAATCGAGATGAACAGAGCGGTCTATCTTGTTCGGTTCCGTAAGTCTTTAGAGCAGAGAGAGACCGAGCGTGCTGTTTGCGTGAGTGCCTTTAAATTACTAGAACAGAGAGGGACCGAGCGGTCTGGTTACTTCGGTTCCTTTATTTTACCAGAGCAGAGAGAGACCGAGCGGTTTGGTTGCTTCGGTTCCGTTAAAGCGCCAGAGGAGAGAGCAACAAAGCGGTCTGTTTGCTTCGGTTCCGTTAAAGCGCCAGAGCAGAGAGCAACAGAGCGGTCTGTTTGGTTCGGTTCTTGATTCTTAAATAGAGATTTGAGGATTTGGGACCGACTCTGCAACCATCATACCCAAGCCTTGTAGAATTTTATTGAAGGTCGTTTCAGGAAGAGCTTTGGTGAAGACATCGGCCAATTGATCAGTGGTTCTAGCAAAGTGTACTTCGACGTTTCCATCTTCCACGTGGTCTTTGATGAAGTGATACCTCAGTGCTATGTGTTTGGTTTTAGAGTGTTGCACTCGGTTATGACAGATTCTAATTGCACTTTCAGAGTCACAATATAGTGGGATCTTCTTCATATTGAGTCCATAGTCTCGAAGTTGACTTTGGATCCAAATCACTTGTGATGTGCAGGATGCAGCGGCAATGTATTCAGCTTCAGTAATAGATAGTGACACGCAAGTTTGCTTCTTGGACTGCCAGCTTACTAACTTTCCATCGAGGAATTGGCAGCCACCAGTTGTGCTTTTACGGTCGAGTCCACATCCTCCAAGGTCAGCATCAGAATAGGCTTGAACGAAGAAGCCTGAGTTGGATGGATACCATAGACCTAAGGAGGTGGTTCGCTTGAGATAGCGTAAGATGTTCTTCACTGCAAGCATGTGAGGTTCGCGTGGGTTTGCCTGAAATCGAGCACAATAACACACAGAAAACATGATATCAGGTCTGCTCGCAGTTAGATACATTAGTGAGCCTATCATTTGACGATAGAGCGTGATATCGACAGCCGGTTTATCTAGAGATGGGGTAAGTTTAGTGCCGAATGCCATTGGGACTTTGACTTTTGAGTCTCCCATCATGCCAAACTTTGCTAGGAGAGCCTTCGTGTAAGCTTCCTGATTAATAAAGATGCCTTCGGGTCCCTGTCTTATGTTTAAACCAAGGAAAAAGTTAATTGGACCCATTGAGCTCATTTCAAACTTAGTCTCCATCAGCTTTCTGAATTCAGCTGTTAAGCTAGGATTCGTGGAGCCAAAGATGATGTCATCGACATAAATTTGAACTATCATAAGGTGGTTACCTTCCTTTTTGCGAAAGAAGGTTGGGTCAACCGAACCTTGTTTAAATTTAGACATCTTTAAAAATTTTGTAAGCGTTTCATACCAGGCTCTCGGAGCTTGTTTGAGGCCGTACACAGCTTTATTTAGAATATAGCAATGATTTGGATGCTTTTCGTTCACGAACCCAGGAGGTTGCTCCACATACACAGTTTCTTCGAGTTCTCCATTGAGAAATGCACACTTGACGTCCATTTGGAAAACCTCAAAGTTCTTGTGAGCAGCATAAGCCAGAAATATTCTAACAGATTCTAGCCTAGCTACTTGAGCGAAAGTCTCTTCATAGTCTATCCCTTCCTCCTGACAGTATCCCTTTACCACCAGACGAGCCTTGTTCCTTATAACATTACCTTCCTTGTCCATTTTGTTCCTAAAAACCCATTTGAGACCAACAACCGAAGCATCTGGAGGAGTTGGAATGAGGCGCCAGACTTTGTTCCTTTCAAATTCGTTCAGTTCGTCTTGCATTGCTTGAACCCAATCAGAGTGATCTAGGGCAGAGTTAACTATCTTCGGTTCAACTTTTGATACGAATGAGTTAAACATACAAAACTCAACTTTTGAAAATAAGCATGTCTGTTTTGACTTCAGTTGTGATCGGGTCAGAACCTTTTCAGAGACATCACCAACTATTTGAGAAATAGGATGATCTCTGGTCCATTTGATAAGAGGAGGATAATTTGGATCAAAGGTTGGGTCTAGTTCAGCATTAATCATTTCTTCTGGCTCAGATTGGCTATCGTAACCGAGCGTCATATCATTATGTTCCCCCTCAATTAATGAGCTTTGAGAAACATGAGGTTCAGGTGTTTCTTGTGGTACTGAGCTTCCAGGTATTGAAGCACCTTCGGTTGGAGAGGAATCTTCGGTTGGAGAAGCACCTTCGGTTGAAGTTGTAGAATTGGGCTCCCCCTGGACTTGTGAGCTTGGCTCCCCCTCGACATGAGAGTTTGGCTCCCCCTGGACAAAAGGGTTGTTGGATGGAGAGTCATTAGTGGTCGATTCTCCTTCATGCATTCTTCTTGCAGCATCTTCGACAATCTGCTTCATATGATCAACTTTGTTGTCTGCTGCACCTGCTTCGGAGAGCGAAGCTTTCTCTGGTTCGTCAAAGAGCTCCAGAAATTTCTCGTATAAATTGGCGACCGAGACTGTGACTTGGCCAGTTAGAGGAAAGATGTCTCCAGCGGTGTCTTCTTTGGCCTGTAGCTTCTTGACATAGCTATCATCAAAGGTCACATAGTATGTCTCTTCAATCCTTCTTGAACGCTTGTTTAGGACCCTGTACGCCTTGGATGTGAGCGAGTAACCCAGAAAAATTCCCTCGTCGGCTTTGACATCAAACTTGTTGCGGTGTTCTTTAGAGTTAAAGATGAAACACCTTGAGTCGAACACATGGAAAAATTTCACATTGGGCTTTCTGTTGTTTAGTATCTCATATGGAGTGAGCGTGAATCGCTTGTTGAGATAGGACCTGTTCTGTGTAAAACAAGCAGCCGAAATAGCGTCAGCCCAAAAATAAAGAGGTAAGGAAGCGAAACTTAGCATAGTTTGGGCAGCTTCACACAAAGATCAGTTTCGTCTTTCGAGTATTCCATTATGTTGCAGTGTGTAGGGAGCTGAGAAATTGTGACTTATTCCCTTTTCTGCAAGAAACTCTTGAAACTCCCTATTCTTGAATTCAAGGCCATTGTCGCTCCTGATGTTGCGGACAACCTTCTTAAGCTGTATTTCATTTTGCTTGATAAACACTTTCAGCTTTTGAGTCGCTTCAGATTTGAGCTTTAGAAAGAATACCCATGTAAATCGTGAAAAGTCATCAACAATAACAAGAATATACTTGCTACCACCGATGCTTTCGATAGATGAAGGACCACACAAATCGATATGAAGTAATTCGAGTGATTCAACAACTTTTGTGTTGATTATAGATGGGTGTCTTTGACGACTCTGCTTTCCCATTTCGCATGCAGCACACAAATGATCTCTGTCGAACTTGAGCAATGGAAGACCCCTAACATGACCTCCAGTGACAAGTCGGTTGATATCTTTAAAATTGAGATGAGATAATCTTCGGTGCCACAACCAGCTTTCGTCGGATTGAGCTTTTGACAACAAGCATATAGCCGGGTTTCCTTTGATGGGTTTAAGGTTTAAGGGAAACATTTCACCCTTTCGCTCTGACTTGAGAATCACTTTCTTTGTCTTTTTCTCTATAATTTCAGAACCTTCATCATAGAACGAGACTTTGAGACCTGTACCTCCAACAAGCTGAGATACATTAATGAGGTTGTGTTGGAGTCCTTCCACATAAGCCACCTTCCTTATAGTAAAGTCCCCATTTGTTATCATCCCGTATCCCTTTATGGTGCCGAAAGAATTATTTCCAAACTTGACGTTGCCACCATTTGCAAGAGATTTGTATTCCCTAAGCTCCTCTTTCCTCCCTGTCATGTGACGTGAGCAGCCACTATCGATGTACCATTCTTCGTCGAACTGCTCGTCACTTATAACCTGCAAAAATTAGGCAGATTTAGGAACCCAAAGTTTCTTGGGTCCATGTGAGCTTTGCATGGGAACGGGAACAGTAAGAGAGACATCAACAAGATAAGTTCGTTTTATAAGAGTTGTTTCATCTTTCTTTTTAATGGTAAAAACTTTTATTTTGTTAGGATTGGGTGTGTTCGTTTTGGACTCTGGTTTGGATTCATTGACCTTCTGCTTTCCCTTTTGTTCAGCTGACGAATGAGATTTTTTAGAACAAGAGGAATCGGTGGAAGTAGAAGAATTGAAAGAACGAGAAGAATTAGAATGAAAGGGTTTGGATTGGGAGGACTTCCTGGTTTGAGGGACCTTGGAGGGACCGTCCTTAGAGTCTTGGTCTCTTTTGACTTCAGAACCGAACCTTTGCGTTCGGTTGGAGCTGTCCTTGGAACCGAACCTTTGGTTTCGGTTGAAGTCTTTTTCAGAACCGAACCTTAGCCTTCGGTTGATATTTTCTCGTGACCCGAACCTTGGCTTTCGGTTGTTGTGACTTTCAGGCTTTCCTACAGGATTGTTTTCATACTTCAGATTCTTGTCTTGGTGTGAGAAATATGCATTCTGGGAATGCCAAAATTGTTTCCTTTCATAAAGGTTCTTCTTGTATCTATTGTTCCTTTCTCTCTTCCTATTCCTCATCTGATTAGGTTGATGATGAACATTCGCTTTCGTTTTTGGTGTCCCCTTGGCTGGTTCCTTTTGAACTACAGGAGTATTACTTTGATCCGAAGGAGCAGAGGGAATGTATTCTTTTGCCGAACAATCAATCTTCTGAGGAATATCTTTTGTACCACTGGTGCTTGGCTCATCGAAGTTGTCCGGCTTATTCAAGGGTTCAGGTATGTATCTTCCTTTGCTCTTCCAGGAGGTTCTTTCAGACAAACCAATGGTTTCGTTTGCATTATCTATTAGAGCTTCCCAGAAGTACTCATCGCAGCCATCAACATTGTCTTCGTTTACAATAGCTGTGAGTTCAGCTGTTTGATGTTTGGTTACTCCTGTCACCTTGTATCCTTGATTCGGAGTGGTCCTGACCTTTTGATACACAACTGCTTTCTCAACTAATACTGGGGACTTTTGATGGGACAAACGAGCGAACACTACTGAATTTTAAGAAATAAGATTCTTGTGGTTTTCAGGTTCGTTTTTAGTAAATTCTGAGCAGTCAACCGTGTCCTCTACAGAAATTTCACTCATGTTTTCGTCCTCGTTAAGCTCAGATGCATTTTCAACATCAATTTTGTTTTCTGAGCTTACGTTGGCGTTTAAAGAGTTAAATTTTTGCATGGTTTCGGTTCTCAGTTTAAGTCTGTCGTTTTCATCCAAAAGGTTTTTAAGCATGTCCTTGTGGTCCTTGGATTTAATGAAGGACTCAATTTTGTCTAGTCCATACATGTAGGTCGGATTGACATCATCAGACGATATCACACTCTCACAATTGTAGGCTTCGGCATCGATTTCATCCTCCTTAAACTCTAGGAAGGGCAAAATCATGCGATGGATCTTTTGGCCTATTTCACAATCCAAGTGAAGCTGAGTAATATTAGAGTACAAACGTTTAGCAATTAAACAAAAAACATTCCGCTGTTTTAACAATTTTAAATTGTCTCTTTGCAAATAAATGTTTTCGTCTTTAACTTTAACTAATTCCGACTCCTTTAACTCGATCCACATTCTCCGCTCCTCACTTTTCGATGCCACCCTGCTTAATTGATCAGTTAGGTTAGAATTGGTGACTCGAGTTTGAGTTAAGCTACTATCTAGATGAGAAATTCTTGTATTAACATTTTTTAGTTCTTTCTCATATGAGGTTGATGGAACTTTGGATGAAACAAAAACAAATTGTACCTTCTTTATCAGTTCATCGAGCTCATTGAATTGCTGGCTGAGAGGTTTGGCCGTAAAGCACATGTCCTCCTGTACCTTCGGTCCATCACCTCCTCCATCGGTGTTGTATCCCTGCATATGAGATACATCAGTTACCATGAAGCATCTTCCTCCACCGCTTTCCTCCTTTGCCACATAAGCCTTTCCATGGGTAGGCTTCCTCACTTCATCGTCTTCTGAGTCGGTAGACCAAACTTCCGTGCTACCGAACTCGTCATCTTTAACCGAACCCTGCACAATGAGAGCATTAATAGAAGGGTTAGCGGTAGACTTCTTCTTTCTCAACTCGTCCAATCTTTTCTGCAACACAGCTTCCTCATCATTTCCATCATCTTTTCCAGCCATCTTCTTAAGGACACAGTCCTTGGCATAGTGGTTTTTCCCACCACAGTAGAAACAGCTTACTCCGGAATCGCCATCCACCTTCGGTTCCTTCTTGTGCTCCTCAGCCTTCGGTTCATTGCTCACCTTTTTCAGAGCTGTAACTCCCCTGCCAGTTTCGGTTTTTGTTGCTGGGGAATCTCTTCTTTATGAACCTCTTGGGATTGGACACCATCATGGCATTATCCTCAGACGTGAGATCATATTCCTCCAAGTTGAGATCTTCATCTTCCATCACAGCTTTACTTTTAGATAGGAGGGCCAGCGAACCAAGACTAGAAACGACGTTCTTTTCTTGCACCACAATCTTTTCTTGGGACTTAAGAATACCCACCAGTTTCGCCAAAGAGTATGATTTAAACTGCTCATGGGCTTTGACTGTGGAAACTACTGCTCTCCATTCAGACCTCAACCCGTTCAAGAAAGTAACCTTCTGTTCGATAAGCTTCCTTTCAATATCGTGTTTGATCATCTTGCTGAGAAGATGATTAAAACGATCAAACGTCTGGGTCACCGTTTCTTCGGCTCCTTGCCTGAATTCTCCAAACTCAGATAAAAGCAAAGTTTGAATAGAATGTTCACGATCCTCGTCTGTAGAGTACAGTTCACGAAGTCTATCCCAAACTTCCTTTGCTGTCGTGCATGAGCTGACCAACCTGAATGTGTCGGACTGAAGGGCGAATCTGATCAACCTTAACGCCTTAATGTTGCACTGGAATTTATCCTTTTCATCTTGTGCAATATCCTTCACGTCCTTTAGCAGATCATTGTACTCCTTTTGTGTCTTGATGATTCTGGACGATGCAGAATGAGAAAACGGTCCATTGGTGATGGCTTCCCATATGAGGTACCCATTATCCTCCGATCCAATCACATAGTCTTCAAAGTGATGCGCCCATACTTCATAGTCATGGGTGTATAAGATTGGAATCTTTGTCGTTGAACCGATGCTGTTGGAAATATTAATAAGGTTTAATTGCGTCACGTCCATTATAATCGTAAAAACCAGTTCACAGAACAGACTTGTAATAAAGCAGATTAGGGCAAAACAATAAATATCAAGATACGTCAATAAAGAGATGACGGCTCAATAAATATTGATAATTGCGGAAAAACCCTAATGGAAATCTTTTTCACAGAAAAGATGTGTATAGATTACACAGCCTCCTGCTCTGATACCAATTGTTGAGATTAAACCAACCTTTAATCTATAAAGATCGATTAGATCTTGAACAAGTATGTAAATATAAAACTGAATGAACGCAATAATAATAACAAGTCAAGATTGAATCAAACGTGTCGAATGATTAAACAAAATCCTCAGAAGAGCTCTATTAAGAACATCAACTGTAGAGGATTGGAAGGTTACAAGAACGATTAAAGAAACTTGTTATCTTCTAGATGAATCGCTATTTCACAGATCTCTAAAATCCTTAACCTAATATGCATGCAAGCGTCAACTTATATACAAAACATAAAAGGTTCACGGTTGGACAGGCCCAAACCGGAATGCAAAGAAACTTATACTATCGAGCCCAAAAAGACGCAATCTTTAAAATAATTTTCAGCCCAACAGCGAGGAATGGATTCGATTTGGGTCATCGTAGATCAGTTGACCAAGAGTTCACATTTTATTCCCATTTAGGAAAGCATCTATGTGGAGAACTTGGCTGACATTTATATCCAAGAGGTTGTGGCACGACATGGAGTTCCGGTATCACTAGTCTCATATCAGGATGTACGTTTCACTTCTAGATTTTGGAAGTGGTTTCATGAGGAGTTGGGTACTCGCCTATACTTCCGCATGGTATTTCATCCACAGAATGATAGACAGAGTGAGAGGAATGTTCCGACTTTGGAGGATATGTTGCGGGTTTGTATGTCTGATTTTGGTGGTAGTTGGGATGCATATCTCCTGATGGTTGAGTTTTCTTACAACAATAGCTACCATGACAATATTTATTGACCTCCTTTTGAGATGCTCTACGGGAGAAAGTGTTGGAACCTGATTTATTAGAGAAAGGTCGGTCATCGAGTCATGGGTAACATAAAGGTGCTGCTTCAGACTATTGAGTTGATCTAACAGGTGTGCGGGAGATTGTAGATTGCATAGAGTAAAAAAAAAGAGCTATGCAGATAGGCGCCAATCTGATATATGGAGTTTCAGGTTAGAAATGTGGTACTCATGATGGTGTCACCTTGGAAAGGTGCCATCCGATTCAGGAATTCGGGCAAGCTGGGCCCTAGATGTATTTGTTGAATATTTTTGTCACACCCCCGAACCAGACGGCAGAAACATCCGGGGGCTGTCGTGACTCAATTGAATACCATCACAATGAATATACATGAAACATAACATCATACATCACCAAGCATTGGAATAATACAACTGGTAGCGTTTACATTTAGTACATTGCTCCCTTACATTACATGCCCAAAATGTAGATTGTTCGGTGCTAATTAAACAAGCAGCAAAACGTCACTGAGTACACTTATCCCTTCGTTTTATCTGTTACCTGAGAATACAAGTATTTTGAAAAACGTCAACATATGAAATGTTGGTGAGTTCATAAGTAATGTTTGAAATCCAATGTTTGTATTGTTTCGAAAACCACCAGAAAATCCGATATTTTCTGAAAATAGTATAGCGTAAAAAAAATGCGAAGATCCGTGAGTATGCTTGTTTGTTTTCTATAGATGTAAGCGTACGAGTTGTAAATCCGGCATGTAATTCGTAAGTGTAATAGTTGAAAACCCTAAGAAAACCCGACGTTTTCCTATCACTTTGCTTGAATTAGTTTATGTGTTGTTTCGTTACATTAGAGGTATTCGTTGAGCTCCGGAGGCATTGAGTATACAGTGAGTGGTGAATTGTTGTAATGTCCGTTAATGAAAACGTCCAGTCGACAACCGTACTAGCGATCCCTTAGGCGTCACTCGCACTTATTCACACAACTCAATCCTCCCGGACTTGTGTAGTCCCACGACCGAAGAGAAAAAGAGAAGGTGCGAAACCCTGAGTATTTCCCTACGTCGTTCAAGACCATTGCAATTGCGAAGGGCCCGAAGCCCAACCCGCAATTGTGAGTTCCCGACTTTACTAGCAGCACCGAAGGACCCTTGGGGACCAGCGGCACGTTTGCCATTGAAAGTCCTTTTACATGCGGTTAAGTCGTATTAGACCCAACTACATGTAAGCAAGTATCCTTTGGGCCTAAAGATCATGTCATCGGGCTAGCTAGGCTCAACAAGCATGATTTGCAACTTTTGGGCCTAAGGAATGTACGTCGACGTATTGAGTAATTCCACGAGAGTATAGAGTTCCGAGAGTTCCATATGTGTATTGAGTGTTGTAGTGTTAGTAGTTTTGGATTTGTTATTGATTCGAGACCGAATCAATTCGTTTAACAACGATTTTTGGTATTGTTGTGTATTGTGTCGGTAGTTGCGGTACCAATATTCGATCAAGTTGCGTGTATTGAATTAGCCTTGAAAGTTTTCTGTTTTCAGCCCCTCATTGTTTGTAAAATTTACTTTTTCAACCCTCTAATTAAATAACTTTCCGGTTTGGTCCTTAAATCATTTTTCTTGACATTTTAACACCAAAAATTATTGAAATTAATATTTTTCAGCATATTTTTCATTGAAAACATTTTAAGTCCCTGAAATTGCAGTTTTCTCGGTTATAACCCCTCTTTTTTGTAGTTTTTACAATTTTGGCCCTAACTGGAAAATTTTTGCAACTTTGGTCCTTTTTAAATTTGAAAAGCATTTTAAACCTTTGAAAAGTACTTGTAACACTAGTAGTCCACTGTTTTACAGGAAAACACAGTTTTGGCCCTCCAAAACAGAAAATTTCGCATAATGGGCCCTATTGGGCTGAAATTGTCATTTTTAGCCCATTAAGCTTGAAATTTATGTTTTTAATCCTCCAAAAGAGTATATTTTCAGAAAATACATTATGGAAACTGTTTTGACTCATCTCACCCATCAGATTTGGAAATATTTCATTTTGGGCCCTTTAACTTTGTATTTTTAACATTGATGTCAAAAAAATGAGTTTTTAGCCCAAAGTATGTATTGTTAAGCCACTTAGCTATTTTTCTTGGTATACTTTGTATGTAGTAGTATGTTTTATGTTAGTATCATTTAACATAAAGTATATCTCGGTTTTTAGTGATTTATGACTAGATCCAACATCATAATCATACCAAACACACATATAAGCATAGAAATCATACAAAGCATACACATAATGATAGATCTACACCTTTGCTTGTATTCTCCCCCACAAAAACTTATAAAAACCGAAAATAAGGGGGTATGAAGCTCAACTTAGGATGTGATTTCGGTTTTTGAAGAAAAGATGAGAGAAAACTTGGTGGTTTTTGGCCTTAGCACCCTTTTCTTGAAGATCTCGAGTTTGATGTGCTTCTAGGATGTAAGATCACGGGTTTTGCATGGATTAGGAAAAGATTTTGATAACAAAAAGAATCTAATCATAGATCTAAGCATAATCTTACCTTAGATGAAGAATTTGTGGAAATATCCTCTTAAAAGCTTCCTAAATTTCGAGATTTTGGAGTGGAGAGGGAGGAAGTGTTCTTGAGTGTTCTTGAGAGAGTTGGAGAGATATTTGTGTATGTGTGTGTGTGTTTCGGCTGAGAGTGAGTGAGAGAAGAGAGAAATAGACCATGAAGTGATGCATGCTTGGAAGTATGGGACATGTTGCATGGAAATCCTTTGGTTAATTGTGAGGTGTCACTCACAAGGTCAACCCTCCCTCTTGGGCTTGTTTTGGGCCGAAAATATGGAAGGAAAAAGATAAATTTGGGCTTTATTGCCCACAAGCCCATGTGTAAATTAAGTTGGATGAGTTTTAACCTAAAAGGAAATATAATATGATTTTTACACTTTGTTGGGCTATTTTAAGTTAATCATGGATCAAAGCTTTTAATTCATTTTATTCTAGGCCCAATATGGCCCAAAATATTGAAATAAATAAATGCGGGTCCAATTAGAGCCCATTTAAGGGTTCTAAGCCCATGATAGTCAAATTGGAAGCTTATTGGTCCATTTAGGTCCAATAAGGAAATCCTAGTCCAAAATGGACCTAGACAAGGACCTCTAGGGTGTCCAATTGGTTGTTGACTATTTGTAGCACTTGCATGATGTATTTAATTGAAGTTTTTGATGTCATAATAATAGGTATCACACATGCTCTTAAGTTTTTGACTCAACCTTTACTTGAATGTAGTGATTACAAGACACAAAATTTCTAGTTGTGACAATTTTAATGTTGCGTCTTGGGCTATTTGTTTTGTAATCGGATTGGGCTTATCCATCCGTAGTTATCTAGAATAGTTTCCTTTATCTAAATAAGTTGTTAGGGTTTTGTTATAAATATATGCATGCATGTATGCGTATATAATAGAATAGTCGATTACGTTGATTTTTGTAACCCTAATATACCTCTACAGATTGAAGTTCTTTATCGAGCTCTTCTGGGGTATCTTTGCATTAATCATTCGACATATTCAGTGCGATACTTGTGTTCTTCATTACGTTCTTATTTATATTTTGCTTAGAATCTACGATCCTGATAGAACATTGTTCTAAAAATTGGTATCAGAGCAGGAGATTGTGTTCGTCGATACACTTTTCTTCTGTATTCACAAATAGTTACGGTTTCTGCTTTTATCGAAGCTGTCGTCTTCTTAACGACGACTACTCAGCTTTTTATAGAACCCTAATGTTAAGTTTACAGGTAAGATTCTAGCAGCTCACCATGTCTCATGAAGATACACATACAAACCCTATTAACATCTCAAACAGCATCGGTTTTACAACTAGAGTTCCCATACTCTACACTCAAGACTACGAAGTATGGGCTCATCACTTTGAAGATTACATGTTTGGATCCGAAGATAATGGTTATCTCATCTGGGAAGCTATTGTTCTTGGACCGTTCATGCACCGGAAACAAACACCATCGTCAAGACACAGAAAGATTACAACAAGTTGGTGACAGATGTTCAAAAGATGTCGCAAGATGAGAAGGACAAGATTCTGTGTAATGTCAAAGCCATGTGAATGATAAGATTCGCCTTACAATCTGACACCTTTCGGCTTGTAGGCTCATGCAAAACTGCTAAGGAAATCTGTGATAGGTTGAAGGAACTCAACTCAACTGATGAGGATCTGGAACACTCCATTCAAACTCTGTTGTTGTCAGAATTTGGAGCATTTGAACAGAAACCTGAAGAGAAGATCATTCAGACCTTTGATCGGTTCAGTCATCTTTTAAGTAAGATGATCAAGCATGGAATTGAAAGGAAGGTGATCGAACAGAAAGTTACCTTCATGAACGGGCTCAGACCAGAATGGATGGTTGTGGTTTCCATTATGAAGGCGCATGAACAGTTCAAATCCTACTCTCTGGCGAAACTAGTTGGGATACTGAAGTCACATGAAAGTGTTGTAACTAAGGAGGCGAAAGTGGTCTCTGGCATGGGATCGCTGGCTCTTGTCTCTAAAGGAAAAAGTGTTGTTGAGGAAGAAGAAGAGTCAGACATGTTAGAATGTGATCTTACAAGTGAGGAGTATGCTCTAATGATAACAAATCCAAAGAAATTTGCAAGAAGAAAATTTCCTACCAATAAGAACCAAAATAGGCAAGGAAGTTACAGTTCCGAGAAAGTAAAAGAGGAACTGAAAGGCTCTTCTCAAAAGGTGGAAGTGAAAAAGGAAAACAAGCTTGCAGGAGACTCTGGATATGACTGCAATTACTATAACAGCAAGAACCACTTTGCCAAAGATTGCATGTTAAGAAAGATGGCTGAGAAAAGAGAGGGTGAAGATGATGAAGCATATTACGTGCGAAAACTTGAAGAAGTCAAAAAGAAAAAGGCTTCCAACAGCTCGATGAATGCTCTAATTGTACAAGAAAATGCAGGGGAAGACGAGTTTGGCGGCGTAGAAGTCTGGTCAACAGATTCTGAAGACGAAGAGGTTAGAAAACCCACGCATGGAAAGGCATTTCTGGCAAAGAATGGAGGTTCTGGTGGAAAATGCTTGATCATCACTGCTGGACCATCAACCGAAAGTGCAGACACAGAACTGAACATGACTGAGAACAAGTGTTTTGCAGCCAAGCCAGTGAGTGAGAAGATCAACGACTGCGATTGATTGATCAAGAAGGTATATTCTCTCCTTGAATCTCTTAAAATTTCCAAAATTGAATATCTAGAAGAATTAAATGAACTAAACTTTAAATTTAGCAACCTAAGTAGTAGCCTCATGCAAACCCGCTTAGCAAACTCTAACCTAACTGACCAACTCGGCAGGGTGTCTTCAAAAAGTCAGGAGAGAAGGATCTAGATTGAGCAAAAGGAAGCGGAGTTAGTTTGGGCTAAGGATGAGAGTATTTATTTGCAAAGAGACAATTTGAAATTATTAAAACAAATAAATGTTTTATGTTTAATTGCTAAGCGTCTTTATACTAATATTGCTCAATTACATCTTAATTGTGAAATTGGAAAGAAAATACACAAAATGATTTTGCCCTTTCTTGAATTTAAGGAAGATGATGTTATAGCAGAGTGTGAATCAGAAGTTTCCTCTGAAGAAACATCCATGTCATATAGGCTAGGTTTAGATAAGATAGAAACTTTCATCGATTCTAAGGAACATAAAAGTATGTTGAGAGATATCTTAGATGAAAATGATAGGCTGAAAATTAAAACTGAAACTATACAAACATTCGATGAATCAAATGCCAAAATCATCAAGGATAATAAAATTATAATAGATAATTCTTCTGAATTTGAAATAGAGAGTGAGATGAGTGAAATCTCAATAGAGGATGTTGTTGATTGTTCTGAGTTTGTGAAAAATGAAGCCAATAGTGAAAAACCTCTTATTTCAGAAAACTCAGTTGAGTTTGCTCATTTGTCAAAGGAACAGAAACCGAAACTCAAAGAAAAGGCTATGGTTTATCAGAAGGTACAGACCGTACCAAACCAAGTTTATGTTGTGACTGGAGTCACTCACAGACAAACAGCTGAATTAAGGACGATAGTTGAAGAGGATAATGCTGAAGGATGCGAAGACTATTTCTGGTCTGCTCCCATTGACAATGCAGATGAGACTGTGGGTCTGTCTGATAGAGCCACATGGAGAGTCAAAGGACGATACATACCAGAACCCATCAATAAACCTTCCAGTTTCGATATTCCCAGCACAAGCAGAATGAAAGATGTTCCTGAAGAAGCATCAATGCAACCTAATGCTCCAATCGAAAGAAAAGAACCGAAAGGTCCACTCAAGAGACAGGAAGCACCGAAAGTTCAAACTAAGGAATGCATCGAAACCAGAGTGGAAGACAAGATAATGAAGGAGAAGCCAAAGCCAAGTTTCAATGTTCACAAATCTCAGAAGGAGCTAGCTGAATAGAAATGACTCAGAAATCAGCAATATGCCTCAAATCTAAACGAATGGAAAAGGCATTGGAATTCTCAAAATCCTAACTATGAGCCCCCTAGGAAAGAATCCAAGGATAAAGGAAAGCAGAAGTTAAAGGAAGATTTTGCTCCTAATTCCTATTATTCCAATTCCCAAAACCGAAAGTCAAGTCTCAGTTCCTAACCAAGTTTCTGTTCTCAACCAAGTTTCGGTTCTAGACCAGGTTTCAGTCATCGACCCAAGTTCAGTCCTAACACCGGTTTCGGTCCCAATTCTAGATATGGATCCTCCAGACTCCAAAATAAACATAAGCGATCCTCTCCTAAACCTAAGAATCAAACGCAGAACACTAAACCAACTAATAAAGATACATTAAAATTTAAAGAAGATAAAACAAAAATCAAGGTGCTTACCATCAAAAGAAAAGATCAAACAACTCTCGTCAAACGAACTTATTTTGTTGATGCTTCCATTGTAATTCCTTTCTCGTCAAACGAACTTATTTTCCACATATTCGGTTCCAGGTGCTTTATCCTTAACTCTAAAGAAAACCGAAATAAGTTTGACGTTAAAGCCGATGAGGGGATCTTTCTGGGTTATTCTCTGTCATAAAAAGCATACCGAGTATTGAACAAGCGTTCCAAAAGAATAGAAGAGACTTACTATGTCACCTTTGACGACAATTACATGAAGAAGGTTCAACGGACAGAAGATGCCTCTGGAGACATCTTTCCAGCATCAGGACAGGTCTCGGTTCCAATATCAAATCTGTTTGATGAATACATTCGGTTGTTCAATGAACTGGAATAGGCAATCCATTCGGAGGTAACAGCAGCAGACAACAAGGTAGATAATCCGAAGAAAGTTATAGACGAAGCTGCCAAATCATTGGAAACCGAAACTCCTACTCCTAAACCATCACTTAGTACTTCAAACTCCGAGTCAACGTTCCAGGGGGAGAACGATAACACTTTCAAATCATCTGGAGTTTCTGTCAAGGGGGAGAATTACCATTCCGCCACATCTGATATTCAAACAACATAACCAAAATTAACAAGCGAAAATCCAATCGAGGGGGAGACCCCCACTGCCGATTATGTTGAAGACATAGGCTACACTTCGTCAGTCGAGGGAAGAAGGTGAGAACAAGTGATAGTTCAACTGACGAAGGTGAAGGGGATAAGTCAGATGTTGAAATTGAAGTTGAAGCAGAACTAAATCGAGAATATGATCCAAGCTATCCTCCGCTAGTAAAATGGACAAAAGACCATCCCAAAGAGCAAATTTTTGGTGAATCATCTGAAAGTGTTCTTACTAGATCTCAACTGAAGGCAAAACAAACAACATTATTCTCCAAAGTGGAATTTTGTATGTTTAACTCTTTTATCTCCAAAATAGAGCCGAAAACCGTAAATGTTGCACTCGATCATTCTGATTGGGTTCAAGCAATGTAGGATGAGCTCAATGAATTTGAAAGAAACAGAGTTTGGAGATTGATTCCTACACCGAAAGCTGCCTCTGTTGTTGGCTTGAAATATGTATTTAGAAATAAGCTCGACAAAGAAGGTAATGTCATTCGTAACAAGGCTCGGTTGGTTGTAAAAGGCTATTGTTAAGAAGAAGGAATTGATTATGAAGAAACATTTGCTCATGTGGCACGGTTAGAGTCTGTTCGAATTTTTCTAGCATATGCCGCTCACAAGAACTTCGAAGTTTTCCAAATGGATGTCAAATGTGCATCCTTGAATGGAGAATTAGAAGAAACCATCTATGTGTTGGATAAGGTGTCTAAGTCCATAACTATTTCTGGTATGTACTTGACCCGACCCGGCATGGTCCATTTGGGTTGCATGGCACCGTGCAATTGGATAGACTAAATGAGAGAAATAACACTTGGAGATTATTAATATATTATAAGTTCTAATATATTAATAATATTATTTGATTAGTTTGATCAAGAATTAATTTAGAATTAATTATGTGATCAAAAGATAACTAATTAAATATATGGGTTGATTATGTAAATCATCCATATCTTGTATAGTGGGCTAAGAGGCTCCATGGATTATCAAGTTGGGTTCCACCCATAGGATGCTCCATGGATGCTACATGGGAGTTACAAACCCACGGGTCATGAAAATGAAGAGTCATGACACATTAGGGTTTAATCCTAGATGTGTCAACACTATATAAGAAACATGTTCTCCACCTAAAATCGGCTACACTAAGAAACAAGAGGGCTTGGCCGATTTTTGAGAAGTGTGTGTTCTCTCATAAGTTCTTCCAAGAGCATTTGGTGTTGTGTGAAGCATTTGAGGCATCACACTTGGGGTGCTAGGCTCACAAGGTTTCAAGGAACACAAACAACAACAAGGTAAGTTATTCTATCTATACTTTAAGTTAAAATTGTTCCCCATGTATGCTAGATAGGAATATAACCCTGGAATTCAACTTTGCATGATAATTAGACAAACATAGATCCAAGGTTATTAGGGTTGCATGTACACTTAGGAAGTGTTAGAATGCTCAAAACTCATCACTATGTTGAGCAACCACCTAGTTTTGTGAATGAAAGGTACCTGGATCAGTGCTACGTACTGGATAAAGTTGTCTATGGGCTAAAGCGAGCACCAAGAGCCTGGTATGAAACTCTTACTCACTTTCTAAAAATGTCAAAGTTTAAACAAGGTTCGGTTGAGCCAACCTTCTTTCGAAAGAAGGAAGGCGAACATCTAAAGATTGTTCAGATTTATGTCAATGATATCATCTTCGACTCTACGAATCCTAGCTTAACCGCTGAATTCAAAAGTTGATGGAGACTAAATTTGAAATGAGCACAATGGGTCCGATTAACTTTTTCCTTGGTTTGAATATTAGACAGGGACCAGAGGGCTTCTTTATAAACCAGGAAGCATACACCAAAAATCTACTGACTAAATTTGGAATGAAGGGTGATTCAAAAGTAAAGGTTCCAATGGCATTCGGTACCAAGCTGACCCCATCTCTGGAGAAACTGGTTGTAGACATAACTCTTTATCGACAAATGATAGGATCCCTTATGTATCTAACAGCTAGTAGACCAGATATCATGTTCTCTGTCTGTTATTGTGCTAGGTTTCAAGCTAATCCAAGAGAACCCTACATGACTGCTGTAAAGAATATTTTTCGATATCTGAAGAAGACATCAACTCTCGGTATCTAGTATCCCGCAAGATCTGGATTCTTCATACAAGCCTTTTCAGATGCTGATCTTGGAGGATGTGGATTGGACAGGAAAAGCACTACCGGAGGATGTCAATTCCTTGACGGAAAACTTGTCAGTTGGCAATCAAAGAAGGAAACTTGTGTTTCCTTGTCCACAGCAGAAGCAGAATACATCGCTGTCGCATCATGTACCTCTCAGGTTGTTTAGATTCAAAGTCAGTTGAGAGATTATGGGTTGAGTATGAAAAAGATCCCTCTCTACTGTGACTCTGAAAGTGCAATCAGGATTTGTCATAATCCAGTGCAACATTCGAAAACCAAGCACATAGCACTAACGTATCATTTCATCAAGGATCACGTAGAAGACGAGAACGTAGAAGTACATTTTGTTCGTTCTGCTGATCAACCGGCCGACATCTTTACTAAAGCCTTACCAGAAACAACCTTCAATAAAATCTTACAAGGCTTGGGTATGATGGAAGGAGACTCGGTACGGAATCCTCAATTTTCTCCGTAAAATAAAGACGACAGAGATAGACAGAGTGCTCGGTTTATCTTTGCTCTGGATTTTTCGAAATAAACCGACCGCTCTGTATATCTCGGCTCCGTAAATCTCGGCTTCGCTCTGTCTACTCTCATTAATAAGACAAGGTTTCGGTTAAATATATATATTATCTTTCTGAAAATCTCCAAAAATCCAAAAATATTTTATCTTTCTGTTTTTATTTTTTTTTTCAGAAAATCTCCAAAAATCCAAAAATATTTTATCTTTCTGTTTTTATTTTTTCAGAAAATCTCCAAAAATCCAAAAATATTTTATCTTTCTGTTTTTATTTTTAGAAAATCTCCAAATATCCAAAAATACAAAAATATTTTTTCTTTTATTTGTTACTTGTTTGTTTTGTTTGGTGTCTGTTATTAATAGGTAAACACAAGAATAACCATCGAAAAATCTCAAGCAGGTATGATTTCACTTTTATACACCCTAGTTAAGTGTCCCTAGAAGCATGCTGTTGTATGTTGTCATAAAGCCTCTATGACCTCGAGTAAGCCTTAATGATTCGATCGATACCCATCGTTTCTTCCAAATCAGGCTATTTTAACTCACTCGGTCTAGAGCTACCTTACTCTTCTCATTTGAGTAAAGAGTTTCTCTGCTTTGTCACGCTTATCTAGCAGAATGTACATTCGGTTCCTTAACCACCTCCTGATATTCTCCATCTACCTTCGGTTCACTAATGTAACCCTTGAGACTCTCGGTCTTTACCACTGAGGTTTATGGTTACACAACATCTGTGTTAATGATCTTAGATACGATTACCATGTTCTAAGTGAAACCCAAAATCTGGCACCAAAAATGAATTGACGGTGAGTGAAATACTCAAGCATTAACCGGTTACCTAAGGAAATCTCTTTTTATTTTGCGTGATCTTTTACGAAATCGACTACAGCTAAGACATTTCTTCCCAAAGAGGTCCAATTTATTTTTTTGAGATTTCTGCTTCCTCTAAGTCATAAACATAATATATCCCACCTACCTATTCAATAGATCACATCGGTCTCACAGGTACCTCTACCAACAATCGGTTTTATGTTAAAATTCGATGTTCGGTTGGAGGAAAGCCACCCAATGCATATGATCAAAAGAAGCCTTTCATTGTTTATTAACAAACAGTTGATCGTATTTTCGGGAAACCGCACAATCACTTCAAGTATCTCTTGACTTTGAAGGAAGTGATTCTTGCCCGGAATCCTCTGCTTTCTGTCCTCTAAAAGGACATCACTCACATCCAATACATACTTGTTTTATTTCTTTATCTTTCACACTCTTATGCACGAAAATTAATATTTTCCAACATTCTAATTACTGATTGGTATATGTTTTGGTTATCCATTGTAACCAAACACGGGGTAACAGGGAATTTCAAACGGTTCGAAGATAAGATTTGGTCGCGTGAATTTGATCCGTTTCAAACCCACGCGTGCTTACGTTTTCCTAGGATTGACCATCCTGTCAAATCGTGCTTTTTCAGGCGACGTTTTAGCAACCTCATCATCACGATTTCTCTCTCCAAGCAACCGTATAAATAGGGGTGATCGTTTTATTTGTCATTTACCAAGTCTCAGATTTTCTCTCTCAAACAAAGATTAAACTGTTCATATTCTTCTTCGTTCATCAATGGCGACCTCATCCTCCGCACATGATCAAACTGCAACATCTTCCTTGCATACAATACGACCCAACCAAAATCTGATAATCGAAATGAGTCCATTCGCATATGACTCATATATGTTGCATGTGGTGGAGTGTCTGAAGTATTCCCCTCTGGTAATGGCCCTAACCCTAGTCGAAGCAGTTCCGATGTCGCTACTATCTCAAGTGTACTCATCAGCGACGTATGACAAGAATAAGGATCGCATCTACTTCAGTATTCACGATAAGAAATCCTCGATTTCAAAGAAAAAGTTTTGTTCCCTTTTAGGGCTCGCAGTTGATTCCTCCATCATCTCACCTAACTTCATCACAATAACCCAAATCTTCACAATGCTGTACGAGATGGGGTACACTGACGTACTTACATCGCTGGCGAAGGTCAAGAAGTCCTGCTTACCATCGCAGTGGAATGGGTTGCTGACCCTGCTCATCAAGGGTTTGGCGGAAAGAAGTGGTGGTTCTGATACCACAAGCAAAGGCTTTCTCACCATTCTTTATGGTTTATATAACGGGATCAATCTAGATTATGGCACGATAATCTGGTCCAAAGTGGTGCAGAGTTTGAATACCACAACTCGTCACTCGGAGATTTCATGTGGCCATTTCTGGATCGTGATTACAAGAAAAGCCATGGATTCTTTGGAGATTCCAGTTATGAAAGATGCTCTTCTTGCCTCTATCGCTTCGTTTCACACCACGAAGATTATTTTGTCTGATCCACGTAAGTTTCCTCATTATGGATCAATTCCTGAATCGATGTACAGGTGTGTCACAGCATAGAGCACGGTGATGGAAGATTACAGAAAATTGTCTCCAATTGGTCCGAGGGTCTTGTCTGCAGAACAACAAGCCGCACTAGATGCTTTGGAACAACTTGCTCCCAGAGGCAAGTCGGTGGTGAAAACAGAAAAAGAATAAGCAAAGGAGAAAAAGCCGAAAATTTCAAAGCGAAAGGCTGGTGAGGAAGCTTCTTCTCAAACAAAGTCGAAGAAGATTAAAAAGATGGAAAAAAGGCCCAAGAGAAATTTGTCTCCTGAACCTGACACCCTTGAAGACCAAGAAGCATAAACTGAGAATCCTCCAATCTTCACCAAAGAGCCTACACCACCGAGATCTCCAACCCCACCTCCATCTCCTAAAGATACTCACATTCCTACTCCACCAGGCTCTCCTAAAACTACTAGACTTCCATCTCCTCAACCCACAAAAATTTCCACTCCAACCCAATCACCAAAACAGAAAGCTCCACTTTCTGTTCCCACAGATATACCCACCCTTCCTGTTGAAACTTCTTATCTACCAACTTCAACTACCAACACCTCTGTTCCTGTCTCCACTACACCCATCTCAACTCCTCTTGCAACAAAATCCATCACCACCACCATTCCCCAAATCCCAGTAGAAGTCAATGTATCTGATATAGGGGCTACTACTGTGATTGATCCACCTGTTTCTAAACCACCATCTCCCACTCCATCTTCTCATTCTGGTGCTACTTTAGGAGGAGATGAAGAAGAGTATGATTCATTATACTTTAGTCCTTACCGGCTTCCAACTGATACTGATGCTGATGCTCCTGCCAATAATCAACAACTTCAAGACATTAATGAAAAGCTTGACCGATTGCTTGCAGACAGCAAAGCTTATAGCGGGGTTGTCATGAAAGCTTTTGTGGAGACTGTTGTTCAGCAATATACTGAAGCCATTGACCAATCTACTGCTGCAGTTAACAAGTCCACAACTTCATGTTCCCAAGCCACAGAGAAGGTTACTGAGGTTGTTCATACAACTCAGATTTTCCTTGATTCGCTCAAAGCTCATGCTGATACTAATGCAGCAAAATATCAAGCTTCTGTAGACTCCTTTTCCCACACTCTTCATGAAGAAACCACCAAGTTTGATGCCCTTCGTGCTGATCTCAAAACAGAATCCACATCTTTTCTTCAATCCTTGGATTCTCGTTTTGCTACTTTAACTGCAGAAAGCACATTGAAGGAAGACTTGATCAAACACCAGGCAACTATTGAGCTACAGAAAGTACAACTGGCCCAGAATGAAAAGGAGATCTCTCTGCTCAAGACTCAAAGGGCTATCTTTCAAAGTTGTGCTGGTGATGTGAAGAATATGTTGACTGCTCTTCTCAAAGCCCATGATCCGATTCTGACTTTAACTATTCGGAAGCATCTCCAAACTAAACTTCTTCCTGCCATTTCTCTTCGTATTGAAATGAAAGGTGTCTCGGAGAAAGTCTTTCTTCCGAAACAAGGGGGAGAGGAGAGTAAAGTCAAAACATAACCGAAGGTTAATGTAGCTTCGGTTTCTGGAAAGAAAATTCTAGACGACAGTGACTCTGATCCTGAAGAGACTATTGTCAAAGCTCTCAAGAGAAAGAAACGAGATAGAGAGCTTGATGAGACTCTGAAGGTGGCAAAAGAGGCTGAAGAGAAGGAGAAAAAGACTAAAGAAGAAGAGGAGATCTTACAGTGCAAAAAGACCCTGTTTCCCGAGTAGGACAGAGATACTCTTATCACCCAAGCGATTGAGTATCCTTCCATGTATTGGTTGGAACCGATTGCTTCTTTTGAATGTGAAAACTCAAAGGACTCACAGTTTGACATGCCAATCACTAAAAGAGCATTTACTTATCATTGCTTTGAGGTCACTGCTCAGGTTCCTTTTACCAATTTGAAGGTTGACAGGGAGCTAGTCGATTTTTATTTGAAGAACGGTCAACCGCAGTACTTGACTTGGAGTGCACAGAAGATTACAAGAGTCAAGGTACTGAAATCATCACTTGCTGGGAGATTTATGAATGTACATTTCAAGATTAACCGTAGTACTGCAAACACGGAATATTTCATCTCTCTGGCAGATCTTCCCAATCTTAATCCTCATGATTGGATCTTGCTATACAACATTCTGCTCTCAAATCAAAGAGAGTATGAGCCGATTTTGAAACATCTTAAAAGGATGTTGGCCTCCTATATCCATGAGCTTGCCATAATGGATCAGGAGATAGCAAGAGTGATGAATAAGAAGCCGACAGTCAAGCCAACATCTAAGCCCAGTGATGTAAATAAAATGAAGTTGGGGCAGATTGATTTAACCAACTTGACTGTTATGTTCACTATGATGGGTTTTAGCCATAAGAACTTTCCTATGTGCGCATGCAAAACCCTAATGCTTGGATCTAGGCTTTCTAATTAAACATGCTTTGAATCCAAGACTACTAATTCCTAATTAGGTTAAATAACAACATTGAAATAGATCTGGAACCATACCTTTGAATTCCTTGTTGATCTTGTAGTCTTGGAGCTTCTAGAGTCACAAATGTCACTCCTCTAATGGCTTACAAACACCAATAGCAAGGAAGATGATTTAGTAGAGAGGAGAAGAGAGGAAATCGGCCAGAGTTCTCTTAGTTTAGATGAGATGCCGATTTCCCTTAGCCATGGGGTCTATTTATACTTGTAGACTCCTTAAGGGTTACAGTCTAAACCCTAATTGGATAATCTTCTCTTAAGGCTATCCAAATCCATTCCTAGATAACATCATGGACGATTTTGAGCTATCCTTTAGCTCCTAGGATTCGTCCAATCCATATCTATATGGATTTACAGTCTTAATTTTAACTATCAAACAATTGACAGTTTATACCCTCTTATTTAATTAATCTCTTTAAGTCACCAAATTAATTCCAATTAATTATATGACTTATATTAATCAAATAACTATATATTATTCTTTATAATATTTACTCTCTCTTAACAAATCATCCCATCAAGTTTCTATGGTAAAGGCAACCCAAAAGGACCATGCACAACCGGGTCAAATACTTGCCTAATATAGTTGCAGCCTTAGACACTATTCCAACAGTCTCCCACTTGGATAAGTCTAGTAACTATACAAGTATAATTCAGTTTGCAATCGTAGCTCTCAAAGACGCTGTCAAACTCTGATCTAATCAATCTTGTCCTTTAGATAAGGGATCGTACGGTCCTCTGTTAGATATCATGCTGACAATCCTATGGAATGGTTAGTCTAGCATTTGATTTCTCGATCTCTGATTTATTCGACATAGAACTTAATCAAACACATCAATTCAGTTCTGACCGGGCCCGGCACATAAGTCAAATCAAATCATCGAGCGGCCAAGATATCGCTTTTTCCTTCTTTGATAAAAGTTACAGATAAACTTCGACTTATATGCATTTACTTAGTCATTAACCAACTATACACAACAATGCGTTTTATAACACCGAGTTACTGATGCGTTTTCGCATTATCAATGTACAATAAATTAACAAATAATAAACCATATATCTAGGTTTTAAGACTATATGATATTATCGTCTTGCGATCACCTTTTATATCGTATTCCATAAAGTGATTCCAGCAAGCGCGGGTTTATTCCAATGCTCAAAACTAGTTCATAAGCACTCATGAACGTTGCAACAACCCTTTGCTATGTCTAACACCATTTAGACAATCTACACACCAATTCATGACAATCTTCATTCATATCTACTTCCAACATATAAATGATTGTGGACAATTTGAACAATTCGATTATTCCTAATAAATTCAATTATTCTGGAAGTCAAAACATGCAAAGTGAAACAATAGTTAAACGATTAACATAAGCCAGTAACATTACTCATAAATAAAACTCCTCTATTTAATCACCAAATGTTAATTACATTTATCTATTACATGTTTCTAATACTATCTAATCTATACTAATATCATCCTTCAGCCTAATACTCCTAGCATGCTACAAGTGCTTAACCCTACTCAGTCCCTTCGTAAGCAGATCTGTTGGGTTATCTTCTGAAGATATCCTCTTAACTATGAGTTGCCTTCTTCTACACGATGTCTAATGAAGTGATATTTTCTATCGATATGTCTTGATCTACCATGATCCCTCAGTTCCTTGGTCAAGGCAACCGCACCTTCGTTATCACAGAAAATCTCCATGGGCTCCTTTATGGCAGGCACAACTCCAAGATCACCGATGAAGTTCTTTAGCCATATTGCCTCCTTCGATGCTTCGCTCGCTGCAATGTACTCTGATTCGCACATTGAATCAGCTACGGTTTCTTGCTTGGAACTCTTCCAATTTACTGCTCCTCCATTTAAGGTAAAGGCCCAGCCCGAATGCGAACGGTAGTTGTCACTGTCGGTCTGAAAACTGGTGTCACTATACCCTCGCACCTTCAAGTCATCACTCCCTCCAAGGACTAAGAACCATTCCTTCGTCCTCCGAAGGTACTTAAGGATTTTCTTCACCGCAATCCAATGTGCTTTGCCAGGGTTCCCTTGATATCTGCTAACCATGCTCAAAGCGAAGGCTACATCAAGGCGAGTACAAGTCATAGCGTACATGATTGAGCCAACTGCGGAAGCGTATGGAACTCGGCTCATTACCTTGTATCGGTAGTTCTCCCTTCTTTGAGTCTTACTCAACTTGGCATTACCTTGTATCGGTAGTTCTCCCTTCTTTGAGTTTTCCATACTAAAACGTTTTAATACCTTCTCTAAGTAAGTATTCTGACTAAGTCTAATTAGTCTCTTACTTCTTTCTCTTACTATCCTTATTCCCAAAATGTAAGAAGCCTCTCCGAGATCCTTCATAGCGAAACACTTCCCGAGCCAGAACTTGACTTCCCGCAGAGTCGGGATGTCGTTTCCTATGAGTAATATGTCATTGACATATATAACGAGGAATCTTACTATACTCCCACTGGCTTTGACATATACACAAGATTCGTCTTTGCTTCGTACAAATCCAAACTCTTTGACTTTCTCATCGAAGCAAAGATTCCATCTGCGAGACGCTTGCTTAAGTCCATAAATTGACTTCTCAAGCTTACACACTCTATTTGGATGTTTTGGATCCACAAACCCCTCTGGCTGAGCCATGTAAACATCCTCAGCCAACTTTCCGTTAAGGAAGGCGGTCTTGACATCCATTTGCCAAATTTCATAATCATGAAATGCGGCAATTGCTAGCATCACTCTAATAGATTTAATCTTCGCAACTGGTGAGAAGGTCTCATCATAGTCAACTCCTGGAGTTTGAGTAAAGCCCTTCGCAACCAATCGCGCTTTATACGTGTGTACATTCCCATCCACATCGGTCTTCTTCTTGAAGATCCATTTGCACCTAACGGTCTTACGTCCGGGCACATAATTAACCAAATTCCAAACTTGGTTATCATACATGGATTAGATCTCGCTATCCATTGCCTCTTTCCATTTCGCAGACTCCGGGCCTGCCATGGCTTCCTTATAGCTATTAGGTTCATCAAGATTCACTAGTGTACCATCACTAATATACGTGTCCCCTTCGGTAGTAATATGAAAACCATAAAACTGGGGATGAACTCTAACTCTATCGGAACGTCTAAGAGGTAAGGACTCGTCAATCGGTTCAACCTGAGTTTCCTCCTCGGGTTGAGTGGCAGCGGTAGAGGTTCCTTCATCTATCGACTCTTGAATCTCTTCAACTTCGATTTGCCTCCCACTGTCTCCTTGGTTTATGAGTTCTCGCTCTCGGAAAACTCCTCTCCTCTCAACAAAGACAACGTTGTCCTTCGGTCTATAGAAGAGATATCCAAAAGATGTCTGCGGGTAGCCGATGAAAATACATCGCTCACTTCGAGGTTCAAGCTTGTCGTGAGTATCTCGTCTTACGAAAGCCTCGCAACCCCAAACCTTGATGTGTGCCAACGAGGGAGCTTTCCCTGTCCACATCTCGTGAGGTGTTTTGGATACCTTCTTAGTAGGGGCTCGGTTAAGGATATGGGCGGCAGTCTCTAAGGCATACCCCCAAAAGAAGATAGGTAGTGAAGCACGACTCATCATAGAGCGAACCATATCCATTAAGGTTCGATTACGCCTTTCTGCCACACCATTCAACTGCGGTATCCTAGGAGGCATCAATTGCGAAACTATTCCACACTCCTTGAGATAATCGTGGAATTCAAGACTTAAGTACTCTCCTCCTCGATTGGACCGAAGCATCTTGATTTTCCTGCCCAATTGATTCTCCACTTCATTCTTGAGCTCTTTGAACTTTTCAAAGGTTTCTGACTTTTGCTTGATTAAGTAGATATACCCATATCTACTATAATCATCGGTAAAAGTCACATAGAAGCGGTTCCCATCCTTCGTGGTTGATCTAAAGGGTCCACATACATCGGTATGTATTAGGTCTAATAGTCCCTCTCCCCTTTCACAAGTACTCGTGAAGGGTGACTTAGTCATCTTTCCAAGTAAACAAGACTCGCATGTGTCATCTTCCCTAAGGTCGAATGACTCCAGCACTCCATCCTTTTGGAGTTGGGCTATGCGTTTCTTGTTGACATGTCCAAGACGACAATGCCACAAGGATGCTTTATCCATACTAGTGGGAGAATCAATATTCAAAACATCATTTCCTAAGTTATCAACAATCATAACAGTTTCATATATTCCATTACATGGTATAGCTTCAAAGTAAAAGACACCATTTAGATAAGCCAAAATAGAACCATTCTCATTATTAAAAGAAAATCTAAATCCTTTTCTATATAAACCATGAAATGAAATGATGTTTCTAGCCATTTCTGGCGAATAGCAACAATTGTTCAAATCTAAACATAAATTATTCCTAGGCACTAAAGAATACACTCCAATCTTGGTCACAGGCGACGATCTTCTGTTCCCCATGATTAGATTGATCCTTCCTTGCTCCACATCCCTACTTCTTCTTAGTCCCTGCACATTAGAACAAATGTGATAACCACAACCGGTATCAAGAACCCAAGAAATAGCATGATTAGAATCGTTAGATTTAATTGTGTATATACCTGCGAAAGATGGCTTGATCTTTCCTTCTTTGATTGCTTGCAGGTATTCTGGGAAGCTTCTCTTCCAATGTCCTATCTTGTGGCAGTGGTGGCACTCTGCCTCCTTCGGGTTAGGACAGGGCTTAGTGGGATCAACTTTGGTCCCACTAAAAAAGGCACCATCTCGGGCTTTAACCTTGCGATAGTTCTTCAATGAAGCCATCCTCTTCTTTCCCTTTCCTTGACCAATTGCCAAGACAGGAGCAGCAGACGGATTGGGAGTAGGTGCATCAGACTTGTCTTTGAAGTTGCTCTCAGCGACCCTCAAGAGACCTTGGAGTTTGCTTAGGGTGACCTCCTCTTAGTTCATGTGGTAGGTCATCCTAAATTGCTTGTACATCGGAGGCAAAGAGTGAAGCACCATGTCGATCGCCAAGTCTTCCCCAAAGTCAACATTTAACTTGTGAAGGCGGTCGACATACCTTTGCATCTTTTGCAGGTGCACGGTAAGAGATTCTCCATGACCCATCTTAGCGGAAATCATGTTAGTGAAAATCTCATAACGCTCCTGTCTCGCGTTTTGGTGGTATCTCTCCAATAAGTCTTGATGCATCTCGTACGGGTACATGTCCTCGTAGGACTTTTGGAATTCGGAGTTCATGGTGGCAATCATGATGCAATGTACCTTCGTTGCATCTCGCTCATGAGTCTCAAAAGCGGTGATTTCGGCCGGAGTAGCGATTACGGGGTTGATCTTCTCAAGCTTTTCATCGAGGACATACTCCTTATCCTCATAGCGAGCAATGGTGCGAATGTATCTTATCCATTCGCTAAAGTTTGTTCCATCGAAGGTGACCTTTTGGCAAAGGCTCATCAATGTGAAAGAACTAGCAGCAGCGTTGTTTGCATTCGACATCTATAGAAAGGACAAAGATGGATTAGAATAAGAATCCCTAATTATCACCCAATAAGAAAAATTAGGGTTAGGATCCAATAATAACATTTACATACTAGAAAAGGGATGCCGTAATCTAACATGCAAATAAATTGAAGGTAAGTGAATGACGATTCACTAATTCTCCATCACAAAACCTAAACTATTAGTCCTAAGTGTATTGAGAATTCCTAGGTTCGGATGAGATTCATTGAAACTATTCAATGGCATGTTTAAATCTCGATATGCCCCTCTTGTTTGTGACTAGGATACCGAGGATCACAAAGCGGGTGTGAATTACCATGCAAATTCACATGGTGCCTTCATTATAACGATCACCTATTCGATGTGCCAGTAAACCACACACGCTCCATCAAACTATGATAAACAATGAATCACCCTTTTCCACCTTTGCTTAGAACCAATTAGTGTGCCGGTAAACCACACACGCTCCACTAACTTCTTAGCAAGGGTGCAAAGTGTAATTTCATGGGATTGCATCAATTCACTTTTCCTAAAGTAACTAAGATTGGGAAATTTTAAAAAAATGTAGTTACTTTGTATTACTTATTATACTTTTAATGAGAGGATGAGGTTGCCCTATCCTACCCGTTCGGCTAACGACCCTCCACCAATCAAGCAAGCGGTGGGTATGACTGTACACCCATTAAGCACCATTTTATAGGCCGCAACCTTATACCCACCTTATAGATCGGCTTCGTGAATGAGGCCTACTAACAGTAAGACTATCATTTAGTTATACATATATATATTATTCTAGTAATATCATATTAGTATAGGATTGTGTTTTAAACCTTTTAAAACGTAGGGTTTGAAATTTAAGTTGTCTAAATTAAAACTTTTAATCACAAATATAAATTTCAAAACGTGAGGGCAAGTTTTAAACATTTAAAACATGGAGGATCAAATAACAAATAATTCCAATTAACAATTAATATCCTAATTATCTATATTTGATTTATCCAAGATTTCTTTTAAGAAGATTACCAAAATAATCAAAATAATTAATTAATTATCATATAAGGAAATTAAATATTTTATTAGATGGTAAATATCTTTAATTAGATCAAGATTATAGTCATATATATCAAAAAATCAGATTAGGGTTGATCTAATATGATTAAGGTAAGTTTCCATAAGATAAACATGAAAAAAAAATCCCGGTTTTGGCTAATCGTGACGCCCGGACACGCCGAGTACACAAAGGGACTCGCCGAGTCAGGCCTACTCGCCGAGTCCACTTTGGAACTCATCGAGTCCATGACTCAGAACCCAAAAAATTGAATTTTGCAGGTTTGTTTCAGTTAATGAAGCAACAATTTAAAGAAAACCAAGCTAGTCTCTGATACCACTGATGGGTTTTAGCCATAAGAACTTTCCTATGTGCGCATGCAAAACCCTAATGCTTGGATCTAGGCTTTCTAATTAAACATGCTTTGAATCCAAGACTTATAATGCCTAATTAGGTTAAATAACAACATTGAAATAGATCTGGAACCATACCTTTGAATTCCTTGTTGATCTTGTAGTCTTGGAGCTTCTAGAGTCACAAATGTCACTCCTCTAATGGCTTACAAACACCAATAGCAAGGAAGATGATTTAGTAGAGAGGAGAAGGGAGGAAATCAGCCAGAGTTCTCTTACTTTAGATGAGATGCCGATTTCCCTTAGCCATGGGGTCTATTTATACTTGTAGACTCCTTACGGGTTACAATATAAACCCTAATTGGATAATATTCTCTTAAGGCTATCTAAATCCATTCCTAGATAACATCATCGACGATTTTGAGCTATCCTTTAGCTCTTATGATTCGTCCAATCCATATCTATATGGATTTACAGTCTCAAGTTTAACTATCAAACAATTTACAGTTTATACCCTCTTATTTAATTAATCTCTTTAAGTCACCAAATTAATTCCAATTAATTCTATGACTTATATTAATCAAATAACTATATATTATTCTTTATAATATTTACTCTCTCTTAACAAATCATCCCATCAAGTTGCTATGGTGAAGGCAACCCAAAAGGACCATGCACAACCATGTCAAATACTTGCCTAATATAGTTGCAGCCTTAGACACTATTCCAACACACTAAGGGTGACAGACATAAGTTTCTGTTTGCATTGGTTGACAAGCATCTATTTTCAACAGATTGTTTGGAGCATATTGTCAACATAATTCATCGATGCAAGCAGAACTCACCATCAGACAAGAAGAATTTTACAGATATGCTTCGGTGGTATATAACGTTTAGACAACATGTTCTGGCCATTATACCGAGGATATTTGAAATGGCGAAGAAGCCCACTGGTGTGAAAAGAGAATAGAGTTTCTGCTCCAAAGACGCAAAGGGGGAGATTGTTGAGTATTTTGGTGTTGCGTCTTGGGCTATTTGTTTTGTAATCGGATTGGGCTTATCTATCCGTAGTTATCTAGAATAGTTTCCTTTATCTAGATAAGTTGTTAGGGTTTTGTTATAAATATATGCATGCATGTATGCATATATAATAGAATAGTCGATTACGTTGATTCTTGTAACCCTAATATACCTCTACAGATTGAAGTTCTTTATCGAGCTCTTCTGGGGTATCTTTGCATTAATCATTCGACATATTCAGTGCAATACTTGTGTTCTTCATTACGTTCTTATTTATATTTTGCGTAGAATCATACGATCCTGATAGAACATTGTTCTAACAGTATTGGTCCTTTCAGGGTTATTGCTCGGGTGGGCAGGGTTGCATATCAGTTAGAGCTACCTGAAGAGCATAGTCTGATCCATAATACTTTTCACGTCCCTCAACAGCAGAAGTGTATGGTTTATGATTCTACAGTGGTTCCTTTGGAGGACATTCAGGTGGACGAGCGCCTAAACTACATAGAGAAAGGGATTGCGATTACAAATACAAAGACGATAACCTTGCGGAACAAGGTTGTAAGCTTGGTGAAAGTGCAATAGCAACACCACAAGGGTTCAAAGTGGACATGGGACCCTAAGGATGAGATCAAGGAGCATTATCTAGAATTGTTTGCAACTGTGGAATTCGAGGACGAAGTGTAATTTAAGTGCAAGAGAGTTGCAACACCCATTTCGAGTAAGATCTAATCCATCCGAATGTAAGTCTCCACTCTAGGTGGTCATGGCTTGGTGAGGAATCTCCATGGCATGACAAGTAATTTATTGATCGTGGGAATAAAAGAACCTACCACGACTTGGCCATAAGGGCCACGATGTGGCAACTTATTTTAGTGAAAACCTAATTCACGAGCTTTGTGTCGTATTTAAAGGAAAGAGGGAGGATATGTTTGCCCATCTTCAGCCTCCATCACTCTCAAAGCTAGAAACGTTATCCTCCTTGGTGATCTTGTGCTCATTTTGGTGAACTTGTGGTGGTTTTGAAGGAAGAAGAAGAAGAGTTAATGATTGGTTCATCAAGTGATCCTTTCCTCCATTGGTGTGCATCTTCTAGACTCCTTATAAGTCCTAAAGCTTCAAAATTATGTATTCTTCTTTATAGATCGAAGTTTCGTAGCATTATTGGTCCTTTTTGGAGTGGTTTGAGTGATATTAAGAGATATAGTTTGCAACTTTATAATTTCTCTATGTCCCATGAATGTCATATCTCACAGATCTGGACGTTTGTAGTAAAATGAGAACCATGCATGGATTTTGGGTAATTTTGTTCTTTATTTGACCTAGTTTGAAGAAGGGCATATATGGGTCATGCAGATCCATAAAGTTTAAATTTTGATGGACCAGTAGGAGTCCTAGAATCATTCTGGAAAAGTTGGGCTAAGGACTTTTGGGATTAAGTACTTAATGGTTGAGCCCTTTCCATTTTTAGTCTTTTTGGATCTAAGAGTTAAGATCCAGAGCTCTTGGTGAGTGTCAATGGATAATGGTGGAAACTTTATGCATTTGGACATTTGAAATAATTAGATATGGACCTTGGAACCTTGAGTATTGGAAAATTCGTCTTAATTTATTCAAACATTTTGGATCCAATTCCCGTGACGTGGCCTAGGCTGCTACGGCGTGGCGACTCGGGAAAACATGACTATCTTGTCAGTTGAAAGCAACATCGTGGCAATGATGGCTACAACGTGGAGGGTCAAATTTTACCGTTGACTTTGACTTTTGAATAGAATTGACTCATGGTTGGCCCTTAGCTTTGGAAGGTAGACTAAAAGTTTACCTTGTATGATTATCTAGGCGTGGTGTAACAATTGTCTTGTTAGTAGTAGAGCAGCATCAGTTGATCACCGTTGTTAGGTAAGTTCCTTCACTATACTCGTGGGTCGAAGAAACCAATGCTAGCCCAGTGGATTATGTTTGTAGGATGATAGTTGTCTTTAAGACACTTCCTTTTATGCCCGTATATGATTCTTGTCTTTGTGACTCTAGCTGATATGATTGTATGCTTAGTTGTAGGGGATGAAATAGAAATGATACCAATTGAAAGAGATCGAAGGGGGTGAAATAGACTCAATATTGGTTGAAAGAGACCGAAGGGGGGAAGTAGACCCAATACCAGTTGAAACAGAACGAGGGGAGTGAAATAAACTCAATTATGTTTTGACTGTATGTGTCTATTATATGGGGTATTTTGGGGAAACTCACTAAGCTTTTTGCTTACAGTTTTATGTTTATGGTTTTAGGTACTTCCAGTTCGAAAGGGTAGGGTCTAACATGATTGCACCGCATCGACAAACATTTTGCATTTTACGACCTAATTTGTTCTCTGGTTGATGGGTTTTGAAATGAATGAATGATGTTCTGTTGGTTCTTAAAATTGAACTTTTACTTAGATAATATTGGGATGCTACAATTACACATAATTTTATAACACCGTATGTTTCAAGTTGGTATAAACCTGAAACCTCATGGTTGTTATGTGAAATATAAGTAAGATATGTATGAAAAAAGTAGATGAAATGATGTTTGTACATTGAAACATATGTCGTTTTGTCCTTAATTCATAGTTTCATTCTAGAATTAGTAAACAAATTCACCATCAATTCATAAAAGTTTAGAAATCGTGAAACCTATGTTCGAGTTGGTTTAAACCTGAGACGTCATTGGTTTCAAGATAGGTTAAGAAGAACAATAATACCTCTACTATAATAACAAGTGACCAAGTAGACATCTCTAAATTTTGAACACAATATAGAAAGGTAGTCAACAATTTCTGCTATTACAGCCAATTGGGAAGAAATTCTAAGAAATAAGAAATTTATTAAGGCTTTACAAACAGAGAATCTATGAGGCTTTAGACAACATACTGCAGCATGCTTCTAGAGACACTTTACTGGTCAGTGGCATAGTGAATGTATAAAGTTTCCTGTCAATTGCTTTAAGTTCTCTGTTATGAAATGTACATTTTACACCCATAGGAAAACTTCAAAGTTTTATGAGTTATAACAAATGCCATGAAAATTTGAACGGATTCTAATCTCACAACATGAGAAAATGTCTCTTCATAATCAACTCTTCCTGACAACATCTTTTCACAATGAAACAAGCCATATTCTGTAACACATTTCCGTTTTTGTCCAAATTGTTTCGAAATTCCCATATTAAACCGACAACTTAAGCATTTTTTTTTTTTGGGGGGGGGGGGGAGGTGGAATGAATCTCCAAACCATGTTTCTTTCGAATTCACTTATTTCAGCTTGCATTACTTCAACCCAATTTACATGATCAAGAGCAATTTTCACAGTTTTAGTTTCAATTTTAGATATGAAAGAATTAAACATAGAAAATTTCATTTAATGAATCTCGTTTCTTCTTTTTGTGTGCTCATGTAAGAACACTGGTTTATGTTTCTCCTATCATTTGTAATTTTAGATGACCCCTTATCTATTTTGTCGATGGAGGATAATTAAAATCATATTCAGGAATAATTTCAAAATTAACTTCTTCAGATTCCAAATGATCATCATTATCATTGTTTTCCAATCTTCCCATTGACATCAGCATCAAATGAAGAATACTCCCCCCAAAGGCAATCATTATTAAGAATATTCTTCCCCTGAAAATGAGTATCATTAATTTGACTCGAAGATGAAGTGGATACTAGTTCACTTGATTGGACTTCAACATTTTCCACACTTTCCTCCTCAACTGAAGCATTCAAAAGTAACTAACCTTGATTTATAGGTAAATATGGATCCATTTGGATGCTACTTCTATTTTAAAATGTATTTAGATTCTATGGTTTTCCTTCCATTAGGTTAATCAAAGAACTATGGTGTTCCGTTTCCTATAATAGAATCTATTTTTCATTGATAGATTCTTTCGACAAAGGACCATTCCTAGAGATATGGACTCATTAAAGGTCTTAGAATCATCATCCAAATTATTGGAGAAATTGACATCTCTCGTTACTTTCTTTTATGTCCTGTTAACCTAGTAAGAGAGAAATCATCCTATAGATGTCCTCGAGAAGACTAGATATTATATCGAAATGTACTTGGAGTTATTATAGGTTTAAATTTTAATCCTCTTGTGAAAAAATGTCCTCAAGAAATCCCATATCTTTGGATTCTGATATGACACCTAACTCATTATTTGGCAAACCATGTTGTTATGAGAAAATCTAATGAATATACTCTTATGGATAGGGCTCCAAATTAGGATCGGGTGTACAATAGTAAGAAACATACCATACACTCTTATATACTCTAGGTTAGGTTTTCTTCCTATCCATTAATTATAAGGACTTACAAGAATCACATTAACATTAGTTTTACTATGTACTTACAAACCATTCAATAGTGCTTCTCCCCTCAAATTGTTTGGGAAACCGTATTGGTTTAATGTGTGGTTGACCATCTAAACTAAGTTTATCTTCTTTCATTCAATCAAAACATTATTTTAGGGAGTAAAAGGGGAAGTGTTTTCTTGTTTTATACCATCCTTGTCGTAGAATATGTCAAAATCTCGATTGAAGTGTTTTCTCATGTTGATTTGTTGCCTCAGGGTTATACAATTTAAATGCATCAAAGGTTTCTTCTTTTGATCACAATAAATAAACATCTAAATAATGGATCAAGTCTTAGTAGAACGTAATGTCGTGTCAGTATTCGATGTAGTTTGTAGATCTCGAAATGGATCACTCCAAAAATGATTTAACTTGTTTTACACTTGCAAAATGTTTCTTTGTAAAATCAGATATTACACATATTTGACAGTTATCAAATCCTTTATCATTGAGTTATATCATACATTTAGTTTTCATTGTTTTTCATTTTTCACTTTTGTTTGATATTAGTGTGAGCTAAATATTTGTGCGCTACATAAATTGAACAAACTATATAATCAGAAAATCTAATTTCATTCATCTCAAAGTTGGTTACATCATTAGTATTGGTTTGGTTGCTATTACTAGTAGCACCCTTATTATCATTATCACCAATATCAACATCAAACACATATAAATCATGCATGTATCCTTCATAACCCGCATCTCCTTCATTAAATTTAGGCTGATACATTCCACACGTGTTAACTTGATAAATAAAATGGTGATTCTGTTGAACTCCGCATCACAATTCTCAATTTCCATATTTTAAGCTTTTTTTTTTCAAAGTTTTCTGCTTACACGAGTCCATTTGAGGTCCTAGGAACATACGACACTTCCAAAGGGTGACTCTGCAACCATTACATAAGTTCAACTCCATTTTGCCAATGTTACAGACCCTAACTCTCTGGCCATTGGTTAATTTGTTAACTTCATTGATAAACAATGTTACTCAATTCTTCGTCATCATTTTTATATTAGATAACTTTATGAATTTTTTTATTCCTTAGTTTTGCAAGGCAAATGGTTCCAACAAAAACGAATACTTGAAAACTAGACGAATGTAGAGTCGTAAAGGGAGAAAGTGGAGCATAGAGAATTCTTGGTTTTCCTGTGCTAAATACGACTATAGGAGGGCTAAAGTTATTGTTTACATAAATCCTAGGAGACTCCCAAAATGCAAAATTATGGTGGAGTCAGCCTTATAAAGGCGCACCACATGTCTAACACATTTTATGAAGGCTTCTAAAAGCCTCTTTAATCGTATCCATGAAGTCAATGTGTGGTTAACGATGGAAGGATCGGTCCAACTCAAATCGACCCAACCATTGCTAAAACTAAAAGTTCCTCAACCATAAACAAAGTGCAAAATGCACCTAAATCGCACCCTTTCACAAACATCATGCAAGACAAGACAAAATATGTTTTATTGTGTTTAAGGAAAACCTTATAAACCAATCAAATGTTCTTCCGCCCACCGACATACAAAAGGAAACTAGCCAACTTGTTATTTCTTTCTTAATTTCCAACAATTTTTTCTTTCACGCCTGATCTAATATCCTCATATACAATAATATTCAATGTAACAAACACAATCTTAGGTCTACTTTGTCAAGCAAGACAAGACAAGATATATTGTCTTGTGTTTAACTTGCATCAGACATAATGTTAATAAGACAAAAATTACTATATTTTTTTCGGCTGGCACGTTATCTTATCTTGTATGTGCAAAAGACCTAAATGTTTCAATCCTCCTCACCATACAAAGCATTATAAGATTTTCCAATTGTACCATGTAGAGTCATCTTCTGTCTACTCATGTCTACATAACAAATGCAATATGGAAGTGGGACAGACGATGGGTTGTGTTAGCATTTGGTGAATAATGAGAAGATATATGTTATAGAATTTGTTTTGGTGAATAATGAGGAGATATATGTTATAGAATTTGTAGAATAGTTTTGGTTTGATTAGGCTATTTGTTGTTATCAAAAGGACAGTAGCATATGATAAGTGGAAGGGAAAGCAACTCTTACCTAACCATCATGCTGAAGATAATGGTGAACGATAATGAGCTTTCAACATCACATGTAGTAGAAAATATCTTTGAGTTTTTAGTTGCGATCATCATCGTGATGGTATCCATTACAAAATTTTGTTTACCTCGAAGCTTTACGCATATATCAGTTCCGAAAAGTTATTAAATAATTCACTTATTATTTAATAAGTATACATTTCTTGCTTTTTCTTATTACATGTAGAGTTTATAGATTTATAAATTTATTTAGTCACGTTTTATACATGAATTGAATAGTTTTCAGAAATAGGTCAATACATCATTAAAACGAGGATTTACTAACCTAATTATTATAATAGATGATGTATGTGGATCAATGACTTAAATTAATCCCAACTTGTTGCATCCAAATCTAGTTTTTTTTTTTGGAAAGGGAACTTCCCTAACAAGGGTTTCCGGGCCAGCTTTCGCGCACCGACTAATCCCCCGCTGCAAACATAAAGCTTTGCCTCATGCCCTGGAGTCACTGCAGACGAACCTCCATGGCCACAAGGGCTGAGTGGTGCCAGGATTTGAACATGGGTCAATAGGTTATCCACCATATCTTCCACATGTCTTACCAAGTCACCACAACCCAAGTGGTTATCCAAATCTAGTTAGTCATCAAATAAGTAGAAACTAGCCCGAAACTAGAAGAGAAAGTCTCATTGTCACACCATCCATAAATGTTGTGTTATTCGTCAGAAATAAAATATTTAATATAAGTTTGTTATACATATACATTTATTTTGTTCAAGCAAACTTAAGATCGTAAACATGTTTTTTTTTTTTTTTTTGTATATTTTTTTTTAAGAAAAAAAAAAGAACATGGTTTACATCAAATATGGAGAGTTAATGCACCACTAGAAAACGTATTGCACGATTTACAGGAGTCTTTTTTGTTATTAATCTATCGAAAAGAAACATTCCAACGAATGTGATGGTTGCTAGCAAAATTTTGTAATGGGTTTGCAATAGACATTTTTTTTTTTTTTCATTTTTTCCAATGAAATACTTTTAGGACGGTTTTCCAACGGAAAAGGTATACGATATATGATAGATTATCTACGGTAAACTCTTGGAAAAATGATTTGACAGTGTAATTAAATTTTTGTTTTTCTAATGTTTAGACAATTTTTTTTTTAATTTTTTAATTTTTTCAAGTAATTTTAATACAACTGTTTTTAAACCAAATATTTTATAAATGATTTAATTATTTCTTACAAGTTTTTATTTATTTATTTATTTTTTATTTTATTTATTTATTTTTTATTACATTTTCATACATTTTTTTAATAAACTTTCATACAATTATTTGTAAACTTTCTTTTATCATACTTATAAAGTGTTTCACAAGATTTTGTACGATAATTTAATACTTTTTTATAACATTTTAAAATACTTTTATTAAATACTAGTTTAAAATGTTATATTGAAAAAATTAAAAATTTATAAACTTCTAATTAAAAAGTATTAGAATTTTGTAATAATTTTAAAACATTTACATTATATGGATTTTTTTATTTGTTTATTTGCTACGTAATATTTTCTTTTTATTTTTTAAAAGATTCTTTATACTTATTTTTACATATTTAATATATCTAATTTTATTGATACATACTATTTACTTTAAAAATATCGTATATGTATATGCTGAAAAACAAAATAAAAAAACATAAGAAACTATATAAAATATTTCACATAACAAAAATATATTTATTAACTAAAGAGTAAAGTTTAGAATTGATCAACATTTAACTAATATTATGACATTATGGATACTTTAAAAATAACCGTTGAAAAAATAATACAAACAAGTATGAAAATAAAATCACTATTAGAAGTGAGGAAAATGACTTATCAGGTAATTAATTTTTCTTTTTATTACATGTAGGCAAATTTTGTTTTTTGTACATATTTGATCATTTAACTTGTTAAATGTGTTCATATGTTACCATTGTTATTTGAGAAGCCAGTGACAATGATAATATATGAACACATATAACAAGTTAAACGGTCAAATATATACAAAAAAATTATATAAATGTGAACAAAACGATAAATATGATTGACTTTATAATTCATTTTCCCCAAGTTGTTGTGTCAGTTTTTCTAGTTTAATGTTGGATTACTAACCGGCAAGGTTTGTGGCGAACTATTAACATATATTTGTCAAATCTATTAACAAAATTTCATTTTTAAATCGGCGAATAAAGAAAACCAAATTTGCAAAAATGGTCCTTATGGCTTTTTATTTTCACTAACTAAGGTCCAAACCATTTTGAACATACTCGAGGTGAGTTCATATCCCTACATTTTTCCATGATTCTTCTATGTTTTACGCACGTGCGCTCGCGCGCGGGTGGGGGGGGATACAATTAAAACACAAGAAAAATATGACAACCAGCAAATTCTGGTCAAGTTAAAGTCAACAGCTCAAACCGAGAAACTCTATTAGTGCTTGTATGATTGGGTATATTCTATGTTTTCTAATGTACAACTTTCTATCATAATACAAAGTGTCACTCAGAAGTTTCAAATGTTTAGAAATTCTAAACCCTAACCAGGGTGAGTGTCGTAATGAATTTATAAAACACTATTAAGCACCCTTACGGGGTGTAAAACACTCATAACGAGGCATAATGGGGTTTAAGAACCTTGCATTATGGGCCAAATACTAGCGAGGGTTACAAACAACGTCTCTCTCAATCTCTCCCACTCTATCTCAATCTCTCCCAAATCTCTCTTAAAACTCTTGGTAATAAAAAAAACACATTTTCCAACATTTATATGGTCACTCGTACCATCCCGAACCTTCCATAGGTCGATAACAGCTCAAAACAGAAAAACGAGACCAAAAAGGGCAAGGAAAGTTCACAGGGTACTATTCAACAACGAACCTTCGCAAGCCTTCGTAGGTGCAAGCCTTTGTTTCTTAGACAAGGTTTGCTCCTTGATGGGTGGTTTCGCTTCGAATCCTTTCGCTTCAGATCCTCTCGCTTTTGATCGGCCACGTTGGCTTTGCCTCGACAAGTTTTTCCTGCGAATCCTCCCAAAACGAACTCTGCTCTTCGCCTGCGAATCCTCTCGGACCAAACCTTCCCCCTGCCATGAGCCTCCTCTGAGCAGTGAACTCTCTTCCATGCGAACCTCAGCTTCGCAGATTCGCACTTCATTCCCGGTTTTCGACAACTTTCACGTTTTAAGCCCGTTTTTGATGATTTTGACGAGGGATTTTCACCCAAACTCGTATTTGACATATTAGACCCCATAAACTCATATTTTATTCCTATTTTGTGGAAATTCTTATTATAGATCATATCTTTTGTACAATATACTATCTATGGGTTTGTTGACTTTTCCAAAAAGTTATGACACCAAGCCATCCTCATACTCACTTTATGTCACTATTCACACTCTACCTAGTCAAATCATTGTCCTTTTCTACTGTTCCCAACACTCCACCAGATTTTCTTACACCAAATCCACATAAAATTCTATACTCCACATTTCCCAAAAATTTCATTTGCCACATCCAAAAATCAAACTCTCTCTCTCTCTCTCTCTCTCTCTCTCTCTCTCTCTCTTTTCTTCTCTTTGAAACTCAAAACTCCCTGCAGGACACGAGTTTTTCCCCCACTCTTGGTAATTTCTTCATTATTACTCTTAAATATTCTACATTTCTTTACTCAAATCATGGATTTCTTACACAAATATTGTCATATTTGTTCTTAGGACCTTCAAATCCTTAAGCATTCTCCAAGTTTTCTTGACTTGGAAACCCCTTTTCTCCAACCATCCATCTCAGGAAATCACTCAAGGTGAGTTCATACCCCCATCTTTTCACTTTTTCTTCTAGTTTTATGGGGGAGAATACAAGTTACAACTCCAAAACATGTTCAAACTCAAATAACAACTTTCAACAGAAAAGTTATGGCCTAAGAACGAACTGTTTTGACCACCTTAAACTCAATATTTTTCAAAACAGTTCGATATGCAAAACTTTCAGGTTTATACCTTTCAAATGACTACCTGCACATTTTCGTACGATTTTTCTACAATTTATGGTCATTTTTACGAAACTACCTATCACTACAGAAATGATTTTGGACCAGTCATTGAAGATGGCCCTTTTCACACTAGTTAGAGACCATTAAAAATCATAATAAACATTTTCAACATACTAGACACATGTTTTGAACTTTTGGAGTTTACGGATTCAGATTCCGACTCCCGATGATTTTTCTGTGATTTTTATAGAAACAGTGACAAAAAAGTTAAAACTAGTTAAAAACAGTTACAAGTTGTCTCACTTTGTAATCTTTTGAGCATAGTGTTTATCAATAATGCCTACATATTGACTTGTGTTTCCTGTTAAGTTACACTTATGAAACATAAATACTCATCCATCATAAGGGTTTTTATTCATTACAAACATATAAGATAAACAATAATAAGTATAGTTTATGTTTTGTTACATTACAATTAACTATGAAAGGTTCAGTTTTCACTACAAAATAGTTTTTCATTTACTACAAACATACATGATAAGCTATATAGGTATAGTTTATGTTATATCAACTCTATGAACTTACTAAGGAAGGTGATATTCCTACTACAAAAAGGATTTTCAATTACACTACACGTAAATTCGTTAAATCCGGTTGTGAGGTACTACTTCATTGTACTCTTAGAGTACTGGTTAAAATCATGTAGTTATAACTAGAGTCTATTGTAAGGAGAGTGTGATGCTTGTATATAGATCTATACTGGGATTGACAACCCACACCTTAGCTACATGCAATAGCTAGACCGACAGGTCTAGGGTGACAAATTCCATAATATTCTTACGCCTGAAGAACGTCATAACAGGTTACTATGTCAATCAGTATGGTTATAATAACTCACATAGGAAAATAACGTCACACATAGTTTATGAAGATATCTACATTCAAATGGGTTTTATTTATATAAAATTGCATACACTATTATAAGTATGGAAAAATACTTGTACATTTCAGTCTTTGGATCTTAAGACTGCAACTCATTTTATAATGAAAATATTGGATTTTTCTTATGCATACACTACATTTACAAAGAATGGTTTTCAACTTTATAAACAAAAGCTTATGCCCTCACCAACTTAATCTTTGACCCTCTTTCAAATTTTACTTGTATTCTCAGGTAATCAATAAAAATAGGTGACTACCAGCTTTTGAGGATGGAACGCTTCGGCGTCAGACAAACCATTTTATCATTATATTGTAATCAATTTTGAAACATGTACTCTTAAAACCATGTAACTTTCTCGATTATATTTATGATGGTTGTACTTACTTTTATCACTATTATACTCGTTGTTGTGATACTATACATGAAGTTCTCCGACCCCAGACGTTTCCGCCATCCTTGGTTTGGGGTGTGACAGATTGGTATCAAAGCATTGTTTATAGTGAACTAAGTATATTGAACCACATAAGATATATACAAACTATAAACACAATGGGACTAAGATTCTATGACTAAACGTTTTCCATACAACTATACTTGTAAAAATAAAACAATATTTTTATGAAAGGTATATGTACATGCATTACATGTCGGTATAGTGTCGCATCTAAGAAAACACGAAAAGTAAAAGTGTATGAGTTGTACACTATGATTATGCCTTAGGACATGTAATCAATTCTGGGAGGAATATAGCCTGATCAACTATATTCGTCCCAAAAGTGACTAGCATATGTCAGGGGATAGTCGAAGTGGGCAACAAGTCTAACAACCTACCATCACTCATACAAGAATTGCACTAAGAACCAATCTAAACGTTAAAATAGTATAGGAGTATTTTATGTTACTATAGCACCATATTTCTAGATTTGTTACGTGCCTCTTACACCCCTATTCTCGCACAGACGTTATAGCAGGATTCCATTTACCAAGAGACCCCTACTTTCCGAACCAGGGAAATGGTGGTTGGATAGAAGTAGAACCAGAACCTAATGAAAACCCCGAAAAAGTCAAAGAGGAAGAGCCCAAAGAAGAAGAATTTGAAGAGGAGCTGGATGAAGAAGAAGACGAAGAGGAATCGGAAGAGGAGTCGGAGGTCATCAACCCTCCATATATAGCTAGGGTTCCCGCAAACCGTTTCGACTACAACGGACTTGTGCCATGTTGGGCATCAAAAATCGAGAGGTGGAGCCATCAACAGCGACAACGATCACCATTTGACGATCAACGTGGTTACAATGACCTCAACCATGGAGGACTGGCTGACAAGGCCCACCCAGTCGTGATCCAGCAAATCATGAACCTTGGGGATCAAAATAGGGAAATGGAAAATTAAGTTCAGGAGCTGAGTGTCGCTGAGGAAGTCACCAACGCGCGCATTCTAAACTTGGAAAGAGACCACTATCCCAGGGACCGACTTATTAAGGACCTTGCGACCACACGGGTGGAGGTAAGGGAGTATCAGGAAAAGCACATGGCTCTCGAACAGAGAGTAACCAAAGTTTTGCGTTGGTTAGCAAAACTACAGGGCGCCTCGGCTTAGTCTCGTGGACTGCAGGGGACTGGTCGCCGTGAATAGGGTCCACACTACTCATAAATATTTATAGATGAGATTTACGAGTATGCGTTGATGCTACTCTTCTCTATGTGTATGTTCAATCCTGTGATTATGTGGTTACACTAATCAAAGGAGTGTAATGTTGTCAAAACTTTTCCTTGCATTGATGTGATGTAGACCTGTATCAAGGTCCAAATTTTCCAAACTCTATGTACTAAAATCATATCAATGAAATTGGCATGCCTATTATATTTCATTAGGAGTGTTATCTCTAAATTCATAACAGTATATGTCGTTGCTTATGGTGATTCTGCAACTACTTGGTGTAGGAAATACATTTGTATTTAATTAAGATTCTATCGGTTTAGCAATGGTGGTTCCGCTTCAGGTCTTGTTCCTTGTTTGGTCGTGGGCTTAGGGAAGACCCATTAGAATCAACTATCTATTCGATCTTAATTACTCATAACAAGCATACACTAAGCGGTTATAGGACCTAGCATGTATCAAGTCACAAGATTTCACTAAGACACCAGTATTAAATTCATAAGCTCAAAACATATGAATTCCAACATGAAATTTGCTTGAAAATGCTTTAAAAGTTGGAACATAACACAGTCAATTAGTTCAATAATAACCGACTTATCACTACAATTAAAGGCTTACCAACTTTTCAAATTTGTGGCAGAATTATGCCACCGCGGAAAAATCCCAGGCCTTCCCACAACGTACGACCACCTCCGCCACCACTTCCATCACCACCTCCACAGTTTGACCCCGCCATGTTCCAAGCTGTCGTAACATTAGTTGTGGTAGGTACAATGTCACAAATTGGTACAACTGGAGCTGGTGGATCAGGAAATGGTACTAATACCTCTAACTAGGGAGATAGTCTGGAACGTTCAAAGGAATGTTCCTACAAAGATTTTACAAATGGCAAATCAAAATCCTTCAATGGAAGCGGGGGCGTCATCGCCCTTATGCAATGGTTCGAGAAGATTGAATCAGTCTTAGAAATTTATGCCTGCCCTGAAGCGAGCAAAGTCAAATTTGATGATTGCACTTTAACTGACCGAGCCCTTACCTGGTGGAACGGTCATGTGAAGTCCTTGACTCTTCCAGTGGCGAATGCAATGAGCTGGGATGATTTGAAGACTGTAATGCTAGCTGAATATTGCCCGAGGGGAGAATTTCAGAAATTTGAATAGGAACTTTGGAGCCTCAAAATGGCAGGCTCTAACATCGCATCTTACACAACCAGATTTAGTGCTCTGGCCATAATATGTCCTGGTTTGGTCACCCCGAAGAGTAAAAAGGTGGAAAAATACATCTGGGGACTAACACCCCAGATTCAAGGAAAATATGTTAGCTTCAAAACCGACTACGTTTGACAATGCCAAACAATTGGCACGACAACTCATCAACCACAGGGCCAACCATGGCACTGTGGTGACCACCTCTAAGCAAGTGAAATAGGAAAACAACAAAAGGAAATTTTTGAACAACAAGAAAAACCAACTAGGCCAGGAATTTGCCAAGAAACACCAAGTCATGGCTGTTAGCGCTGCCACTACCACAGCCGCTCCAACACCCCCGAGGCAGTATGTTGGAAGCCTCCCCAAATCTAACAAGTGCAACTTCTATCACAATGGCCTTTCTCGTAAGATAAACTGCAACAATTGCAACAACAAAGGGCATACTTCCCGTCTCTGCAGGGCGTCTGCTCAACAAACCAACCCGACCACCAATGCTGGAGCAAGCTGAGCCTGCTACAGCTACCGGGAAACTGGGCACTACAAGACAGACTACCCAAAGTCTAGAAATGCAAACACCAATGGTGTCAGAAGGGTCTTGGCCTTAGGGCAAAGAGAAGCAATGGAACATCCCATGGTGGTTACCGGTACGTTTCTCCTCGATAACTCATATGCATGCATATTATTCGATAGTGGAGCGGAGAGGAGTTTCGTTAGCCATAGATGCAAACAATTATTAAAACAGAATCCCTAATCGCTAAAAGATACATATGTCGTAGAAATGGAAAATGGAAAGACGGAGAGCATTAATGACATATACTCAGGGTGTACCCTCACTCTAGACAACCACTCACTCAAAATCGATCTATTGCCTATATCAATAAAAAGCTTTGACATTATTATAGGCATGGATTGGTTAAGTTCTAATCGTGCTGACATTCGGTGCTACGACAGGGTTGTTCGCCTTAATCTGCTAAGTGGTGAAACTCTCGTTGTTTACGGTGACAAGCCTAGTGTGAGCCTGCAAATCATCTATTGTGTCAAAGCCCAAAAGTATCTTCATACGGAATACCATACCTTCTTAGTCCACGTAGTAGATAAGAAGCAAGCGGTAAAAGACATCAAGGACATTTCGGAGGTCTGTAATTTCCCTGACATTCCACCAGATTTGTTGTTGCTTAGATTCCTAAAGACCTTCACAGAGTCCCACCCGCGCGACAGGTCGATTTCTGAATCGATCTAATCCATGGGGCTACCTCCATAGCCAAAACGCCATACCGCCTAGCACCAGCCGAGATGTAGGAATTATCCAGTCAACTAAATGAACTGTTAAGCAAAGGGTTCATCAGACTGAGCTTCTCGCCTTGGGGAGCACCGATCCTATTCGTGAAAAAGAAGGATGGATCATTCCGCATGTGCATCGACTATCGTGAACTGAATAAACTTACCATCAAAAACCTATACCCTCTACCCTAAATCGACGACCTATTCGACCAAATCCAAGGAGCAACTTACTTCTCAAAAATCAATCTAAGGTCAGGATACCATCAACTACGGGTGCAAGAGGAGGATGTTCATAAAATGGTGTTTAGAACCCGATACAGTCACTACGAGTTTGTAGTGATGCCCTTTGGGTTAATAAACGCACCCGTAGTGTTCATGGATCTAATGAACAGGGTGTGCCGGCCCTACATATACAAGTTCATAATTCTCTTCATAGACGACATTTTGGTATACTCTAGGAGTGACGAAGAACATGGCCAACATCTGCGGCAAGTATTAGAGATACTAAGGGTGGATAAGCTATATGAAACATTCTCAAAGTACAAATTTTGGATCCGAGAAGTGGGTTTCCTTGGTCATGTAGTTAGCAAGGAAGGGATACACGTGGATCCTTCCAAATTCAAGGTTATCAAAAAATGGTCCGCACCAAGGACGCCTACAGAAATCCGTCAGTTCTTAGGCCTCGACGATTATTACATGAGATTCATCCAAAACTTCTCCAAAATCGCTAAACCGCTTACCACCCTGACTCAGAAGGGTGTAACCTTCGATTGGGTAGAAAAGCAAGAAAATGCATTCCAAACACTAAAATAGGCTCTGTGCATCGCTCCGATTTTATCCCTACCAATGTCTTGGGTATGTGTTGATGCAACGAGGAAAGGTCATTGCTTATGCCTCGAGATAGCTAAAAACACACGTGGTCAATTATGCCACGCACAACCTCAAACTTGGGGCGGTAGTATTCTCTCTAAGATCTAGAGGCACTACCTCTATGGGAAAAAGTGTACTATCTTCACCGATCATAAAAACCTTCAGCACATCCTCAATCAAAAGGAACTCAACATGAGGCAAAGTCAATGGGTGGAACTATTGAATGATTACGAATGCGAAATTCGTTATCACCCAGGCAAAGCCAATGTAGTAGCTGACGCCCTAAGTTGAAAGGAATACTCGGGCTGCCGAGTAAGGTCGTTAACCATGACAATCCATTCACACCTTTCTATACAAATCAAAGAGGCTCAGCTGGAACCCTGAAACAAGAGAATGTGATAGGTGAAGCTTTAAGAGGGATGGTTAAGAACCTAGAAATCAAGGGTGATAGAATACGCTATCTCATGAATCAGATCTGGACACCCAAGTTTAATGGATTCAAGGACGTCATCACAAGCGAAGCACAGAAAACGCGATACTCCTTTCATCCCAGTTCAGACAATATGTATCTGGACCTCAAGAAACTTTACTGGTGCTCAAACATGAAAGTCGAAATTGATACATTCATGAGCAAGTGACTGACTTGCGCTAAGGTCAAGGTAGAATACCAAAATCCCTCGGGTCTTTTACAAAAACCGGAAATACCTGAGTGGAAGTTGGAGCGGATCACAATGGATTTCATAACTAAGTTGCCCAAGACAACGGGTGGTCTCGATACCATTTGGGTGATCGTTGACAACCTGACCAAATCCGCACTTCCTACCAATAAAAGAAACCGAAAAGAAAAAGAAAAGTTTACCAAGACGTATGTTAAGGAAATCATGCGGCTACATGGAGTACCAAAATCCATCATCTGTGATAGGGATAGTCGATTTACCTCGTGATTCTGGCAGTCACTCCAGAAATCCTTGCAAACTAGGTTAGACATGAGTACAACCTATCACCCACAAACCGACGTGCAAAGTGAGAGAACTATACAAACGCTAGAAGTCATGCTAAGGGTGTACATGATAGACTTTGGTAAATCTTAGGATACCTATTTACCACTTACCAAATTCTCATACAATAACAATTATCACACTACCATCAAGGTTGCCCCATTTGAAGCCCTCTATGGCCGCAAGTGCATATCACCGTTGTGTTGGGCCGAAGCGGGTGAGACACAACTAGCTAAGGGATGAGTCCCTAACAACACTATCACTGGCCCGGATATCATAAGAGAAACTACAGAGAAGATTGTCCAAATTTGAGAACGATTAAAGGCTTTTAGATACAGAAAGAAGAGTTATGCGAATAAGAGACGAAAGCCTTTGGAATTCCAGGTTGGAGATTCGGTGCTGTTAAAGGTTCTCACCCTGGAAAGGCTTGATATGTTTCGGTAAACGAAGGAAACTGAATCTGAGGTATATCGGGTTATTCGAGATCCTCGCTAGGATTGGTGGTTTCACTTCGAATACTTTCTCTTTGGATCCTCTCGCTTTTGATCGGCCACGTTCGCTTCGCCTCAACTAGTTTTGCTTGTGAATCCTCCCAAAACGAATTCTTCCCTTCGCCTGTGAATCCTCTCGGACCAAACCTCCCCCCTGCCACAAACCTCCTCTGACCAACGAACTCTCTTCCATGCGAACCTCAGCTTCTCAGATTTGCACTTCCTTCGCGGTTTTTGACCACTTTCGCATTTTAAGCCCATTTTTGATGATTTTGAAGGGGGATTTTTGATGGGTTTTGAGCATTCTAACACTCCTATGGTGTACATGCAACCCTAGAAACCTTGGATCTATGTTTTTTTCTAATATACATGCAAATATGATTTTTTCAAGGTTCTCATACTAACTAGCATATCATGGGGTACTTGTAATATAAAAATTAGTAGAATGACATACCTTTGTTGTTGCTTAGATTCCTAAAGACCTTTGGAGCCTAGCACCCCAAATGTGACGCCTCAAATGCTTCACACAACACTACAACTCTTGGAATAACTTGAGAGAAGTACACTTGAGCACAAATTCGGCTAGCCCTCACTCTTTTTTTGTCTTAGTGGCCGATTTTGCTCCATATGAGGTTCCTTATATACTGTGTCACATGTAGGGTTACACTATGTAAACCCTAATATGCATGGATTTTCATTTCCCCCATGATCCATGGGTTTTAACCTCCATGGAGCACCCAAGGGTCCTAGCCCGAGCACCCAAGGGTCCTAGCCCAATCTAGTGAATCATGGACCATAAGCCCACTATATAAGAATGAAAGATTTACATAATCAATCCCCATATATTTAATTAGTCACTTTTTTAGTACAAAATTAATTCCAAATTAATTATTGATCAATATTAATTAAATAATATGATTTCATATTAATATATTTTGAAAGACCCCAACTTTCGTATTTATGAAAGACCCAAACTTTCATACTATTCTAACATTATTCTTAAGTTACTTCCTCAAAACGCTACATGCATATTTATAAAACAATATTTTATATTGATAAAGTGATTACAAAAGATTGGATACAAACCGACTAAGTTTTATTACATTTCATATCTACCCAGGAATCTACTATTCATATACATACATGAACATTAAAATACAAAGAAATGGTAATAACTATTCTAAATCTTTCTGCAATATAAAACTATATTGGATACTCATCACCTGCAATTGTTAAACATTGAGAGGGATAAGCGATAACGCTTAGTGAATTCAATAAATAGATACAATATACTCTTATGCCTTATATATACCAATATGACAGAAGCAAAAGGGAACAAGAACAACAATAGCATATGCGTATCAAATGTCAGGCTTTCAATATCAACTCAAGATTTGATTCAAAGATGTACGATCAATGAGACATAACGATTTCAATACTTGATATGCATCAATAAAGCTTTGTCCCAAATGGCACAAAAGACATATAATTTTTTATTAACATTTTGGTAGATTTCAGGATTATAGTCCTGTCTAACCATTTGCCAATACCATAGAATAGAGTTCATTCTCTTACGGAGTCATACTCTACATGGTCAGAGGCTACATACCATTCCTATTTAACCTTCTGCCAATGCCATAGAATAGAAGTCATTCTCTTACGGAGACATGCTCTACATGGCCAGAGGCTACGTACCAGTACCAACGTGAATCTAAGTCCTTTCACTGATCACATGGTCAAAGGTATTATATTTGCTATAAACATAGCGAATAAAATAACACGGGAAAATAACTCGGAATAATAACACTGAGAAGCACATAGCACATATAACACATAACATACAATTTTTCCTATATATTGAACTCACCTTAAATTAACTGGGGGTTAAAATAGTAATTTGAACAACACTTCGGCTTTAAATATGACTTTCTATGTTGAAAACCGGGATCTACGAAGCTAGGGCTTCAAAACCAAAAAGATAAATTTTCCGTGCTTCTCGGGGGTCTCGGGACGTGTTTCAGGTGCTAAAATTGATACCGGGGCTTCGGGGAAAGTCAAAATAAAGAAAATATGGAAAAAGGGACCAAAAATGGCAATTTTCTAAAATTACCCGGTAAGGCTCGTAGGCCTCCTATTTATAGGCGAGAGGCTCGGATCCGGAGAGGTAGGTAGCAGTAGCAGCGAAGACCACGCGGCAACCGGAGCGAGGTTCGGTGGCCAGACGTCGCACATGCGAGGCGGCCAGGTGCGAGGCTTGGAGGGTGACACACTTTAGATGCGAGACTCGGACAGGTGTGCAACACATGTCGCTCCTCAGACGCGCCACGACTCTGGTGACACAGCTACTTCATGCGAGGGACGTGGCAGAAACGAGGGTCTCCATTGGCTTAGCAGGTTTCGGACACGCAAGGAGGACACATCTCCGGCTCGCATACATGACGCGCATAGGAATGAGTGACATGGCCGGTACTGTTCATGCGAGATTTCTCGGAAAAAGTGCCCCAAATTTCTAAAATTCATAACTTTCGCATACGAGCTTCGTTTTTGACGTTCTTTATATGCACGCGTTGCTAAAATTACGCTCTAGAACTTTTGTTTAGACTTCGTCGGCTAATTTTGACTTTATTTTTAATATTATTGTGTTTAACAGACCTGGACAGGAAAATCCGTTAAAAATTCATAACTTCTTCATCCGACATCCGTTTTCGTCAGACTTTTTACCGTTGTACTAAAAATGATGAGACCTTCGATTCTCGTTTAGGATGTATCGGTCAAATATCACTCGATCTAAAATTCATGTTTTTAGTTGTCTACTGCTAAGTTGAAATTTCGAAAAATCATAACTTCCTCATACGAAGTCAGATTTTGGCGTTCTTTTTATCGAACTTCTCGGTTTACCGAATACTACAACTTTCATTTAGATTACTAAGGCTAAAAAAGTAGTTCATCAAAAACTCACTTTTTACATTATTCAGTGTCGTGTCGGTTTTGTCGTGAATCTTCGATTGGTCATAACTTCTTCGTTATAACTCGGATTTCGACGAGGTTTTCGCCTAAATGTTTCTAACGAGATTCTATACAACATTAATAATAAAATTTTACTTATTTCAAATTCTATATTTTCGCTAAATTTTCATTATTTGGCTGTTAATTTGAATCTCATAAGACTTCCAATATTTTATGAGTGATTCTAAAAATAGTTTTACTTCATTTCTAGTAAAAACTAGTTGTTAGAACTCAATACTAAATTTTATTCACTTTTAATAATAACAATACACAATTTCAGAACATGTATGTTACATATTTGAATATATTAACAAATCATAAGTGTCCTTATTCTCATTATAGGTGTGGACTTAGACACCTTTTCCAATAGTCTCCCACTTGGATAAGTCTAATAACTATAGTTACAGGTATGACTCCAGGATCCGACTAGCAATCGTAGCTCTTTCAAAGTCTAGCAGAACTAAGATGATGATGTTATGTTTAAGACAAGTGATGATATAATCTTATGTTCTAGATATCAGCCGTAAAAATGCATGGAAAATGTCGTATTTATTTTCCAATAGTTTGTTTCCTGATTTCTAATTTGTTTGACATAGAACTGAACTGAACACATTAATTTTGGTTCAAACCAGGCCCGGTACATAGGTCAAAAAAATCATCGAGGGGTCGAGATACCGCTTTTAATCCTCCAAGGATTAAAAGGAACATATAAACTTTGACTCATATGCTTGTACTAACTACTTGTTGAATCATACACAAAAGCACATTTTATAACATCAAGTTACTGATGTATTTTCGTGCAACCAATGCACAACCAACTCATAATCAACAAGTCATATCTCTAGGTTTGAAGACTTATATGATATTACCGTCTCACGATCACTCGAGATAAATTCCATGAAGTGATACAAGTGAGCATGGGCTTAATCCAATACTCGGAACTTATGAGCACTCTTGAATGTTGTAGCAACTTTTGCTATGTCCAACATCTTAGACATCCACAAGCCCAATTCATGATAGTCTTGATTCATACCTACTTCCAACATATGACTGACTGTGAAGAGTTTGAATAAAGTAATTATTCTGGAAGTCAACACATGAAAAATTGAAACAATAGTAAACAATTGACACAAGATAGCAACAATTTACTTATAAATAAACAATAACTTTTATTTAATCATCAAATGTCAATTACATTTTACAAGTTTCAAAAATAGCTATCTAATCTGTAAAACTAATATCATCCTTTAGCCCGATGCACCTCGCATGTTGCAAATGCTTAACCCTACACAGTCCCTTCGTGAGGGGATATGTTGGGTTCTCATCCGATGATACCATCTTTACCACGAGGAGTCCTTCTTCTATCCGGTGTTTAATGAAGTGGTATTTTTTATCGATGTGCCTGGATTTGCCGTGATCCCTTGGATCCTTAGCTAAGACAACTGCACCCTCATTATCACAGAAAATCTCCATAGACTCCTTAATAGTTGATATAACTCCAAGGTCTCCAATGAAGTTATTTAGCCATATTGCCTCCTTTGCTACCTCGCTTGCTGTTATGTACTCTGATTCGTAAGTTGAATCAACTACTGTTTCCTGCTTGGAACTTTTCCAAGTAATAGCTCCTCCATTTAGGGTAAATACCAAGCCCGACTGATAAGTGGAAATTATTCCTTTCAGTTTGGAAGCTAGCATCACTATACCCCACTACTCTCAAGTCATCACTCCCATCGAGGGTAAGGACCCAGTCCCTAGTCCTTCGTAGGTACTTGAGAATATTCTTCACCGCAATCTAGAGAGCCTTGCTCGGATTCCCTTGATATCTGTTGACCATGCTCAAAGAAAAGGCCACATCAGTGCGAGTACAATTCATAGAATACATGATCGAGCGTACAGCGGAAGCATACGGTACTCGACTCATCTCAGCTATCTCAACTTCTGTACTTGGGCTCTGAGTCTTACTCAGTTTGGCGTTACTCTGGATTGTAAAGTCACCTTTCTTGAAATCTTGCATGCTGAACCTTTTCAGCACCTTATCCAAGTAGGTACTTTGATTGAATCCAATTAGTCTCTTACTCCTGTCTCTTTATATCCTTATCCCTAAGATATAGGCAGCTTCTCCAAGGTCCTTCATAGTGAAACACTTCCCAAGCCAGGATTTAACCTCCTGCAAAGTTGGGATGTCATTTCCTATGAGTAGTATGTCATCCACATACAACACCAAAAAGCTAACTATACTCCCACTAGCCTTAACATATACAAAAGACTCATCCTCGCTCCTCAAAAACCAAACTCTTCGACTTTCTCATCGAAACAAAGATTCCATCTGCGAGATGCTTGTTTCAATCCATAGATGGATTTATCAAGCTTACACACTTTATTACTGTGCTTTACGTCGACAAAACCCTCTGGCTGACTCATGTAAACATCCTCAGCCAATGTTACATTAAGGAAACCGGTTTTGACATCCATTTGCCATATTTCATAATCATGAAATGCCTATATGGCTAGAAACAACCTAATAGACTTAATTTTCGCTACTGGTGAGAAGGTTTCATCAAAGTCAACGCCCGAAGTTTGAGTAAAGCCCTTCACACACTTTATAAGTGTGTACATTCCCATCCATGTTGGTCTTCTTCTTGAAGATCCATTTGCACCCTGTCATCTTACCACCCGACATATTTTCAACCAAGTTCCAAACTTGATTGTCATAGATGGACCGAATCTCGTTGTCCATGTCCTCTTTCCATTTGGTGGAATCAAGGCCTACCATGGCTTCCTGATAATTGTTAGGCTAATCTAAATTTACAAGTGTACTATCACTGATAAATGCATCTCCTTCTATAGTAATATGAAAACCATAGTAATGCTCAGGTGGATTCCTAACTCTTGTGGAACGCCTCAGAGATACGGACTCATCAATAGGAGTTTCCTCCTCAAGTTAATCGCTACGGTTTGAGGTTCCTACACCGCTTGACTCTTGAAGTTCTTCAAGGTCAATTTGCCTCCCACTGTTTCCTTGGCTTATAAACTCTCTCTCTCTCTCTCTCTCTCTCTCTCTATCTATCTAGCTATCTATCTATCTATCTATCTATCTATCTATCTATCTATCTATCTATCTATCTATCTATCTATCTATCTATCTATCTCTCGAAAGTCCCCTCTCATTGCCACACAGACCACATTCTCATTGGGTCTGTAGAAGAGGTAACCAAAGGAATTATGTGGGTAACCAATGAAAATACACCGCTCAATACGAGGTTCAAGCTTGTCCTGAGTCTCACGTTTGACGAAAGCCTCGCTACCCAAAATCTTGATGTCGTCTAAATTGGGAACTTTCCCAGTCCACATCTCATGAGGTGTTTCAGCAACCTTCTTGGTAGGGATTAGATTAAGCATATGGGCGGCAGTCTCTAAGGCATACCCCCAGAATGAGATTGGTATCAAAGCTCGATTCGTCATGGAACGAACCATGTCTAACAAGGTTCGATTGCGCCTATCAGCCACACCATTAAGTTGTGGTGTTTTGGGAGGTTTCAATTGTGAAACAATTCCACATTCCTTAAGATAGTCAAGTAACTATGTACTAAGATACTCACCTCCTCGATCGGATCGGAGCATCTTAAGGTTCCTGACCAACTCATTCTCCACTTCCTATTTAAACTCTTTGAATTGTTCAAAGGTTTCTAACTTATGATTGATTAAGTAGACATAACTGATGGGATTTGAGCAATACATCATTCCTATGGTGTACATCCAAACCCTAATAGCTTTTGGATCTAGTTTGTCTAATGAACATGCAATTGAATATCCAAATCTATAAACCCTAGATCTAGCATATAATTAATCATATCAACATAAAATAGGGTTTAGATCCAACCTTTGATTGTTATATAGCAATAACAATCTATCCTTGGCTTCAGAAAGCTTAGTGCCTCAAATGTTGCACCTCTAATGGAGTCACAAACACCACTAAGCAACTTGGATGAAGAGGAAAAAGAAGGGAGGCACCAAAAACGGATGGAAACCCTAAAGGAAGTGTTAGCCACGTTTTTGGTGCCTAAGGGCTCCTTATATACTTAGGCCATTGGGGTTATTAAGCTAGGAAACCCTAATTTGACTGCTTAAGCCCTAAGCAGCCAATGGACTCCTTCTTTAGAAGCCTTGGACGACTTTTAATGGGTTTCCTCATAGAATTCGTCCACTCCTCCTTCTATGGAGTCCATTAACCCATCTATGTAATTATCTTATAATTACACAATAAGTCCCTTAAGTTTAATTTATCTCTTTTAGCCACAAAATTAATTCTTAATTAATTCTTGACTAATATTAATTAAACAATATGATTTCTCCTTTAACATATTATTTTTATAATATATTAATAAGTCATAATTAAAATTTTCTCTCCTTAATTCATCCTACATATTGCTATGGTGAAGGCAACCTAAAATGATCATGCTCACAATCGAGTCAAGTACATACCAAAATAGTTATGGAATTAGACACTAATCCAAAAATAACCATATCTACTGTAATCATTAGTAAAAGTCATATAGAAGCGGTTACCATCCCTTGTGGCGGTTCTGAAGGGTCCACACACATCTATGTGTATGAGGTCCAAAAAACCTTCACCCCTAGCACATTTACTAGTGAAGGGTGACTTTGTTATTTTTCCAAGCAAACAACACTCGCAACTATCATCTGACCTTAAGTCAAATGTCTCCAAGACTCCAACCTTCTTGAGTTGGCCTATGCGCTTCTTGTTAGTGATGGGTTTTGAGCATTCTAACACTTCCTAAGTGTACATGCAACCCTAATAACCTTGGATCTATGTTTATCTAATTATCATGCAAAGTTGAATTTCCAAGGTTATATTGCTATCTAGCATACATGGGGAACAATTTCTAACTTGAATGAAAGATAGAATAACTTACCTTGTTGTTGCTTATGTTCCTTGAAACCTTGTTAGCCTAGCACCCCAAGTGTGATGCCTCAAATGCTTCACACAACACCAAATGCTCTTGGAAAGACTTTTGAGAGAATACACACTTCTTGAAATCGGCCTAGCCCTCTTGTTTCATATGTGTAACCGATTTTGGTGGAGAATAGGATTCTTATATAGTGTTGACACATCTAGGGTTACACCATGTAAACCCTAATGTGTCATGACTCTTCATTTCCATGACCCATGGGTTTGTAACTCCCATGAAGCATCCATGGAGCATCCTATGGGTGGAACCCAACTTGATAATCCATGGAGCCTCCTAACCCACTATACAAGATATGGATGATTTACATAATCAACCCATATATTTAATTAGTTATCATTTGATCACTTAATTAATTCTAAATTAATTCTTGATCAAACTAATCAAATAATATTATTAATATATTAGAACTTATAATATATTAATAATCTCCAAGTGTTATTTCTCTCATTTAGTCTATCCAATTGCATGGTGCCATGCAACCCAAATGGACCATGTCGGGTCGGGTCAAGTACATACCAGAAATAGTTATGGACTTAGACACCTTATCCAACAGTCTCCCACTTGGATAACTCTAATAACTATTACTACAAGAATGACTTCAGTAACCGATCGGCAATCGTAGCTCTTTTCAAGGTTTCTCAAAACTGAGAAGATGATGGTATGCCATTTAAGATAAGGGATCATATAATCCTCTGTTCTAGATATCAGCCAGACAAATACATGGAACAATGTCTTACTTATTGTCCAGCAGTTTGTTTCCCGATTTCCGATTTGATTGTCAAAGAACTTAATTGAACACATCAACTTAGTTCTGACCGGGCCCGGTACATAAGTCAAAACAAAATCATCGAGGGGCGCAGATATCAGCTTCTAATCCAAGAAGGAACAGATAAACTTTGACTCATATGTTTGTTCTACCACTCATTGAATTATACACAAAAGCACGTTTTATAACATCGAGTTACAAATGCGGTTTCGTACAATCAATGCATAACCAACTTGTAAGTAACAAATCATATCTCTAGGTTTGAAGACTTATATGATATTACCGTCTCACGATCACTCGAGATAGAATTCCATGAAGTGATTCCAGTGAGAGTGGGTTGAGTCCAATGCTCAGAACTTATGAGCACTCATTATTGTTGTAGCCTTGTCCAACACCGTAGACCTCTGCAACCAATCATGACAGTCTTGATGCATACCTACTACTGACGTATGACCGACTGTGGAGGTTTGAATAATATGTTATACAAAACAAAATTATTCTGAAAGTCAAAATATGCAAAAGAAATATAGTAAACGATCAACAAGAGATAGCAACACATTACTCATAAATAAAACACCTTTTATTCATCATCTAATGTCAATTACACTTTACAAATTTCAAGGTTATCTAACTACTAAATCTAATATCATCCTTCAGCCCTATGCTCCGAGCATGCTGGAGATGCTTAACCCGAGTCAGTCCCTTCGTGAGGGGATCTGTTGGGTTCTCATCAGATGACACCCTCTTTGCCACAAGGAGCCCTTCTTCAATTCGATGTCTGATAGAATGGTATTTTCTGTCGATGTGTTTGGATCTCTCGTGATCCCTTGGTTCCTTGGCTAAGGCAACAACGCTTTCACTATCACAGAAAATTTCCATTGGCTCTTTAATAGCTTGTACAAATCCAAGGTCTCCACTGAAGTTCTTTAGCCATATAGCCTCCTTTTCCGCCTCGCTCGCTGCAATATACTTTGATTCACAAGTTGAATCAGCCACTGTCTCTTGCTTGGAACTCTTCCAAGAAATTGCTCCTCCGTTTAGGGTAAAGATCCAGCCCGACTGAGAGTGGAAATTATCCCTATAAGTCTGGAAGCTAGCATCACTATACCCTACAACTCTCAAGTCATCACTTCCACCGAGGGTAAGGACCCAGTCATTAGTCCTCCGTAGGTACTTGAGGATATGCTTTACTGCAGTCCATTGTGCCTTGCCAGGGTTCTCCTGATACCTGCTAACCATGCTCAGGGAAAAGGCTACATCAGGTTGAGTACACATCATAGCATACATGATCGATCCTACAGCCGAAGCATAAGGTATTCGACTCATTTCTGCTATCTCATCCTCAGTGCTAGGGCATTGTGTCTTACTCAATCTAGCATTACTCTGGATGGGTAACTCTCCTTTCTTGGAGTCCTGCATGCTGAATCTCTTCAGCACCTTATCCAAGTAGGTACTTTGACTAAGTCTAATTAGTCTTTTACTCCGATCTCTCAAGATCCTTATCCCTAGAATATAGGCAGCTTCACCAAGGTCCTTCATAGTGAAACACTTCCCAGGCCAGGACTTTACTTCCTGCAGGGTTGGGATTTCGTTTCCTATGAGTAGTATGTCATTCACATAAAATACCAAAATGCTAACTATACTCCCACTAGCCTTGACATACACACAAGATTCATCTTCACTCCTAGAAAAGCCAAATTCCTTGACCTTTTTATCAAAGCAAAGATTCCATCTGCAAGGTGCTTACTTTAATCCATAAATGGATTTCTCAAGCTTACACACTCTATTAGGGTACTCATTGCTGACAAAACCTTCTGGCTGACTCATGTAAACATCTTCAGCCAACTTTCCATTAAGGAAAGCGGTTTTGACATCCATTTGCCAAATTTCATAGTCATGAAATGCAGCTATGGCTAACATAACCCTAATAGACTTAGTCTTGGCTACTGGAGAAAAGGTCTCATCATAATCCACTCCATCAATTTGAGAGAAGCCCTTTGCGACCAGTCGAGCCTTATAAGTGTGTACATTACCATCCATGCCGGTCTTCTTCTTGAAGATCCATTTGCATCCTACAGTCTTACGACCTGGTACATTCTCAACCAAGTTCCAAACTTGATTGCCATACATGGATTGTATCTCGCTATCCATAGCCTCTTTCCATTTAGCAGACTCGGGGCCTGCCATGGCTTCCTCATAGCTGTTAGGGTCATCCAGACCTACTAGTGTCTCATCACTAATAAGTGTCTTACCTTCTGCAGTAATATGGAAACCATAGTAATGTTCAGGTGCACTCCTAACTCTCGTGGAACGCCTCAGAGGTACAGATTCATCAATTGGCTCAACAGGAGTTTCCTCCTCAAGTTGAGGGCTAGTGTTTTAAGTTCCTTCACCACTTAACTCTGGAATTTCTTCAAGATCAATTTGCCTCCCACTGTCTCCTTGGCTTATAAACTCTCTTTCTCGAAAGACTCATCTTCTTGCTACAAAGACCACATTATCACAAGGTCTGTAGAAGAGGTAACCAAAGGATTTTTGTGGGTAGCCGATGAAAATACACCTCTCGCTTCAAGGTTCAAGCATATCATGAGTCTCGCGTCTCACGAAAGCCTCGCAACCCCAAATCATGATGTGGTCTAGTTTGGGTACTTTACCAGTCCACATCTCGTGAGGAGTTTTGGCAACTTTCTTTGTAAGGACTAGATTAAGGATATGGGCGACGGTCTCTAAGGCATACCCCCAGAATGAGATTGGTAGCGAAGCTCGACTCATCATGGAACGAACCATGTCTAACAAGGTTCGATTACGCCTCTCAGCCACACCATTCAACTGTAGTGTCCTGGGAGGTGTCAATTGTGAGATAATCCCACATTCCCTTAGATAGTCGAGGAACTCTGAACTAAGATACTCACCTCCTCGATCGTATCGAAGCATCTTAATGTTCCTGCCCAATTGATTCTCGACTTCCTGTTTAAATTCCTTAAACCTGTCGAAAGTCTCTGACTTATGCTTGATTAAGTAGACATATCCATATCTATTGTAATCATCTGTAAAAGTGAAATAATAACGATTAGCATCCCTTGTGGCATGTTTGAATGGTCCACACACATCCGTGTCTACAAGGTCCAACAAACCTTCACCCCTCTCACACGAGCATGTGAAGGGTGACTTTGTCATTTTTCCAAGTAAGCATGATTCGCAACTATTATCTAACTTTAGGTCAAACGACTCCAAGACTCCATCCTTTTGGAGTTGGCCTATGCATTTGTTGTTTATATGTCCAAGACGACAATGCCATAATGATGCTTTATCCAAGTTATTATTATTAGGAGAATCAAAACACAAAACATTATTTCCTAAGTTATCTACAATAGATACAACTTCATACACTCCATCACAAGGTAATGCTTTAAAATAAAGAACATTATTAAAGAAAGCATTAATCAAACCAACTCCATTATTAAATGAAAAGGTGAAACCTTTTTTATACAATGCATGAAAGGAAATAATATTTCTTGCCATTTCTGGCAAATAACAACATTTATTCAAATCTAAATTTAACCCACTACTTAGCGACAAAGTATAAACTCCAATCTTGGTGACAGGTGTAACTTTCCTATTCCCCGTGATTAAATTTATTCTTCCTTGCTCCACATTCTCACTTCTTCTTAGTCCCTGCAAGTCACAACAAATATGAATACCACAACCGGTATCAAGGACCCAAGATTTAGAATGGGGTGAGTTATTAGAAATGATAGTGTAAATACCTGCATGGTTGGGTTTAACTTTCCCATCCTTCATATCTTGCTGGTATTTTGGGCAGTTCCGCTTCCAATGTGATTTTTCATGGCAAGAGAAGCATTCAGCCTCTTTTGGGTCAGAAGAAGGAGTGACGAAACCTTTCTTGGTTCCACTTGAAGAATAGCCATCAAGGGTCCTAACCTTGGTACCCTTCGAAGAACTCTTTCTCTTCTTCCCTCAACTTTTCCCGATTGCCAAAACCGGAGTGGAGTTTGGAGTAGGAGTGTTAACAACCGACTTCACCTTAAGACCTGATTCAGCGGTCTTGAGGAGTCCCTAAAGTTTGCTGAGTATGACCTCTTCCTTATTCATGTGATATGTTATGCGGAATTGATCATAGCACGATGGTAAGGAGCGCAAAATTATATCTATTGCAAGCTCCTCAGGGAAGTTCACATTAAGCTTCAGCAATCAATCCACATACCTTTGCATTTTCTGCATGTAGCTCGTGACGGAATCCCCGTCCTTCATCATGGTTGTTATCATGGAGCAGATGATTTCATACCTCTCTTGTCGTGCACTTTGATGGTATCTTTCCATCAAATCATGGTGCATTTCATAAGGGTAGAAATCCTCATAGGACTTTTGGAGTTCCACTGTCATTGTGACCATCATGATGCATGCCACTTTCGTAGCATCCCTTTCATGTGCCTGAAATTCAGCGATCTCCTAAGGAGTTGCAGTGGTATCATCAATCTCCTTAAACTCCTTGTCAAGGACATATTCTTTGTCCTCATGGCGGGTAATCATCCTGATGTTTCTGATCCACTCATTGAAGTTGGATCCATCAAAAGTGACTTTCCCACACAAGTTCATAAGGGTAAAGGATCCATTTGGATTAGAGCCAGAAGCAGCATTGTTTGAAGACATTTGAAGGAAGAGGACAAGATTAGTTTAGATATTAAGAGAGTCCTTAATAAAACACCCAAATGTAATACTAAGGCTAGGATCCAATCACAATATATTATAACTTAGAAGAGGTATGTCGTAATCCAAGTTATAACATATTTTAAAAGGTAGGCGAATGACGATTCACCAATTTCCACCACGAAAACCGAGATATTAAATATTAGGTTTTTGATTGGTTCTTAGAAATTCCTAGATTCTTTGAGATTCAATGAACTTTTCAAAGGCATGTTTCAATCTCGAGTGTGCCCTCCAAGTTCTGTGACTGGGATACCGAGGATCACAAAACGAGGTGTGAAGTAACCATGCAAATCACTTGGTACCCTTAAAGTTTATCACTCAATCGATGTGTCGGTAAACCACACACGCTCCATCGATACTATAATAAACCTTAAGTCGCCCTTTACCTACCTTGTTAAGTCCAAGTTAGTGTGTCAGTTAACCACACACGCTCCACCAACGACTTAAACAAAGTGTAAAGCGTAATTTCATGGATTAGCACCTTATTCACATTTTTCCTAAAGTAACTAAGATTGGGAATTTAATAAAACATTTAGTTACTTTATAATATTCATCATACTTTTAATGAGAATTTATAAGTCCTTGTCTTACCTGTTCGGCTAACGACCCTCCACCAGTCAAGCGAGCGGTGGGTGAGAGTGGACACCCATTAAGTTGCCATTTTATAGGCAACAACCTTATACCCACCTTATAGACCGGCTTCATGAATGACGCGTACTAGCGGTAAGATGACTTTGCTCTTATACATACATACATACATATATATATATATATATATATATATATATATATATATATATAATTATTAAATTATAATAATATAAGTATAAGGGTTGAATTTTAACTTTTAAAATTCTACGGGTTGGAACAAAAGTTTTAACATGACTTTACTTATTCCAAAACTTGAGGGCAAGTTTTGTAAACTTTCAAAACTTTTCATTTCTTGTAACTTATGAGTTTAATAGAGTAATAAAAATGAAGACTCTTCATTTCTCTAACTCTTGTGTTCTTTTAATGGTTTTAATTCAAGTGACTTTTGGTTTTCCATAACTTGAGGACAAGTTATGGACTCCATTAAAACACATTATGATCAAGAATTAATCTACCACATAGGTTACAAATAATTCCTATGATCATCTAAACATCATAAGAACAAGAACATGAATATGAACACTTTCATAAATCAAAATTACACTTAAAAGTTTGTAATTTTGATAACTGGTTGTTGTAAATGAATTAGCAAAGACATTACACCATCTAAAACAAGCTTTCAAGTACCAAAATAGTTTAGGGTAATGTTTCTAGTCCATTTCCAGCAACTAAAGTCGAAAATCTGCACTCTGTCGATCCTACTCGCCGAGTGAATGAACCTACTCAACGAGTAGGTTGAGGATACAAGTGAACTCGACGAGTCCCCCCATGGACTCGGCGAGTTCAGCAACCAGACAGCAAGTTTTTCGACTTTTTTCAACTTTTTAGCACAAATAACAAACAAACAAGCCTAGGCTCTGATACCACTGATGGGTTTTGAGCATTCTAACACTTCCTAAGTGTACATGCAACCCTAATAACCTTGGATCTATGTTTGTCTAATTATCATGCAAAGTTGAAGTTCCAAGGTTATATTCCTATCTAGCATACATGGGGAACAATTTCTAACTTGAATGAAAGATAGAATAACTTACCTTGTTGTTGCTTATGTTCCTTGAAACCTTGTGAGCCTAGCACCCCAGGTGTGATGCCTCAAATGCTTCACACAACACCAAATGCTCTTGGAAAGACTTTTGAGAGAATACACACTTCTTGAAATCGGCCTAGCCCTCTTGTTTCATATGTGTAACCGATTTTGGTGGAGAATAGGATTCTTATATAGTGTTGACACATCTAGGGTTACACCATATAAACCCTAATGTGTCATGACTCTTCATTTCCATGACCCATGGGTTTGCAACTCCTATGAAGCATCCATGGAGCATCCTATGGGTGGAACCCAACTTGATAATCCATGGAGCCTCTTGGCCCACTATACAAGATATGGATGATTTACATAATTAACCCATATATTTAATTAGTTATCTTTTGATCACTTAATTAATTCTTGATCAAACTAATCAAATAATATTATTAATATATTAGATGTTATAATATATTAATAATCTCCAAGTGTTATTTCTCTCATTTAGTCTATCCAATTGCATGGTGCCATGCAACCCAAATGGACCATACCGGTTCGGGTCAAGTACATACCAAAAATAGTTATGGACTTAGACACCTTATCCTACAGTTAACACGTCCAAGACGACAATGCCACAAGGATGCCTTATCCAAACTAGTGGAAGAATCAGTGTGTAAAACATTCTTTCCTAAGTTGTCTACAACATTCACAACTTCATACACACCATTACAAGTTAATGCTATAAAGTAAAATAAATCATTGGAAAAAACATTAATAGCACCGATTTCATTATCAAACAAAAAAGTAAAGCCTTGTTTGTACAATCCATGAAAAGAAATAATATTTCTCTCCATTTCAAAGAAGTAACAACACTATTTCAAATCTAACACAAACCCACTACTTAGCAACAAGTAATAAACTCCAATCTTGGTGACAGGTGAAGCTTTCCTATTCCCCATGATTAAGTTTATATTTCCATTCTCCACGTCCTCACTTCTTCTTAGGCCCTGCAAATCAGAACATATATGAATACCATAACCTGTATGAAGAACCAAAGTAGTAGTATGTAGTGAGTTATTAGAAAATATAGTGTAAATACCTGCATGGGTAGGTTTGACCTTCCTATCCTTAACATCTTGCAGGTACTTGGGATGGTTTTGTTTCCAGTGCCCCTTTTCCTGACAATAGAAGCATTGAGTTTCCTTTAGGTTGGAAGAAGGAGTGACAGAACCACCATTGGTTCCACTTGAGGAGGATCCATCAAGAGACTTTCCCTTAGTACCCTACGAAGGGGTCTTCCTCTTCTTCCCTCTACTTTTCCCGATAGCCAGTCAAAGGGCGGTAGTAGGAGTAGTAACAACCAATTTACCTTTGAGACCAGTTTCGGTGGTCTTCAAAAGTCCTTGAAGCTTGTTGAGTGTGACCTCCTCCTTGTTCATATGATAGGTCATTCAGAACTGGTCATAACAAGTAGGTAAGGAGTGCAGTATGATGTCAATAGCCAACTCCTTGGGGAAGTTCACATTCAACTTTAGCAAACAATCTATAAACCTTAGAATTTTCTTCATGTGGCCCATGATAGATTCACAATCCTTCATTCGGGTTGTTATCATGGAAGAGATGATTTCATACCTCTCTTGACGAGCACTCTGATGGTAGCGGTCCATCAGGTCCATGTACATCTCAAAAGGGTAAAAGTACTCATAGGACTTCTGGAGTTGAGCTATCATTGTGGCCAACATGACACATTCCACCTTGGTAGCATCTCTCCCATTTGCCCTAAAGTCAGCGATCTCCTCTGGAGTAGCAGTAGACTTATCAATTTCTTTCAGCTCCTTGTCGAGGACACATTCATTATCCTCGTAACGCATGACCATCCTGATGTTCCTGATCCAATCATTAAGGTTTAAACCATCAAATATTACTCTCCAACAAAGGTTCATGAGAGAAAAGGATCCTCTAGGGTTTGAGCCAGAAGCAGCATTGTTGGAAGACATCTGAAAAGAAGAAAGACAAGTTTAGATTAGATATAGAATCCTTAATAAGACACCCAAATGTAATATTAAGGCTAGGATCCAACACAATACTTTATAAATTAAAAGAGGGATGCCGTAATCCAAGCTATAAAATATTTGAAGGTAGGCTAATGACGATTCACCAATTTCCACCATGAAAAACAAAATAAATTATTATGTTTTAATTGGATTGAAACACCTATATCTTTTGAGAGTCATTGAAATTTTCAAGGGCATGTTTAAATCTCGATTATTCCCTCCCAAGTTTGTGACTGGGATGCTGAGGGTCACAAACAATGTGTGAATAACCATGCAAATTAACTTGGTACCCTTAATCTTGATCACCTAATCAATGTGCCGGTTACCCACACACGCTCTATCGATCTATGATAAACATTAAGTTACCCTTTGCCACTCTTACTAGTCCATGTTTGTGTTCCGGTTACTCACATACGCTCCACCAACGACTTGGTAAGGTACAAAGTATAATATCATGGGATGGCACCAAATTCACATTTTCCTAAAGTAACTAAGATTGGGAATTTATAAAAGGTTTAGTTACTTTATATTTATGATTATACTTTTAATGAGAATTATAGTCATTGTCCTAGCGTTCAGCTAACGACCCTCCACCAGTCAAGGAAGCAGTGGGTCAGAGTGGAGACCCATTAAGCTGCCATTTTATAGGCAATAACCTTATACCCCCCCCCCCCTATATACCGGCTTCGTGAATTTGGCCTACTAACAGTAAAACTGACTTTCTCTTATATATATATATATATATATATATATATATATATATATATATATATATATATATATATATATGATTAACTTATAATACTATAAAGTATAAGGGTTGAATTTTAACTTTTAAAACTCTAGGGTTTGGAATTAAAGTTTTCTAAAGTGACTTTACAAATTCCAAAACCTGAGGGCAAGTTTTGAAACTATTCAAAACCTTTCATAATCAATAACTTAAGAGTTTTAATAACTTTAAAGAAAAGACTTTTAGAATTCCATAACTTGAGGGCAAGTTATGGAGTCCGTTAATTGGCATTAAAATCAAGAACTACACAAACAAACAATTTGCAAATAATTCTTATGATCTACTAAAACTCATAAGCATGAACATTCAAATCAACAATTTCAAGAATCATATAAACATATATATATATATATATATATATATATATATATATATATATATATATATATATAACTTGAAAATTTGATAATAACCTTTCAAAATGGATTAGCATAATCATTACCACATCAAAAACAGATTTTATAAGTCCAAAACAGTTTATGGTAATGATTCTAGTCCATTTCCAGCAGCAAAACTCGAAAATCTGCACACGGGGCCTCCTACTCGCCGAGTGCAAGAACCTAATCGATGAGTAGGATGAAGTTTCACTTGGACTCGGCGAGTTCACTGAACAGTTAGCAAAAATTCGACTATTTTAAATAGTTTGCATCAAGTATATAGAAAACAAGCCTAGGCTCTGATACCGCTTATGTGTTTTATGCATTCTAACACTCCTATGGTGTACATGAAACCCTAGAAACCTTGGATGTATGTTTTCTCTAATATACGTGCAAATATGATGTGACAACCCATACATTCCTATCTGTAAGACAAGCCAATCAATCAATAGTCAGACTTGTTTCTGCTATCTTTTAGCATAGTTAATGGTCTGTTTGAGTGTTCTAAGCCTAGTACATTCAAGGTTTGTGTGTAGGGATGTGTTAGCTAAAGTCCATAACAAGGAGTTTACGGCTGCAAACTAGGGTTTACAGCACTAAACTCTTGGCAGTCATGAACCCCTCCCCTTATGTATCAATTTCCTTTATTTCTTCATCAATCCTCTAATCTTTAAGGCTGAAACTCATTTCTCTCTCAAGTATCATCAAGAACACTTCCATTTTTCTTCAATATTGTAAGTGATTCTTCTATTATTTCTTGATATCCTTCTTGATCTTGTGAAACCCTTTGATTTCATCCATGAATTCAACTCTTTTGGGTTAAATCTCCAAATCATCATCCTTTTCACCAAGAACAGCAAGAACACATACTTGTTTCTTGGACCGCAAACACCCTAAAATCCTCCAAAGTGTGATTATCTCTTCTATTATCAAGTTATCCATAAGAAACACTTGATTCCAAGCCATGAAACAAACAATAAGTGCATGATCTTCAAGAGTTTACTGCCGTAGACTCTTCCTTTGGCCATAAACCCTTCATACGATCGTGATTTTGACTGTGAACCTTCTTAAGACCAAGAATAGGATCGCAACCACTTCATAGAATCAAGTTTGGGCTGTAAACACATCATGTGTTCTGGCTGTAAACTCTAGTGTGGCCGTAAACACACTTTGTGTGGCCGTGAACTCCCTTTAATCAATCATATGTGATTATAACACTTCATTGCAAGTGTTTCCTAGTCCTTATGATTGTTTCCCTTCATGTTAATTGTTCTAGACACTAATTATATACATATATGTATCAATATATGTCATTTAGGACTTGTTTGTACCTCAGGACCTCATTCGTGGAACTTCTCATCCTTACTCGAATCTTCAATTGAATCACCCACACAAGGTGAGTTTATACCCTTATAAGCAATCTTTTAAATATTTTTAAATGCTTTTAAGGGGGGAATACAAGTTGAACACAATGATATTGTGTAAATATTTACCTGTGATAACCATCACAATAAAGGATTTCTTATGTTTTTATAAGTGATCAAATCAATTCAAAAACTCTTTTAAGTTATGTCACATAGTTGTTTATAAAACTCTGTTTAAAGTACAATCATAACTCAGTAGATAATCGAGTCGTTCCTACAAATCAGGGATAGTACAAAACAAACATACTAGCAAACTATAATAGGTATAGTTTAGGCTTTCAGAACATATAATAACAAGAACAGGGAGGAACATACAATAACAAGAATAGAAGGAACATACGATAACAAGAACAAGATAACAATAATGTGAAACCACTACTTCACGACATAGCAATATACTTGTTATGTCGTGTTTTGTAACAAGAGTCTCCTGTAGGGAGAGCGGACATTGTGTGTATAGATCTATACGGGACAAACAATCCCGCATCCCGAATGTTCACTGCAGTGTGGCCGGCAGGCCAAGGGGTGACAAATGTCACATCAGTTTCGACGCCAGCTGGTCGTTGTGTTAAATACTAGTCAATCAGCATGGTTATAACGACATCACATTTTAACCTTAATTACAAATTGGTTTTAAGGTAGTTAGTGCTTCAGTAGTTACTTTATACAACATTACTGTACACTTTCATTTTCCCATTATATTCATAGAATGATATTCTCACATAAAAGGTAATGCAAACTATTTTCTAGTAAAGATAGTCTTAAACTTACGAAAACATACATCATCACAAAAGAAACCAGAACAATCGAGTGATAGTACATTCAGTTAGAAGGGGGCCTATAATGCTAACTTTATGATTCCTCAGTAGATACATCAGGGACATATATTAATCGGGTCCGACAGAGAGTAGAATGTGTGCTTCCGCTTTCCTATTCCTTGTTTAGTTGTGGGCTTAGAGCAGATTCACCCGGTCTACAATCTATTCGAACTTATATATATATATATATATATATATATATATATATATATATATATATATATATATATATATATATATATATATATATATATATACACCAATAAATTATAAGGAGTATCAGGTATGGGTCAGGTCATTAACATACAAATTCAGTATACCGTTTTCTAGTACAAAAACATATTGTTCAGATAGATCATTTAGTAGGCTAAACTAGAAACTTATCAGTAAAATGTTTAATTCATTTTATTAAACCAGGATAACTTAAAGGACCTTTAGTGGTTAATTCTATGATACCTTAGTTTACACATTAGGGTTATATATAATTAATATCCGATAGGCAGCTCGATGTGTGCTTTTGGCCATACTTCCTGTTCCTTGTTTGGTTGTGGGCTTAGGGCAGGTAGACCTATTTAACTGTCCATTAGATATTAGATTATATACAGCTAGTATAAACTAAGTGATTATAGAAGGAACTATTGTGGTTACCATTTTTACTAAAGGAAATATATGATTTTCTTAACGAACCTTTTCAGCAAATATAAGGAACTATTATAGTTATCTCCGTGAGTGCCAAAGGAATACGCCAAGGTTATATAAAATGAAGACCAAACAAACAATTGGATGTGTGCTTTCCGCCTTACTTCCTGTTCCTTGTTTGGTTGTGGGATTAGGGCAGATTCGCACAATCGATTGTTGGTTTACTCTAGATTGTATATAACTTTTATCCATTTAGTACTCATAGAAGGAATTGTAGAGTCATTTTTACTTATCATTCACCACATCAGAAGATACTGGATTTTCTGGAGGAACATGCGAACTTTTCAAAAGAACTTACAGTTTACTTTCATAACTAAAATACTTATGAACGCACCAGCTTAAATGCTGATCTAATTTTTCAAAATAACTTGTATTCTCAAGAAACTAGTAGACAGGTATGCGCACTGGGATACAGAAGATGGAGTATAGTAGCTTCATGTCTTGTTTTGTTATTTGCTTTTGCAGTCAATCTTTTGTGAATCACGTACTTTGTAAACACTTTAATATTAATGCAATGGTTGTTTGTTAATTTGATTACTATAATGCATGTGTTGTGATACTAAACATGACGCCCTCCGCCCCTGAACCTTTCCGATGTTCCAGTTTGCGGGTGTGAAATATGATTTTTCCAAGGTTCTCATACTAACTAGCATATCATCGGGTACTTGTAATATAAAAATTAGTACAATGGCATACCTTTGTTATTGCTTAGATTCCTAAAGACCTTGTCAGCCTAGCACCCTAAATGTGACGCCTCAAATGCTTCACACAACACTACAACTCTTGGAATAACTTGAGAGAAGTACACTTGAGCACAAATTCGGCTAGCCCTCACTCTTTTTTGTCTTAGTGGCCGATTTTTCTCCATATGAGGTTCCTTATATAGTGTGTCACATGTAGGGTTACACCATGTAAACCCTAATGTGCATGGCTTTTCATTTCTCCCATGATCCATGGGTTGTAACTACATGGAGCACCTAATGGGTCCTTACCCAATCTAGTGAATCATGGACCATAAGCCCACTATATAAGAATGAAATATTTATATAGTCAATCCCAATATATTTAATTAGTCTCTTTTTTATCACAAAATGAATTTCAAATTAATTCTTGATCAATACTAATTAAATAATATGATTTAATATTAATATATTAGAATATATTAATAAATCATAAGTGTCCTTATTCTCATTATGTCTATCCAATTGTTGAGATGCCATGGAACCCAAATGGACCATGCAAGCTACGTCAAGTACATACTAAATATAGTTATAGACTCCGACACCTTATCCAACAATTTTCACCCAAACTCGTATTTGACATATTAGACCCCATAAACTCATATTTTATTCCTATTTTTGGGAAATTCTTATTATAGATCATATCTTTTGTACAATATACTATCTATGGGTTTGTTGACTTTTCCAAAAAGTTATGACACCAAGCCATCCCCATACTCACTTTATGTCACTATTCACACTCTACCTAGTCAAATAATTGTCCTTTTCTACTCTTCCCAACACTCCACCAGATTTTCTTACACCAAATCCACATAAAATTCTATACTCTCCACATTTCCCAAACATTTCATTTGCCACATCCAAAAATCAAACTCTCTCTCTCTCTCTCTCTCTCTCTCTCTTCTGGAACTCAAAACTCCTTGTAGGTCACGAGTTTTTCCCTCACCCTTGGTAATTTCTTCATTATTACTCTTAAATATTCTACATTCCTTTACTCAAATCATGGATTTCTTACACAAATATCGTCATATTTGTTCTTAGGACCTTCAAATCCTTAAGCATTCTCCAAGTTTTCTTGACTTGGAAACCCCTTTTCTCCAACCATCCATCTCAGGAAATCACTCAAGGTGAGTTCATACCCCTATCTTTTCACTTTTTCTTCTAGTTTTATGAGGTAGAATACAAGTTACAACTCCAAAACATGTTCAAACTCAAATAACAACTTTCAACAGAAAAGTTATCGCCTAAGCACGAACTGTTTTGACCACCTTAAACTCAATATTTTTCAAAACTGTTCGATATGCAAAACTTTCAGGTTTATACCTTTCAAATGAATAATTGCACATTTTCATACGATTATTCTACAATTTATGGTGATTTTTACGAAACTACCTATCACTACAAAAATGATTTCGGACCAGTCAGTGAAGATGGGCCTTTTCACACTGGTTAGAGACCATTAAAAATCATAATAGAAATTTTAAGCATACTAGACAAATTTTATGAACTTTCAGAGTTTACGGATTCATATTTCGACTCCCGATGATTTCTCTATGATTTTTACAGAAACAGTGACAGAAAAATTAAAAGTAGTTAAAAACAGTTACATGTTGTCTAACACTTTGTAATTTGTTGAGGAAAGTGTTTATCAATGATGACTACATATTGACTTGTGTTTCCTGTTAAGTTACACTTATGAAACATAAATACTCATCCATCATAAGGGTTTTTATTCATTACAAACATATAAGATAAACTATAACAAGTATAGTTAATGTCTTGTTACATTACAATTCACTATGAAAGGTTCAGTTTTCACTACAAAAGAGTTTTTCATTTACTACAAACATACATGATAAGCTATAATATGTATAGTTTATGTTACATCAACTCTATGAACTTACTAATGAAGGTTATATTCCTACTACAAAAAGGATTTTCAATTACACTACATGTAAATTCGTTAAATCCGGTTGTGAGGCACAACTTCATTGTACAATTAGAGTACTAGTTAAAATTCTATAGTTATAACCATAGTCTCTTATTGGGAGAGCGTGATACTTGTATATAGATCTATATTGGGATTGAAAACCCACACCTTAGTTGCATGCAACTGCTAGACCGACAAGTCTGGGGTGACAAATGCCATAACATTCTGACGCCTGAAGAACGTCGTAACAGGTTACTATATCAATCAGTATGGTTATAATAACTCACATAGGAAAATAACATCACACATAGTTTACAGGGATCTCTACATTCAAATGGGTTTTATTTATATCAAACTGCATACACTATTATAAGTATGGAAAAATATTTGTACATTTCGGTCTTTGGGTCTTAAGACTGCAACTCATTTTATAATGAAAATATTGGATTTTTCTTATGCATACACTACATTTACAAAGAATGGTTTTTAACATTATAATCAAAAGCTTATGCACTCACCAACTTAATCTTTGACACTCTTTCAAATTTCACTTGTATTCTCAGGTAATCAATAAAAACAGATGACTACCAACTTTTGAGGATGGAACGCTTCGGCGTCAGACAAACCATTTTATTATTATATTGTAATCGATTTTGAAACATTGCTCTTAAAACCATGTAACTTTTTTGATTATATTTATTATGGTTGTATTTACTTTGATAATTATTATACTCATTTTGTGATACTATACATGAAGTCCTCCACCCCCGGATGTTTCCGTCATCCTTGGTTTGGGGTGTGACAAAAGACTTTTGTTAAAATACAAATCGTTATATATATGCTTTCATATATTTTATGCGAGAATGTTAAAATGCACGAAATATCTTTATTTCCATATCCAGGAACGTATACATATAAATCTTTCGTACAAATACGCTATGGTTTTCATACATATATATATATATATATATATATATATATATATATATATATATATATATATATATACATACATATATATATACATATATATATATATATATACGTGTGTGTGTCTATGTATGTATGTATGAAACATACAATTGGATTTCAATAAATAAACTATATTTAAAATAGTTTATAAAACTTTAACCCTTTTGTAATATGTTGAGCAAAAATGGTATAATTATATAAACATGCATATATAATAGCATATAAAAGATTCACTATTTCAACGAAACATTTATATAAACTATAATATGTATAGTTTATGGGACATTCATGCTATTTTATGCTTCGGGACACAAAGATAATTATTTAAAAAAGAATAATTATATATACTCTATATAACTATTGTGAAAGTGTAATACATTCAATTACAAGAAAAAGGGAATTTCATTACACTACACGTAAACCGGTTAATACAATATTGTGAGCCACTACCTTCATTGTACCTACCAGAGTACACACTTAAGTCCTGAATTATAACCAGAGTCTCTTGTAGGGAGAGTGTGACACTTGTATATAGATCTATATGGGACTGACAATCCCGCACCTAAATTGTTAGCTACAGTTAGACTGACAGGTCTTGTGTGACAAATGTCGCACCATTCCGACGCCTGAAGAACGTCGTACATGCCATCTAGGTCGTTAGCATGGTTATAATAACTCACAAGGGGTATTAACAGTACGTTTGGTTTACGAATACATACATATCTTCAGATGGTTTTATTTAGATAAAACTGCATTACCACTATTTTCCAGTACAATACAGTTTACATTCGGGAAACATGCATTCAAATGGTTTTATTTAGATAAAACTATGTTACACTATTTTCCAGTACAATACAATTTAAATTAGAGAAACATGCATCCAAATGGTTTTATAAGGATATAAAACGGCATTACATTACTTCAAAGTACAACAACACTTATACATTTCAATCTTAGGGTGTTTAAGACTACATTACATATAAAGGAAAATATTGGATTTTTTGGAAGATCACACTATAATTTTCAACAAATACATATCTTTGTCGTACAAAATATTTATGAACTCACCAACTTAAATGTTGACCCTTTTTCAAAACCACTTGCATTCTCATGGAATCAGTAGACAGGTACCCACATAGGTTTTATGAAGATGGAGCATTGCAATGTCATGACATATATTTTGTCGTATATTTTTGGAGTCGAACAAACAATGAAACAGACTCAATGTAAATATTAAATTATCAATATGATGGTTGTAATGTTTTTATCTCTATTATTCAATTGTTATGATACTAAACATGACGTCATCCGCCCCTGGACGTTTCCACCCTTTTCTCAGTTTGGGGTGTGACAATTAATATTCATCATTACGGATAAGGATATTTTAGAGAATCATTATAAAATATATTTATCATGTACTGAGCCAAAACTAAAGCTGAAGTTTTGAAAAAAAAAAAGTTTCAAGTCTTTCCGTCTGATAAGGAAGAGGCAAAATATGTAATAGTAAAGTTGAAGCGGCTTGATATAAATGTTAGAGTAAATAAATGCATTTTGTCTAGAACAAATTAATAAACAAGAAAGAGCTAGCCTACTATTTAGTGGTCACAATGGTCAACTGTGACCACTTATTATATTTTAAATGCACATTTCTATCCTTTCCTATTTAATTGTTAGTCCCAAGTTACGAGTATAGTTGATTATGCGTATGGGTTGGGCATAAAGTTGATTATATTTTAAATGCATATTTCTATCCATCCGTTTCAGGGAAGGGCTCAAAAGAACTACGCAGGCCTATGATGATAAATGCATTTGGCCAATTGAGAACGAATATTTGGGTCTGAAAATTTACGTATAGGATCCGGTCAGCTATATAGTTTTCAAGCTATGGATGTTTGACTACTATGGATTGAAAGTTATTATCATAATCTTTCTATTTACATCAACTTTGTTAAAAAAATTTATAATCAAAAGTTTCCCACGGGCTAAATGCAAGAAATAGCAATGTAATTTTATTTGTTTGTGCATTATAGCATCCTACTTTCAAATCTTTATATTACAATAGTGTAATTTTTTTTCACGAAACGGACCATTTTTCCCTTGGTGTATTTGAGTTGTGGTATGTTGTATTTTCAAGTTTGGTCCTACCACAAAATGGTAATAAAAAAAAAAGCTAACAACTAAGTAGTTAAATTTAACGACCCATGGACCAAAACTGCAAGAAAAATGAAATCATAAGGATAAATTTGTAATAAGAGTAAAACTAGATTGATCCTGTCTTCTTGGATATACCACAACGACCAAATTCATAACCTACTTTTCTTTTCTATCTTTCACACTATTATCTTGCTAGTGTGTAAGTTAGCAGTATATTGTGTTTCTTATTCCAGGATTATGAGAGAGGTCGAAGCCATTAAGTTGAAGCTTACACTGTAATTTTTGGAGTTCAAGTTCATCAAGTTAGTAATTTGTTTGATTATGGTAAGCCTCCTACAATCGATTTGAACTATTTTTTCGTATTTGAGTTGATTCATCCAATTTATTTCATATCTAACATAAACATTTTCATAATTAAATAAGAATGAAGTACCCAAAATCAAAAGCGAAAATCAAGCATAAGTATTGTTGGAGTTTACTGATTTTCAAGATTGAGATTTTGTTGGTTAACAAGCTTAAGAAGATAGGATGGATCAAATATGGACGCCTTCTGCTGCCAATGCCTCCCTGTGGGTAAGCTCTTGCTACCCCATCTTTATTGGGCTAAAAAACAAGATATTTGATTCTATACAGTGTTTCGTGTTATATGCTTATAATTATGTTTTTTTTTTGTATTTACAAAGATTTTCCTTCAAGGAACATCAAATGCCTGAACTAGTAATTTGTTATTGAGTTAATAGACATTCCAAATGAACCAACTGCTAAAGTAGATGTTGCTTCATCATCTTCTAGGGAGATCAAGTAGCTGATTTTTTAATGTAAAACTTTGGGAACTTAAATAATTTCACACTTTTCCTTTGGATTTTGCTTTTTAGAAAACTTTATTGGGCCACACAAGCGCAATAAGTTTTTGTAGATTTTATACATATGGTGACAACACTGCAAGTGCTTTTGCAGATGAAATATGGAAATATGGTCAGCCGTGTTGATCCTTTGAAAGCTAATTATGTAGTTTTGTCTTTTCATTTATACATGGAAAACAATGTGCTCTGATTATCTTTATAAATTATACACCAATATCCGAAAGAGTCCATGATTGTGTCGAATTCTTGAATCCTTTTTAACCAATTCATTCCAATTCCAATTTTTTTTTACTATAACTTGAAAAGCAAACCTTTAAATTTTGGTTTTGAAACATTTGCAAACAATGTAGATGGATGGTTGACTCTGCTTGGAAATATGTCGATAAATGTGTTATATGTTTAGAAAACAAGTGCATCACAACAACGACGATTAACAAGACCATCATCTAGTACATGATCGGTGTGAAGAACTTCATTGTAGCACAATAATAGCTACTTTGTTTTCTTTCCAATAATGACATTGTACTTATGTTTTCACAAGTTGCTTGTAAATCAAACTATTCCTTATTACTATCTCACAATACATATATGTGTCGGTAAACTTAAAAAATAAGCATTGAATCAAAATAACATTTTTAACACAAACCAATATTCCAAGATAACCTAACCATTTCTTTGCAAACTGCATGTAGACGTAAATCTATCAGAAAAGGCTTTAGCAGGGAAGAAGATATACATCCACGACCTTGTATGTAAGGTCCCTTTACCACACTACCCCCCCCCTCCAATAAAATCAACTTTCATGCCAAATAATAAGCTTTCATCTGATAAGTCTTAGACTACATTTTCAACTACAATGCATTAACAAGAAAAAAAATCCATAAACAAAAGACTATACATCTCTATTATACAGATCTATCATGGACCTATTAAAACATCAAATTTAAAAAATCTCAAATTAACCTTCGTAGGACATGCTAAGCACGACCCTCCTAAATTCACTAGTGTGTGTGTGTGTGTGTGTGTGTGTATATATATATATATATATATATATATATATATATATATATATATATGGGAAAATTACTAATGTATCCAAAATCCTTAATTATTTATCCAAAAATAGCCAAAAAAAACATATTATCCAAAACTAGCCCACGAAAGAGTAGTCTGGACACAGTTGACTACGGTCAACAGGCGTTGACTACAGTCAATGCTTGAAATCTACTCTTTCATGTTAATGGACTACTGTTTCACGTCCCATTTACTTTTTCGTGACCCATTAGCCCAAAGTATATAATGTTTAATTCTTCAGATTAGGTCATTTTTACTATTGTTTTGTTAGTTTGCCTATTTTTTTCTCTCAATGGAGTACCCGAAGAACAACAAGGTTTGTCTACTTTTCATCAAAATTTTACCATGTTCTTGATTAGGAGTAGTTTTTGTACATGACGTTAAGTTTTTTTTTTTTTTTGAAAAAAACCAAAAAAAACCGTAGGTTTCATACAAAACCTACGGTGTACAAGTGCGCAATGCACAGATTGTGCAGTGTCGACTAGTATACCTACGGTTTCGTATAGACCGTACAAAATTTTTCTTCATTTTTTTTAAATTTGATGCAACATGTAAGGAATTGCATATATTTTATTACTTCATATTTTTTTTCATAAAACTCAAAAAAAATTGCAAAACTCTAGGTTTCCAAAAAACCTAAAGGTGTTTTTTCGGATTTTTATTAAAAACAAATTAGAGTAAATTACTGAAATCGTCGGTATGGTTTGATTAAAATTATATGTTTGGTCCCTAACTTTTATTTTGCACTCGGTCCCTAACTTTTATTTTGGTCCCTAACTTTATGTATGCAAGGGACGAAAAACGCAACAAAATCAAATCATAGTGACCATCTGAGTGCAAAAGAAAAATTAGGGACCAAACGTGCAATTTTAACCAAACCATAGGGACGATTTCAGTAATTTACTCAAAAGGTTTTAACCAATAAACATTTGTATATATTGTTGATTCCATGATTTTTTTTTTTTTTTTTTTGAAAAATAAAATGAAACCGTAGGTTTCCTAAAACCTACGGTTTTATATATATTTTTTCATTTTTCTTCAAAAAAAATGTTTCTACGGAATTGTAATGATTGTATATATGTTATGATTCCGTGTTTCCATTTTGTGATAAAGTATGTTATTTTCTATGTCTCAATTATAGCATACAATAGCAATGTACTATCCATTTGAAGAATTTTCGATTGATAAAATAACATTGTGTTTTGGTAGTTTCGGATTTGTTTTAAAATATCTTATTGGCACACCATTTTCAAAGTACAATGTTATATTTGGTAAACTATTAGTATAGAAAATACAAAAAATATTGTCAATTAATTTCCTTTGGTATTTTATACAAAGTAAATAGAATATATGAAATGATTAAGTGTTATATTGTGTGATTTCTCTACTTCTTTAACATTGTTTTTCTTTTATTAAACCTTATTTAACCTTAATGTTTATTTAATTTTGTAGCTTCCAAACAAAATGATCATGTGTAACATATCTGTCAAACCTTCATGTCATAAGTTACATGAAGTTTTGAGTGGCTTGAAAAGACCTGTAACACATGGAATCAGAAAGGCCAAGAAAGGAAAGGAAACCCTAAGTCAGAAGGGGGTCAACTCGACGAGTCGGAGCGGGATCCGTATGTAAGGTTAAGTGCCCGACTCAACGAGTCGGAGAGTGGACTCGGCGAGTCTGGTCTGGGTTGGAAAATCCCTAATTACGAGACTTGGTACCCTATTTAAGCATCTTATTCTCTTCCCTAGAGCTCATTTGCGGCCCCTATTGCCCAGAACTCGAAACCCTAGCTACCCAACTCCATTGTTGAGCTAGTTCTTTCCTTGAGAGAGGATTGAAGCTTGGATAGGAAGAAGGACCTTGGTGGTGCAAGAAGAAGTTATAGATCCAGAGTTGAGGTGACATTTCAGACCATTTAGAGGTAAAAAGCTTATACCTTGGCTGATAATCATTTAGATCCCATTTCTAGTATAGATTTGGTCACATTTGGACCAATTCTAAGGTCAATCTGAGCTTTGAGCCATTGAGGATGAAAAGGACTTAAGATCTATGCATTTCTGAGCTTTAGATGCTCTGAGGGGGCAACTTTATCCATCCATGGCTTAATTTCATGACCTATGTCACACCCCAAAACCAAGAACGGCGGAAACGTTCTGGGGCGGAGGACGTCATGTAAAATATCACAACACAGTATAACAGTAAACAAGCAAACAACATCATCCATTGCATTAAATATATAATTTTAATACAAGCATGTTCCGTACAATTATAGACACCAAAAATGTAAATCAAAATAATAAAATGAGTCTTGAATGCGCTCCATCTTCTCAAAAGCTGGCCTCGGTACCTGTCTACTGATGACCAGTGTGACAACCCGAAATTTTGTTTCGGTCAAACCCTAAAAGTCAACCACTTCGTATCATGATTTAATATCATTATTTCTTATTTTTAAGAAATATAAAGTTTGTTTAATTATTTTATTATTATTTTTGAACGAACGGGTGAAAGAAAGTGTCATCTCGGGTTTTTATTTTGAAAACCGCAAACACTTCGCGTATTAGAATCACCCGACTAAACTTTTATGTTCTGGGTTTAGGAATCACCCAAAAACCGTAAACTCATGCCTATGTATGAGTTTACTCCCTAATAAACTAGTCATTGTGTTTACTCCCCAAATAGTGAAAAGAGTAAACTCCCAAAAACTCTCTCAACTATCATCCAACATTTAATTCCAAAACACCGATCTTGTAAGTGTTCTAACCATTTCAAGTTAGTAAAACACTTACATTCATTTCCGGTTTTTGTTTAGATTTAACAAAACACCAAGAACACACACTAAGTGTTCTTGGCCCTTTTAGCTCGAATCAAGCACCATTGTAGTAAGTACTCTCATCCTTAAGTGCTTGTAAGCTAGTATATCAAACAAACACCTAGGAAATCAGCCAAGAACACCATGATTAGGTGTTCACGGTCCAAGAAGATGCTTGGACCGCAAACACCATAAAGTCCCTCAAATTTGGCTTAAGTCCCATTTTAAGCCCTAGTTTGAAGCCCTAGACTTAACTTAACATATTTGAACCTTCCATTGATATGTTTAAGCTTTGAAAAACACCAAACATCACCATTTATAGGTGTTTACGGTCTTAGGATACCCCAAAACCGTAAACACCCAAAAAGGTGTTTAAATGAGTTATATTCCTTTCTTAACCGTAAAGACTAACTTAGATGTTTACCTAGTTGTGATAAGGACTTAAAACAATGGAAATAACACTTCCCATAAGGGTTTACGATATTAAACCCAAGGGAAAATACCCTTAAGCCGTAAACACCTCAAGGAGGTTGTTTTGTGGTCTTAATCCATTCCAAGAGCTAAACCACTTAGCAAGGTTACTTCTATGGACTTGTTAAACTCCAAAAAAACTCATGGATTACAATATTTGGAGTTTGGACCGTAAACCCTAGAGTTTACTACCGTAAACTCCAAGGGTAAAGGTCATTTGGACCGTAAAGTCCCAAGGAGTTTACCCTTGGACCCTAAACACCCTAGTTATGCCCTACTAGCACTCGGATGCAATCCTTGTGAACTTTAACACTTGAAACAAAGTGTTTTCAGGTTCTAGAGTGTCCCAAATCATATTATTAGTTATAATAAGGCTAATTAGTTATACATATGTTCATTATATGATAACTAGGCTCGTGTGTGTGTACAAGTCTCCGCTTGCCACCTAGCACGGTATCCGATATTTCAATCCAATCCACTCACCACAAGTGAGTTCATACCCCTTTAATTAACCTTTGAAATACTTTTCAATATTTTAAATACTTTTATGGGGGGGGAATACAAGTTAAATATTGATAGTTATTACATCAATCACATGTGATTAATAACTATAGAACCAATGATTTTATCATTGTTCAAACTGTTTATCAAACTGCTTTACTTCAAAATGTTTTACAAACTCTTTTCTTACCAAATACTTTTATTTAAACTTTGTTATACTTCTTATAAATTACATGTCCATATATGTATATATATAAGAAATGTTTAAATGGCTTAGCAAGGCCATCCACCCTATTTCCTTTTCGCGCTCGAGATGTGGTCTGGTGGGATTTCGGGTAGTCGTCCGAAAGTCGTTTCAATATTAATTATATATCAATTGTACATATATAGACATAAAAAGTACTTCCATATTCATGCGTATTAGTTACATCATTAGTAAGTTACCATCGGGGTAACACAAGATCATACTACTACAATTTCTAGATCAATGAGTCAGTTCAATTATGAGTCAATACTTATTACTATGAGAACATATACATTACATTACTATGAGTACATACACAACTATACTATAAAGAGAACATATACAACTATACTAGAAAGAGAACATATACAACTATACTAGAGAAGAACATATACAACTATACTAGAGAAGAACATATACAACGATACTACAACAAGTAACGTTACATTACATATACATGAATACGTTAACAATTGTGATCCACTGTATCGGAGCATGCCTTAAATGCCATGGCCCGAGTTGTAGCCAGAATTCTCTTAGAAGGAGAGTGTGAATTTGCGTATAGATCTATACTGGATTGACTATCCTACACCTTGCTGCTAGCTACAGCCAGACCTGCGGGTTTGCGGGTGCCAAACGTCATATCATTTTACGACCCACATTTGTCGTTGTTTATCCAGTCGATAGTATGGTACAACTAATCACATTATGCCTTAATATAAATCCGGTTTAAGGTAGTTAGTACAGCAGTAGTTCCTATAATACAACACTACAGTACTACATCAATTTACTCTTTACACAATTAGTGATCTTTTCAATTAAACATTTAAGTACAAACTATATTTTGAGAATGATGGTTACACTTGAGTAAATTACACACTTTTACAGTAAACGAACATACAAAATAGTTAAGCCTTGGTAGAAGACTACTTTAATAGAAAATATAGGTTTTCCTGAGAGATTCAAACTTTTACAAACACTTACATACATTTTACAAACTTACACTTCAGACATGTTCAAACGTTTTGATAACAAACACCGACACTAAAATACTTATGAACTCACCAGCTTTATGCTGATAAACTCTTTCAAAATAACTTGTATTCTCAGGTCATCAGTAGATAGGTATCGATGCCAGCTTTTGAGAAGATGGAACGCATCCAAGACTCCTCTTATTATTTTGATTTACATTATTTTTGGTGTCTATAACTGTAAAGAACACACTTGTATTAAAATTATATATTTAATGCAATGGATGATGTTGTTTGCTTATTTACTGTTATACTGTGTTATGATACTTTACATGACGTCCTCCACCCCAGAACGTTTCCGCCATTCATGGTTTTGGGGTGTGATAGATTGGTATCAGAGCATTGTTTATAGTGAATCAAGTATATCAACCCATAAAAGATATACTAAACTATAAACCCATTTGGGATTAAAACACTCTGACCAAGAGTCTATACATTAAATACTAAAATATTTAATTAAGTATACTAGTCTGCATTCATACTAAAACCAGTGTCACAACGACAAGAACAAGAGTATTATGATTGTTAAATATCACAGGTAAGCTCAGGGATGTATGGTCAGTCCTGGGAATGGCATAGCCTGATCAACTATGCTGGTCTGATGAGTGATTAGCATATGCCCTTCAATGGTTGTGATATGTTAACAAGTCTAAAAACTTACCAAAAATACCACACACAGATCAGTAAAGCCTAAAATACTATAGGAGTATTTTTTACTACTACGATCTACTTATATACTACATTCTTATACCTCTCTTCTCGCGTAGATTTAAATAGCTGGATTCCATCACGGCGACCCGTACTTTCCAAATGAAGGCAACGCGGGATGGCTCGAAGTAGAGTCCGATGATGAGCACCAAATTCCATTGGATGATCATCAATCTGAAGGCTTCTCGGATGGATCGGACTCTGAGCCCGAAGTCAACAACCTACCTCCAATAGGACAAGCACCGAACAACAACCCTCAACTAGCTTTTCCAGGTCCCACTCCCTTGTGGGTAAACAACTTGAATCGCTGGAGTGACGAACAAGGTCAACCCTTACCTTACTTTGGGGACCGAACCTTTTACCACGTTAGCGATGGTGGCTCTGCGGATCGAGCTCTACCCGTCATGATCTGCAGAATAGCTCGCAATGATGAACAAGGTCGAGCGGCCATCGACCGGGTCATGGAGATTGATGTCAACTCTGGTGTCAACACAGTCCACATCCGCCGTCTCGAAGAAGACATGGAACGGACCCGGAGAACCAATGAAACCCTGTAGCAACATTTGGTTGCCTCTCAAGCAGAAGTCATGGAACTTCGAGCTCGTCAAAGGGCTCATGAACGACACCTTCAAGAATTGATACATCAAATGAGAGACCTCGGGGTTCTCCCGAGGAATACTCATCGTCGTTAGAAGATGACTAGTACATCTTTATCTATTGGGTTAAGGATTAGGCATGCACCTTTGAAGGAAAGGCCCTGACGTGGTGGAACGGCCACGTTAAAGCTCTAACCCTCGTCGTAGCCAACGACATAGGCTGGGAAACGATGAAAGACCTCATGATTGAGGAATACTGCCCGAGGGGAGAAATCCAGAAATTGGAGCAGGAGCTTTGGAGCCTGACCATTAAGGGCACCAACATTGTCGCTTATACCGCCAGATTCAGCGAACTGGTGGCCCTCTGCCCCAATATGGTTCCCACTGAAGGGAAAAAGATCGAAAGGTACATATGGTGGCTAGTGCCTCCGTATCAGGGGAATGTCCTATCATCAAACCCCACTACCTTCGATAGTGCCAAGCGACTGGCACAGCGACTCATTGACCATGGAGTCAAAACCCCTGCAACAACAACCACCCTAGCCATCCCGGAACCCTCCAAACCCGCTGACACTAAGAGGATGTTTTGGGAAGACAAGAAAAAACAGCGAGCTGCTAAAAAGCAGCAAGTTGTGGTTGTTCATGCCGCGATAACGCCTGCTGCTGATACTGCTCCGGTGAGACAGTATGCTGGAAGTTTGCCTAAGTGCAACAAATGCAACTTCCACCACAACGGCCCCTGCCGTGAAATGCAGTGCTCTAACTACAATAGGAAAGGACAGACCGTCCATTTCTGTAAATCCCCGGCGAGGCCGATCACCCAAGTCCCCGGCTCTGGCGCGAGCCCGACCTGCTATGGATGTGGTGAAGCAGGCCACTATTAGAGGGACTGCCCCAAAGCGAAGAATGCTGGCGGAGCAGGGAGGGTACCGGCAATAGGCAATGGGGAAGCAGTTGCTGACCCGATGGTGGTAACTGGTACGTTCCTCCTCGATAACTCCTATGCATGCATTCTGTTCGATAGTGGAGCGGAGCGAACCTTCGTGAACCATAAATTTGCTCGCATGCTTAAACAACAACCACACGCACTTAAAGAACAATTCACAGTAGAAATGGCTAATGGAAAAACAGAAAACACCAATAGCATATACTTAGGATGTACCCTAACTCTAGATAACCATGCATTCCCAATCGACCTTATGCCGGTCTCGATTAAAAGCTTCGACGTTATCATCGGCATGGATTGGTTGAGCCTTCATCGCGCCAACATCATGTGCTTCGAGAAAGCAGTCTGCCTAAACCTTCCGTATAACGAAACTCTTATCGTCTACTGCGACAAACCCGGTGTGAGTCTCTGTATTATATCAAGTATTCAAGCACAGAAATATCTGCGTAAAGAATACCATGCATTCCTTGCTCACATTGTCGACACGAACCTCGAAACAAAAGAACTAAAGAACATTCCAGTAGTGAGCGACTTCCCCGACATTTTCCCAGAAGACCTACCAGGATTACCTCTGCAACGACAGGTCGAGTTCAGAATCGACTTAGTCCCAGGAGCTGTCCCAATAGCCAAGTCGCCCTACCGATTAGCACCAGCAAAGATGCAGGAACTATCCGGTCAACTTAACGAACTGCTCAGCAAGGGTTTCATAAGACCAAGCTTCTCACCGTGGGGAGAACCAGTCTTGTTTGTTAAGAAGAAAGACGGATCATTCCGTATGTGTATCGACTACAGGGAACTCAAGAAACTGACGGTCAAGAATCGATACCCTCTGCGGCGCATAGACGATCTATTTGACCAACTGCAAGGGGCGAGTTACTTCTCCAAAATTGATCTGAGATTTGGATATCACCAGTTACGAGTACTAGAGGAGGATGTTCCAAAGACAGCCTTCCGAACTCGTTACAGACACTACGAGTTCGTGGTGATGCCATTCGGATTGACCAATGCGCCCGCAGTTTTCATGGACCTGATGAACAGAGTATGCCGACCTTACTTGGATCAGTTCGTCATTGTTTTCATTGACGACATCCTGATCTACTCCCGAAGTAAGGAAGATCATGGCGATCACCTGCGACAAGTTTTAGGAACTTTACGAACGGAGAAACTCTATGCAAAGTTCTCGAAATGTGAATTTTGGATCCGAAGAGTCGAATTCTTAGGACACGTGGTAAGCGAAGAGGGAATCCACATGGACCCATCCAAAATTAAAGCCATTGAGAACTGGTCAGCACCGAAGATGCCTACAGAAATTCGTCAATTTCTAGGCCTCGTTGGCTACTACCGCAGATTCATACAGAACTTCTCCCGAATAGCGAAACCTCTTACAACCCTGACCCAGAAAGGTGTGGCCTTTGACTGGGAAGAGAAACAAGAAAGAGCGTTCCAAATGCTCAAACGAGCCTTGTGCACCGCACCAATAATATCTCTCCCCGAAGGGATAGAAGACTTCGTAGTCTATTGCAATGCATCGAACCAAGGGCTCGGGTGTGTTCTGATGCAGCGAGGTAAGGTCATCGCCTACGCTTCCAGACAGTTGAAGACGCACCAAGTTATCTACATGACCCATGATCTTGAACTAGGATCCGTGGTGTTTGCTCTGAAGATCTGGAGACATTACTTGTACGGGACGAAAAGCACTATATTTACCGACCACAAGAGTTTACAACACATATTCGATCAGAAGGAGCTCAACATGAGACAACGACGGTGGGTCGAGCTACTCAGTGACTACGAATGCTATATTCGTTATCATCCGGGTAAAGCCAACGTAGTAGCAGACGCCCTAAGTCAGAAGGAATATTCTGGTCACAGGGTCAAGTCATTGTCAATAACCATCCATTCATACTTGCCTAAACAAATTCAGGCGGCCCAACTTGAAGCCATGAAACCTGAAAATGTGCAGAGTGAATCCCTCAGAGGAATGGACAAGAATTTAGAAGCCAAGGGTGACGGATCCTTATATTTCATGGACCGGATCTAGACACCGAAACACGGTGGTTTCCAAGACTTGGTCATGACCGAGGCGCACAACACTCGGTATTCCGTCCATCCAGGTTCAGATAAGATGTATCTGGATCTTAAAAAGCTATACTAGTGGCCTAATATGAAAGCAGAGATTGCTACCCTCGTAAGTAAATGCCTTACTTGCGCAAAGGTTAAGGTCGAGTACCAGAAGCCCTCCGGTTTACTGCAACAACTAGAGATTCCAGAATGGAAGTGGGAGCGGATCAATATGGATTTCATAACCAAGTTGCCCAAGACAACGGGTGGACTTGATGGGTCATCGTCGATAGATTAACCAAGTCTGCACACTTCCTGCCTATCAAAGAAACCGACAAGATGGAGAAACTTACAAGAACATACATTAGGGAAATCGTATAGATACATGGTGTGCCTATATCCATTATCTCCGATAGAGATAGTAGGTTCACCTCAAGATTCTGGCAATCACTACAACATTCCTTGGGAACAAGGCTAGACATGAGCACAGCCTACCATCCACAACCCGACGGACAAAGTGAGAGAACAATCCAGACTTTAGAAGATATGTTGTGTGCTTGTGTAATTAACTTTGGAAAAGCGTGGGATACCCATTTACCCCTCGTCGAATTTTCCTACAACAACAGTTATCACACGAGCATAAAGGCAGCACCATTTGAAGCCCTCTACGGCCAAAAGTGCAGATCCCCTCTGTGATGGGCTGAAGTGGGTGATACCCAATTAGCCAGGGGGCAAGCTTCTGACAGTACTCTCACCAGTCCGAAGATCATTCTTGAGACCAGACAGAGAAAATTGTTCAAATCCGTGAACGATTGAAAGCCTCTAGAGACTGACAGAAGAGCTACGCTGATAAGTGAAGAAAACCTTTGGAATTTCAGGTGGGAGGCCGAGTCCTTCTCAAAGTCTCACCCTGGAAGGGCTTGATACGCTTCGGTAATCGTGGGAAGCTTAATTTGAGGTACATAGGGCCTTTCGAGATTCTCGCAAGAGTCGGCCCAATAGCTTACAAACTCGACCTACCCGACACACTTCGTAACGTACATTCTACATTCCACGTATCTAACTTGAAAAAGTGTCTGTCCGACGAGACTCTTGTAATCCAGCTCGACAAGATCGAGATCAACGAGAGTCTCAACTTCGTGGAAGAACCTGTAGAGATCATGGACCGTGAGGTCAAGCAGACGAAACAAAGCCGTATCCCAATTGTGAAGGTTCGCTGGAACGCCAAGCGAGGACCAGAATTCATTTGGGAACGCGAGGATCAGATGAAACTAAAATACCCTCATCTATTTGCTTAGTTATTTGTAACTACTTTATTTGCTTAGACTTTAATTTCGGGACGAAATTCCCTTAACAGAGGGATGATGTGACAACCCAAAATTTTCTTTTGGTCAAACCCTAAAAGTCAACCACTTCGTATCATGATTTAATATGATTATTTCTTATTTTTAAGAAATATAAAGTTTGTTTAATTATTTTATTATTATTTTTAAACGAACGGGTGAAAGAAAGTGTCGTCTTGGGTTTTGATTTTGAAAACCGCAAACACTTCACGTATTAGAATCACCCGACTAAACTTTTATGTTTTGGGTTTAGGAATCACCCAAAAACCATAAACTCATGCCTATGTATGAGTTTACTCCCTAATAAACTAGTCATTGTGTTTACTCCCCAAATAGTGAAAAGAGTAAACTCCCAAAAACTCTCTCAACTATCATCCAACATTTAATTCCAAAACTCCGATCTTGTAAGTGTTCTAACCATTTCAAGTTAGTAAAACACTTAATCTAGTGTTTGTGCATCTATTCATCCATTCATTTTTGGTTTTTGTTTAGATTTTCCAAAACACCAAGAACACACACTAAGTGTTCTTGGCCCTTTTACCTCGAATCTAGCAACATTGTAGTAAGTACTCTCATCCTTAAGTGCTTGTAAGCTAGTATATCAAACAAACACCAAGGAAATCAGCCAAGAACACCATGATTGAGGTGTTCACGGTCCAAGAAGATGCTTGGACCGCAAACACCATAAAGTCCCTCAAATTTGGCTTAAGTCCCATTTTAAGCCCTAGTTTGAAGCCCTAGACTTACCTTAACATATTTGAACCTTCCATTGATATGTTTAAGCTTTGAAAAACACCAAACATCACCATTTATAGGTGTTTACGGTCTTAGGATGCCCCAAAACCGTAAACACCCAAAAAGGTGTTTAAATGAATTATATTCCTTTCTTAACCCTAAAGACTAACTTAGATGTTTACCTAGTTGTGATAAGGACTTAAAACAATGGAAATACCACTTCCCATAAGGGTTTACGGTAGTAAACCCAAGGGAAAATACCATTAGGCCGTAAACACCTCAAGGAGGGTGTTTTGTGGTCTTAATCCATTCCAAGAGCTAAACCACTTAGCAAGGTTACTTCTATGGACTTGTTAAACTCCAAAACAACTCATGGATTACAATATTTGGAGTTTGGACCGTAAACCCTAGAGTTTACTACCGTAAACTCCAAGGGTAAAGGTCATTTGGACCGTAAAGTCCCAAGGAGTTTACCCTTGGACCCTAAACACCCTAGTTATGCCCTACTAGCACTCGGATGCAATCCTTGTGAACTTTAACACTTGAAACAAAGTGTTTTCAGGTTCTAGAGTGTCCCAACTCATATTATTAGTTATAATAAGGCTAATTAGTTATACATATGTTCATTATATGATAACTAGGCTCGTGCGTGTGTACAAGTCTCCGCTTGCCACCTAGCACGGTATCCGATATTTCAATCCAATCCACTCACCACAAGTGAGTTCATACCCCTTTAATTAACCTTTGAAATACTTTTCAATATTTTAAATACTTTTATGGGGGGGAATACAAGTTAAATATTGATAGTTATTACATCAATCACATGGGATTAATAACTATAGAACCAATGATTTTATCATTGTTCAAACTGTTTATCAAACTGCTTTACTTCAAAATGTTTTACAAACTCTTTTCTTACCAAATACTTTTATTTAAACTTTGTTATACTTCTTATAAATTACATGTCCATATATGTATAGATATATAAGAAATGTTTAAAGGGCTTAGGAAGGTCATCCACCCTATTTCCTTTTCGCGCTCGAGATGTGGTCTGGTGGGATTTCGGGTAGTCGTCCGAAAGTCGTTTCAATATTAATTATATATCAATTGTACATATATAGACATAAAAAGTACTTCCATATTCATGCATATTAGTTACATCATTAGTAAGTTACCATCGGGGTAACACAAGATCATACTACTACAATTTCTAGATCAATGAGTCAGTTCAATTATGAGTCAATACTTATTACTATGAGAACATATACATTACATTACTATGAGTACATACACAACTATACTATAAAGGGAACATATACAACTATACTAGAAAGAGAACATATACAACTATACTAGAGAAGAACATATACAACTATACTAGAGAAGAACATATACAACGATACTAGAACAAGTAACATTACATTACATATACATGAATACGTTAACAATTGTGATCCACTGTATCGGAGCATGCCTTAAATGTCATGGCCCGAGTTGTAGCCAGAATTCTCTTGGAGGGAGAGCGTGAGTTTGCGTATAGATCTATACTGGATTGACTATCCTACACCTTGCTGCTAGCTACAGCCGGACCTGCAGTTCTGCGGGTGCCAAACGTCATATCATTTTACGACCTACATTTGTCGTTGTTTATCCAGTCGATAGTATGGTACAATTAATCACATGATGCCTTAATATAAATCCGGTTTAAGGTAGTTAGTACAGCAGTAGTTCCTATAATACAAAACTACAGTACTACATTAATTTACTCTTTACAAAATTAGTGATCTTTTCACTTAAACATTTAAGTACAAACTATATTTTGAGAATGATAGTTACACTTGAGTAAATTACACACTTTTAAAGTAAACGAACATACAAAACAATTAAGCCTTGGTAGAAGACTACTTTAATAGAAAATATAGGTTTTCCTGAGAGATTCAAACTTTTCCAAACACTTACATACATTTTACAAACTTACACTTGAGACATGTTCAAACGTTTTGATAACAAACACCGACACTAAAATACTTATGAACTCACCAGCTTTATGCTGATAAACTCTTTCAAAATAACTTGTATTCTCAAGTCATCAGTAGACAGGTACCAATGCCAGCTTTTGAGAAGATGGAGCGCATCCAAGACTCCTCTTATTATTTTGATTTACATTATTTTTGGTGTCTATAACTGTAAAGAACACACTTGTATTAAAATTATATATTTAATGCAATGGATGATGTTGTTTGCTTATTTACTGTTATACTGTGTTATGATACTTTACATGACGTCCTCCACCCCAGAACGTTTCCGCCATTCATGGTTTTGGGGTGTGACAACCTGGGAATACAAGTTATTTTGAAAGAGTTTATCAGCATTAATGTTAGTGAGTTCATAAGTATTTTAGTCTCGGTGGTTGTATCAAAATGTTTGAACATAGTTATAAACACGAGTTTGTAAACATTGGTAATATAAAAATGTGAATGTTTGTAAGTGTTTGTAAAAGTTCGAATCCCTTAGAAAAACCTATATTTTCTATTAAAAGTAGCCTTCTACCAAGGCGTTACTGTTTTGTATGTTCATCGATTGTAATAGGTGTGTAATTTTCCCAAGTGTAACTATCATTCTCAAGATATAGTTTGTTCATTAATGTTTAAGTGAAAAGGTCACTAAATATGTAAAGGGTAAATTAATGTAGTACTGTAGTGTTGTATTATAGGAACTACTGTTGTACTGACTACCTTAAATTGGATTTATATTAAGGTATCATTTGATTATTTGTACCATACTATCGACTGGATAAACAACGAAAAATGTAGGTCGTAAAATGAAATGACGTTTGGCACCCGCAAACCTGTAGGTCCTACTGTAGCTAGCAGCAAGGTGTAAGATAGTCAATCCAGTATAGATCTATACATAAACTCACGCTCTCCCTTCAAGAGACTCTGGCTACAACATGAGCAATGACATTGAAGTCATGCTCCGATTCAGATCACAATGGTTAACGTATTCATGTATATGTAATGTAATGTTACTTGTTCTAGTATCGTTGTATATGTTATCTTTCTAGTATAGTTGTATATGTTCTCCTTCTAGTATAGTTGTATATGTTCTCTCCTAGTATAGTTATATATGTTCTCTTTCTAGTATAGTTGTATATGTTCTCTTTCTAGTATAGTTGCACATGTTCTCTTTCTAGTAATAAGTATTGACTCATGAATGAACTGACTCATTGATCTAACAATAATATAGTATGATCTTGTGTTACCCCGATGGTAACTTACAAATGATGTAACTAGTACGCATGAATATGGAAACACTTTTATGTCTATATATGTACACATGATATATAATTAATATTGAAATGACTTTCGAATGGCTACCGGATATCCCAGCAGACCACATCCAAATCGAGGAAAGGAAATAGGGCGTGCGGCCTTCCTAAGCCTTTTAAACATTTATTATATAACTATACATATACGGGCATGCAATTTATAATAAGTATAACAAAGTTTAAGTAAAAGTATTTGATAAGTAAAAGAGTTTGTAAGAACAGTTTGGAGTAAAACAGTTTGATAAACAGTTTGAACAGTAGTAAAATCATTGGTTTTGTAGTTATTAATCACATGTGATTGATGTAATAACTATAACTATTCAACTTGTATCCCCCCCCCCCATAAAAGCATTTAAAACATTTAAAAGTAATTCAAATGTTAGTTAAAAGGGTATGAACTCACTTGTGGTGAGTGGATTGGATTGAAGTGTTGGGTACGATGCTTGGTGACAAATGAAGACTTGTACACACGCATGAGCCTAGTTATCATATAATGAACATATATGTAACTAATTAGCCAATTTATAACTAATAAATTAATTTGGGACACCCTAGAATATGAAAACACTTTGTTTCAAGTGTTAAAGATCACAAGGATTGCATCTGAGTGTTGGTAGGGCAAAACTAGTGTGTTTGGAGTCCAAGCGTAAACTCCCTTGGAGTTTACGGTTTTGATTGTCAAGACCTAGGGAGTTTATGGCAGTAAACTCTAGATTTTACGGCCATAAACTCTAGTCCTAGTGACCAAGTGATGTTTTGTGGTTTAGCAAGCCTATTGAAGCATTTCTACTAAGTGGTTTGGCCTTTGGAATGGACTAGGGAAACAAAACACCTCCTTTGAGGAGTTTACGGCCTCATGGAATTTTCCTTTAGGTTTACTACCATAAACCCTTATGGAGAAGTTTACATCTATTTTTTCAAGTCCCTAACACAATTAGGTAAGTGTATGTGCTAGTTTCTAAGCCTAAGGAAGGAAAATAACCCATTTATACACACTTTAGGGTGTTTACGGTTTTGGGAGATCCCCAAACCATAAACACCTATAAATGTTGGATTTTGGTGTTTTTCCAAGGCTTAGATACATCAAAGGAAGGTTTAATCAATTCATGGAAGGCTTAAACATCAAACTAGGGCTAAATAAGGGACTTAGACACACTTTGGTGCCATTTATGGTGTTTACGGCCCAAGAACATTCTTGGACCGTGAACACCCTTAACCATGTTTTCTTGACATATTTTCTTGATGTTTAAATGAAATACTAACTTAAAATCACTCAAGGATGGAAGCACTTACTATTAGTAGGCTTGATTTGAGCTAAAAAGGCCAAGAACACGTAGTGTGTGTTCTTGGTGTTCTTGGTGTTTTGGAAATCTAGACAAAATACATAAATGAATGGATGAATAGATTTACAAACACTAGATTAAGTGTTTTACTAACATGAAATGGTTAGAACACTGACACCTTTGAAGATTTGGAATTAATTCTAGGATGATACTTGAGAGAGTTTTTGGAGTTTACTCTTTTGTGAACTTGGGGAGTAAACACAAATGACTAACTTTTGGGGAGTAAACTCATACATAGGTATGAGTTCATGGTTTTTGGGTGATTTTTAAACCCAAATATAAAAGTTTGGTCGGGTGTTTCTAAGACGCGAAGTGTTTGCGGTTTTTAAATTTCAAAACCCGAGACGGCACTTTCTTTCAGTCGTTCGCTTAAAATTTATATTAAAATACTCAAACGAACTTTAAATTTCTTAAAAATAAGAAATAATCACATTAACTTATCATAAGAAGGGGTTGACTTTTAGAGTTTGACCCAATGGAAATTTCGGGTTGTCACAACCCAGGCCTTATTTGAAGCTTGGATTAAGTGTTCTAGCCTCATAACACCTTGCATGCACGTAAAGTTAGAAACTTTACGTGCAAAACTAGCATTAGAATTCCAGATCTATGAGTTGAAGGTGTTGGAATGGATTGTGATTGACAAATTATAGGTGTCACAAGGTGAACTCGACGATTCAGTTCATGGACTCGGTGAGTCGGTTCGTAAACCCAAACCCTCTTGTTTATGTCTCGGATCAGTGGGTGGAGTTAGTAAAGGGTTCAACCAGTCTATGTCCATAATGGACATGAAGATCATGGTACTCGATGAGTTCAAGGAAGAACTCGGCGAGTCCAAGGCAATCTCCTTAGCTTCTGAAGATGGACTCGACGAGTTGTAGAACAACTCGGCGAGTCGGTTGAAGATGGTCCCGAATGTGTAGTTGAAGGAGAACTTGTCGAGTTGTTGCTAGACTCGATGAGTAGAGTCGAGGTTGTTTTGGGATTTGAGGAGCATGGACTCGACGAGTTGGTAGAACAATTAGGCGAGTCGAGTCAACTGGAAGTTGTCTCTGACCATTGACTTTGACCTTGAGAAGGACCTTGACTAGAGTTGACCTAGTTGAATTCGGGAGGATAGTTAGGCTAATTGCTATTAGTATTATTGGTAGCTCAGGGAGCTAGTGGAGCAGCGGTTCAGAGAATTTTCGGATAGCAACCAGAGGGTTATCAGTAGAGTTCAGCAGTGCAGGTGAGTTTCCCTTTGTGTGAATGTGTCTACGGCCACAATGTCGGCCCATGTAGTTATGAGTAGGAAGACCCGAGGGTTAACCCTAGGCATTGTTTTCCAGTATGATATTCAGGACCAAGGTCCAATGTCAGCGGGTGCCCAAGGAATGGTTTGCGTGATAGAGTATACTTGTTGTCTGTGTGATACTTGTATGTACCTGGTAGGGAGGTGAGTGTGGGCGAGCTACCGTATCTCACTATTAGCAGAGTATGGATGGGGTTCCATATCTCATCAGTAGTCGAGCAGGCGTGAGGCCCAAGTTAGGAATAAAGCGAGTGTGGGCTGGGCCCCTACCTCACTATCAGTAGGAGTGAGGACGGGGTTCCATGACTCATCGGTAGCAGGATAGGGGCGGGGCCCAAGACAGGCAAGGCCTTAGTACAGGAATGCAGTAGAATAGTTATAGTCATGTGTTATGAAATATGTTATATGTTTGTATATGTTTAGCGGGCGGGGCCTAAGAGAAATAGATTTATACTTCAAGAGGGGATCGAATCCAGGCGGGGCCTATTGTAGCGGGAGATGGCTGAGGTAGTGGGTGAGGCCCAATATTTTCAGTATGCAGTTTTGTGTATGGTATGTGGTAGGTTGGGGAACTCACTAAGCTTTGTGCTTACAATTTTAGTTTTGGTTTCAGGTACTTCTGGTAGCAGAGGGAAGAGCTTGGGATGATCGCATAACACACACCATAGTTAGTCAGTCTGGGCTGTTTTACTCTGATAATAAGGACATTTTTTGAATTGATACTCCGAATTTATGTTATGACTTATGATGTGATTTTATCAATATGGTTTTAGTAATGTTTTAAAGAAAATTTTTCGTCGTGATTTTTGGGTCGTTTCAAGACCAGTGCGAGAGATTTTTTCAACAACTAGCTTCGGTTACTTGTTGGACCTATGTAACATCCGGACATCCATGTATATTATTTACTTACTCATTTACTTAAATTTTTGAGCTACTCGACGAGTCGGCACCCTAACTCCTCGAGTAGAGTCGCGAAGTGCCACGAGGGGTTAATGACCTACTCGACGAGTCCGAGGAGCCGACTCGCCGAGTAGGCGCTAGGATGAGAAACCCTAAATCCCCGGGTTTGGGGCCTATTTAGAGGCACTTATATCCTCATTTTAGGCTACCCATCTCTGAGAGCAAACCCTAATCGACCCTTTAGCCTTGAGAGAGAGTTTTGAGCTAATCTTGAGTGTGTGGTGCACCTTTTGAAGAAGAAGAGGAGGACTTCAAGCCAAGAGACAAGAAGGAGTTGTTATATTTGTGGTTGCTTCATCTTAGAGCTTCTAGAACAGGTATAACACTTGCACCTTTCTCATTTTGTTGTATAGATCTCATGTATTGGAAATTAGGAATTTTCTTCTACACTTGGGGATCTAGAGTGTTTTAAGTCATTTTGAGATTTGGACTTCAGATCTGGACCATGTGAGGTCCCTAGAGCCATAAGGTCCCTGCTTTAATCAGCCATGATAAAGATCTTCAGTGAGCAACTCTTTCCAAGGTGTTTTTTGACATTTAAAGCTCAAAATGGGCATGGACATAAATCTTGTGACTTTACGTGGTTGACGAGCCTTAGGAGGATAGATCCAGAGTTTGGGGAGGTTCTTTGCCTTACAAAAGACTGAATGAGTGATGGGTCTGAATGGACTCGTCAAGTCAAGGAACCGACTCGACGAGTCAGATGGGGTTGTCCTGAAGATTTTGATCGCGCAGCAACTCGACGAGTTGACGGGTCAACTTAGTGAGTTGAGCGAGACTTTTGAACGATTATGTGGATGGTGAGTAGACTCGTCGAGTCCCATAAGTGCACTCGACGAGTAGGGTCAACATGCACTGTTGACTTGAGTTTGAATTCTGTTGACTTAGGGTTGGTCAACCTTGTCTTTAGGAAACCTTGGGGGTAAATTGGTCTTTTCCCACCTCAACGGAATAAGTGTCCTAACTAAGTAAATGTGTCATTTAAAAGAGTTAATTAAATAATTACCTTATGTGATTAGGAGGAGGCTAGACTTGGGGGATTCGTTTGCAAGAGTATTCATTCACTTAGCTTACTTACGAGGTGAGTCTTCTCACTATACTTACCAAGAGTGGTATCTTTATGTGTTGAGTTGTTTATATGTTATCTCTATATTGTAATGTTCTGCATTATGTTTTTGTGATTTATTGTGACATCCCCAAAATCACGGCCAGAAAAGACCGGTTTTGTTTATACTTTATTTCAAAATCATAGTAACCTTTTAATAAAAGAGTTGCGGAAATTGTCCCAAAACAATAATATGATAAAGAGTTATCAAAATCATTTCCTTATAAATGTATTTCATTAAAAGACTCGGGATGTCATGTTCAATACAGTACATAAGTATAAACAATACAACATAAGCCTTACTACATTATTTCATATCTACAGGTCTATATCCGTAATCCCTCATCCAAAACATCACATCTACGCTCATGCGCCACTACCTGTAATACAAGAAACTGAGTGGGTCAGGCTTGGGAGCCTGGTGATCACATAGGGTTTTCAACCCACAATAAATAAGTTTATTAATTTCATCAATCAACAATAACCCGATTACCCGTTCCCGTTATCCTCACTCTACATCCCTAAATACCTATCATAAGGGACCTAGCCTAAGGATCATCATCGGGATGGACGCCACTGCTAAGGGGGTTCCTTGGCAATAAATGTCCTAAACACAACCATGTGGGGGATGGAGTACATCGGTGAACACATCGTTCACAAACACCTACAGGTTGCGAGCCTGCTAGTGTTCCACTGGACTGTCTAGAAGAGTCTGTGGTCGTCGTCTATACTAAGCTAGATGACTGGATCAACAATAACAACATCGAGGCCTCTCATCATTTTATCACACATCACCTATTACATCTACCCATGTTTTACCCCAACATTTTCGTAGATATAAAATACATATACATTTTAAATCTTTGAAAACATGTATAAAAACGTTCATCCAGCATAGATAGCAAGTATTCAGATAATATGCATGCGTAGCACATAATTTATATAAAATACTTCATATCTATGTGTAAGCTGAAAGTAACTATGCACTCACCTGAAAAGGTGGTGATTCCGAACTCAGATAGCGCTTCGCTTCTTAAAAATAATTTCCGTCGACGAAACCTAGTATTATTACCACCAGAGTGTAGTCTATTATTCTCCGAGACTAATTAATAGTCTAGATATTATTACTATTATATAAGTGTTAATAAATACTTATATAACCCACAATAATAGCCCAAGTATTTATTATAAGTTCCTAATAGCGTTACTATAACTAAATAAAAGCTATAGTAAAAATAGCCTAGGCGTAGCTCACTTACAGCGGGTTTTATAGAAAACCGGGCTTTTCTTGGAGCAGTGTTCCCGAGCCGAAAAGCTCTTCTTTTTGGAGCCATCGAGCACTCCAGGGCTTTCGCCTCGTGCTAGGGAGGTTCCCTAGGCTTTTCGGGGGATTTCAGGGCTAGAGAGAGGTTCTAGAGAGAGAGAGTAAAGACAAGAAAGAATGGGAAATGTGTGAAGAAAATGAGGGTGGGAGAGATGGTATTTATAGGGTGAAATGTGGCTGAACTTGGTGCCACATGTCACCATCTGGTGGCAAGCCTTGGGGAGAAAGCAATGGCCAAGATTGTGCCACATCACCCATTTTCGCACAGCACACTTCCGACTTCTAAAATCCAGAACTTTCACATACGACCTCCGTTTTTGACGTTCTTTATATCCACACGTAGGTAATAATATGATCTACAACTTTCATTTTGACTCCATCGACTAATTCTCGACTGATCTTAAATTTAACAGTACAAGGAGGTTATACTGTTAAACGTCCGCGTAAAATTCATAACTTCTACATACGGACTCTGTTTTCGTCTGTCTTTTTACCGTTGATTTCCTATTAATGAGATCTTCAACTCTCATTTAGGTCGCGTAATCCAAAAACCGCTCGAACTAAAATTCGAGTTTCGGGTCGTGCACTGCTAAGCCGAATCTTAGAAAAATCATAACTTCTTCATACGAAGTCGGATTTGGGCGTTCTTTTTATGGATTTTCTCGGTTTAACATATTCTAAGACTTTCGTTTAGATCACTAAGGCTAAAAAGTCCTCCATCGTAAATTCACTATTTACGTCTCCCGGTGTCGTGTTGGTTTTGCCGTAAAACTTCGGCGAGCCATAACTTCTTCGTTATAACTCGGATTTTGGCGTTCTTTCTATCCCCGGAATCCTTGTTTTGACCACTACAACTTTATGTAAAGATATCGGACTTATCTCACACTTTAATTTTGATGCTTATCTTTATTCTTTATTAAATATATATTTATACTAAAGTAATAAGCACACAAATACACATAATTCACATAGAATTAAAATATTTCATCTTTATTAGTTTAAAAAGAGTTACAATTAACCTAGATTATTACATCGTATAAAAATGCTTAGCCCTGAGACCCCGGCGTTACAATTCTCTCCCCCTTAGGATGATTCCGCCCCGGAATCATGCATCAACAAACAGATGCGGGTAGTGACTCATCATGTCACTCTTTGTTTCCCAAGTGAGATTCGGCCCATTCGAATGTTTCCATCGGACTAGCACTAAGTCGACCATCTTGCGTCATAGCTTCTTAGTCCTACGGTCAACAATTGTTTCGGGCTCTTCGATTAGTCTCTTATTCTCATCCATTCTTAACTCCGAGATTGGAATTATGTTGAGAACTTCTCCCGTGAATTTCCTCAGATAACACACATGGAAGGTGTTAGTTCTTCAAGAAATTCCAGCTTGTAAGCTTGGTTCCCAATCTTCTGAAGAACTTTGAATGGTCCAATAAACCTTGGACTCAGCTTTCTTCATTTTCCGAATCTTATAAGTCCCTTCCACGGTGAGACTTTAAGCAAAACCGAATCCCCAACTTCGAAGGTCATCGGTCGTCTTTTCTTGTCAGCATAGCTCTTCTGACGATCCTGAGCTGCTAACATTCTATCCCTAATCACCTTTAGTTTCTCAGCAGTCTCATGGACTATCTCGGGGCCCATAAATTGTTTCTCTCCGGCTTCAAGCCCAAAAGACGGCGTACGACACTTCTGTCCATACAAGGCTTGATAAGGTGTCATCTTGATGCTCAAGTGGAAATTTTTGTTGTAGGAGAATTCTACCATAGGTAAGTGCTCGTCCCAATTTCCTTGGAGCTCAAGGGTACATGCTCTCAGCATATCTTCCAGTGTCTGAATCATTCTTTCGCTCTGACCATCAGTTTGCGGATGGTAAGCCGTACTCAAACACAACTATGTACCCAACTCCTCTTGTAGACTCCTCCAAAACCTCGACGTCAAACGACTATCATGATCTGATACAATCGTAAGAGGAACACCGTGAAGTCTTACAATTTCCTTCACGTAAGCATTTGCGAGCTTATCCACAGACCACTTCTCGTTGGCTTCTATGAAGTGTGCACTCTTGGTGAAATGATCCACGACTACCCCATTCATGTCGTGTCCGTTCTTCGTCCTGGGTAGTTTAGTCACAAAATTCATGGTGACGTCTTCCCATTTACCCATGGTTACAGGTAAAGGTTCTAAACTCCCATACGGTTTCTGATGTTGTGCCTTAACTCTCGCACATGTTACACACTCAGCCACATACTTCTCAACATCGAGCTTCATCGTCGGCCACCAGTAGTATGTTTTTAAATCCCTATACATTTTAGTGCTACTGGGATGAATTGAGTACATGGTCTTGTGTGCTTCTTCCATCGGAATATCTATTATTCCTCCCATCTTAGGTACCCAAATCCGATCTTGGAATACCTTCAGTCCTTGACTGTTTGCACCAAACACTAATGTTTTTCCCAAACCTTCTTCCTTTCGGTCATTCTTCTCTAAAGCTTCTTCTTGAGCTTTCGTGATACTTTCCACAATCATCTAGACGACTTCAATTCTCAACGCTCTTAGCCTTTTCCTTTTAAGGTTGACTTTCCGACTGAGAGCATCAGCAACAACATTTGCTTTACCGGGGTGGTAAAGTATCTCACAGTCATAGTCCTTGAGTAGTTCTAGCCAGCGTCGTTGCCTCATGTTAATTCTTTCTGATTAAAGAGATGCTAGAGACTCTTATGGTCAGTGAAAAGCTTGCACTTTGTACCGTAAAGGTAATGCCTCCATATCTTTAAGGAAAATACTACTGCTGCCAACTCCAGATCATGAGTGGGGTAGTTCTTTTCGTGCTCTTTCAATTATCGAGAGGCGTATGCTATCACCTTTTCTCTCTGGGTTAGAACACAACCCAACCCGACTCCAGATGCGTCACTGTAAACCACGAAGTCTTCAACTCCATCGGGTAGAGAAAGTATCGGTGCTTCACATAACTTCTTCTTTAGCTTCTCGAATGCCTCATCGTGCTTCTCACTCCACGTATACGTAGCTCCTTTGTGGGTCAACGCTGTTAATGGAGCAGCTATCGAAGAAAAGCCTTGGATAAATCGTCGGTAATATCTGGCTAATCCTAGAAAGCTTCGAATCTCCGTGGGATTCTTTGGATGTTTCCACTTCATTACAGCTTCGATTTTTGCGGGGTCAACCATTATTCCCTCCTGGTTAACCACATGACCCTAGAATTGGACTTCTCGAATCCAAAAATCACACTTGGAGAACTTAGCGTAAAGTTTCTCCTTCCTTAACACTTCCAACACTTCTCGTAGATGCTTGCCATGCTCCTCTTGGCTTTTTGAGTAGATCAGAATGTCGTCGATGAACACTATCATGGATTTATCGAGGAATGATTTACAAACCCTATTCATCAAATCCATGAATATTGCTGGAGCATTGGTTAGTCCAAACGACATAACCAAGAACTCGTAGTGTCCATATCTAGTTCTGAATGCAGTCTTCTCAATATCCTGATCTCTCACTTTCAGCTGATGATATCCCAACCTAATATCGATCTTTGAGAAGTAGCTCGAACCTTGCAGCTGATCGAATAGGTCGTCAATCCTTGGCAATGGATACTTGTTCTTCATTGTTGCCTTGTTCAGCTCTCGGTAGTCTATGCACATCCTCATGCTTCCGTCCTTCTTCTTCACGAATAACACCGGAGCTCCCCAAGGTGATGAACTAGGTTGAATGAAACCGTTATCCAACAGCTCCTGAAGTTGCGTCATAAGCTCCTTCATCTCTGTTGTTGCTAATCGGTAAGGTGCTTTTGCTATCGGTGTTGTACCTGGTAACAAGTCTATCCGAAACTCCACTTGCCTATCAGGTGGTAATCCGGGAGGATCTTCGGGAAAGATCTCCGGATAATCGCACACAACTGGTATATTTTGCACCTCTTTCTTTTCCTTCTTAGCATCGATTATGAATGCCAAGTATGATGCACATCCTTTGGACAAACATTTCCTAGCTTTCATCAGGGAGATGATTCCATAATTCACTCTGAGTTTGTCCCCGTACACCATAAATGATTCCTTTCCAAGTGGGTTTACCCTTACTATCTTCTTTCGGCATAATATCTCGGCATCGTTGGCGCTAAGCCAATCCATACCAAAAACAATGTCGAAACCGTTTAACTATATGGGTAATAGTTCTTCGTGGAATACGTTTCCATTTAGGTCGATGACGATGTTCCTAATATGATTACTAACCGGTATGAATTTGCCACTGGCAACTTCTACAATCAAGGCATTATCAAGTTTTTCTACAGGAAATGCTAATTTCCCACCAAATTTATGCGATACAAAGGAGTAGCTGGCTCTGGAATCAAATAGTATATTTGCAGGAAAACCATTTACAAGAAAGGTACCTGAAGCGACATCAATCGCCTCCTTTGTAGCCTCGAGCATCATTTGGAAGGCTCTCGCCCTTATCTTTGGTGGTATGTTGGGTCTTCCTGCCTCTTTCTTTTTTGGGCAATCCTTTGAAATGTGCCCCTCCTTGTTGCACTCATAACAGACCTTCTTAGTGAACGTGCATTCGTTTGCATAGTGCCCAGGCGTTCCAAATTTGAAACAAGTGACCCCTCTCTCACACTTCCTAGAGTGCTTTTTCTTGCACTTGTCACACCACTTCGCTTCTAATCCTCTTCCTCTCGAACCAGACTTCAAGAATCTACCCTTTCTTACCGGACCTCGAGGATCCGTCAAATTTCATTTTCTCTCCCACTTCCGCTCTCTCCAGAACTTTCTCTCGTATCTGGGTCTCTACATTCTTAGCAACCCAGATGGCGGCTTTCAGAGTGGTAGTTTGCTTGACCATTGAACCGAAGTCCGCTGGTAATCCGAGGGAAAATTTGTTAACCTTGGAGAGTTCAGTTGGGATGAGGTGAGGAACAAGCTTCATTTTCTCAGTAAAGCTTGCAGCGTATTCAGTAACACTCAATCTTCCCTTCTTCAGATTCTGGAACTCGTTGTTGATCTCCAGAAGATCCTGCTCAGAGCAGTATTGTATCTTCAACTATACCAGAAAATCGTCCCACGACATCTTGCTTGCTTCACCTTTGGGCATTGAATCAGCTAATAGCTTCCACCTACTTAGTACTCTAGATTTCAACAGAGGAACCGCGAGAGCGGTCTTCTGCCTGTTGCTACACTCGCAACTCTCAAACATCGTCTCTATCTCATAGATCCAGTTCATGACTTCCACCGGCGTCGGGCTTCCAGATAGACTCGGTGGTTTGGATGCCATGAAAAAATCTTGTATTTTCATCCACGTCTGTCATTTCCTCCATCCTTGTGGTTTTGCCTAACTATCGGTGGGTTGGCTTGACCAACAGTCCCACTGTAGTTTCCTTCCTCAGTCTGCCCTTCATTCAACTCGGGCTGTTCGATCTGTATGGTCGCTTCCTCTCTATTTTGCTGGAGCAAATGCCTGGTTTCCTCCATTTGAGGATCCAACATTGCCTAGATCATCGCTTGCACTCCGGCTATCGTTATTGGCCCAGCAGCGGCATCCACAATTGATATTTTCTCGATTACTGGGGGTTGGTTTTTGCTCCCATTTGCAATCACGTTTCTGCTACGGGTCCTTGTCATCTTGATCTATACACCGAATAAGTGAATTTAGATCTTTATTTAGGACTGATGTTCAAATCATCCTTATCTCTCCGAAACGTTTACATGCTAGTTCTAATATCGTAGTCGTACGTTTAGAATCCTAAACACATAAGGTTTCCAGATCCGGTCGGCAACAGACCATAGATCCGAACAATTAACAGCATATCAGGCACAAAACATTTATCACATAAAAGCATTTTAGGCACAATTCCTTAAATAAGCTAGTGCTCACACCTCACAATCATCGCTTACCATTCTAAGTTTAAGTCTAGAAATCCTACAAATTCCTAGTTCGCTTAAACTAATGCTTTGATACCAACTATGACATCCCCAAAATCACGGCTAGAAAAGACCGATTTTGTTTATACTTTATTTCAAAATCATAGTAACCTTTTAATAAAAGAGTTGCAAAATTTGTCCCAAAACAATAATATGATAAAGAGTTATCAAAAGCATTTCCTTATAAATGTATTTCATTAAAAGACTCGGGATGTCATGTTCGATACAATACATAAGTATAAACAATACAATATAAGCCTTACTACATTATTTCATATCTACAGGCCTATATCCATAATCCCTCATCCAAAACATCACATCTATGCTCATGCGCCACTACCTGTAATAAAAGAAACTGAGTGGGTCAGGCTTGGGAGCCTGGTGAGCGCATAGGGTTTTCAACCCACAATAAATAAGTTTATTAATTTCATCAATCAACAATAACCCGATTACCCGTTCCGTTATCCTCACTCTACGTCCCTGAACACCTATCATAAGGGACCTAGCCTAAGGATCATCATCGGGATGGACACCACTGCTAAGGGGGTTCCTTAGCAATAAATGTCCTAAAGGCAACCATGTGGGGGATGGTGTACATCGGTGAACACATCGTTCACAAACACCTACAGGTTGCGAGCCTGCTAGTGTTCCACTAGACTGTCTAGAAGAGTCCGTGGTCGTCATCTATACTCCGCTAGATGACTGGATCAACAACAATAACATCGAGGCCTCTCATCATTTTATCACACATCACCTATTACATCTACCCATGTTTTACCCCAACATTTTCGTAGATATAAAATACATATATAGTTTAAATCATTGAAAACATGTATAAAACCGTTCATCCAGTATAGATAGCAAGTATTCAGATAATATGCATACGTAGCACGTAATTTATATAAAATACTTCATATCTATGTGTAAGCTGAAAATAACTATGCACTCACCTAAAAAGGTGGTGATTCCGAACTCAGACAGCGATTCGCTTGTTAAAAATAATTTCCTTCGACGAAACCTACTATTATTACCACTAGAGTTTAGTCTATTATTCGCCGCGACTAATTAATAGTCTAGCTAGTATTACTATTATAAAAGCGTTAAAAAAAATACTTATATAACCCATAATAATAGCCCAAGTATTTATTATAAGTTCCTAATAGCGTTACTATAATTAAATAAAAGCTATATTAAAAATAGCGTATGCATAGCTCACTTACAGCGGGTTTTATAGAAAATCGGGCTTTGCTTGGAGCAGTGTTCCCGAGCCGAAAAGCTCTTCTTCTCGGAGCCGCCGAGCACTCTGAGGCTTCCACCTCGTGCTAGGGAGGTTCCCTAGGCTTTTCGGGGGATTTCAGGGCTAGAGAGAGGTTCTAGAGAGAGAGAGAGTAAAGAGAAGAAAGAATGGGAAAGGTGTGAAGAAAATGAGGGTGGGAGAGGTGGTATTTATAGGGTGAAATGTGGCTGAACTTGGTGCCACATGTCACCATCTGGTGGAAAGCCTTGGAGAGAAAGCAATGGCCAAGATTGTGTCACATCACCCATTTTCGCACAACACACTTCCGACATCTAAAATCTATAACTTTCACATACGACCTCCATTTTTTACATTCTTTATATCCACGCATATGTAATAATAAGATCTACAAATTTCATTTTGTCTCTGTCAGCTAATTATCTACCGATCTTAAATTTAACAGTACAAGGAGATTATACTTTTAAACACTCGCGTAAAATTCATAACTTCTACATACGGACTCTGTTTTCATCTGTCTTTTTACAGTTGATTTCCTATTAATGAGATCTTCAACTCTCATTTAGGTCGCGTAAGCCAAAAACCGCTCGAACTAAAATTCGAGTTTCGGGTCGTGCACTGCTAAGCTGAATCTTAGAAAAATCATAACTTCTTCATACGAAGTCAGATTTGGGTGTTCTTTTTATGGATTTTCTCGGTTTAACATATTCTACGACTTTCATTTAGATCACTAAGGCTAAAAAGTCCTCCATCGAAAATTCACTATTTGCGTCTCCCGGTGCCGTGTAGGTTTTGCCGTAAAACTTCGGCGGGCCATAACTTCTTCGTTATAACTCGGATTTTAGCATTCCTTATATCCCCGGAATCCTTGTTTCGACCACTACAACTTTATGTAAAGATATAGGACTAATCTCATACTTTAATTTTGACGCTTATTTTTATTCTTTATTAAATATATATTTATAATAAAGTAATAAGCACACAAATACACATAATTCATATAGAATTAAAATATTTCATCTTTATTATATTAAAAAGAGTTACAATAGTTAACCTAGAGTATTACATCGTCTAAAAATGCTTTGCCCCGAAACCCGGGCATTACATTTATGCTGAATATTGCTGCTATGAGTTACTGAGCTGGGACCGGAGGGTTCCATTGACACATTTATCTTGTTATGTGTTATGTGTTCCTGGTACTTCTCATGATCACGGGAAGGCGCCGGCTTGAGTGAACACACACATCGGAGATTGTTTCATGTTTAGAGGATCTTGGAGTTTTATACATTGTTTTCTTTTGAACCTGAATTTGGGAAATTGACATTGTGGCATTTTACGGATAATTGTTAAAATTAATGTTTTTTTGAAATTTAAAAATTTGGTTCAAATTTTACGTTGTTACAACCTACCAGCTCAGTCCGGAGACGAAATTCTTATTCATGGGTTGTTACTGCATATGTTGCGCCCTACTACTGAAACAGACGCAGCTGAGCATCTACATTTTAGGTTTTCTAAACATACATTATCATTTGGGCCCGAGGAGTTTTGTATTGTGTCCGGACTTAGCATGGGCCGGTGTCCCAGATCAAGGATCGAATTTTCTAATATGTATAAACACGCATATGGTGAAATTACATGTCGGTCAAGAATCTTCCCATATCAAAGGGACACTAGTTTACTTGTAGAAGATTTAGAGCTCCTTATTATGAATCAGCGGTTCAATGATATATCGGCTCACAACGGTGTCCATGCCATTTTGCTATTTATTCTCAATCAACGTTTTTTGGGAAAAAGAGCCCAATGATAAAGTCACCATGGAATTTTTTTGGGTGGTGGAGAACTTGGATCAATGGAATAGGTATTTGTCAATTTAATATTTTTAATAAAATACTAGGTTTAATCAATGGTATCATCATCTTAAAAATAGTTATCGTTATACAAACAACGAGGAAGATCTTTTAGAAATTGTTAAAGATCATTACATTTTCGACCACGAGGGAAGTGACTTTTAGTATGAGGATGATTGGATTCTAGTTAAAAATAACAAATATTTCATGTAGAAGACTCTTATATGTGAAATGTCTTATGTAATGTTTGCTACTGGAGTATCTCGTTTTCTATAATGTTTTATGTTTTATTTTTCATGGAATAAAGTAGATAATAAATGGGGTACTAGATTTAATTAATAATGTCAGAAGTGCAGTTTAATACATGCAATACAAATTACAAATAAGGGAATTCATTACTTTCCTACATTAATCTAAAGACATTTTAAATCAAATGTGTTGTGGAAATCAAAAGTACAGTACACACTTTCGTTCTGTGACTCTCTTACGGATGCCAATTCATCAGTCATTATGCCCTTTTGTGTCGATTTTTTCCTCCCCCATATCCGTTCCATGAACCCCTACCTGTACAATCATTCATCGTGAGTCCAAATTGACCGCATGTAGAACATTCTTGTCGTATGGGATGCTCACCTTGCGACGGAATACATATAGTGGTTCTTGGCCTACATGGCTGACGTCTCTCCATTATGGGTGGCTTCATAATTATCAAATCATTAGGGATCTCCCATTCAGATGGACTTGGAAAAGGGTTCATATACTCCTCATAAGTTTTCCTCAGTGTCTCTGTAAAGTAAGCGTTTAAAGCAAATTCCGAACAGTGTTCGTAATGGTTCATTATGAGCACTTTTATGACATGGCAACAAGGTAAGACATCTATTTGCCACTGCCTACATGTAAAGGTTCTTTGCTGAAATCAACAATGATACTTTTGTGAGCAGAGCTTTTCACTTCAAATCCACTATTTGAGATAGGGTACACCATCCAATTATTACAAGCATTCTTATTTGCATGTATAATCGTTTCAGCCCATGGGATGAGTGTTCTTTTTGAATGTATAAATTTATCAACTCCACACTATTTAATGTCATAGAAAAATACCGATTCCCAAGAAAATGTGCCCTGACCCATCTTTCTGGATTGATGTTTTGTAGGTATTCCTGTACACCAACATTTACCTTTTTAATTTTTTTCATCAATTATCGAATTTTCTAATAGTATAGACTTTGCATGTCTCCTAAAATAATGTGTGTATTGTATCACTGCTTCAAAACTTTGCTCAAATGTTGAAATACAAATGGATACCACATATTCCATGATGGGTGTGAGGAAATATATTTGCAATTGATGTCGCTATGGATGGAGCCCTATCAGATATGAATGTAAGGTCCTCCAGATTGACTATACATTCACATAGTTTTCGAAGGAACAAGGATCATGTCTCTATACATTCACTTTTACAGATGGCATAAGCAATAGGCATGATTTCGTTTTGACCGTCCATTGTCACTGCAAGCAACATCATGCCCTTAAATTCACCCTTTAGCTGAGCACCATCAATTATTAGGGTCGGCCTACAATATTTGATGAACGCTTACCAACATTTATTTTTGATTGCATTAACAAATACCAATTAGGATTCATATGTTATATTTGTTTGAAAAAATTATCACTGCTTACCGAGCAACCCAGCGCGATATATATGACATCCCTAATTTTCTGGGCCAGAAAAAACCGATATAGTTTATGCTTTTAAAATAAAATCAGAGTAATTTTCCAGAAGATGTTGTGGAATTTGTTCCAAAAAAGAATATAATAAAAATTTAACCAAACATTTCTTAAAGTAATAAATATTTTCATTATATATCAAAAACCTCGGGATGTCATGTTCTGAAACAGACCAAAAGCATAAACAGTAAATTATAAGCCTTACAACAAATATCTTCAGCTATTGGCTTATAATTCAAAAATCCCTCTTCAACGTCCAAACTACGCTCGGGGTCCACTACCTATAATACAAAAAAACTGAGTGGGTCGGACTTGGGAGCCTGATGAGCATATAGGGTTTTCAACCCACAAATAAATAAATTTATTAATTTCATCATGTTGGGATGAAAACCCTAATTGTGATTTGATGAACAAGATGCGGAAAATAAGAACAAACACAATAATGAAGATTATGTCGAATGATCACACGATTTATTGAAATATGAGGAATAAATTACACTTAAAGAAATAAGAATCTAACTCTACAAGAAACCTCACGTGGCGGCTACATTTTGCCTCACTCTCTTAACCCTAATTGTGAATAATACATGACTATTTATAGGGAAAAGACAAGTCTTGGGCTTTTAACCTAGAATTCATCAAAGGGGCCCATTGCCATCATCCATGGAGTGCTTTGAAACCCTACAATCTCCCCCTCAAAGTATGGAATGGATGACAATGCTTTAACTTCCAAAACAAGCATCTAGCAAATAAAAAGATCTGCAACGAGGAATATATGAAGCAATCCACGAATCTTGATTCTTCAATAGTCTTCAAACACGGGCTCTAGGATATATAAATCAAGCACTGAAGTAATGTCTTTAAACTTCATTTTCGAATGTAATCCCAAAGAATCTTCATGAAAACCAAACCCGCCATAAAAACCCATTTCAGAACAAAGAGACCGAATCACTTCTTGTCTTTGAAGAGCTCCCCCTCCAAGTCACAATGATCTTCAAATAAGCTAATGATATAAGCCATCAAAAAATATGATGTAACAACCCAAACTTTAAGATTCGTAACGCCACTTGATCGAGAAAATACAAGAAGTCGGAGATATAACAAGTCCTTAGCAGAGCTCGATGAAGAACTTCTGCTGTAAATGATACTTCTCTGTAAAAACCTTAGTAGAGCTCGATGAAGAACTTCTGTTGTAAAAGCTACCTTCATAATTCTCCCACAAGCTTTATCAAAAATCTTCAACTATGAAAAGTCACAAATCCAATTTCGAATGGCCATACCAAATTCTCCCCCGATTTATAATCAAAAACATGATTATAAAGCCTTCAAATGGTCATGAGAATGATCTTGAATGGATAAAAAATTACTAAGCTCCCCCGCGACAAAACGATATACACAATGAAGTATGAAATCCGAAAAAGTCGTGAAAAATTTGATGATATCACGAAAAACGACCTTCCGAACCGCCAAGACTTGATGGAATCATTATTTTGCTGTTCATGAAAAAATATGAGCGTTGAAAAACCAAAACTGTTCACCGGCCCTCAAGGTAGTAAACTTTTCTTAATATTGGGCAGAAACTGTCACTTGCTAAAAGACAGGGGCTGGAATGGAATTTTTGCATCAATACACCCCTTCATTTGTAACAAAAACTGGAAATGGTCCAAAAATACCAAACTGTGAAAACAACAGGGACCAAAAGAGCCAATTCGCTGAAGTTTCAGGGACCAAAAATGAAACATTAAGTTTTCTTCCCCAATATATATGACTGATAAAAGAAATGCGCGACTGGAACAAATGCTACAGATCATACTTTCGTTTCAAGTACAAGCAACCGAACCTAAGTTCGTTTCAAGACCGCCATTTATTCACGCGAACACAACCGAACGTTCGGTTCGTTTCTTATTTCCATATCAGGCGAAACTCCTTTCGCTTTCGGTTCATCCTTCGTTTTCTCCAACCATTAACAACCAAACCCAGTTTCATTGATACAAAAGCAAAACCGAGCATCACGATTAGAATAAGGAGCGAAACCTTAGCCAAGCCGAATCACAGGTTCGCTTTCGGTTCATCTCCAATTTCAGTCCCAGCATAAACACGCGAACCCAAGATCGAGGTTTATTCCAAGAGCTACCAACCGAACTCAAGATCGATCCAGGTACATACCAAATCCCATGATACAAAAGCGAACTCAAGTCCTAATAGTTTAATTTTGACTTTCATATGACTTAAGTTCTTCCCGATTGAGTCCCGATTTCATTCATAGGTTGTTGAAACGTATTCGAACACAAGTTCGTTGCGAGTCGCGAACAACCAACGTTCACAGGTAAGCTCACAATTTTAACCATGAAATCCGATTCCAATGACAGATGAAAGATGCGCTTCCGATACCTGTACTTCAAATCCGATTACACCCTTCACAGATCAATAATTCCAATTTTGACCTTTTCAATTTTGACCATCAAGAACAACCTTAAATCAACCCAGTTAAATCCCAAACACGATTTCATACGTTCGCATCATACTTTCGATTTTGACTAAAACCATGATTGCAAGACCCATTTTATTACGAACCAAAAGAACATGAAGCACACCACAATTTGATTTTATCAGGGATCATCAAACTGCGAATGTATTATTCCAATCAGCAAGACAACCAATTAAGATACCAGCGCTCCGATAGCCTATGTTCCGACTATCTTCATAGCATCGCACCAACTACCCTCGATCATTTAACTCAATTTTGACTTTTCTGATTGACAATTCAAATTGAGATTCAACGCAGTGTATCATATGACTTCAAAAATTGCATTCAACCAACACCAAGTCAATACACCACAGATCGATTTCATTTATGAATCATTAGTAATTTGAAGAAAAAAATGAAATCAAGTCAATCAATAAGAACTGAAAAAAAAATGATGAATAAAGAATAAAGGAGTAACGAATTCAAGATGCGTCTTTTACAGATGGGTCGATTAAGCCAATCGATATTCAAACGCTTACAAACGATATCATCGGTCAATCATCGATTAGTTAATTTTGACAAGCAAGGGAGTATCGAATTGAACACTGAATGAAGATGCAATTGGAGACTCGGATGCAATATTAAAGCCAAAGAAAATTGGATCTACACAAAGCGTATGGATCATGAACAGTGAATCGGCCAAAGGATTGGGCCAGATCAAAATAAGACACGAATGGAATCAATTAGGTCAAAAAAATGATTAAAATCAACTGATTTTTGGATTAAGCTAATGACCAGATCCATGATGAACAGAAGAACGAATTAAAAAAAAAATACCAGATGAACAGTATAAATCTCCATGAACAGTAACTTGAACAAAAATCTTAATTCCATACCGCCAAAACACCAATAATCTTCAATATATGTGCAGAAAATCACCAAATCAAGAACCGATACTTCAAAAATCAATAGATCTTCAAAGACCCGCTCTGATACCACTTGTTGGGATGAAAACCCTAATTGTGATTTGATGAACAAGATGCGGAAAATAAGAACAAACACAATAATGAAGATTATGTCGAATGATCACTCGATTTATTGAAATATGAGGAATAAATTACACTTAAAGAAATAACAATCTAACTCTACAAGAAACCTCACGTGGCGGCTACATTTTGCCTCACTCTCTTAACCCTAATTGTGAATAATACATGACTATTTATAGGGAAAAGACAAGTCTTGGGCTTTTAACCTAGAATTCATCAAAGGGGCCCATTGCCATCATCCATGGAGTGCTTTGAAACCCTACACATCACCCAACAATAAATTTATCAATCAAAAATAAATTTATTAATTTTATCAACCAACAATAACCCTGATTACCCATTCTCGTTATCCTCACTTTATGTCCCTAAACACCTATCACAAGGGACCTAGTCTAAGGATTTTCATCGGGGTGACAACACTGCTTTAGGGGATTCCTCAGCAATTTATGTCAAATAAGGAAACCATGTGGGGGATGGAGTATACCATTGAACACTAAGTTCAGAAACACCTACAGGTTATGAGCCTGCTAGCATTCTGCTGGACTGTCTATAAAAGTCTGTGGTCGTCATCTATACTCCGTTAGATGAATGAAACAACAACACTATCGAGACCTCTCATCATTTTAACACACATCAACTATTTCATCTACCCAAGTTTTACCCAACATATTTGTAGATAAAAATACATATATAGTTTAATTAATTTAAAAACCTATATAAAACATTCATTCAACACCCATCTCAAATAAACAAACAATATAATTACACATAGCACGTAGTTTACATAAAATACTTCATATCTATGTGTAAGGTGAAAGTGACTATACACTCACTTGTTTTAACGAAAATCGGCAGCACTTCATTATTTAAACAATATTCTTCGATGAAACCGGAATATTTTCTCAAGAACCGGGCTTCACGCGGGCAGAGTTTCGGCTTCAAAGTATAATTTTCTCGGGAACTTCGGAGCGCTCGAACTTGCTTCGGATGCTAGGATGATACACTAGGCTTCGGGGGTATTTCTTGCAAAGTAGAAGAAAGTTTAGGGGTGTAAAGGTGTAAGGAAGTAAACAAAATCCGACTACCCTCGAGTCCTATTTATAGGGGCTGAACATCGGGTTATGTTTGGCGTAATATCCTCGTACGCTGGGCGTATTGTGACGCGGTCCAGTGTGTTAGGTGTACACTGAGTATGTTGGGCGTACGGATGGATCATCTTGGACGCATCGGAGCTACGTACATGCGTCGAAGATACAAAGTAATAGATTACGTGGCCCAACTCAGATCATGAACACGAGTACGTTGGGCGAACTCATTTACACTGGGCGTACTCCGAATTTTCAAACTTCTAAAATTCGTAAGTTTTTCATACAAACTCCATTTTTGACGTTCTTTATATCCACGCGTAGATGAGACTATACTCTACAACTTTCGTTTAGACTCTGTTGGCTAATTTTGACCTTATTTTTAAAGTTATATTTTTAACAGGCCGGGACAAGAAAAATCCATTAAAATTTTATAACTTCTTCATCGACGTCCGTTTCTGTTTGTCTTTTTACCGTTAAACTACAATCAACAAGATCTTCGATTCTAGTTTAGATTGTTTCGGCTAAAAATCACTCGATCTAAATTTCGAGTTTCGGGTTGCATATTGTTAAGCTGAAACTTAGAAAAATCATAACTTCCTCGTATGAAGTCAGATTTGGGCATTCTTTTTATGCATGCTCTCGGCTTGACAAATGCTATGATTTTCATTTAGATCACTAAGGCTAAAAATCATTTTAACATAAATTCAATTTTTACGTCACATAGTGTTGTGTCGGCTCTGTCGCAAAACTTCAACATGTCATAACTTCTTCGTTATAACTCGGATTTCGTTATTCTTTATATCTCCAGAATCCTTATTTCAACCACTATAAACTTCTTCATAGATTTAGGGTTTATCTAACATTTATTTTTGACGCTTATTTTTATTCTTAACTTAATAAATCATAGTAATTAAGTAAACAAGTACAAAATTAACATAATATTCACATAATTCCTCTTTATTACTTTAAAACGAGTTACAAAGGTTAACCTAGACTATTACATTATCTTTAGTGCTTAGCCCAGAAACACGGGCGTTACAATATACACGAACTCAAACCAATACTCATCGTATGTTCTTATCTGAGTAACAATTCCTAGATTATGTTTGACCAAGTCGTGCAGATACGTTGGTAGTTTGGTGAATGAATCCTCTTTGGTACCTCTTAACATCAACAACGTATATTGTTTTGCCCACCATGCCTGTTGGTATGAGATATTGATTGTAAATTTTGAATTGATGTCCTTCACAATTTCATTACGCCGATAAACTCTATGATAAACTCTGTTATAACCTTCGTCCAATACTTCAGTGATAAAGTGGCCGAGTACCTTTTTCTTTGATTGTTGATGATTAGACTCCAAGTTTGTTGCACAACATGTGTGTTGGTCAACAACTTCTGTGATTTGGAAAGCAGTAGTCGATTTGATTCCTCTTTCCCTAACCATCCAAGAACAAATTTCTACCAAACAAATCACATCGAACCTTTCATTGCTCGATCTGGTAGTCTTATACTACTTGCCTTGTTCTATGCATTGTCCTCCAACTGTAAGCTTGAGCAAATCTTTGCTATCAAAAATGTCTAGAACCTTAATCTCTTCATTTATATCCACCCTCTGACATAGAATGTTCACATCATCTTTTATAGGACACAAAGGCAATGGGGGCATACCATGAAACATGGTATCTGAATAAATAAGTTTAGGTTCATCATCAAATTCTTCTCTATTAGAATCACTCTCTAGGCCGGATATATCTAACTTGTCACAATCCGCAAACTCGTCATATCCTTTTAGTTCACCATCATGCAAAAATGAAACTTCTTGTTTTCCTGATTCACTACCAACCTTATTCACCACGTCTAGTGCTTTTTTTGGTCAAAGTAATGATTTACACCAACATCATTAACATATGTACTAACATCATTATCACCGATATACTATAGTTCTCTGGTGTAACATACATAATCGGTTCAGGCATTACATTTACATTTTCAACGACACTATGATATTGACTTTTACTTGGACTTTTAAAATTACATATTATGTTGTTGCTCCTTTTTCCACTTGATAAATTAGCTGCAGATGCCTTTCCTCTATCATCCACTTCGTTACCAAACACATTCTTCAAACACATAGACAGACACATATTTATCTCCAACGACATTTATTACCTTCATCGGCTTTCTAATATTACGATCATCAACAATATTGTTGGGTATTATGTGTTGCATCATGGGCTAGTCTTTTGTGTCACACCCCCGAACCGAACGACAGAAACGTTCGAGGGCTCTTGTGACTCAAATTGAATACCATCACAATGAATATACATGAATCATAACACAAATCATCACTATTCATTGGAATATTACAACTGATATTGTTTACATTCAGTACATTGTTTTAAATGTTACAATTCCATAACATAGACTGTCTAATAGATAATTTAAGCAAAACACCATGACATAACTTGGTACTTATTCTTCGACTTACCTGTTACCTGAGAATACAAGTTATTTTGAAAAACGTCAACATATGAAATGTTGGTGAGTTCATAAGTAATGTTATGGAAAAATGATTTTTGTGTAGTTTGAAAAACCCAGAAAATCCGATATTTTCTTAAAAGAGTATTTGTTTGTAAAAAGTGTGAAGATCCGTAAATATGCTTGTCGATTTTGAAAACATGTATAATTGTTGAACTTTGTATACATCACATAGGTGAAAATGTTGAACTTTCCAGGAAAACCCGATGTTTTTCCAATACGCAAATTACATGACTTGTTTATTGTTATACCAATACGACGAATGTTTTTGATTACCCAGGTTACATTGGATTAACTAGGGCTTGTGAGTGGTTAAAATCACACATTAATGAAAATGACTAGTTTATAACTACAGGTTACAAAGGATCCCTTAGGCATCGTCCGTACTACTCACATAATCCAACCACCCTGACTTCTCTTGATTAACGCCACGAATCTGATTACTCGAATTCTCATAAGTCGGTCACCCGAGGAGAAAGGAGGGTATGAAGCCCCATTTATTTCCATAAGTTATTCAAGGCTATCGGGAATACGAAAGGCACTTAGGCCAACTCGCATTTGACTTCTCGACCTCACTAGCAGTACTGATGGACCATTAGGGCCCAATAGCACAATAGAGCTATTGAAAGTCCTTTTACATGAATTGGGTCATAAAAGGCCCATTAACATGTAAGCGCGTTCCCTTCGGGCCCAAAGATCATGTTATTGGGCTAGCAAGGCCCAACAAGCACGATTTGAAACTTTCAAGCCCATAGTTTGAATGTTGACTCCTCATAGTTATCGCGTGTTTATTGAAATACTATGGTTTATTGATTTTTGTTTTGTTATTTGTTCGAGACCGAATCAATTCGTTTTGTAACGATATTGGTTGTTAAGAGTGTATTTGTTTTTACGTTTCGTTGGTAGTTGTGGATCTTGTATTTTGTCTAAATGAATTGATTTGTTTAAAAGTAGGATTTTTGCCTTTTCACAACCTTTCTTTTATAAAATAGCACTTTTAGTCCTTTATATAAAAGAATTTCATTTTAGTCCTTGAAACATTATTTTGACACATTTTTATCATAAACTTGTTGAAAATACATTTTTAGCCCAAATTTATTTTGTAAACAGCTTTAGTCCTTCCAGAATGATGTTTTCTCGGTTAAAACCCCCAATTTCACAACTTTTATAGTCTTGACCCAAAATAGAAAATTTTAACATTTTTTATCCTTTTTGAATTTGAAAATCATTTTTGACCATTGAAATAGTTTTAATACACTTCAAATCCCTTCTTTTATAGAAAGTTGCATTTTCAGCCTCTCAAACTTAGAAATCTCGCATTTTGAGGCTTATTGGGCCGAAAAGCCCAAATTTGGCCCATTAAATTCAAAATTTACATTTTAAGCCCCTCAAAAATGTTATTGTTCAGAAAAATTATTATAGAAACTTTTTGGACCCTTTTGACCCTCTAGAAACTATAATTTGTCGGTTTGGACCCTAAGTTTTGTATTTTTGATAATTTAAGCCCAAAAATGGGTTTTATGTTCAAGTATGTTCATCCTATCCATATAAACTAATTTTCTTGACTTGATTAGTGTAAAATAGTTTAAGTTGTGGTTATTTCCTTCCTCATGTTTCAGATCTTGGTTTTTACACACTTTTTGGATAACATATTCATCACAAACACATGATATCACACACATACATGCATCAAATCACACATAGCATTCATTTACACATAGATCTACACATTTACTTGTATTCTCCCACATAAAAACTCATAAAAACCGAAATGAAAGGGGTATGAAGCTCACCTTGAGTTGTGGATCGGTTCTGAAGAAGATTTGGAGAAGTTTGGTGCTATTTTCGGCCCTAGCAAGTTCCTTGGATGGATCTCAAACTTAATGGGTTCTAAGATGCAAGATCAATAAGTTGAGTGGATTAAGAGATGATTTTTGATGAAAGGAAGTAGCTAGATTATGGATCAAAGCAATATCTTACCTTAGCTGATGAGTTTTTGTGGAGAATATCCTTGAAAGCCTTCTAGATCTCGAAAGTTTTGAAGAAGAAGTGAGAAGATGTTCTTGGAGACTTAGAGAGAATGGAGTGAATTTTTGTGAGTGTGTGTGTTGTGTTCGGCTGAGAGCAAGAGAAAGGAGAGAAGAGAGAGTGAGTGAGGTGACTATGCATGGGAACATGAGAAAAATGCATGGTTATCCCATGAACAATTGTGAGGTGGCATCAAAAGTCAACACCTCCTCTTGGGTTGGGCTTGGGCCGAGAATAGAGAGGGAAAAAAAGAAAAGGATTGGGCCTTGTATGCTTAAGCTTATTTCATGGTTATGTTAAGTGATGTTTGGCCCAAATAAATATAAATATGATTTTTATAACCTATTAGGGCTAAATTAGGTTAATTATGGCCCAATATGGTCCATTTAAATAATTTATTTCATTTTATTCCCAATATGGCCCAAAATATTGAAATAAATGAAAGTGGGTCCAATTAGAGCCTATTTAAGAGGTCTAAGCCCATGATATTCCAATTGGAAGCTTATTGGTCCATTGGGCCCAATAAGGAAGTCCTAGTCCAAAATGGACTTCAACAAGGACTTCTAGGGTTTCCAATTATTTGTTGACTATTTGTAGTGCATGTATGAAGTGTTTTGATTGAAATTTTGTTGTCATAGAGTAAGCAACATGCATGCTTTCATGTTTTTGATTCATAATTGACATAAGTGTTGTAGTTACAAGGCACCAAAAATTTCTAGTTGTGACATTTTGTATATCCGGTATTGGGCCTGTCCAACCGTGATTACAGATTAGGGTTACGTATTATATATAGTGCATGCATGTATGCCTTAGTACACTAGTCATTGATTATCTTTTGCATTGTAACCCTAAGCACCTCTACAGTCGAAGTTCTTCATTGAGCTCTTCTGGGGTGTTAAAGTTTAATCATTCGACATCATTCAAACCATTATTTTGTTCTTTATTGTTTCATTTATTGTTTTTCTGCTTGAATCTATCGATCAATAAGGGATATTACTCCAAAAATTGGTATCAGAGCAGGAGACTTTGTTACTCATACGCATTCCATCTGTGTGAAGAATTCTTTAGGGTTTCCGCTTTTATCAACTATATAAAGGTCCTCTTCTTTCAGTTGACAACTTTATCTAGTGTTTGATAAAAACCCTAATCTTTAAATTACAAGTGTGATTCTAGTAGATCTGAAAAACAAGCTCATCATGTCATACGACGACTTTCAAGCCAATCCCATTAACATATCAAACAACAATGGATCCACAACAAGGGTTCCTATTCTCTACACTCAAGACTACGAAGTATGGGCACATCACTTTGAAGATTACGTGATTGGATCAGAAGATAATGGTTATCTCATCTGGAAGCTATTACGATCGGTCCGTTCATCCATTATGGAACAATCAGGACATTGAAGACTCAAAAGGAATATAATCAGCTTCTATTGGAAGTAGAAAAGATACCACAAGACAAAAAACCTTTCCAGGCCTTGACCTTCCGGTCCATGTGTCTCAGGGGACTTCCGTCCCGACTGGGTAAACCTTCCGGTCCTACCCACGTCAACCCTTACCGTCCATATGACCACGCCTTCCGGCCCATATCAAACATATCATACATAACACATATAGCAAATAACTTAACACGCATAAGGCATATATTTCATATCATATTCGACCTTCCGGTCACACAGTCAAAACCCTTCCGGGCACAGTATAGTAAGAAGACTCACCTCGTATGCCTCGCTAAGTTGCTAATCGTGAATCCTGGAATCACTCGGGCTCGAACCCTCGAGCTGCAATCCTCCTATGATATTATAAATCTATAAATATTACTTGTACCACTAAGTGGACCATCCAAATCAAGTCAACACAGGTTGACCTGGTCAACAGTCTTTAGTCAATTTGGACTAGACTCGGCGAGTGCACAATAGTGACTCAGCGAGTCTACGCATTTTTACCAACTCTCAAGAATTTTCCCTTTGACTCGTCTAGTACTCCCCCGACTTGACGAGTTCCACCTGGGCCTGAATCACAGGGCTACTGCGACTCAACTCGCCGAGTCGAAGGTCAACTCGGCGAGTTCCATCCTGACTCGGTCCACCTGTCAAAACCTTTCCAACTCTCTGCGACTCACTGAGTCGCCCACAACTCGGTCCAGTCTACACACAGGATGGTCTCAAGGACAATCTTCAAGCGACTCGTCGAGTCTGTTCTTCAAACTCGGCGAGTCCATGCCATGCACCAGCTAAAACTGGCTTTTGCGGTCAGATCCGTTCCATAAATACATAGATCTGGCCTTCCCAAGCTTATTTGTCACGTAAAGTCTCAGTCTTGGTTGCCATGCAATGCATACAAGGCTTATTTTGAAGAAACAACCCTTAATATGGCAAGTTTAACTTCTAACTCAAAAGGATGGACATAAAGCTTGTCATAAGGGGTCTCCTGGACCTGCTAAAGTCCAGATCTAGGTCCCATATCCCCATGGGACCTCTCATACTTCTTATTCAAGCCAAGAAATGCAAGAAGAAACCCTAGATTTGACCCATCAACACAAAACACGAAGATTGGCTCAGAAAGTTACCTCAAGAAGACCCCCTTGATGAAATAGCAACAGATCTAAGCTCCCCAACACTTCAAGCTTGCTCCTCTCCCTCCTTTCCTTGCACTATCACACAAAATGATGAACAAAAGGCCTTCAAACACACACACAAGGGCTTACAGACGTATGGAGGCTCTTAGGGTTCAAGGTGGCCGCAAATGAGGGCCATAAGGTCCTTTAAATAGGGCTTAGGACCAGGAAATTAGGGTTTCATTAAACAGTGCGGACTCGTCGAGTCCATCCCTTGGACTCGCCGAGTCCGGACGCGAACCCCCGCTAAAAACTGCGACCCGACTCGGCGAGTTCAACCACCAACTCGCCGAGTCCCCTCACAGAATGTCAAAATATATAAGAAATGAAGATACCTGGGGATCCGGGCTGTTACAAATCTCCCCCACTAGAATAAGACTTCGCCCTCGAAGTCCCGCTTAGGCAAAAAGCTCCGGATGCTGCTCCCGCATCTCCCATTCCAGCTCCCAGGTCATCTCTGATCCCTTCCGATGCTGCCACTGAACCAATACCAGGGGCACCTCCTTGTTTCTCAAAACCTTGATCTTCCGATATTTGATGGCTACAGGTCTTTCAGCATAATTCAGGCTTGCATCCACCTGAATATCCCCTAACGGAACCACCGCTGATTCGTCGGCTATACATTTCCGCAGTTGCGACACATGGAAAGTATCGTGAATCTGTCCCAACTCTGCTGGAAAGTCTAAACGGTAGGCTACCCGACCCACCCTTCCAAGGAGAGACCTTCAGGAGCACGAGATCACCAACCTGGAACTCAAGCTCGGACCGTCGCCTGTCTGCATAACTCTTCTGCCGGCTCTGAGCGGTCAGCAACCTTTGCCTGACCATCTGAATTTGCTCGGTCGTCTGAAGCACGATCTCCGTGCTACCCATAACCTGCTGTCCCACCTCACCCCAATAGATGGGGGTACGACACCTCCGCCCATACAACAGCTCAAAGGGCGGCATACCAATGCTCGAATGATGGCTGTTGTTATACGAGAACTCTGCTAAAGGTAGATAGGTGTCCCAGCACCCTCCGAAGTCCAACACACACGCCCGAAGCATGTCTTCGAGGGTCTGAATGGTCCGCTCACTCTGGCCGTCTGTCTGAGGATGATATGCCGTACTGAAATGTAACCTAGTACCCAACTCTTCATGGAATTTCTTCCAGAACCTGGAAGTGAAACGCACGTCGCGGTCCGAAATAATCGATATTGGCACCCCGTGCCGAGATACTACTTCCCTCACATATAACTCAGCCAACTTCTCCGCAGAAGAGCTCTCACTAATAGCTAGAAAATGAGCGCTCTTTGTCAGTCGATCCACAATTACCCAAATCGCATCAACTCCTCTCGCCGTTCGTGGTAACTTGGTAATGAAATCCATAGAGATTTGTTCCCACTTCCATTCGGGAATCTCTAGCGGTTGCAGCTTACCGTGCGGTCGCTGGTGTTCGGCCTTGACCTGCCGACAAGTCAAGCACCTCTCGACAAACCAAGCGACATCCCTTTTCATACATGGCCACCAGTACTCCTTCTTGAGATCCAAATACATTTTCGTAGCACCAGGGTGAATCGAGAATTTCGATCGATGTGCTTCCTCCATCAAAATAGTGCGCGCACCGCCCACAAACGGCACCCAAATCCGTCCCTGAAAAGTCATAAGCTCCCGACCATCCGTAACAAATCCTGATACCTGACCTACCACCCGTTCCTTCTTCTGGTGTTCCGGCTTTGCAGCCTTCATCTGAGCCCCTCGAATAATGTCCAGAATCAGGGTCAAAACCGTCAACCTCATACAAATGTCTCGGATCGGGGCGCTATCCGCCCTACGGCTCAATGCGTCGGCTACCACATTAGCCTTGCCCGGGTGGTACAGGATCTCACAATCGTAATCCTTCACCACATCCAACCACCTCCTCTGTCGCATATTCAGATTTGACTGATCCATCAAGTATTTCAAGCTCTTATGGTCCGTGTAAATCGTACACCGAACCCCGTACAAATAGTGTCGCCAGATCTTGAGGGCAAACACCACCGTTCCCAATTCCAGGTCGTGCGTGGGATATCTCGACTCATGAGGCTTCAACTGCCTCGAAGCGTACGCTATCACATGACCTCTCTGCATAAGTACCGCCCCCAAACCCGATATAGAGGCATCACAATATACCACAAAATCCTCCATCCCTTCCGGGAGTGCAAGCACTGGAGCCTCGCACAATTTCTGACGAAGCGTCTCAAACGAAGACTGCTGCTCCGGTCCCCATGAAAACGCAACACCCTTCCGGGTCATCCTAGTAAGTGGCACAGCGATCTTGGAGAAATCCTTGATAAATCTGCGGTAATATCCAGCCAAAACCAGAAAACTCCTGATCTCGGTGGGCGATCTCGGCACCTCCCACCTCAACACCGCCTCAATCTTGGCCGGGTCGACCAATATCCCCTTCTGGTTCACAAGATGCCCGAGGAATTGGACCTCTCGTAACCAGAAATCACACTTGGAGAACTTGGCATATAGTCTCTCCGATCTCAAAACCCGAAGAATCTCCCGCAAATGCTCCTCATGTTGGTCCCTAGTCCTCCAATACACCAAAATATCATCGATGAATACGATCACCGATCGATCCAACATCGGTCGGCACACCCTGTTCATGAGATCCATGAATGCGGCCGGGGCATTGGTGAGCCCAAAAGGCATCACTACAAACTCATAATGTCCATAACGAGTCCTGAAGGCAGTCTTTTGGATATCCTCCTCGCGAACCCTCATCTGATGCTATCCCGACCTCAAGTCAATCTTGGAAAACCAAGATGCCCCCTGCAACTGATCGAACAGATCGTCGATCCTAGGTAACGGGTATCGGTTCTTAATCGTCAACTTGTTTAACTCCCGATAATCGATACACATCCGATGTGAACCATCCTTCTTTTTGACGAACAAAATCGGCGCTCCCCAAGGCGAGCTACTTGGTCGAATGAATCCCTTCCCCAACAGCTCCTGAAGCTGCGAGGATAATTCCTGCATTTCCGGTGGAGCGAGACGGTAAGGCGCCTTGGCGATGGGCGCCGCCCCCAGAACCAAATCGATATGAAACTCCACTTGCCTCTCCGGAGGCATGCCTGGTAACTCCTCGGGGAACACATCCGCAAACTCGCATACAACCGGAACGTCATCAATCGAGTTGGGCCTCTCCGTGGTCACACGAGTATCCATCACATAGGCTATAAATCCATCACAGCCCTGCTGCAGACTCTGCCTTGCCCTGGCCGCCGAACAAAACGCTGACCCACACCGGGTCCCTTCGCCATAAACCGTGAGCACTCCCCCACTAGGGTCTCGAATCGTCACCAGCTGTCTCTCGCAGTCAATGACTGCTCCAAACTTACTCAACCAATCCATGCCCACGATAATGCATACATCCCCCATAGCTATAGGGACCTAGTCTATAGGAAACTCGACCCCAAAAATCTCGAGCACGCATCCTCGAATCACCTCGGTGGCGTATACTGCTCTCTCGTTTGCTATAGCAACTCGCAGGGGACGACTCATCGTCTCCCGATCGATATCGATGTACTGGCTAAAAGCCAGCGAAACAAAGGACCGACTCGCACCTGAGTCGAATAATACCAAAGCAGGCACATGATTCACAAGAAAAGTACCTACGCATATAGGAATATAAGCATAATGTCTCAGCATAAATGTAAATACGTGAAAGAATACATACCGGCCACTACATCAGGCGTCGCGCGGACCTCTTCCGCAGTCAACTGGAAAGCTCTCCCACGAGCCTTCGGGGCCTCGGTCTTCACTGGCCGAACCTCAGGAACCCTGGCAGCAGGCGAAGATCCCTGGCGAAGCTGGGGGCACTCGGCCTTCCGATGGCCAGTCTGGTTGCAATGGAAGCAGACCATAAATCCCTTGGGGCAATCCCTCGCAATGTGCCCCTCCTTGCTACACTTGTAGCAAGCACCCGATCGACATGCCCCCTCGTGACCCTTGTCGCACTTCCCACAAGTACGGCTCTTCTGTCCTCCGGATCTCAAATCAGCGGACTTGGTCCGCTTGGCTGCCGGCTGCGACTGAGTCGGCCGCCGATCCATCCGTTGAGACTCGACCTCCTCCCTGGCCTGGGTCTCCAACTCGATCTCCCGCTTCCTGGCATTCGCCTGAAGCTCAGCAAAAGTCTGATATGATGAGTTCGATACGAACTCCCGGATGTCTCTCCTCAGCACTCCCAAATACTGGCTCATCCGAGCCTGCTCCGTGGACACCTGCTCGGGGCAGAACATCGCCTTCTCATGAAACTTCCGCGTGATCACTGCAACCGAATCATTACCCTGCTTGAGGGTCAAGAACTCCTGAACCAACCGTTCCCTCTCTACCGGGGGAACATACTCGTCTCTGAACATAGCAGTAAATCTCTCCCAAGTCAAGGCTGAAACCTCCGCGAGAGTGAAGTTCGCCGTCACGAACTTCCACCAATCCTTTGCTCCCAGGCGGAGCTGGTTCAGGGCGAACCGCACCCTCAGATGCTTCGGACATGAACAAGTATAGAAGCATCCCTCAATATCGGCAATCCACCTCATCGCAGCAATCGGATCCTGAGTCCCGTCAAACTCTGGTGGCTTCGTGTTGCTGAACTCCCGGAATAGCAACGAGTCACCCCCATGTGGTCTGGCAGCAGCCACAGCTGCGGTAGCTGCAGCAGCGGCAGCCTCAGACAACGCGGTGTACCGCTCATCAAATGTCTCCATCAGCGTGGTCTTAATAGACCCAAACATCTCCGGGATCTCGGCCCGGATCGCTGCAGCTACCTCCTCATGAATCATCTGACGAAGCTCCTCGTCAGTCACTCCACTCGTGCCAGGTCTGTGTCGTGGTGCAACCATGATGTCTCTGAAATACAACAAAAGAATATCAGAGACCCTATCGGGCAAAAATCACACTCGATAACGCAGTCCCGCTCAGTTTTCGATACTCAGGGGTTCCCACTTGGCTGCCTACTGACCCGGTATCCTTGGTAGTACGGGCCCAATACTGCCAGTTACACCGCGTCGGTATTCACCCAAGTCATCCTCCCCAACCTCGAATCCTGAGCACTCTATTCTCTTCATACTCTTGTTACTCACTCGCTCTCGAGCACCTCATAGAAGCAAGTTTTCCTAGACTAAGGCATCACAAAATCAGGCCACTCTAGCCCTAATATGTATACCTAGTCTACTAGCATGCGTATCATATCATATCATATATCGTAACACATATAATAAGAGTATTTTGGGGATTTTTACCGTTCGGGCGCTGGCTGACCGTACACACTTTTTCTTCTTTGGTCGTCTCACTTATCAAAAATTTAAATTTTAATTAATTAAATTAAATTTTTGTAAATAAAAATTTTCTCCAATCCCCGGTTTGAGTCCAGTTACGCCTGAAGGTGTACCCGAATCCCTCAAACCAAGGCTCTGATACCAACTTGTAACGTCATAAAATTTCCAACCAAAAATTTTCATTTTTACAACCATCAAGACATGAGTAAATAGTTTAGATTCCCAAAATAACAACGTAGTCTCAAACGATTACATAACAAAAGATAAAATAGTTTCCCCGAGTGTGTGTACGGTCACGCTGGCACCTTCCCACGGTCCTCACTCGTACCTGAAACACATAAAGCAACAATTGTAAGCATAAAGCTTAGTGAGTTCCCAAAATACAACATACGCACATACGCCTTTCCAGGCCTTGACCTTCCGGTCCATGTGTCTCAGGGGACTTCCGTCCCGACTGGGTAAACCTTCCGGTCCTACCCACGTCAACCCTTACCGTCCATATGACCACGCCTTCCGGCCCATATCAAACATATCATACATAACACATATAGCAAATAACTTTACACGCACAAGGCATATATTTCATATCATATTCGACCTTCCGGTCACACAGTCAAAACCCTTCCGGGCACAGTATAGTAAGAAGACTCACCTCGTATGCCTCGCTAAGTTGCTAATCGTGAATCCTGGAATCACTCGGGCTCGAACCCTCGAGCTGCAATCCTCCTATGATATTATAAATCTATAAATATTACTTGTACCACTAAGGTGGACCATCCAAATCAAGTCAACACAGGTTGACCTGGTCAACAGTCTTTAGTCAATTTGGACTAGACTCGGCGAGTGCACAATAGTGACTCGGCGAGTCTACGCGTTTTTACCAACTCTCAAGAATTTTCCCTTTGACTCGTCGAGTACTCCCCCGACTTGACGAGTTCCACCTGGGCCTGAATCACAGGGCTACCGCGACTCAACTCGCCGAGTCGTAGGTCAACTCGGCGAGTTCCATCCTGACTCGGTCCACCTGTCAAAACCTTTCCAACTCTCTGCGACTCACTGATTCGCCCACAACTCGGTCCAGTCTACACACAGGATGGTCTCAAGGACAATCTTCAAGCAACTCGTCGAGTCTGTTCTTCAGACTCGGCGAGTCCATGCCATGCACCAGCTAAAACTGGCTTTTGCGGTCAGATCCGTTCCATAAATACATAGATCTGGCCTTCCCAAGCTTATTTGTCACGTAAAGTCTCAGTCTTGGTTGCCATGCAATGCATACAAGGATTATTTTGAAGAAACAACCTTTAATATGGCAAGTTTAACTTCTAACTCAAAAGGATGGACATAAAGCTTGTCATAAGGGGTCTCCTGGACCTGCTAAAGTCCAGATCTAGGTCCCATATCCCCATAGGACCTCTCATACTTCTTATTCAAGCCAAGAAATGCAAGAAGAAACCCTAGATTTGACCCATCAACACAAAACACGAAGATTGGCTCAGAAAGTTACCTCAAGAAGACCCCTTGATGAAATAGCAACAGATCTAAGCTCCCCAACACTTCAAGCTTGCTCCTCTCCCTCCTTTCCTTGCACTATCACACAAAATGATGAACAAAAGGCCTTCAAACACACACACAAGGGCTTACAGACGTATGGAGGCTCTTAGGGTTCAAGGTGGCCGCAAATGAGGGCCATAAGGTCCTTTAAATAGGGCTTAGGATCGGGAAATTAGGGTTTCATTAAACAGTGCGGACTCGTCGAGTCCATCCCTTGGACTCGCCGAGTCCGGACGCGAACCCCCGCTAAAAACCGCGACCCGACTCGGCGAGTTCAACCACCAACTCGCCGAGTCCCCTCACAGAATGTCAAAATATATAAGAAATGAAGATACCTGGGGATCCGGGCTGTTACACAACAGAAAGTGAAACAAACTATGTTATTCTCTCACATTGAATTTTGCATGTTTAATTCATTTGTCTCTAAAATCGAACCAAAGATGGTCAATACTGCACTTGATCATGCTGATTGGGTATAAGCAATGCAAGATGAACTCCATGAGTTTGAATGCAATCGAGTTTGGAGACTAATACCCACTCCAAAGGATACGTTTGTGGTAGGATTGAAGTGGGTCTTTAGGAACAAGATGGATAAAGAAGGAAATGTTATTAGGAATAAGGCTCAGCTGGTTGTAAACGGATATTGCCAAGAAGAAGGAATAGACTATGAGGAGACCTTCGCTCCTGTAGCTAGATTAGAATCGGTTCGAATCTTTCTAGCATATGCTGCTCATAAAAACTTTGAAGTTTTTCAAATGGATGTGAAATGTGCATTCCTCAATGGAGAACTAGAAGAAATAGTGTATGTTGAGCAACCACCTGGGTTTGTGAATGAGAAATACCCTGATCATTGTTATGTATTGGATAAAGTTGTGTATGGAATGAAGTAAGCACCAAGGGCCTGGTATGAAACACTAACTCGCTTTCTAAAAATGTCTAAGTTTAAGCAAGGTCCTGTTGACCCAACCTTCTTTCGTAAGAAAGAAGGCGAACATCTTATGGTTAATCAGATTTATGTCGATGATATCATCTTCGGCTCCATGAATCCATGCTTAACAGCTAAATTCCGAAAGCTGATGGAGACTAAATTTGAAATGAGCGCAATGGGTCCTATTAACTTTTTCCTTTGATTAAATATAAGACAGGGACCGGAAGGCATTTTTATTAACCAAGAGGCTTACACGAAGAGTCTATTAGAAAATTTTGGAATAAACGGTGACTCGAATGTGAAGTTCCTATGGCATTTGGCACTAAGTTAACATCATCTCTGGAAAATCCTGTAGTCGACATAACTCTCTATCGATAGATGACTGGATCGCTCATGTATCTAACTGCTAGTAGACCAGATATTATGTTCTCTGTCTGTTATTGTGCCAAGTTTAAAGCTAATCCAAGAGAACCTCACATGGTGGCAATGAAGAATATTTTTCGCTATTTGAAGCGAACCTCGTCGCTCGGTCTATGGTATCCAGCAAAATCAGGTTTCTTTGTTCAAGCATTTTTTGACGCCGATCTAGGTGGATGCGGTCTGGACCGAAAGAGCACAACTGGTGGATGTCAATTTTTTGATGGAAAACTTGTTAGCTGGCAGTCCAGAAAGCAAACTTGTGTGTCTCTTTCAACAGCCGAAGCTGAGTATATTGTTGCTGCCTCATGCACCTCACAAGTGATCTGGATACAAAGCCAATTAAAAGACTATGGACTAAGTATGAAGAATATACCTCTTTATTGTGAATCTGAAAGCGCAATAAGAATATGTCACAATCCGGTACAACACTCAAAGACTATGCACATTGCACAAAGATATCATTTCATCAAGGACCATGTTGAAGAGGGAAACGTAGAAGTTCATTTTGTTCGATCCTCAGATCAACTCGCCAACATCTTCACTAAAGCCTTACCAGAAGCAAGCTTCAACAAAAATTTACAAGGTTTGGGAATGATGGAAGCAGAATCAGTACCGAATCCTCAAACCTCTCTCTAAAAATTAAGATAAGCGAAATAGAGCGAACGATCGGTCTATTTCGGTTTCGGATTTTTCGGGAACCGAAATGAACTGAACGCGCGGTCCATTTCTACTCCAAAATTTTCGGGAACCGAAATGAACCGATCGCCCGGTCTATTTCGGCTACGGAATTTTAAGGAATAGAAATCAACCGACCGCTCGACTTATTTCACTTCATTTCTTTAAGGTTTGTTTTCAGCTGTATACTTCGTAATCTTTTTCTTACTTATTTTCTCTGATTTTACTAGACTTTCTTATTTGTTTTTTTTTTTAATTTTATTTTAGAAAAATCAAAAATCCAAAAATATTTTATTATTATTTTATTAAATTATTTTTTTTGAAAAGTTTTTTTTTTTTGGTTTTTTTTTTTTGTGTGTATGGTTTGCTTCTTTCTGTACATTCTTCAGGTGTCATGCATTTCAAAGCTACAAAATTTGGGGTGAGGCATGTATGGTTTTCTTATCTTGAACTAGTTAAGTGTCCCTAGAAGCATGTTATTGCATGTACACTGAAGCATCAATGACTATGAGTGAAGCCTTAATGAACTTATTCTACCTATCGGTTCTTCCTAATCAGGCTGCTAAATTCACTTCCGTCCTGAGCTACCTTTCTCCTCTCAAATGAGTAAAGAGAGTTCTGCTTTGTCACTCTTATATAGCAGAGGTACTTTCGGTTCTTTCAACCCCTTCTCCTCTGACAACTTCTCCATCATATATCATTTCATAAAAGTAACCCTTGAGACTCTTAGACATAACCACTGAGATTTATGGTTACACAAACTCTGTGTTTATGATCTTGGATGCGTACACCACGTGCTAAGTGAAACCCAAAATCCAACACCTCTATAGAATTGACGGTGAATTTTAATATTCAAGATTTAACTTGTTACCTAAAGAAGTCTCGTTTTATTTTCTTGCGTGATCTTTATGAAATTGTCTAACACCAAGATATTTCTTCCCAAAAGATCCAGTTAAGTTTTTGTTTTTGAGATTTCTATTCTAACTTCTGTTACTTTCCCCTTATCCAACCTACTTGTTCAACAGACCACATCGGTCTCACAAGTACTTCTTCCAACGTTCGGTCTTATGTTAACCATCGAGGTTCGGTTGAAGCTTAGCCACACACTAAAGCCTATGATTAAAAAGAAGTCTTTCAATGTTTCTTAACAAACACTTGATCGTACTCTCACAGGAAACCACCCAAGCACTTCAAGTCTCTCTTAACTTTGAAGGAAGAGATTCGTGCCCGGGATCCTCAGCTTTATGTCATATTTGACATCACTCACATCCCATACACTTGTTTTCTTTATTTCTTATCTATTGGCACACTAATGCACGGAAATCTTTCTGATTTTCCAAAACTCTGGTTCGTGACAATTGTGAGTGGCACACTAATCCTCCCTACTTTCGATCAAGCCCAACCAAAAAATAATCATTCAGATGACTCCATTCTTGTATGATCATTACATGCTTCAAGTCGTAGAATGTCTGTAGCACCTGGTTCCTGGTATGTAAATCTTATTTGAGTATTTCCCATTTTAGCCTTGGACTCGGCGAGTCATAGGTCCGACTCGCCGAGTAGGGACGAGACTCAGGACACGTTTAAGTTGGCGACTCAGCGAGTCCATATCCTGGACTCGGCGAGTCACCGCTGCTGGATGAAACCCTAAATTTCAAGGGTTTGCACCCTATTTAAACCCTCATTTCCACCCCAAACTCGACCCCATTCACCCTCAGAGCTCCCAACATCGTTTATACCCTTATTTCCTTGAGAGATTGAAGTGTTTTGGTGTGTTCTTGAGGATTTTGAGGAGAAAGAAGAGTAGATCAAGAAGAGGAGAAGGAGGCCAGGCATCTTTGTGTCATCTACACGTTTTCCTTGAGGTATAGCTCGTTTCCCCTCTGTTTTCAAGCTTGTAGTCTCTTTTAGCTTCATGGAAGTCCTTCTTGAGCCATTCCCCAAGCTTGTTTATGCATTGTGGATTGTAATAAGTTGTTAGCCTTTAGACCTAGGCATGATTTAGTCCCTGGAGCTTGGATCTAATGCCTTTATGGGGTCATATTGCATGAAAGCCCTAGATCTACCCCTTTTGGTGCACTTTGAGCCCTAAAATCCATATTGGTGAATATCTACATGTAAAGTTGGAAACTTTACATCTGATTCATGTCTTAGAAGCCTAGATCTATGAATGGCATGGACTGAAATCGAACAAATCGGTGTATTTAATGGATGCATGGTGACGACTCGGCGAGTCTGCTCGCGAGTCACCGAATTGTTCCCTTTATGCTGTATCGAGTTTGAGCAGTGAGTCACAAGGGATGACTCGGTGAGTTGGAAGCTGAACTCACCCATGGTAGGACTCGGCGAGTCATGGCCTGGCTCGGCGAGTCCAAGGCAATCTTCATAGATCAAGAACAGACTCGACGAGTTGCTCATACAACTCGGCGAGTCTAAGCATGAGTGTTTATCGGATGAAGATGAACTCGACGAGTTGTTCATACAACTTGGCGAGTAGGACGAAGAACTTCAATGTCAGTTTAGAAGAAGAACTCGCCGAGTCTTAGCCTAACTCGACGAGTAGAATCAGGGACTCAGGACAATCGTCTGGATAGGAACTCGGCGAGTTGGTGAGCCAACTCGGCGAGTCGGGTCAACTGAAAGTTGAATCTGACTTGGACTCAGGGCTAGACCTGGGGTGAAATGGTCATTTTACCCAAAGGACAGTTAGCAGTGTTTGATTAAGTATGTTGTGGGAATTGCAGCCGGAGGAATTCCGGAGCAGCAGTCAGTCAGTTCCCGATCAATTCAGCAGCTACTTTGAGGTGAGTTACCTTCCAGTATTGGTGGGTCTAAGGCCACAATGCCGGCCCACCAGTAGGAGACGTATGATAGATGATTGTCTTTGTGATATCATCTGGGTTTGCTATTACCTGATATGTTATATGCTAGCATGATACGTTATATGCGATAGTAGTAGAGTTCGGTTGTTAGGACCGCAGGGTAGTCAGACACCCCAGAAATGTCTGACAATATGTGATGATATGTTTGTATGTTGGCCTGTTATGTTATGCGATAGAGGTAGTAGGAGGGGACCAGTCCCCGAGGATCGGTTGTTAGGACCGATGGGTAGTCAGCACCCTAGAATGGCTTGATATGGGTAGTCAGCACCCCAGAATGGCTTGACACGGGTAGGACGGCACCCCAGAATGGTTGTATGGGTAGGTCGGCACCCCAGAATGGTCGTACCGGGTAGTCAGGCACCCTAGAATAGCCTGGCAGTATGCATGTTATGTGTTTGTATGGTATGTGGTACGTTGGGGGAACTCACTAAGCTTTGTGCTTACGTTTTACAGTTTTGTTTTCAGGTACCTCTTCACCGAATGGGAAGGAGCCGGCGCGGTAGCGGCACATCATGCACACACTCTGGTTTCCGCATTTACGAGATTCACTGGGATTTGTACTCTGATATTTTGATGGGTTGTATGGTTTGGCTTTTAGACATGGTTTACGTTATGTTATGGTTTGATCAAACAATGTTCTTAATTGCTAATGTTTTCTAAAGTAATGTTTTCGAACGAAATTTTCGGACGTGAAAATTGTGTCATTACAAGTTGGTATCAGAGCCCTGGTTTGAGGGATTCGGACTCACCTTTGGAGGTGTCTGAACTCAAATCTAGGGATTAAAAGAATTTTTTTTTAAGAAAATGATTTCTAAAAAGGAGAAAAGAGTTTAAGAAAGAACAAAAGTGTGTGTGATGTGCGTGACCGGCCGAGCTCAAGTAAGTATTCCCCAAAGTACCCATACCAGTTTATGTTATGTTTATCAGCTTTTGTAGAACAGCATGCTAGAATAGGACTAAGGATCTAGGAATGATGCCTTATGTGTTCCACCTATATGTGAATTGCATGCTTGTATGGTGTAGACAGCGGTAGGGTAGCCTGTTAGGGTATGCCTGGTAGTATGAGCTAACA